>NC_084495.1:20007272-20630227 GCF_030035675.1 Rhineura floridana | reverse complement strand
CATAAGTGAATGTAAGACAGAATTATCATTTAGTGAAACATTTGTAAGACATACTTGTCAATGTTACATCACTGTTTTGATTTCCTGCTATAATAGATTCAACATGGCTGTTCTTCTAGAGCAGACATCTAAACTCTGCCCTCTCTCTCTCTCTCTCTCTCTGAAAACTTCAGGTGATTAGAATGAAGGATTTAATGGGACATTTCGACTTCTACATTGGACTGGGCCTGGCTCTCAGCTCCAGCTTGTTCATTGGAGGAAGCTTTATCCTAAAGAAGAAAGGGCTTCTCAGCTTGAGTGGCAGAGGATCTACCAGAGCAGGTAATGGTAAACTGGAGCTCACAGAATTATTGTGCTGTGCGTCGTGGACAGGAAAATCCCTGACACCAGGTTGCCCAGGCTCCTAAGAGTTGGAAAACTTTTTCCATACCAGCTTTTGCTTTCATTTGAACTTCATCTTAGGTTTCTTTTGCTCTTTTCCCAGGTCTAGGGGGTCATGCATACCTGAAGGAGTGGATGTGGTGGGCAGGACTGCTATCCAGTAAGTACTTCCATGCAAGATTTTACAGCCTTTGTCTACATGTAGGTAGCCTTCGTTGTTGCGTTTGCCTTCTTACATGACCACCAAATAGCTCCAAATGAGTTCCTTGGTGGAAGAAGCTGGATCGTAAAGCAACCTTGCAAATAAGTCTACAAAATTCATGACTGGCCTGCCTAATAATTTAGTCATTTGTACAATACCAATAACCTGGGGAGGAAAAACTCTCTGAATTTAACAGACCTCATCTGCTGTTCACCTGATTTTTTTTTAACTCACAAGGGAGTAGTCAAGCGTCTATTTATGAATCTGTTTTAAAAGCAAGACAAAATTTGCTCTGCGCTATTTTATTATTATTATTATTAAATTTATTAATACCCCGCCTTTTGGCCAAAGGCCCTCAAGGCAGCTTACAAAGAAAAATAAACACAAGTATAAAAATACATCAATAAAAGCAATACAATTTACTAAAATTAAACTAAATAACAAATAACATTATGAAGGGGGGGAAAGTCCTTTTTGTTCTGTGCAAATGTCCTTTTTAACCTATGGCAGCCTGCTTCTCTCTTGCAGTGGGAATTGGAGAAGCTGCCAACTTTGCTGCATACGCTTTTGCCCCAGCAACACTGGTCACTCCTCTAGGAGCACTAAGTGTTTTAGTCAGGTAAGCAGAAGGCGATCAGATGCTTCCCATCCTCTAAATCCTTACCCAGAGACAAGGTCTCCAAACATGCCAACCTCAGGTCCTCTTTTAACACTGTCATTTCTTCCTATAGTGCAGTTTTAGCCTCCTACTTCCTGAATGAGCAGCTAAACCTTCATGGGAAGATTGGCTGTATCCTGAGCATTTTAGGCTCCACTGTGATGGTCATCCATGCCCCCCAGGAGGAAGAGGTGTCCAGTGTGGAGTCAATGGCTGAGAAACTGAAGGATCCAGGTACTAACTTGCCCCTTGTCTTTATCCACATCACACATTAGCAAAATATTGTTTTGGGGGAGAAGAACTCAACAGAAATGTCATTCCCCAATTTCATTGAAGGGAATGAAGTCTTGTTGATAAAAAGTAACCTGCAAGTGAAGAAATTTTTATAGCACCTGTTCTGCTTTTTTCTTTCTCCACCCACTGATAACATTTAGTTGGATTTATTGAGCCTGAAAATTTGTAGAAATATTGCTACTACCAACTGAAGAAAGTATTAGTTTTGGTCAAACCCAGTGCAAGCGTTCATTTCTTACACCCTGAGGTCTGTATGTCTAATCCTTTGAGCCGCTGTCTTAGCCCTGCTGTTGTCAGGCTTGAATAACTAGAGAGACTGGGTTCCTCCATCTATTTTTCTCACCAGATTCAACTAATCTCATCCGGCTTGTGCAGTCACTGATCTGGGCAAAACTGTTTAAACCCTGCTAGTGTCAGCTGTGCCTCAAAGTTACATATTGTCCTTAACTATTTCTCCCCCCTCCCCTTTTCCTCACAGGATTCATAGTATTTGCTGTGTGTATGCTGGCCAGTTCAGTTCTTCTTATCTTTGTGGCCGGGCCTCGCTACGGGCACAGCAACGTCCTGGTGTATGTGCTGGTCTGCTCCGCTATTGGTTCGCTCTCTGTCTCATGTGTGAAAGGCTTGGGTATTGCCCTGAAAGAACTGTTTGCTGGGAAGCCTGTCTGGAAGGAGCCATTGGGCTGGGTGCTTTTCATTTGCCTTGTGATCTGCATCAGCATCCAGATTAATTACCTGAACAAGGCCTTGGATATCTTCAACACATCTGTGGTCACACCCATCTATTATGTCCTCTTCACTACGGCAGTTATGACTTGCTCTGCCATTCTGTTCAAGGAGTGGCAGCATCTGGTCCTGATGAACATCATTGGCACCATCAGCGGTTTCCTCACCATTGTCCTTGGCATCTTCCTGCTGCATGCTTTCAGAGACGTCCCCTTCACTGCAGACTTGCTGCCCCTATTCCTGAAGGATAACGGATCCAAGATGGAAGCAGCTGCTTGGAGAACAGGGGGCAAGCATCAGTCTTGCCTTCACCAGCCCCTTTTGGACACCCAGAAAGATGGGACAGAGAAAGCAGAGGTGCAGGACGGTCCAAGTTTATGAAAGCTAATGTGTTACGTATAGCTTATTGGCTAAAAGACCAACACACCCCATTCCATTTTTAAGCTCTTCCAAAGGGCTTCCTAAGACTGCTGCTGTTTTCCACTACAGAACTTGAATCACACACCCGTAGGCAACACTGAGCTATTTGAAACTGTGTTCTTTTCACTGGTAACATACTTGAACCAAATAGAAGACCCAAACAGGTCAAGCTAGCATTCAGCAAGTAGCAGTCCTGGGGCTGAATCTGCTCTCTCCCTCCCTTTTATGCATCCAGAAGTGATGCGGAGAAAGACGGATAGACCAGGACCAAAAATCTGATGTCTGAGTGGGTTTTGGACTTATTTCTTGAACACAGAAAACTATTTTTGAAACTCCATGGAGTTTCAGAATTAATTGGTAATGTGGCATTGGGCAGGAGGGGGTGCATTGCTGAAGAGGGGTGAATCTTATGGATTACACATGGGGGTGGGTGGGAATCTTACGGAGTAGCCACAAGTAAAATACTTGAGGGTCCTCCTAGCCAGAGACAGGTATGCACAAAGCAGAATTGGCCTCTTTGTCTTGTAACTGACCTGCCACAGTTGTATCGCATCTCGAGGAACTAAAGAGGAGAAACGGGAAGATCTGTACGAGGAAGAGGGCTTGCATGTGGACAGGCAAGAGAGAAGAGGGATTCTCCTTGTGTTTTTCTTTCTCTGGGTCATTTTAAGGAAGATGGAGATTAAGGGAATTCATGTGAGAGCATGTGGGCAGAAGCTGGAATGGATAGCTGGCCACTCAGGGTACGGGCAAGCTCAGCCCTACCATGTAGAGTGCCCCACCGATGAAACTAGGTGATAAGCAGGGAGTTTCACTCTTGAAGGAGCTCAGACCTTCTGAATAAGTGTACTTTAGAATCAGAATGCACGGAAGTTGAAATTGGTAAGACCTGTTTTTGTGTAACTGTTTAAGCATAATATACACGTCTCTTATGAGAACGCAGCTGCTACTTTGTATGTGCCTGATTTTAGCAATAACAGCGTTTTACAACTTTCTGAATGCAAGGACAATGGGTGGTATTCAACACTAGGCCTACTCAGAGTATACCCACAGAAATTAATGGACATGACTTTGGTTCATTCATCTGAATGGGTCTACTCTAAGTAGGACTTAGTTGAATACCAATGTATTTTAAGTGGCCATAAGATGAACATTTTTTTAAAGTATTAAGGCAGAGGTAGCCAAGCTTTTTGGACCCATGGGTACATTTGCAAAGCAGAGAAACTCGTGGGCAGTACACACACTGCAATCTGTTCCGTTGGCTACAATACAATGATTGGGAAAGGCTGGTGTAAATAATACTGAGTTAGTGTACTGAGCTACTGAATATGTTCCTGTGAAACAGGCTGTTGCATGAGCCTCTCTTTCCTCTGTCAGTCCCCAGCAGGCTAGTAAACTTTATGGGCTTATTTGCACACTGACTGCTCTTTTGCATTGCCTGGTCTATGGGTCTCATTTTGTAAAGGAAAAAGAAGTCTGTACTCATATACACCTAGCCACTTAGGTAACAACTTTACATATCAGACAGAGACAATGCTACCCCACAAAAGCATATGCCACAATGCATCTGCTAGTCTTTAAGGTGCCACGGGACTCTGCAGCAAAAGCAATGAGTCTTGCGACATATTGGGTCAGCGTTATTTCAGTGATGTCTGTTAATGAAACAATTTATGATGAAGAACTGATAGAAGCCTCTTGTGATTATCCCTGCGTCCCAACCCATTCCTTTCCTCTGCATTGATCATTTTATGGCTCGGCTGGTCTCCATGCAACAACTGACTTGGTCACCTGTGGCAAGTAAGGATTTGTTTAGACCAGCCGGCAGGCAAGCTTTACAGACATGGTTTCTTTTGGGAGCATATATCACTAATAAACATACAAGTGAGCAACTTGCTACAAAACCTGAAGGCTAATAATGCGTGGGTTTACTGGCAGAGCAATGGTCAATGTACCTCTTAATATGCTTAATTCACACATGACAGCTTGGGAAACAGTGAGAACAACATTTCCAGCTATCCTTTAGCAGTCCAGCACGATAATTCCTTTCAAGTGCTCCTTATTCCAGAACACCATCATTACTACTGACAACAGTCCCCCTATTTTCGAATCCCTAGCAATCCCAGCAGAAGGAACCACTACCAACTGAACAAGCAGTTTAAAATGGATCTAATTAATGTTTATTCTGCTGATCTGGAGGAAAGGAATTAATGGAGAAAGTAAAAATTGGACTTTTGTGCTTGGATTAAGTGAAACATTTACATGACCACATGAGTGACATTCCCTCCCCTTTTCCGGTGGAGTATTTTCTTCCTAGTTATGCTAACAAGGGTTTGAATAAGCACCTTACTGGCACACTTCTGCAAGTTAAGTCTGTTTTTCTCTGTCCAACTGAAACGCTAGATGCGGTTTACAAAAGGTCAAACTCAGTTGCATGTTCAAGTGGCAGGCGAGCAATTTATATAACCTAAAAGAGTCGTGCTAAAGCGCAGTACCATTTTTAAAGGCACATTTGCACCCCTGCCTTTCCCAGGATCCACATTAAAATCTGAAGCCTCCAAGCCCCTGTATCTCAGCAAGAAGGAAGAAGTTCTTGAGTACTGATAGGTGCACTTCCCTGGCCAGACTGTTGGGAAAGCAAGATGTTCATACTACAGTTCTGGTGTGAAGTTCCTGTTATAGAAATAAACCACCTTGGGCAGCACAAGCCCATGCTAGTCAGCAAGTAAGCGATGTGGCACGGCCTCACTTGCTTGACTGTTAAAGCTCACAAGATGGGAATTGAAAACCAGAACTGACAAGTTGGCCAGGAAGTCCTGAAGTCTGTCACAAATGTGGAGGCCAACCTCCCTCACAGCTTAATACCACTTTTGATCCTTTCCTCTGTTCTCCTTCCCCCGCCCACCTCTTTCTCCTCTTCTCCCATTCAGTAGGTTGCTTTCCCTTTAACAAAGGAAACGGAGACATTGCAAGGGCCAAATCAGTCAGACAAGCTTTCAGAGAAGGGCAACTTGGATTTCTGCGTCTGCTCCAACCGGTTGAGAATGAACTGACTGGTATCAATGAAACGTTCCACACAGTTCACAAAGCAGGTCTCCGCTCGGCTGTCCAGCTTGGGGCCAGGTTTGTCCATGCATTTCTCCTATTCAAGACATAGAGGAGAAAGAATTATTGAGGAATGTAGGAAAAACCCTTATACCGAATCAGACCATTGGGTCCATCTAGCTCAGTACTGCCTGCACTGACGGGCAGTGGCTCTCCAGGATTTCAGGCAGGGGACATTTCCAGCCATCCCTGGAGATGCTGGGGATCAGAGCATTTTGCAGGCAGATGTTCTACCATTGAGCTACGACCCTTCCCTTCTTTTCTAGGGCTTACGGGCACCCAAGAGGCAAGCAGCAGCTCAGAACCTTGAAGTGCAGAACTAGTTCAAAAATGCACAGGTCTCCCATCCTTGCTCCCCTTACCACCCTTTTCTGTAGCACACTACACAACCGCAACATGCCTGGCTTCCTTGTTCAGTTTCTCCAAACAGAACAGCAGCATCAGAACACAAACACCCAGGTTGTCTCACCATCCTCATTGCCTTCTCCAGTGTCATCACCAGGGCTGTGGAGTCGGAGTCGTAAGCAATTTTGGGTGCAGTCGGAGTCGGTAGAAATGTACCGACTCCGACTTCAAAATAAATTTGGATTGACACATTTTTTAAAATATAAATTCACAATGTCAAAGAAGCTTCCCATGAAGTCAGCTGTATTTGAGCATTTCACCATAACTCAAGATGGAAAACATTTTGTGTGTCAGTGTATGACACAGGACCCAGATGAAGACAAATGCTGTGATCAGGGGCGTCACTACCAGGTTGCGGAGGGTGTGGACTGCACCCGGGTGACACCCAGAGCCGCCCCGCCCTGCGCTGTTGCCCGGCAAAAGAGCCGAGAAGCGCTCCAGGTCGGCGCAGCCAACTCCTCCTCGGAGGCAGGCAGGCGAGACTGAAAGCAGGCACCCGCTCACTGGCGGTGAAGCCGGGACGGGCCTTCCACCGCCAGCCTGGAGCGCGTGGTGAGGGCATGCGCGCATACGCAAAAACAGCCACCCCCATCCATGCACCTGGGAGGGTGCGCGCCGGAGGTCCGCACCCCCCCCCGCACTCCTGCTAGTGATGCCGCTGGCTGTGATGCCAAGATCAGCGCATATTCAGGCAGCGATAAAAATGCTCCTACGAGAGCTTCCAATTTAAAAAGACATTTACAGCCCTTTCCAGGGCTGTGGAGTTGGAAGCAATTTTGGGTGGAGTCGGAGTCAGACAGTAGAAAAATAGAGGAGTCGGAGTCGAAGGTTTGGCATACCGACACCACAGCCCTGGTCATCACTACCGCCACGGCTGTCCCTGTGATAAGAATACTATATAAAAAACTGCAACATCACCTGCAGTTTTCCTGATTCATAACTTGCCTCTATCCTGGTATAGGCAACACTATTAGGAGCCACAGCTCAGCGGTAGAGCACATGCTTTCACACAGTAGGTTCCAGGTTCCATCTCTTGACATGCCTGGGTAGCTATGTCCACTGCTGCCACGCACAACAGCCACAACATCTGAACATTTGGCTGTCGTGTGAGGCTGCTCTATGCACATGCTGCTGTAGGTGTGTGGAGCGCCTCCACATGGAGAAGAGAAATATGACCCAAACAGGATCTTCTCTCACGTGAAGGAGCTCCACATGTGTAGAGTCCCTTTACATTGCTGAACACACAGACAGCAAGGGTGGGGCTAGCCCATAAAGCCCTGCAAACACCCCCATGTGTTCTTTCAACACATGGGGGGGGCTTGTCTGAATCCCCCTTATCGCTGGAGCCAGAAGACCTTTAACAGACAGTAGTCAAGGCAGTGGCCAAAATCAGTGCTCCCAAGTTTCAAACCAAAAATAACCTTCCCTATGATTATTCTTAGCATATGCTACAACATCTGCACTTGTGCAATGGTAATTCTCTCAGTACCCAACAAAGAGGGAAGCCAAATACACAAATGAGGTGTCACAACCCAGTGGTACAATACAAGCTTTGCTTAGACCCATAATCAGCAGCATCACTGGCAGGTTGCAGTGGGTGTACACTTCTTCATGAGTACATCTCTATGCCAACACCACTTATTACACTTCAGCTGTTAAAGGAATTGGAGCTCTGCCATGGTGGCAGTGGCGAGAGTAGGCAGCAACTCTAGGTAGTGAGCTTGCACCTGCACACTACAGGCCACCAATACAAACATAAAAAGCACCCTGCCTGGATCAGACTGATAATCCATCAAGTCCAGCACCCTGTTCCCTACAGCGCAGAGCATGCAGGCAAGAGTCCTCTTCCACTGGTTGTTTCCAACAGTGTATGGCATTCAGAAGCACACTACCTCTGAACCTGGAGGTTCTATTTAACCACCACCGCTAAAAGACATTGATAGACCTCTCCTTCTGCTACAGGACTTTGCCCGATTGTCTTTTAAAGCCACCTAAGGCAGAGGCCATCATCTTGCAGAAGAGAGTTCCACCAAGCTGTCTCTCAGGGCCATCAGATCTCCATGATTTTGCCTGATCCCCTCAATTTTGCAGCAGTAAACCCCACAAATGTAAGTACATGTAGCACAAAGAATTTAACCCTGCCTAGGGCCATCAGCCCTTTGCCTGACCTGTTAAAGCTACAGCCCATCACCACCATCTTGCAGCAACATGTTAATTCATTTGAATTGATCATCCATAGCACAAAATGAAACTTCACGCCAGGGCCATCAGTTTTCCTCCTCCTTCTCCTCCATGATCTTGCCAGACCAGCTTTTAACGCCACTTTTCAGGGGGCATCACCGCATCTTGTGGCAGAGAGTTCCACAAATGAATTACACATAGCTTAAAGAAGACTTTCGCCCCCTGAACCGTTGGTCCTCCTCCTCTATCCCTTTCTCTGGTTCCCTTTTAAAACCTCTTTTAAAGATTTTGCCTGATCCTTTAAGCCAGGGCTAGCACCATAACTTGCAGCGGGAAGTTCCACAAGTTCACAAGTTAATTACAAGCCGCATGAAGGCGGCCTTTATCCTCTAAGGCTATCGGTCCCCGTCCCGCTCCGCCCTACCCAGCAGAGCTCCGTCATCTGGTGCACGAGCTGCTGGAAGCGCTGCTTCTGTGTCTCCACCTCAATGAAGTGCTGCAGCTGCGGGTCGTTGACGGCCGCTCCCAAGTCCCCCGCGGCGGACGAAGAGTCCATGCCGGGCCTGACTTGAGCGAGCGAGTGAATGAAGCAGTCTGGCTAGCGGGCGACCTTCACGTGCCACCCCAGGCCAGCCCTCCGCGCAAGCGCGCAAAGCCTTGCCTGGCGCATAACTGCGCATGTGCAAAACTGAAAGGACTTCCTTTTTCCGGCGGAGTTGTAAGTTTGTGTGGGCGCGCCAGCCATAGAGAGAGCCGGCGGAGAGAGGCTAGAGTAGTCATCAGGCAGCTGGTTTTACAGCTCAGTTCCATACACGGAAGTAAGCTTCACTGAGTTGAATGGGACTTACTCCCGGGAAAATGTATATAGTGCAGGGATGTGGAAATCTGTGGCCCTCCAGATGCGGTTGGACAACAACTCCCATCATCCCTGACCATTGGCTATGCTGGCTGGGGGCTGATGGGAGTTGGAGTCCAACAACATCAGGAGGGCCACAACTTTCCCACCACTGCCTCCCAGTATTATTTGGGATCTTTTTTGATAGAGCGGTCAGAACCCCAGATGTCTGCGCGCTGCTGGTTGGAACAGAATTGTCACATAGCTCTCTCTGCCCCTCAGCATTTTCCTTGCAAAGTAGACATGTGACCTTGTAGGGTTCCCATAAGCTGCTCTCTCTGACCCTCAACACATGCTCTCCTGCAGACCGTGTGGGAATATTAGTAGTGGACTACATTACGGGGATGTTGTAAGCCACTCTGTCAACCTTAGCTCTCCATGTAATTTGGGATAAAACTAGATCAGCCTTTCCCAACCTTTGAGTTCCCAGATATTGCTGGAGTACAACTCCCATCAGCCCCAGCCAGCATGGCCACCAGTCAGGAACTACAGAAACCAGTACGGCAACATCTGGGGACCCTAAGGTTGGGAAAGGCTGCCCTAGACTACATTATAAGGTGTCAGCATGAATAACAAAACTCATAATCTGCAATGTGGGGTTAACAGTAGTAAACTATATTACGTAGCTGTTTTAAGTAACTGCCTCCGAGCCTTCATTCCTAATCTTCCTTTTTCCTAATAAACTATTGGAGGCCGCTGATTTATAGGGTTGCCATAAATCGTAATCGACTTGAAGGCACATAACACACACTTAGTGCGTATGCAGCCTAAATTTCAGGATTGTCCCAAACCTCTCAGCCTCTCACTCCCCCCTCCCAACACACATATTATGGGCATAATCTCTCTCCCGTGAGGAAGAAGCTCAGTCCACATACAACATAGTTTAGGGCTCTCTGCTTTTCCTTCATGTGTAGCGCTTCGCTCCTGGGTTTTCTCACAGAAAAATTAGCACCTTTTAAAATGGAACGGATTTTGCTGTGACTAATCTTGCTAGAAGTTGTATGCATTGCTCTGCCTCAATTTCTGCATTACTTTAAGTTCTCCAAATTTACCAGTGTTTGAAGCAGAAGATAAAAACGAGTTCCTTTGTTATCCTAGAGCCTATATTCACAAGCTCATGTTACCTTCCTTCCCCCTTCCTTTTCCGACGGCAGGACCACCATGGAATAATTCCCAGCATACAGAATCTAACTTATTGGGGGACAGAAAAATTAAAAAGCTGCCTTATAATGAGTCAGTCCCATTAGTCAGATTATCTACACTGAGTATTGTCTAGCAACGCCAGCTCTCCAAGGTTTCAGGCAGAGAATTTCTCCCCGTCCTATTTGGAGCAGCTGAAGATTAAACCTTGGACCTTCTGCAAGCAAGGCAGATGCTCTACCACTGAGCTATGGCCCTTCTCCTAATGTGTGAGCCCATGAGTGTAATTGTATAAATTCAGTCTTTTAAAAGTAAATAAATAAATAAATTTATACTTCAGGCAGGGCAAAGCAGATGTGATGGGGAGTGTGTGAAAATCAGGACAGCAATGTGCTGTGCAGGGAAGTACCCAGGAAAGATGAAAAAACAATCAGGTATGTTTCCTTTTTTTAATGAGATATCCTTCATTTTCATATCTTGTAATTGTTACTTCATTGTAGCACAACAGGTTTCCAAATGGTTGCATCATCTTTGAAAAATTATTTAAATCCCATCATGCTATTTCAAGTTACAAGGAAAGAACCATGCATTCTGATAAAGGGATTTGCTCTGCTGAGGAGGGAAATAATATCCAACCAGCATATTCTGTCATATGTTAGTTCTTGAGTACTTCAGTGACTTCAGATACAAGCCAGTTATTATATGGACGCAGGGGAAAAAAGAGAATCTGGTGTTGTCTGATAGGTCCAATTACTTCTGCCACGATGGACTCCCTTGTAGATTAATCCATGCAGAAGTTCATGAGCAAATATACAAAAATAGCAAAAACAAGCAGTAGCAAAAGAGCAATTGGGTGCTGGGTGGCAGTTCAGGGGTCTTCATTTGCTAAATCCAAAATGTGGCTCAGAAGGACTTGGAAGGTGGGACGCTCCTCTGCTTTCTGAAGCAAAAGAACAGAAGAAAGGAAAAAGCTTACACTGATGAGTTTCTTTAAGAGAGATGATTGATTGATTGATTGCATTTATTCATTGCTTTTTATAAAAAAAGTCTGAAAGTGATTTACAGAATATATACTAAACAATTTGTCAGTCACTTAAAATCAAATATACAGAATAAAAATACAATAAAACAATAATTTCTAGAAGTGTTCATCCAACAGCAAGAGTAAAAAGGATGAATCCTATCCCACCCCGCTAAAAGATGAGCAAAACATCAGGCCATAAATCATACCAAAGTACTATCTAAGTTAAAACAAAACAAAAGGCTAGGCAAACAGGAAAGTCTTAACCTGGTAGTTAAAAGCTGGCAATGTTAGTGCTAGCTGTGTTTCCCTGGGGAGAGCATTCCACAGTTGTGGAACCACCACTGAAAATGCCTGCTCTGTTGCCACCCTGCCCACCTCCCTATAAAGAGAACCCTTATGTTAAGTATCCAAAGCCTCTCTTATCTCTTATAGCTAGGGTGGAGAAAGTGGATAAGGAAACCTTTTTCTCCCTCTTTCACAATACTGGAACCATCATCCAATGAACCAGAATGTTGGGAGATTCAACCTTCCTCACAAAGAAAAGAGTTGACTATGGAATTCCACAAGATTTTGCAAGGGCCACAAATTGGATGGCTTTCAATGGGGATTAGGCAAATTTATGGAGGCTAAGGCTACCAGAGGCTAATAATAATCATGCTGTATTCTAATTCCAAGATCAGAGGCAGCATGCTATATGCTGAGGACTTTGAGCATGACAGTGCTATTGCGCTCATGTCCTGCTTGTGGGCTTCCTAAGAGGCATCTGATTGATTGCTGTGGAAAATAAGATGCTTAACTAGATAGGCCTTCTTATATTCTCACCAAAATAAGACAAATAGGAAATATTGGATGGGATTATTATAGACTAGACTGGAATAAAACAAGTGCATATCCCTGCGTCAATACTGTGAGTGCCATTTTCAGTCTGAAGCTCAGTGGTAGCACTTGAATAAGGACCCTCCCAGATTCAATGCCTGGGAGGGGAATTAAAGAATGAGGCAGCAGGGTTTAGAAAGACCTCTGCTTGTACTCAGGTTGGCATTAAGCATGTATTTGGCCCTCCAGATGCTGCTGAACTACAACTCCCATCAGCCCCAGCAAGCACGGCCAATGGCTAGGGATGGTGAGAGTTGTAGTTTAACAACATCTGGAGGGCCAAAGATTCCCCATACATGGCATAAAGAAAAGTGCCTAAAGATAGAGCTGGGAGGTGTTGGAGAGACTGGAGGGAAAAGTGATGTTTATTGGGGTGTCGGACTAGGACCTGGGAGACCAGGGTTCAAATCCCCACTCAACCATGGAGCTCACTTGGTGATCTTGGGCCAGTCACTCTCTCGCAGCCTAACCTACCTTGCACATCACATTGAGCTCCTTCCAGGAAAGGTGGATATAAATATAATAAATAAATAAAATGCTTGTTATTCATTGCTTTAGATGTTATTGTTTATAGTCGTGTTTCATTGTGATTGTAAACCACCCAGAGGACTTTGTTATTGGGTGACATATAAATCTTGTTCATAAAAACGAAAGCAGGCATTTGGGGCAGCGCAAGGAAAGCTTTACCTCATGCCAGCAGCTGTACATGATGGTATAGACTCTCTCAGAGGCCATCTGGGGACGATAAAGACGCAGCCCTTTAGTCACATATTCGGTAGTCTCGCTGTTGCTAAATCTCTCGTAGGGCATCTTTCCCAAAGTGTAAATCTCCCACATCAGGACACCTGTCAGTCAGGAAAGCACCATCATTGAACTTAGAATCATTGGCACCACAGTAGAACTCAACCCCCTTCATTTGGGATGCCTCTGTGTTCTACATGCATCTTCCTGACAACTGGGCCGTGGGAGACTCTAACAAGAGAGGCAATGCTGGCTTCAAGTAGGCCCACCTCCTTGCCACTGTCACCACTGCCCATTCACATTCCCTCTCCCTCTGAGCTCAATCCTCACCAATGCCAGAAGGAGAAGCTTGGGCAAGTGGTGCTGTTGCTCCTCCTCCTCGCTCTTGTTTCTGTTTTCATGTGCCACTTGGATAGAGCAGGTGAATAGGAAGCAACAGTAAATAGCAGGAGCAAGGCCAGGGATTCAGCAGTGGGCCCTTTGCTTGGCTATGGACCTTGGCTGGTGCCCTACTATGCCAGCCTCTGGCACCAGCTCAGGGGGAGGCTTTGTGAATTCTTCCTGAGAGTATGCTTGTACGTAGTGTATGGAGGGAGTGTTGCCGGGCAGGTTGATGCCGTCTTGGAATTCTCACTGATGCCTCACTCTGATTGGTGCTTTCCCTACATTGCTGATGCAGGGGGGCATTATCATTGTTCAATATTTCAGGTAGCAGCAAAGTTTCAAGGCACATTGTCGGAGTGGTTGTCCATGTTGCTATGTTAGCTTTTGTTTCTAATTCTTGTGCTGTTGGCCATGCTGCTGAGAGTGCCCAGGATCGCTAGGACACTGGCCAGCTTTGGTGACAGTGCAATGACCACACAGCACTGCAGAGCCATAGGTCTGCCATGCGAAGATGAACAGGTATTTATGTGTCACTAAAGAATAAAAGTTCCTTTGAAATCACACAATACCCACACCACTACAAATCCTTTCCACTATAAACCTCAGCATGGTTCTACTGAAATTTGTGACATGCTAAGTGGACAAGATAAACCAATTTTGCTGTTGTCAGTACCCAAGCATCGTTCCTCTGGACAAGGCTGGGGAACCTGTGGCCCTCCAGATGGTGTTGGACTACAACTCCCATCATCCATGACTGCTGGCAGCACTGGTTGAGGCCCGGATGATGGGAGCTGGAGTCCAGCAACATATAGAGGGCCAAAGGTTCCCCACCCCCTGTTCTAGAAGCTATAATATGGACGTTCTTCTCCCATTGTCCCTTGTCTGTTTGGGACGTGGGGAGGAAACAGTCCTTTAGCTTTTTTAAAAGTCCCTTTGTTTAAGCTCCTGACATTTCTGGCTACCTACTTTGTATTTATAGGCAGGGTTCTTAAAGGCCTACCCCTCACATCTGTTCTGGGGCCTGTTAATCATATCAGCAGCACAGAGTTCTGTGTACTCCTTAGTACAAACCCCATCCACACAATACATTTAAAGCAGTATAATACCACTTTAAACAGTCCTGGCTTCCCCCGAAGAATCCTAGGAACTTAGTTTGTTAAGGGTGCTGAGAGTTATTGAAAATGGAAATGGACTGCCTTCAAGTCGATCCTGACTTATGGCAACCCTATGAATAGGGTTTTCATGGTAAGCGGTATTCAGAGGTGGTTTTACCATTGCCTTCCTCTGAGGCTGAGAGGCAGTGACTGGCCCAAGGTCACCCAGTGAGCTTCATGGCTGTGTGGGGATTCGAACCCTGGTTTCCCAGGTTGTAGTCCAACATTCCAACCACTACACCACAGTGACTCCCACTGAGAGTTATTAGGAGACTCTTATTTCCCTCACAGAGCTACAATTCTCAGACTGGTTTAATGATCAATCCCCCTTCCCAGGGAATCTCTGGGAATTCCTGTGAGGGAAACAGGGGTCTCCTAACAACTCTCTGGACCCTTAATAAATGACAGTTGCCAGGATTCTTCACAGGAAGCCATGACTATTTTGGGTTCCACCACATCAGTATCACATGCTTTCAGCTCACCAAACGCCCAAATGTCTGATTTGCTGCTGAACTTGCTGTACAGAAGAACCTCTGGAGGGGACCACCGGACTGGAAATTTGGATCCCATGGAACTAATGTAGTCATCATCCAAGACATACCTGCATAGACAGATTTTACTTGTGCTAATTTATATTGACTTACAGGATCTTGTGGTACCTGAACGACTAAGGGCTTCCTCCAGATGACCTTTTTACTGAGCAATGATCTATTTTCTGAGCATTCACCCCAATTTGCATGCACAGAGGTTATACAATGTTCGCTCTCTATTGAGCATTTGTTCTGATTTGTTTTGGGGGAGGTTATACAATAATGACCATTCATCCTGATTCATTTGTGCAGAGGTTATATGTCAATGAATAGTTTTCCCTTTAGAGCATTTTCCCATCACTCTCTTAACCGCAAAAGCTGCCTCCAGGCTGTCAGTATTATGTAGGAGGGATTCAGTCACATGCTAGAAAGTTAGGTTTGCACAATTAAATTGGATTAAAGTGCTCTTGTCATTCCAGTGCAACATATCCACTTTTTTTAAAAAAACGTGGACTTTTGCAGTTAGGGAATCCCTGGAAGATTCGCCAGTAGGGAATGCAGTCCTCAAGCTGAAAAAGGGTCCCCACCCCTGCTATAACACTTTCCTAGGAGTAAGCCTCACTGAACTCAAATGCAGCTTCTGTATAGGATTGCATTGCCCATCTCAGCAAATGCTTTCTTGAAAAGCTAAATTTGTGCTGCTCATCAAAACCATTAGAACCAGCTGCTGCATTTTTTTTCACACGCCAGTTCATACACTTAATGAATCAGACAAACAACTAAAACTCATATGAGCTAGATATGCACCCCCTGCTTCCCAGGAAGAACATCATGGTAAGGGGGAGGCCAGACTACCTGCATCCATTGGCTAGAGAAGGAGCAGTAGCTTCAATGCTAGCTTTCCTCATCCCTCCACATTCCTTTTTCCTTTTGTATGTCTGTTAGACTGTGAGCTGCAGGCAGGAACTTTCTAATTGTTAATATCTGTGCTATGCTTAGAAAATGTTAGACAATTTATGAGAAGGTAATAACAACAAGCAACAACTAAGTGTTGTTTAATCAGGCAAAAGGCCTAAAGATGTAGGTAAAAAGAGGTAACCCAAAATAGTGGCTACAGTGGGTGAACTGATGGAGAAGGATGCAAAGAAACTAGATGACAAAGGGCAGTAGAATGGCAGTCATAATGAGAAAGAGAGCAAAAGGAATACAAAAAAGCCATATTAAAATGAGAAAGATAAAAACTGAGCAACCCAGCTCCCTCTACACACTTATGCATACACACTGACCTGGAGAGACCAAAATCAGAGACTTTGACAACACCTTGTCCACTGACCAAACAGTTGCGAGCAGCCTGTGGCAGAGAGAGAAGAGAAAGAGGTCTCGGGGAAGAGAACACCACAGCCTAAAAAGGCAGAGCCACTGTTCCTTTTCCATATGTGTGCGTGCGCACACACAAAGTAGGTAGGTTCACCTTTAACTGTGAAGTGAAGTGAATGTCTTTCCCATCCCTACTTGGGAACAAGTCAAAAATGCAGGAAATGTTTCTGTATGCACTGCAGAGACATTTGATCATGCGAGTCCCTGCTTTCAGCTAGTCCAGACAGTGGTTGGCCTGCATCAGTGAGGAGTAGGCCATGGGCAAAATTTTCTTTATTTACTAGATTTGTATAGGCTGCCAAGTAACACACATTAGCTGGGCGGTTCCCAGAGCAGGAATAAAAAACAACAGTAACAAAATATTACAACATAGAGTCATTAAAATGCAAGAACAAAACAAAATGCAGCCTGAAAACCTCCTTTCTAGCAGAGAAGAAGCATAAAACCAATAACTGTAGCTCAGTGGTAGAGCAGATGCTTTGCATGTAGAAGGTCCCAGGTTCAATCCTTGGCATCTCCAGGTAGGACTGGGAATGTCCCCCATCTGAAACTATGGAGAGCTGCTGCCAGTCAGTGTGGATCAGAGCCTGGAAAGTTACTTTTTTGAACTACAACTCCCATCAGCCCAATCCAGTGGCCAAGCTGGCTGGGGCTGATGGGAGTTGTAGTTTTAAAAAAGTAACTTTTCCAAGCTATGGTGTGGATAATACTGAACTACACTGACTAGTGGTCTGACTCGGCATAAGGCAACTTTCTATATTCCTGTGTTCCAAATAGCAGCAAAGATTATGAAATAAGACACAGCTCACACCACTGAAAGGCCAGATTTTGCAAAAACAGATACTGTTTAAAAGGCATGACTTAAAAGGCAGGTCTCCACCTACTTATTCAGGTTTATAAAACACTTCAAACAAGGTGATAGGTAATCCTTTCTGTGGAAGTTATTAAAAAGCAGAGGTGCCACTAACAAGGAGGCCCTCTCCCTAGAAGCCACCCATCTCACTTAACCTGGCAGAGGCACACATAGAGCAGTGAAAAGGCATCACCTACCAGGTCTCTGTGCAGGAACTGCTTGGATTCCAGATACTCCATGGCCTCGCAAACATCCTTACACATCTCTAGAAGTTCACTGGCCTGTAAGGAACGCCGAGTGTCCCTTAGATAGGTCAAGAGACAGCCTTTGGGCAGATACTCCGTAACGATCAAGATTGGCCTCTCCTTGGTGCAGACCCCAAACAGCTGTACTAGCTTCTCGTGGGAGAGGTTCCTAAAGAGTGGAGCAAGAAACATCATAAGAACCTAAGTAGAGCCTGCTGGGTCAGGCCAAATGCTCATCAAGTTCAGGATCTTGTTCTGACAGTGGCCAATTGTTGGAAGTGGGGCAAGAGCAACTCCTGTTTTGTTCTTTTGTTTATGTTCCAGAAGGGAGAGAGAGTTAGGGTCCTCCAGCTGGCTAGGCTTGCCTACCTTTACCTGTGATGCTCTGACTGACTTCCTTCTGTCTTTAGACTGATATGCCTAGGGAAGCTTATCTGCCCCTTCTCCTTCCGCCCTTTCGCCTCTTCTCTTTTTCGACTGTCCGAGAGAGAGGAGACACCTTTGTCTCTGCTCTCTCTCTCCTGAGCCATGAGGGCAACTTCCAAACATGAGAGTTGCGCCTCCAACTTAGCTTGTTAGTTAGAACTAGGTATGCCTTTCTATCTACTACGTATTTCTGTAAATAAAGTAGTTTTTCATATTTTACTAAGTCTTAAGTCTCAGTGATCTCAATGCAGGGTAAAAGCCTGCTACTTAGGTAAACACACACACTGGCACAAACGCATTTCAGACCATTGCCGATCTCTGCTAATATCTATACAAATTTACACAACACCAACTACATGCATATAGGAAGCCTGCAACCAAGCAAGATCTGACAGCAACAGTGCTCTCCCCACTTACGATTCCCAGCAACTGGTATTCAGAGGCTTACTGCCTCCAGCAGTGGAGGCAGAGCATGGCTATCATGGCTGGTAGCCATCAGTAGCCTTATCCTCCATGAATTTGTCGCAATCTCTTTGAAAGCCATCCAAGCTGGAGGCCATCACTACTGGTTTTGAGAGCAATTCCACAGTTTAACTCCACACTGTGTGAAGAGGTCCTTCCTTCTGTCTGTCCTGAATTTTCCAACATTCAGCTTCACTGGATGGCCCAGAGTTCTACTATTACGATAAATGAGTTTAGCAACTTTGGACTAGTAGCTTTGTGCACAGTGGCCTCTTGAGATTCTTCAACCTAATGGTGGGCAGAGAAATGGGATGGAGGGGAAAGACCATTTCACCACATTTCCCCGGGGGAGAAGAAATCATCATAATTATCTGCAATATACCGAGTCAGGCCTTCGGTCCACCTACCTCAGTATTGTCTGCACTGACTGGCAGTGGCTCTCCGAGATTTCAGACAGGACTCTCTCTCAACCCTACCTGGAGATGCTGATGATTGAACCTGGGACCTTCTGCATGCAAAGCAGATGCTCTGTCACTAAGCAATGGCCCTTCCCATTCTCCATTGTTATCTCTCTCTACAAGAGCACAAATACTAATAAAACCATCACCTGGGTTAGGGCATCCTGCTATTTCAGGGATGGAGAATCTGTGAACTTTGAGATGTTAATAGACTACAACTCCCATCATCCTTAGTCATTGGCCATGCTGACTGGGGCTGATGGGAGTTGGAGTACAACAACATCTAGAGGGCCACAGGTTCTCCATCCTTGTGCTATTTTTAAAGGACTCTGGGTATCTTTGTGTCTGTTTTGAAAGGTCCTAAGTCATCTGGTGTGATTACTCTGGGTGTGATTGTTGGCTCTGTGGAAGCACCAATGAGTGAGAGATTTGGCAGGAGGGGTTGGACTAAATGGCCCTTTGGATTCCCTCCTATAGCTCAGCAGCAGAGCATATGTGTTGCATGCAAAAGGTGTCTCCAGACTGCTAGTATTTTGTGGGAGGGATTCAAACACATACTGGAATTTTAGATTTGTGCCATTGAAATGGATTAAAGTGCTCTATCACCCTGGCACAACAAATCTGCATTAAAAAAGAAAGGGACTTTTACTGTGGTCAAGAAAGGGGCATTGAAAAGTGTGGCACAAGCAAATTATTAATGGGAAGATATATCACCATGGCACAAGCAAATCGGAATGCATGCTTTTTGTCTTAAAACCATGTGACCCCCACAAACAAATCAGAACAAATGTTTAATAAAGACTGGATATCATCTAACCTCTGTGTAAACTCTGTGCAAGCAAATCAAGAAGAATGCTCAATAAGGAGGTCATCTGGAGTAGCCCTTAATCCCTGGCATCAACAGCTAAAGCAGGAATAGGAGACCTGTAGCCCCCCAGGCATTGCTGGACTTAACTCCCATTATCCCTAAGAGTTGTAGTCCAGCAATCTTGAGGCTCCCCATCCTTGTTCCTGAAGAAAGAATCATCTAAGAGAAAGACTCTAAGACAGAGAGAGAGAGAAAAAGTAAAAAGTTGCTGCCACTCACATCATGACTTTGGCTTCATCGATAAATGCATCCTCCGACATGGAGCCTTCCTTGATCATCTTGACCGCCACGTTGTGCTGTCCTCTCCATTTCCCATGCTTCACCACCCCAAACTGCCCTGTCCCCAGCTCCTTGAGGAATGTCAGGTCTTTTGGATCAATCTCCCATGCCCCTAGAACCAACACAAGACAGCGTGGGAGCAAGTCATTGCAGGCAGGGAACTTACAGCGCTCCAGATGCTTTTGGACTCCAGCCCTAGTTAGCATGGCCAATGGTCAGGGATGCTGGGAACTGTATTCCCAACAACATTTGGAGGGCCACAGGTTCCCCAACCCAGATATAGAGATAAAGCAGCAGGAACAGCCATTTGGTTCACCGTCCTGTCCCAAGCCCAGCTTTCACTGCAGCCACCAAGCATGCAGGTACAATATACAGACAAATCCCAAATTAAGGACATTCAACCCTTACCATATCCAAGTCCTGCAGTAGAAGGAGCAGTTCTCTGTTGTGATGACACAGGGTACTTCAGTCTGGAAATAAGCCCTAGGGTGCATCGAAACAATTATATTTGGGGACTGCATTCATGATAATGTTTCCAGATCGATGCAAAGGAATATAAACTGTATCAATAATATGCTATATATGCAGAACTGCATATGCTCTGCAACATTCAGCACTGAGATGGCCAGTGCAAATTGTGCAACCTGTATAAATTATGCTAATACAATCTTAGCCGCAGAAGCATAGTGTAAGAAGTAGTCATTCTGCTGGGCAGGCCTCATCAGGAATATTGTGTGCAGTCCTGGGTGCCATATTTTAAGAAGGATATTGACAAAATGGAGCATGTCCCAAAGGATGGTGACCGGAATGAAGAGGGGTTTGGAAACCAAGTCTGATGAGGAATAGTTGCAAGAGATATGTATGTTTTGTTTGGAGAACAGAAGATTACAGGGAAACATGATAGCTGTCTTCAAATTTCTTAAGGTGGAGCAGTCTTGTTCTCTGTTACTCCAGAGGACAGGAGACCAACCAGTGGGTGAAAACTGCAGTGGAACAGATTTGGGCTAAATGTCAGGAGGAGAAACGTCGGTAGGATAAGAGCTGTTCAACAGTGGAACAGATTGGCTTTGGTGGTGGACTCTCCTTCATTTGGAGGTATTTAAGCAGAGGCAGGGTGGCCAGCTGTCCGGGATGCTGTAGTTGCATCCTTCATTGCAGTTCCTGCACTGAGTAAGGGGATTGACTAAGTGATCTCCAAGATCTCTTCCAAATGTGCAGTTCTATGATTCTTTGGACACTGAGCAAAGTTGCATAATTTCTTTCAATCTGCATCGGTCACTTTGCAGTTACTTAATTTTACTTAATTTATTGTGGTTTGGCTGCTCACAGGAGCCATGCGGGTATTGAATTTTGCCTAATATACACATTTTTCCAAAGCAATTTTCTCCAATAAAATGCATTTTTGTATGTTATTTTCAGTAACATATCCATTTCTACTCATTCTTTTCCACACTATAAGTATTTTTGTACACATTACTTGGCTGGAGAACCATATTGCAAAATTCAGAGAAGCATGCATTTTGAAGGATGACAGTGTTTCGGTTCGCATATCCTTTTGGAAAGTGTGAATTAGGTAGCTTCGCCTTTAAAAGCGAACTGAATCAAATTTCTCCTCCATCCCTAATCCTTGCAGAATTGCTGCATGCACAAAGTCCTGGTCTATATCCCTGCAGAGTAGGGGTTCAAGATGTTCCTCACATTAGACAGAAGCCTCCCATCAAGCAGCCATTGTGATTTTGCTGGCCCATGAGATCAGTTTCCCATTTACAGCTGAGTGGTCCATTTTGTGCAAGACAGGAACCATCGTTGCAAATGTATACGAGTGTAAAGATGGGATACATTGGCTGGTGCTGGTTCACAAGCATTCCATTGATGTAACAGGCCAGTATTGATATGGGTTTGTTCTTTGCCCACTTACCACTCCTTTTACCAATCCAGGTTTTTTCCCCTTGCAAAAAATATTGATATGCCTCCCTGGGTTCCTACTGGGAGGAAGGGCGGGATATAAATCAAATAATAAATAAATATTAATATTGATATTTTAAAAGAAATATTGAAATATTCTGGGAGGAAAGGCAGGACATAAATTTAATAAATAATAATAATTGAAATATTGCTGTTTTGAAAGGAAATATCAATAAATGAAAGGAAATATTGATAAAATTATCGTTATTGATATTTTAGAGGTGGATTTTAAAAAAAACTTTTTGAAAATAGCCAAGGAAAATCGCTACATAAAAATCCAATCTGCGATGACAGAAAATAAGCAAATTAATGAAAAATTCATTACCAAATCTGAATTGGGCAGAATTCTGGCACATCCCTATACGAGTGGCCTCAACCACACAACTTAGCTCGCTCCCTGTTCTTCAACCTTGGGTCCCCAGATGTTGGATTGCAACTCCAGTTGTCCTTGACCATTGACTAAGCTAGCTGGAGTTGATGGGAGTTGTAGTTCAACAACATCTGAGGACTCAAGGCTGAAGAACAAGGAGCTAGTGTGTCTTTTTTGCCTTTGTGAAGATGTTGGTGTTGATCCCTCTCCCTCCTCCTATCTCTGCATCTCCATCATGAAAGCCAACAAATGCCTTTGGCCCTCAACCTTTTTACTCCTCACCTGCTGAGTTATGTTGATGGTAGTTGATAAGCTCTGGAATGGTGCTGAAAAGGTGCTTCTCCGCCAGGAAGTACTCGTTCTGGGGGGTGGAACACACAACATAATGGCGGATCATTCCCTGTGGGTCCCTGTGAAATCAATCGTGGGTTGGTGATCAGTAGGGATGGGGTTTGTTCTTTGGTCCATGTTTTGGTTTTCGCAACTGGCTTGTGGTGTCGATCCACAACATTTCCCCTCTATTTTTTTTTACATTTCCGATCCTCTTGTAATAGCTAACGAAATTGTTAATGCTGTTGGCTTACCAATGGTCTCTTGGGTTTCTATTTAAATTTTAATTAGGCAGATCATTGCCTGTCAGTTCTGCCTCTTGCCTCAGGTTACAACAGCGCTGATAAAAGATGTTAATGGCTATTGTTATCAACTCATTGAGACAGAACTTCAAAGGAATACACATTGCAGCACTTCAGAGCAAAGCTGTTTACATTAATAAGGATGAAACCAGTGTCCCACATACACACATACATATACAGTACATACCTACCCCAAAGAACAGCAATACATAGTATAATATCCATATCCATTTTTTTAGGATCAGCTGAGACTCATAGAATAGTGAGCTCACAAAGAGAGGTGTACTTATTAAACAAGATTTATATACTGCTTAATTGAGAAAAACCTCTATGCATTTTATTTTATTTATTTATTATTAGATTTATATCCCGCCCTTCCTCCCAGTAGGAGCCCATAGACCAATATAAAATATTTACATAGGACAATATAAAATATTCACTTAAAAATCAATAAAATCAAATGTTAAAAACAAGTAAACATAAAATTTATCAAAATATAAATAAAACCAGCACTTCTGCTTTTAAAAGGTGCCAAAACCAAGACAGCAAAAGCCTTCGCCTAATATCAATGGGCAGGGAGTTCCAAAGAGTAGGGGCTTGATTAGTTGCGCCTGCTCTTTCATTCCTCTTGCACACACACCAAGAGTACGAATGATTCCTTGCAAGTGCAGAACAAGCGTTATGTGGTACTTGAAGAAGCAGCCAGTTTCAGTTAGATGTAGCAGTTAGCATGTTGGACTTTGGCTGGTGCGACCTGGGTTCATAACCCTGACAGCTCCACAAAGTCCACTGGGTAATGTTGGCCAGTCACTGTCTGAGGCTAGGCCTAGCCTACTTATCAGTGAGATCCAGCGCTTGGAAAAGTTACTTTTTTGAACTACAACTCCCATCAGCCCAATCCAGTGGCCATGCTGGCTGGGGCTGATGGGAGTTGTAGTTTAAAAAAAGTAACTTTTCCAAGCTCTGATGAGATCATGTAGAAGGCCTGTGCCTCAACTCCCCAGGCTTACAGCATTGGCAAGTAGCACTCCAGCAAATGACATCACTCCTGCTGTGGAAACAACACCACTAGACCTGTGCTCCTCCCACAATTCTGCTTCTCTGCACCATTGCTGATGATGCAAGGGGATGTGATGGTACAGGAGTACAGAGGGGTATTTGCATAAGTTGCAGACAGGCATTCCAGTGGGAGGTTGCTGTGGGAAGGAGGGAGGGGGCAGCATGAGGACTGAGCATCAAGCCAACCACTTCGGCCAGCTATCACTCCTGCAAAATAGGAACACCTCTCCAGATTTGATGCTGGACCTGAACCTACAAGGTGTAAGGCATCAACAGAGAAGAATCCAGAGGAAGGCTAACTCAGGTGTTCTCAGGGACCATCACCCTCCGAGTAACGGGATAACTGGAAGTGAGGTGGTAAAACCATTAATCCCAGCCAGAGAATGCCGTTGATGGATTTCAGCCATCGCCACACAACAAATGAGAAGAATAAAATGAGGTGGATGAGATAGGATAAGGAGGTTGTAGCAAAGGGGGCAGCACGGAGGTGAGCAACCTTTTCAGAAGTAAAGGAAGTGGCGGCTAGTGGTCTTTAAAACTGGAGGGGCAGAAAGCAAGGACACCAGCAATAGGTGGAGCCAGAGCCAATGACAGGCAAAGCCATCTCCTAACTGCTTACATGAAAGAAGACAGGCAGATGGGGGTTGGCTGAGGGCAGACTGAGGCTGGTGGGGCAGTGCCCCATTCACCCTAATGGGCCACCCTCCACTGAGAGGAGGACCACATTCCTCCAAGAGAGCAGTGCTAGCTGGGCAGGGCCAAAGCCAGAAGTGGGCAGGGACACTTCTTTCCTCTCTCTTTCTCTGCCACCCCTTCTCTTTTTCTTCCTGTCATCATCTATTACACACACACACTCATACACAAGCATGCACCCCATTTGTCCATCACCCGTTCATTCTCTCACCTCTTCCTCTGTTGCTGTGGAGGTACGGGAGGTGGGCACTGGGGCCACACAGAGAGAGGACAAGGGCCTCAAGCAGCCTGTGAGTTGGCCAACTGTACTGTAGCAGGACTAGACCAGAAGAGAACACAGTTCGCTTTCAGAACTGGGACAGGGGCAGCTATGCTCCATCTGGGGCTGATGAATCCCTGTATCAGGTGTACAGGTGAGTCTTCTGCTGAGGACTAGTGTAGTGCATGGGTCACTTTGATTTCTGCATCAGCAAGCCACACTTACCCAGATGACTTGGCGAACACAGAGACAGTATATTTTCCTGTCTTGCTGATGGAATCTCGGACGATGAAACCACCATCTTTGCCCTGAAATTTATAATTTATAAACAGACGAGATCACTAATACATTGCATGTTGAGGGGGAGGAATTGGGGGGGGGGACAAAGAGCGAACTTCCAATATACCAGAAACCCTGTTGGAGTAAGGCAGGAAGAAGCCTGGAGTCCCTAGTGCCAACTCCAGTAATGCTCTTCTGACTCTACCAGCATGTGGAAGCCCCTCCTCAGACTTTGCCTAGAAGTCCTTCAATAAACCTAATTGTGGGCATTGTTCTTGCACCTGCAAAATTCTGTTTTTGGGGGGAGGGAAGGAAAGGTCAAAGATCCAGCCATCCAAAAAATAAAACCAATTGCTCCCCTACTCCTAGCCAAAAAAACCCGTACGGTATTTTTGTTATTATTTGTTGAATTTATCATTTAGCTCACAATGAAAGGGAAGGAAGGAAGGAAGGAAGGTGTGCATTTTTGTACTTTCACCTCTTGCTTCAGCAGTTCCTCTGCTTGCCTTCTGGTTATGTTTTTCAAATACCACCTGAAACACAACGTAATACTTTTTAGGGAGGAAAGCCTATGAAAGGGGCTGAGAGGTGTTGGTGTTGGGAGACCCTACATTTGGGATGAAACGTTCAAATGAAGCCCAAATTTTCTCCACCCAGTCAGGACAGAACCACTTGGTACCTTGGCAAACGGGTGTACCCCAGACTGCAGATCTGGAGTCAGAGGAAGCATTTGTAAGGGGAAACTTCTGGCAGGACAGAGGGATGGATGCTTAACCATTCCTGCACCCATCAGTTTTCCCTCTCCAAGGCCATTTCCCCTCTTTCCCCAAGTAGGATGATTAAACATGGCCGGTGGGGGGAGGAATTTGCAAGGAAGAGTCACACACAGGAAGAGACAAATCTGTCCATTTCAGTTTCTCCATTTCTCATTTTTCCAGTCGTAAGTTTGGTTTGCCCCAAGTCCGCATACATTTGAAATTAAAAAATAAAAAGTACGCAACATAATTCTTATGCATCTCCATGTTCATTTATTCTAATATATGCATTTGTGCACGCAGTTTCGCTTAGTATATGCATTTCTGCAAGCCATTTCTACTAATGGAATGCATGTTTGTACATTATTTGCACTGACACATTTTTATATGCATTCTTTGATGAACTGCATTGCAAAATTTGGAGAGGTGCACGTTTGGAAGGAGAGCTGTGATTCAGTTCACAAATTAGTTCAGAGAGTGCAAATTTGGAAGGTTCATTAAAATGCAAACCAATCAAATTCCTCCCTCATCTGTACCCCCAATCCTGACCCCAGAATGTACCTTGATGAATACAAAGGAACAGATATTCTTATATTTTTAACTTCTACCCTCAGACCCACAGTTTCAAGGACACTCACTCGTACATCTCCAGAGAATCTCTTGTTTCTGTGACATAGTTGCTGGGAATGTAACCTTCTTTCCTGTAGGATGAAAGGGGGGGAAATCACAAGTCACTTCCTATGCGACTGGCAGAAACCCAAGAGGAAAGAGCCTTAGCTCAGTAGGGGAGCATTGCAGAATGTCCCAGGTTCAAAACCTTGTATCTCCTGGGGGAGGCCTTAGACCAGGGCTTCCAAACTGTGGTCTGTAAACTTCATTCAGGTGGTCCATCAAATATCCATATTGATTTTAAATTGTATTTTTCTTGCCTCTTTTATTTCTTAAATTGTATTTTACTGTATTACAATTTGAATTCCATAGAATTAAAATCATAATACAATAACATACAACTTTAAGAAATAAAAGAAGACAAATACAATTACAAATATAAAGCATCTAGCACAGTACATTACAATTGCTACAACAGACCAAAAAAAATCATTAAAGTGGTCCACCAAGCCCCTCAGCGATTTTCAAGTGGTCTGTGGAGAAAGGTTTGGAAACGTCTGCCTTAGACAACATTAAGCTAGACAGACCAATGGTATAAGGCAGCTTCATATGTTCAGGCAGGATGAAAATACTTTATATAATTTATCTGTTATAGGTTTCCTCAAAGAAGGCTGGAAATTGCAAAGAAATACCAGTTATAGGTCCCTAGCCCCCTCTCATAGAATTATAGTTCTCTGTATGGGAGAGGGTATGACTGTTAAACTAGTAGCCCCATAGAAGCTGCAGCAGAAGGTAGATGAGAAGCAGAACCACTCCATTGTTTCAGCTGAAAAACCACCTCCACTGGGCTCCTCCCTCCCCCAGCTGTCATCTACCAGTGGCCATTCCATCTGGCTGCACAAGGAAAGGATGGAAGCAGGGGGTGCTCCATCTGCTCTACTGAGGGACCAAATCCATTTGGCTTCTTCTTGTCCTGATTTAACAGCTGGTATAGCACAGTGGGGAGGAGAGCCTGGCTGGGAGTCCAGAGTCTGTGAGTTCAATTCCCTGCTCGTGTCTCCTGGGCGTCAAGGGCCAGCTAAAGATCACCCCCACAGTGAGTGGCTCAGGGGTTACTTGCCCAGCCACCTGTGCAGCCATGGGCAAGCTACACAGTCCCAAGGAGCTGGCAGTTGCAGACAAGGAAGGGGCTGGCTTGTGCAGCTGTGGCAAGCTGAGCAGGCCCTAGCCAGCTGGGGAGGACTAGCCTCAGAGGGAGGCAATGGTAAACCCCCTCTGAATTACAAATATAAAGCATCTAGCACAGTACATTACAATTGCTACAACAGACCAAAAAAAAATCATTAAAGTGGTCCACCAAGCCCCACAGCGATTTTCAAGTGGTCTGTGGAGAAAGGTTTGGAAACTTCTGCCTTAGACAACATTAAGCTAGACAGACCAATGGTATAAGGCACCTTCATATGTTCAGGCAGGATGAAAATACTTTATATAATTTATCTGTTATAGGTTTCCTCAAAGAAGGCTGGAAAGAAGGCAGTCCATTTCCATTTTTCCTTCCTGATTTGTAAACCACTCTGAGAACTTTTTTTGGGAGGGGGCACTGAAGAGCCGGGTAAAAATGTGTTAAATAAATAAGCTGTTTCTGTTGCAGTTATTATAAGAACTACTGTTTTATTTTATTTATTACAGAGAAATGAAATACAACAGGTTATGCCTTTTTGTAACAAAAACAAAAGGAAAAAGAATTGTAAAAAGAATTACTTAGAACAGATTGCCAAAGAAATGTAGAAAGCATAGTAACCATTAGCCTTTCCAATTCCCCCCCCCCCGCAGGATCTGTTGACTACTGCTCAGTAACTTCCACACCGTAAGTTGTATTCAACTAAGTCCTATTCTTAGTAGACTCACTGAAATTAATGAATCTAAGTTAGCGATGTCTACTAACTTCAATTGGTCTAAATAGGATTAGCACTGAATACCACCCCATACATTTAAAGCACATGGCTTTCCCCAAAGAATCTTCAGAACTTACCCGTTCTGATCTTGGGCCCTCCACCAAGACTCATTGCTCTCCTCCAGGACAAGGTACTCTTTGCCTTTTTGAAGCTCCAGGTCCTGTTCAGTCATTGGGACGTAGTCATAGAGAGCCACAACCTTCCGTGTCCTAGACTGGGCACTGGGCGTCGGTTCGGGGGGCAACACCTTCTTCATCATCTTTGCCGGGGTTGGTGCGGAAACAGGAAAGCAGTGAGATGCTGTTGAAACTCTCAACACCTGTCCCAGCGGTGGGAAACTTGTGGAAACACCCCCCCCGATGTTGCTGGATTACAACTCCCATCATCCCCTTGACCAAGATCAGCCAATGGGCCAGAGGTCCCCCCATCACTTCCCCAAGTTGCACCTGCTGCAAAAATTGCCACTCCTGCTGCTGCTCATACCTTGTTGTTCTCTGGAGTCGGTGGTAGAGGCTTGTCAGACTTGGGAAGAGAACGGCCACTTCTGAAACCTCCAGCAAGAGGAAGACAAGAGGGCATGCCAGCAAAAATGAGACAGGAGAAACTGAGACTGATATGTCTATCCCTATCCACAAGTGATGTTGAGAATACCTTCCTTAGGGCAGAGACACACTTACTGTTGTGCCGGTCCAGTGCATCTCCACCTCTGTTTTCTGAAAATGGGCGCATGACGCTAGTCAAACTCCACCCCTTTTTACTCTAAGACCTGATTTTATCAGCTCCCCTGCAGATTTTTTTTTAATCCAGCTTCAGACAGATTTCGCAAATGACTGGTAGATCAATCCGTTGCCAGTCCAGGTGTGGCCAATGGAAATGCTTTGCTGTAGGCTCAGGCACAGACAGTGATTGGCCCAATGCTTTGCTATGGGCGGTCCTGAAAGGTCTGAAGCCAGCAGTGGGGAAGGGAGATGAGTCCAGCCAAAGGCAGAGTCACTTCAAAACGCAGCCAGGAAAACCATTCTTGCTGCTTTTGAAGTGACTAGGGTGCATTCAGTCTTAGTCTCATATATGGCACTTGTCCATAGTAGTGAACTGCTATATTGCACTCCTCAGTAGTAAAGCATAGGTTTTGCATGCGGAAAGGCCTAGGTTTAGTCTCTCTGAATACCAGTTGTTGGGAATCACAAGAAGGGAGAGTTTCCTGGTTCTATACACTGAAACTAGGCTAAATATGCCAAACTAGACATGACAATGCAGCCACGTGTGTTTTTATCTGCGTGTCTGTCCTGTTCACATATAAAATAAGTGGTGTCTGGCGCTCATTGGGACTGTTGGGGCGGAAGGCATGGAGCCAGAACTAGGGATGGGTGAGAATTCAGCAGAATTCAGATTTAGTATTCTCCATCTTTGCAGAGCAAACCTGTTTGATCTGAATTTCAGTGGCTTTCCCCCAACACAGTTTCCCCCCCCTCAAATATTCCCTCAAATAGATTGTTCTTGTATTGTTTTATGCACCACACAGCACAGCATAACAGTGCTCTCTCTCTCTCTCTCTCTCTCTCTCTCTCTCTCTCTCTCTCTCTCTGCTACCACCCCCCACTCCAATAATCCAAACTCCAAATGGGAGGAAAAAAGCCAAGTCTCAACCATGTTGACTCTAGGAGGGGGGGGGGCACTGAAAGCTGCTTTCCTCCTCAGCTGGTCTTTGCTTCCTTGCTAACATGAAAATTGACCAGTCTCAGTCACAGTGGAGAAGGAGAAGGTGGCAAAACCGCTTTCCTTAATCAATATTTTCTTTCAAATTATCAGTATTTCTTTCAAATTATCAGTATTTCTTTCAAATTATCAGTATTTCTTTCAAAATACTGGTATTTTCTTTAATTTATCGAGATTTCCTTTCAAAATAACAGTTGAAAAAAATCAACAGTTTGAAAGAAAACATCGATATTAATATTTTTGGAAGAAAATATCAATATTAATATCAATATTTTTGGAGAGGGGAAAAATTGGACCAGTAAAAGCAGCAGAAAGGGGACAAAGGATGAACTCGAACCGATACTGCCTGTTAGGTTGACAGAATGCTTTCGAAGCGCCATCCCACCCCTAGCCAGAGCCAATGACAGCTGGAACCAACTAATTTTGTCCCCATCCTCTTCCCTGCTGAGTCCTACAAGGAGAACACTAAAGAGGAGGAAGCTGACAGCCAGGTCCACCGCCTGGACAAGATGTGTGTAAGAAGGCAGGCAGGTGGGGGCTGGCTGAGGGTAGAATGAGATTGGTAGGGCACTGCCCTATCACCCAGATGGACCAACCTCCACTGGGTGAGGTAAATGTTCAGTTCTTTACATCAGGGATGGAGGAAGCTGTGGCTTTCCAGATGATGCTTGTCTCCAATTCCCATCAGCCCCAGGCCCAGCCAGTGTCGCCAAGGGACAGGGATGATGGGAATTGGAGTCCAGCAACATCTGGAGGGCCACAGCTTCCCCCATCCCTCCTTTACGTGAAAAAAAACCAAGTATGGTGAAAGGGACAGACACATATAAGCTCCTGGTCATGGGAAACTAGAATTGCTGCAAGGGAAGACAGGTAAAGAGAAGCCAAAGTGAACTCTTACTTCTGCTCTTGCCTTCTAGGATTTGGCAGCCCATTGCCATTTTTGCTGTCTGGGAGCAGCAGATGTATTGTCCATCAGTCCAGAAGCAGGGGTGATACTTCTGCACCAGGTTGCTGTTGTAGCAGATCACTGTAGCGGGATTGAAAGTGGGGTTACATTTTGTACAGCGCCTGGTACTGATTCATTTGTAGCCCAGTCCTGTAATGAGCATCATGGCAGATTTTGGAATCTTGACTTGAATGAGTCTTCTTCTTGCACGGGGAGCCACTTTGCACAACCTGACAAACAATCCAAGAAGTTTTCCATTAACTATAGCTTTCCATTTTTTCTGAACCAGGAAACGATGGTTAGCAGCTTCAGAAAAAGCCAGGATATGAAAACAGAGTTTGAAGTTGGTTTAATGTCCCGGCTTTTCCTGAAGCTGCTAGCCACAGTTTCCCAGTTAGGACAAAACAGGAAACAATTGCTAATGAGAGCTTCCTGGCTTGTTTGCCAGCTGAAGGGAAAGGAGGAAGCGAAGAGTTGCATGCATGGGCCAAAGGCTCATTCATATCTCAGCTTATGAAGCCAAGATATGATCATCCAAATGTGGTCGATAGTGTTAACCCTCTCCCCAGCATGTCTCCTTGCTTAATCTTGGCCCTGAAGAGACAGTCTTATGGCATATTAAAAGCCTGCACCTGTTGTTGCCTGCCACCCACTGCCTGTCCCCACCACTCTGTCCCCTGGTAAGCTTATTTTGGGGAGCACCAGTGCAGTGCTAGGTGTGTCCTAGAATGTATCCTTCCCAGGGTCCCCTCAGCCCTGGTGCCAGCCCTGATACAGGTGTTACCACCCACCTAACCTACGAAGCTGGGGGCAACTCGAACAGGGCCTGTCCGGAAGATTTATTTATTTATTACATTTATATCCCACCTTTTTTCCTCCAAGGAGTTCAAAGTGGCATCCATGGTCCTCCCCCTCCCAATTTTATCCTCACAACAACCCTGTGAGGTAGGTTAGGCCAAGAGGCAGTGACTGGCCCAGTGCACTCCCACGGCTGATTTGGGGACTGATGTACACACGATGTTAGCCATCTCTGTCCTGTATCTATTGTGTTGGTTCTTATGAAATACTGGATTTTTATGTATTTTTTCCTGAACCAACTTTAATCCAAATTGAGAAAAAGAATGACCTAGCTGTGTTTTACGTCGGTAATATGTACACAGCCTATGTCTGGTTTTTATTCAGCATTCATCCTGATTTGCTTGTGCAGTGGACAATTATACAACTTCCTGTTCATCGTTTGTTCAAGTGCATTTCCCCATCACTTTCCTAACTGCAAAAAGTCTGGTTGGTTTTGCTTCAAAGTGGCTCTGTTGTGCCAGGGTGACATAGCACCTATATTTCCGGTATGTGCTTCAATCCCTCCCACAAGATACTGTTCCTGTGCAAAATATACAACTTTTAACCTCACAGAGACTCACCATTCTTCAGCTGGTGAATCCAGCGGCTCCGTAACTCCTCCGTGGGGGAGAAGACATAGAGGGGCCCTTCGTCATACACCACCTAGAGGGGAGCACAGTCAGAAGGTGAGTTCTTACAGACGATGGTGCCGTCAGAAGCACAGGACTTTGGGGCAGACATCCAAGGCCCTGCTAAGCACAGGGGGCCCTTAAATGCAGCAGGGCTGGTTTGCCACACTTTGAAAGGAGTAATGCGTGTTAAAATCTAAAGAGGGGCTTCCAACCGGTAAGAAAGGGGTGGGGAACCTTTTCCCCCTGGATCCTGTGTGGATCCTGCTGCAGTCATGCAGCAACAGCAGGCCTGATCTTGGCCTCTTTGCTATGTCAGCCTGGGATGTGGCACAGAGAAGAGACATTTTTTCCTCCCCCTCTGCTCCCACCTTCTGCTCTGGCAGGCGCAAGCATCAGGACTGTGGATGCAGCACTAGCTGAACTGCTCCATCAAGTGCTGGTGCAGCTGGTTGGGGGTCAAGATTACGCCTTTAGTCGGGGAGGGGAGGCATAAAACTATTAAATCCAGAGTGTTGGATTATCTAAGGCTGCATACCGTACATTTAAAGCTCATTTAAATCATATGACTTCCCCCCAAAAATCCTGGGAACTGTAGTTTACCTCTCACAGAGCTACAGTTCCCAGCACCCTTAACAAACCACACTTCCCAGAATCCTTTGTGGGAAATCATGTGCTTTAAATATATGGTGTGTACATAGCCGCAGGGTAACATTGCTTCGGCTGTATTTTTCTGAGCAAGAAACACATTTTGAGTCGAAATCACCTTGCTGATGGGATCTTCCACCTACATCTTTGCATGCATAGACCTGAGAATGTTTTACCCACACCTGTAAGCAGGTGGCTTGACCGTGCAGCCAGGCTGCAGATTTGTGAAGCAGTAGACTTTGAGAGCCAGTGTGGTGTAGTGGTTAAGGGGCTGGACTACGACCTGGGAGACAAAGGTTCGAATCCCCACACAGCCATGAAGCTCACCTTGGGCCAGTCACTGCCTCTCAGCCTCAGAGGGAGGCAATGGTAACCCCCCTCTGAATACCGCTTACCATGAAAACTCTATTCATAGGGTCGCCATAAGTCGGGATCGACTTGAAGGCAGCCCTTTTCCATTTTTTCCAAGAGCATTAGACATGACAGGTAGAAAGGCGTTACAATCTCTCTCCCCCCCCTTCTCTCCCCCCCCCTTCTCCTGAGACATACGACCTAAATGTCTGGGACAGGAAGTCTAATAGGGAGGACAGCTCACCTGGAAAGGATAGGGAAACCTCTCTATGATGGAGATTTGCTCAGTCTCATTTACATCTCCTTTTTGCTGCATGTGTACGTGAGAGAAATGGGAGATTAGCGCATTAGAATTGGTTCCCAGTCCCCACACACCAAAACCCATGACCAGAAGACTGTGGAGAGGCACAAGTGGGCAGAGTGACAAATGTAAATATTACCTTTGTACAGTAGATTAGTTTTTACATGCACACACTCACTCCCCTCTCTCCACCATCTTGGCAAGCGAAGAGTCCTTCTCAGGCTTCAAGGACACATTCCAGCCAGTTTAGGATGTGAAGCAGAGCCAGTGAGGGGGGTTCCAAGGGCCAGACAGAAAGGCCTGGAGAGCCACATTTGGCTCCTGAACCTGAAGTTCCCTCCCCCCTGGGTCTGCACTAGGGATGCGATCTGTTGGTTGGTGCTGGTTCGAAAGCATTTCATCAACCTAACAGGCTGGCACTGATTCGAGTTTGTTCTTTGTCCACTAGCCGCTGCTTTTACCAATCCGTAGGGTTTTTTCACTTGGAAAAAATATTGATATTAATACTGATATTTGTTAAGGAAATATTGATATTTTGAAGGAAAGATAGATATTTCCTGTAAAAATATTGACATTTTGAAGGATATATTATTTTAAAAGGAAATACCAATAAATTGTAACTTAACATTGATATTTTGGAAGTTTGTTTTTTTTTAAAAAAAGGTCTGTTTTCAAAAATAGCCATGGAAATTTGCTACATTAAAATCCAGTCCTCAGTGATGGAGAATAAGCAAATTAATGGAAAATTCGGTACCAAATCCGAACTGGATGGAATTCTAGTATATCCCTAGTCTATACTGACTGGCAATGACAATCCTACCTCCCAGCCCTACCTAGAGATGCCGGGGATTGAACCTGGGCTCTTTTGCATGCAAAGCAGATGTTGTACCACTGAGCTACGGCCCTTCCCCAATCCCCATTAAGCACCTAGGGCCAGTGGTGCAGTGATAGATTGTGAAATGCAGGACTTTGTCATGACAGCCCACACAGACAGGCCCTCAAAGGCCCAAGTCCATAGGCACACCCACCAGGAGAATCCAAAAACTCAGGTAGCTGTGTTGGTCCCTTATCCTGGACTCCCTTGTTGAGCATATGGACCCTTCTTGGGAGCCCCATTAAACCACTGAACATAAGAAGACCAGTCACCCAAGAAGACTGAAGCACCAACAGCCACGGGGCACAGCTGGTGTGGGGCTCTGTCCCTGGATGGTAAGTTGTGGAAGAATGTAACAGTGGAACAATGCAGTACAGTGTGGCCCACCCCGCCACCAATTGGCTGCTCTCGGCAGCCACTGGAGCTTCCTGCCCAGTGGAGACCGGTGGCTCCAAGGTCAAAGGGGCAGTAAATCCACTCTGGGTTTTCGCCTGAATTTTCAAGGAGCTGTCTGAGCTGCAGCAACACCTTGGACAGCTCCTTGGAAGTTCAGACCAAAACCTGGAGTGGATTCATTGCTTCATTGACATCAGAGCCATCAGTCTCCATTGATCCTGCCTGGAATGAAGATGCATAAATGTCTCAATACTGGGATCCGCCGTTCTGGTGGAGGATTGTTCTCTGGAGCCACAGTCTCCACACAGGTGATTTTCTCAATGTCCACGGAGCCTTTCTTACTTCCTCGGCGCTGCAAGGAGAAAACAGGAGTACTTTAAGATAGTCCGGCTTTGAGCCAGCACTAGTTGCCTAGCTAGTGATGAAGGCGGCACACACCCCATGCATTTAAATCACACGTAAACCATATTTTTTTCCTCCAAAGCATCCTGTGAATTATAGTTTAGCCCTCACAGAGCTACGATTCCCAGCAGCCTTGACAAACTACAGTTCCCAGCAGCCTTGACAAACTACAGTTCCCAGGGGGAATGTGCTTTAAATATATGGTGTGTACACAACCCTAGCATGAAAATGTGCATCCTTCTCACCATCTGCACCAAGATGCACTGAGATGAGCGTCATAATGCACATCTGCATTTGCGTTGCCTGCACAGACAGAAGCCTCCTTCCTTATGTACATCTCCTTTGCAAGATCAGGCTGTTTGAGTGTCTTCGGAGAGCTTGTGTGAGGTAGTGATGAGAGCCGGGATGGAGGACATATGCCACCGTGCTTCCCCCCCCCCCAGTTGTTTTTAAATTCCCATCATCCCTGACCATTGGCTGGGGCTGTGGGGAGCTGGAGTCCAGCAACATCTGGAGAGCTATAGGTTCTCCATTCTTGGTTTAGCATGTCAGATAAGGACTATGCAGACCCAGCTTCAAATTCCCACTCAGCCATGAATAATAATAAAATAAATAAATACATAAATAAACATTTGCTGCCCCTTAACGACATCTAAAATCTGTGGCCATGGACTGGTCAGGTTCAAAAAAGGACAAGGCTCCTGCACCTTTAATAAGTTACCTGCTGAAAGCTCTTTTTAAATGCAGCTATTAAAGGTGCTGAAGCCCTCGGCCCTTTTGCATCTGGCCCCCTTGTTTCTGTTTCTCCCTTTCTCCAGGACTCACCCCACGCTCAAAGTCATACTCATAGTATGAGAGCTTGTTCTCCGTCAGTAAGAAGAGGCGCTTTTTGAAGTTGAGAGGCGAAGTCTTTTTCTTCTGCTGAGAGCGTTTCAGAAAGATGCTCTCCAGGATAGCATTTGACATGGCTCTTGTTGCCTTCTCCTCCTCCTCCTCTTCTGCTTTGGATGTGCTGGACTGCCGCTACCAACAAAAAAGAAACAGCTGCAATCATAAGCATACAGGCTTGGGAGGAAGCCCTGCTGAATAGACCTGAGTAAACAAGCGTAGGTTGCCCTATTAATGACCCAAACCTAGTTAGCTCTCTTTCTTATGAAATCAAAGATATGCTAAATATTCAAGATGCACATACCCAGACACTGAGATCATCTCCAGAGGCACTTCTCTGGTGGGTGTCCCTGCCAAGCGAGGGGCAGCAGATGGCTGTTTGAGAGAGGGCTTTTTTGGTGGTGGCACCCTTACTGTGGAATGCTGTCCCTAAAGAGGGTTGCCTGGTGCCTCCTTTGGGTGCCAAGCAAACATAGGAACTTAGGAAGCTGACATATACCAAGTTACACCATTGGTCCATCTAGCTCAATATTGTCTACACTGACTGGCAGTGGCTCTCCAGGATTTCAGACAGGAGTCTCTCCCAGCCCTACCTGGAGATGCCAGGGATTTAGTTTTATTTATTTATTTATTGTTTTTATATACCGCCCCATAGCCGAAGCTCTCTGGGTGGTTTACAGTAACAAAAAACATTAAAACAAATATACAAATTTAAAAACACATATTTTAAAAACAATTTAAAACACAATTTAAAAATTTAAAACAATTGAAATTGGGACTGTCTGCATGCACAGCAGATGCTCTATCATTAAGCCATAGCCCTTCCCCTCAAAGACTTTTTCATATTCTCAGGCCTTTTGTTGTACTTTATTGTATTAATATGCTGTAATTATTGATTATAATTATTTTGACGTTTATTGATTTTGTTGAAATATATTTTCAGTTTTGTTGAAATCTGCTGTGATATTGTTTTCACGGTTGTATTTTAACAGTTTATTGCTACTGTAAGCCTCCCAGATATCATTCTACTGAGTCCCACCATTTGGTCTGTCTAGCCCAGTATTGCCCACACTGGCTGGCAGTGGCTCTCCACCATTTCAGACAATATCTCTCCTAGCCCTACCTGGGACCTTCTGCCTGCAAAGGAGATGCTCTGCCACTGAGCTATGGCCCTTCCTTGTCTACTTTGAATACCAACAGCTCGGCAAAGTCTCCAGCAAACCTTCTACCCGGCCATTTAACTGGAGTTATCGGAGATTGAACTAGGGATCTTCTGCATGCAAAGCATATGTCTTTCCCCAATATTATTTTATTATTATTTATTAAATTTATATCCCGCCCTTCCTCTTAGGAGCCCAGGGCGGCAAACAAAAACACTAAAAAACACTCTGAAACATCTTAAAAACAAAAGACTTTAAAACATATTAAAACAAAATATCTTTGAAAAAAATCTTTTAAAAAATCTTTAAAAACACCTTAAAAAGCAATTCTAACACAGACGCAGACTGGGGATAAGGTCTCTACCTAAAAGGCTTGTTGAAAGAGGAAGGTCTTCAGTAGGTGCCAAAAAGATAACAGAGATGGTGCCTGTCTAATATTTAACAGAGTAGATGCTGCCACACTAAAGGTCCGTTTCCTGTGTTGTGCAGAACGGACCTCCTGATACGATGGTATCTGCAGGAGGCCCTCACCTGCAGAGCGCAGTGATCGACTGGGTATATAAGGGATAAGATGGTCTTTCAAGTATCCTGGTCCCAAGCTGCGTAGGGCTTTTTATACCAAAACTAGAACCTTGAACTTGGCCCGGTAGCTAATGGGCAGCCAAGGCAATTCCCTCAGCATTATCAGTTTTTAATGTAGCCAACAATGTGACAAACCAAATGTAGCATACAAATATTTAGATAGTGGACCAAATGCGTTTCTACTTTGAATGGGTCTTCTTCAGTGGTCAATATACATAACAATATATGATTCAATTTTGTCACTACATGCACAGTTTGCTGTTGTAACAAAGCATAATATAATGACCTATCTGCTCCTGAGAATATATGTATATCCTTTGATGGATCTGGATGGATCATGTGGCTTGCCCAATATTCCTACTTACAGGGCTTTTTCCAAATTCTCTCACAGGTCAGCCAGCAAACATTCAGGGGAGAAAAGTGTTTGGTTCACTAAGTATTTGTATGCTCTGCTGTTGTACATCACAACACTGTTGGCTACATTAGTTGATGTTATGACATATTACATATATGTGTCAATAACACTGAGGTTTTAGACATTTGGTTTTATTTATCGGTATTTTTCCTGTATTGTTATATGTGTGTGTGTGTGTGTGTATATAAATTGTTTGAGATTAAAGTTGGATACTTTTATTTATTTGTTTTATTAACTTTGGTATCAATATTTTTTATACCTGGATACGCAAACCCAGTTCTGTATTGCTATCTGTTTTTGTAGGTTGGGTTTATATTTCCTTGTTCTTTCAGCTGCTAAAAACATGCCTGGCCAAAGTTACCATCTGAGTTGCTCGTGCAGTTGGAACTGGGTCCAAATTCATACAAGAGAAGACACTGGCTGCTTGGAGATAGCAGCGATATCTGTTGATCTTTCTAAGGCTTTGATAAGGCTCATCATCTGCCCAAAAGTGAGGTTTTGAGATAAGGCCATCAGAAAGAAGAACTGTACAAGAACGGTATGTGCTACCTCCTCAATTTTGTTAGCATAAAAACTGCCTAATTTCTCTGTATGTATTCCTGTTTTCAGGAAGCCTTTGTCTTTTGCCTAAGGACAGAGACTGGTCTGGGTAACAGGTGGATTATAAATTTTCATTTTTATAAGCATGGAGAATCAACTATTGTATGTTTCTCCATGCAACCTGAAACCTGCAAAGCACCAAACAGATCCTCATTTGAATATATGCAACCCAGTAGTGGCAAATTCAGAAGTGCGGGGTCCCTTCATGATATTCACAGGCATGCCCCCTCATACAGCCACCCCCCCTTCTAAGATTATAAAATAAGCTGGCTAGGCTTGAATACTGCTTTCTGCTTCTCTATCACTGTCACCATTTAACTGTCCTTTCACACTGTCAGAAATATTGCTTGAATTACTGAATTCAGCATTTATATATTTATCTCCTGCTACTACCAAGCTGCTTGATGATGTAGATGAGGTGCTATCAGCAGGATTAACTGTCTCTTCTTCTGCAGTTACAGAATTCTCACTCTCCACAACTTGTCTTGGCTTTTTGAAGTATGAACTAAGGAAGGCTTGCTTGCAATTGATACTACTTGGGACACTTTCAGTGGCCCCAGTGGCTAATTCACTCCCCTTTCATTCTCATTGGCTCATAGGACACTGGAGACATAGGATCTTGCTGGTATCTGGCTCCCAAAAAAGTAAGGGCTAAGATCCCCCCCACATCCAACCCCAGATGACCACACCCCTGATGCTACCTCCTCCTACATTCCATTTTAAGACTGTGTCTAAATTCAGACTCCATCTGTGGCTCTAACATAGCCAGCAAGTTTGCACTCCAGAATGTCCCACCACTTCTGAATAAACATGCATAAGATTGCACTATAAATTATATTAATGCAGGGACTGGCAAAAAAAACCCTCCCGATACTGTTGGACTACAACTCCCATCATCTATGACCACTGGCTATGCTGGCTAGGGCTAATGGGAATTGGAGTCTGTGAGGTGTCCTTCCCTGGCTCTCCCTGTCAGGTTCCTACCTGCTTGTGGTTACTGCCTGTCTCTAGGCACCACCAGGGACTCCACCAGTCCGGACCGCTCTCTCTTATGATTTCTCTCCCCGCTCTAGCACAGATCTCAACAGATCCCCCTGCTAGGCAACCACCAGTAACGTCCCAATACTAGTATTCCCAGAGACTCTGAATACTGGTATTGTTATTCTCTTCACCGCTGCCACCATTTGTTACAGTTCCCCTTCAGCCTTGGTCATTACCTTACCCTCCCTTCTGGTCTGTGAAACCCCAGCCAAGGATCAGGCCTTTGGTAAACCAAATTAAGTATTTATTACAGATAACAAAGCTAACAAGATTAACAAGATTTCTTCTTAAGGCACATAAGCATATGGTTTTACTCAATACTAATCCGAACTCCACCTCCCTCCTGGTAAACAACTCTCTAAACCCCACCAAGCAATCCACTCTTTCTCTTCTCCTCCCAGATTCCACAATTCACCACCTCACATTCCCCCAGATTTACCTGTCATCCTTTCATTTATACTGTCAGCCATTTTAAACATTCAGCCAATCATCAAGCATTCACAGAGTCCAGCAACATCCGGATGCTCACAGGTTCCCCACTTCCGATCCCTAACAACATCTGATGAGTTTCTTATATTATTGCCATTGTTGTTTTTTATATACCACTTTTTGGCCCATGGGACTCCAAAGTGCTGGACAGCATAGCAATGCAGCAAAGGATTACTGAAGCCACGTACATAAGGAAGAAGATTAAACAGAATTCTAATTTCTTCTTTTCTTTAAAAGTTAATGTTTTGGGGGATTTTTTCTATATAAAACAAAGTAAGTAAAGTAAATGACTGGCCTCTGTGCACTGATGGCTTGCAATGGCCACTAGAACTTTGGTCCTGATGCCATGGCCCTTGGAAGCGTGCACACATGCACTGTACTGAGGAGCTGTAGCTCAAGGGAAGAATACATGCTTTGCCTGCAGAAGGTCTGAGGTTCAGTCTCCAGCATCCCCAGGTAGGGATTGTAATGTGCCCTGTCTGAAACCCTGGAGAGCGCCTGCCAGTCAGTACAGACAATATAGAGCCAGATGGATCAATGGTCTGTCTTGATATAAGGCAGCTTCCTAAGTTCCTATGTATTCACAGGTATCTGCACAAGATACAGGATTCAGAAGACATGGCATCCAGGATTTGGGTGCTGACGACCAGTGCAAGCAGCAGGGGTGTGGGTCAGGAAATATACCTGAGAACAGAAAACTGGAAAGTCTGCCTGGTCCACAATTTAATTATACAACACTGAACTAGACTGCAATTGCTCTGATGCTATTGGCGCCCTCAGGCCCAAGGTCACACCACGCTGAGGATTTCCACTCAATTCCAGAACGGAGCTACAAAGTAATCGGTTTTCATTGCTTGCTTTCTATCTCTTCCATTTGATAGTTTGCTCTACTCCTCCCCACCCCCACCCCTCTATCCTTTAATGCTCTGTTGATTCTGGGTCGGCCCAAAACAAGAAAGACTCACTGGTTGGCTCTTCCTTCTCCACACACCGTGGCTGCAGCAGGCTCCTCTCACAAGCAACAAGTTCCTTGAGATGCTTCTGGACTGTGGAACAACCAGCACACAGATATGGAGTGTTTCAAAATATCTGAAGGGCCGGTGAAGGGGATGGCAGTAGCAGGAGACTCATTTGAAGCACTGTGTTGAACTGCAGGGAAGATTGTCATCCGGAGCTTAACCCCACCCTTTCAGTTCCCCTTTTCTTAGTTTCTGACCAAACTGTCTTTATTTCCTTTCAACCATGATGCCATCCTCAGGCTGCTTCCAGACAAGGGCCTTCATTTGCAACAGGAACGGGGGAGACATTTTATTCAATTCACATTTAAAGCCGAATCTATCAAATTTGCAGTTTCCGAAACAGTATGAGAACCAAAACACAGCCATCCTTCCAAATGTGTGATGCAAGCCAACAGAAGCTTTCAAAAATGCATACAGTAGGGGAAAGTGTGCAACAAAATGAATATCTTAGTGAAACATATCATGCAGAAATGTATTACGTTAGGAGAAATTGGTTGCAAAAATGTGTACATTAGTCCAACTCATACAAAAATGTGTTTATTAGGAGAAATCACACTAAAATGCTGAAGAGTTATCATAAGGATTTATAAAGAAAATGCTAATTGCTGCAGAAATGTGAAGAACTGGTTTCACACTGGAAAAAATGAGAAACAGAGAACTGAAATGGACAGATCTTTCCATTCCTAATTTGCTAACAGGCTGTTGGCAACAAATGGAGGTTTTTTTTGAACTTACTGCATTTCCCTTGAAAAGGGTAAATCCTGATTAAATGGGATGATGGTGGGGAAACTTGCTGGCATTATGTAGGGCAGATCCACAACATACATTTAAATCACATGCAACCACAATTAAAATGATTGACTTCCCCAAAGAATCTTGGGAACTATGGTTCCCCCCCAGAGCTACAGCTTCCCAGCATCCTTAACAAACTATAATTCCCATGATTCTTTGGGGGAAGTCATGTGCTTTAAATGTGCATTGGATATGGGGTGGATCTGCCTTATACCAATGATATTATACAGATACTGTAAAAAAACCCAAACTTGCACACATAAGGAGCACATATCCCACAATAAAAGCCATTTGGAAGCATATTCTGGGTGCCACCAGACTGCTGCTGTTTTGTGGGAGCAGTTCAAGTGCATACCATAAGTTTAGGTTTCTGCAATTAGAGTGGGTTAAAGCACTCTGTTGCCCTAATGCAACAAACCCACTTTTTAAGAAAATACAGACTTTTTGCAAGTGACAGGAAATGCACTGAAAAGTGTGGGATGAATGAATGATAATGGGAAGACATGGAAACGCCCTCCAAACACATCAGGATGCTTGTTGTCATACAACATGCCTCCATCCATGGCTCCAACTAACATCAGCCAACCTTTTCCCTCCCCGCCTGTTTTGCTTACCAGTTTGCCAGACTATCATTGGCATAAGGCAGATCCACCCCATATCCAATGCACATCCACACCAGACATTTATTCCACTTTAAACAGCCATGGCTTCCCCCCCAAAAAAAATCCTGGGAAGTGTAGTTTGTGAAGGGTGTAGTGTTTTAGGAGACTCCTATTCCCCTGACAGAGTTCTAATGGCCAGAGTGGTTTAACAGTCTCCTGCTCTTCCAAGCTCTGTGAAGGGAATACAGCGTCTCCTAACAAATCTCAGCACACCCACAAACTGCACTTCCCAGGATTCTTTGGAGAAAGCCATTAAAGTGGAATACATATCTGGTGTGGTTGTGGCTTTAAGAATTCTGGGGAACTCAACAGCCTGAACACAGCCGCACTCTTTCATAACATGTCCGTTGCCCAGATGTGGGCTTTGTGTGTTCTCTGTTTCAACCCCAGCCTGCCCCACACAACCGAGATTAACTCCAGGCAGGGAGAGTTCTCCATGCATGCGCACAGTACTGGCGAAATAGCTGTTTGGCTCAGGCAGGGAGAGAGAGACCCCGTTAGACAGCGCAAAGCTCATTATTGCGCTGTGCGCGTGTAGAGGAGAGACCAGGCCCACAAGGCAGCCCTTGAAAGCACGTGTGGGGCCCGTTGGAGATAACGTGCAAAAAAAGAAAATCTTCGGAGCAGCCGAGCCACAGACGCTTCCTCTTTCCAAGTCATGCACTGCGTTAAGGAGTACGTGAGCAGTTGTCTGCCTGACAAAATGGCTAAATAAAACGGGGTGGGTGGGGGCCGGCCATGAGGGTCTACTAGTATAATCCCCTCCTCTTGCCATTCTTTTTTTTTTTTTTAGTTCGCATGTTGATTTGAAGCTTTTAACCAGTGCCAGACTGCTGTGTCTTTCTAAGAGTCGCGTAAAGGGGGATCTAGTCCACCACCTGCACCTTCTCCCGTCGTTATAATACACTGATCGCGAAACGTTGTACTTGGCAAAATTCTCCTCCTTATGCCAACTCAGAGAGTACGATCTTCACCGTGCTTATTACTTGGGCGTAAGTCCCACTGAGTTCAATGGGGCTTCGTTACTCCCAAATCAGCGTGCCGTGAAAAAAAACTTGCCGACGTAAAACCACACGTGTCCGCAACTCCCTTTTCTTTCCGGTAGGTGGCGGGCACGGCTCTCTTATGTTGTTCTCCTCTGGACGAGCGTGACGCTCTAGCCTTTTGGCTTCTTGGTGTTTTTTCTCCTGAGTACCGGCGACTTCCGCTTTCTGGCTGGGGCTCTTTCTCTGGACGACGTTGTTGCTGGCAAGATGGTGAGTTGTCGAATCCGGTGCCATCCTCCTCGGGGGCTGGGGGCAGGGATACGGGAGTGGGTCTGAGGGAAGTGGGGAGGGCCAGCCGATATGGTGTTGGGGTTTGGTTGGGTGCTTAGCGAGTTGTCAAGAGAAGGGCGGCGGGAAAGGCCCGAGGTTGGCAAGGCCGGAACGGGCATGGAGTGGAAGGACAGGCCCCACACCGGCTTTTTTCCCCTGCCGCTGTTTGTCCCCTGACCCTCTGGCGATAGTGCTGATCGCGCTTAAGTTGTGTAGGGCCCAAGCGGTCGGTGTCTTGGGCTGTGGTGCAGGTTGCGGGTGGAGGCGCACACGGCAGAATGTTCCCGTATACGTTAAAGTCCCTGCATGTAGAAAACTAGCCTGTCAGTGGAATGGGCTCCAACCCAACATTTTCCTTGACATGGTAGTTGTCTATTTGCAAGGATTTTATCTTTCGTATGGGGGAGCGTTCCGTTGTGTAAGCCGATCAATGGCTACTAACTAAGGCTATTTATGACCTCCAGTGTGCTTCTGAATGCCAGTGGCCCTAGCCATAAACATGAGAGTGCTGTTGCGCTCCTGTCTTGCTTGTAAATTTCCCAGTTGCATCTGGTGGCCAATGTCGGATCAGAATGTAGGATTAGATGGGCCGCCTTATATCCTTGTCCTTAATGATGTTATAGGACTTGCTTTCGTTCTGCTTGATGCTGACATGATTTATAGCAGTATTATCTCCTATAGACCAAAAGCATATGCACACACAGTTTCTGGGCGGGCAGAGAATTTTGGCAAACTGGTGGCCTGCTGAGGCTAGAATTTTGTAAAGCAGCCTGTCGTAAACGTCAGTGGATGCTCATCCTTCTGCTGGTATTTACACACAGTGACTGTTCTTGTATTCTAATGTGGAAAATGCTCTGTAGTTACTTGCATTTCATTTTCCTCACTACTGGTATTTAATACTTACTAGTAAAATGTGTGAGATGTGCGGTGAACTGAAAAGCATGTTCGCTCTTCAGATATTTTGGTTGTCCTATATGTTTTTAAAAAAACTGTTTTGCCAGTTTATATACTGCTTGATTACACTTATTAAGCGATGTCTAAATGGATTTTGACATTTTTTTAATGGATCAATATGGCTTCTCTGTTTTAAGGCAAGAATGGAGGGCTTGTATGCTGCAAAAATCACCCCCTTAACGTTCTCTGTGGGATCCCCATCAGCAAGGAAGGCATCCAGTGCTGGATGGAAGGCAGATTTTGCTCCATCCCGATGCAGCATTTGACTTAGTCTTCTGAAAATGAATGCCGGCCATTCACTTACAAGGGAATAAGTAAAGGGCTGCATTTAATAATAATAATAATAATAATAATATTTAATTTGTTTGTCACCTATCTGGCAATTAGCCACTCTAGGCGACGTACATTAAAATGAGATAAAATACAAAAATTCAAATGCAATCACATAATAACAATAAATAAAATATTGGACAGTCATCGGTACATATAAAAACAGTTATAATAGCAGCATACGACAGATGACAAAATCATGGAGATTTACCCATCCCAAGGACCTCATAGGCCTGTTGGAATAGCCACGTCTTCAGGGCCTTGCGGAATACGTCTAGGGAAGGGTCATGTCGGAGATCACATGGGAGGGAGTTCCAGAGAGTGGGGGCCACCACAGAAAAGGCTTTCTCCCTAGTACCCACCAACCTAACTGTTTTGGTTGGCGGGATTGAGAGAAGGCCTTGTGTGGCTGATCTAGTAGGGCGGCATAGTTGGTGGCAGTGGAGGCGCTCTTTCAGGTAAGCAGGGCCGAAACCGTTTAGGGTTTTAAAGGTTAATACCAACACCTTGAATCGGGCCCGGAAGACAACCGGCAGCCAGTGTAGATCAAGTAATACTGGCGTGATGTGGTCCAGGCGGCGGCTGTTGGTAAGTAAGCTCGTCGCTGCATTCTGTATAAATTGTAATTTCCGGGTCATTTTCAAGGGTAACCCCACGTAAAGCGCATTACAGTAGTCTAATCGAGAGGTGACCAGGGCGTGTACCACGAGCGTGAGCTGTTGAACAGGGAGGTAGGGTTGCAGCTTACGTATAAGATGTAATTGATACCAAGCTGCCCAGCTCACAGCCGAAATCTGAGCCTCCATGGACAGCCTGGAATCAAGAACAACTCCGAGGCTGCGGACCTGGTCCTGTAGGGGCAATTTCACCCCATCAAACACCAGGTCAACATCTCCTAACCCTCCCTTGTCTCCCACAAGTAGTACCTCGGTCTTATCCGGGTTCAACTTCAACCTGTTCCTGCCCATCCATCCACTCACGGATTCCAGGCACTTGGACATGGTCTCCACAGCCCTCTCCGGTGAAGATTTAAATGAGAGATAGAGCTGAGTGTCATCCGCATATTGGTGACACTGCAGCCCAAATCTCCTGATGATCTCTCCCAACGGCTTTACATAGATGTTAAATAGCATGGGAGAGAGGATAGAACCCTGTGGCACACCACAATTGAGAGGCCAAGGGTCTGAAACCTCCTCACCCAATGCTACCTGTTGGCGCCTGTCAGAGAGAAAGGAGTGGAACCACTGTAAGACCGTGCCTCCCAATCCCAAACTCTCCAGACGATCTAAAAGGATACCGTGGTCTACGGTATCAAAAGCCGCTGAGAGATCCAGGAGGACAAGGAAGGTGAATTCTCCCCTATCCAATGCCCTCCTCATATCATCAACCAGAGCGACCAAGGCTGTTTCAGTTCCATGTCCAGTCCTGAAACCCGATTGGTATGGATCAAGATAATCCGTTTCATCCAAGTGTGTCTGCAACTGATTTGCCACCACTCTCTCAATGACCTTGCCCAAGAATGGTAAGTTTGAAATCGGGCAGAAGTTGTTTAAGATCTGGGGATCCAAGGAGGACTTCTTTAAGATGGGTTTTATAATAGCCTCCTTGAAGGCTAGTGGCATAACACCCTCTTGCAAGGATGCATTAACCACTGCCTTGATCCCCTCACCCAATTTCTCTTTACAGCTCATAAGGAGCCATGCTGGGCAAGGGTCATTTAGACAAGTGGTAGGCTTTACAGATGAGAGCACCTTGTCCACATCCTCAGAAGAAAGAGGCCGAAATCGATCCCATTTGACCGGTTTGCAACTGGCCAACTCTAGCTCACTCACTGTATCCACGGCGTACGGAATCGAGCTCCTCAGGTGCTCGATTTTATCAGCAAAGTGCTTTGCCAATTTGTCACAGGAGGCCTTAGACTGTTCCAAGGGTTCCTGAGTAACTGGACCGACCAGGCTTCGGACCACTTGGAACAACCTCCTGGGACAGCACTCTGCTGACGCAATAGAGGCAGCAAAGAATTCCCTCTTTGCTGCCCTTACCGCCACCTGGTAGGCAGCTATTGCTGCTCTAACCTGTGTTCGGGCATCTTCGGAGCGCGACTTCCGCCACCGGCGCTCTAGTCGTCTCACCTCCTGTCTCAATGTACGCAACCGTGGTGTATACCATGGTGCTACTTGAGTTCTGTTCAGGGGGAGAGGACATTTCGGAGCCACTCGGTCTAAGGTCCCGGTGATCCTCTCGTTCCACTCCATCACCAGGGCTTCGACCGAGCGACCTTCAGCGGGTTCCAATTCCCCAAGCGCCGTCAGGAAACCATCTGGATCCATCATGCGCCTGGGGCGGACCATTCTAATAGGACCTTTACCCCTGCAGAGGCCGTGCGGCATCGAGAGATCCATCTTTACCAGATAATGGTCTGACCATGACACAGGGGTAAAAGAATTAGCCCCTAACTTCAGCACACTACCCTCCCCCCCCCGGGACAAATACAAGGTCAAGAGTATGACCGGCTACATGGGTGGGCTCAGTGTTACTAAGGCGCAGTTCCCAGGAAGTCATGGTTTCCAGGAAATCCCGAGGAGCTCCCATGAGAGTGGTCTCAGCGTGTATGTTAAAGTCACCCAGAACTAACAGCTCTGGGGACAACATTCGCACGTCTGAGATCACCTCGAGCACCTCGGCCAGGGAGTCTGCCGTGCAGCGGGGCGGGCGGTACACGAGCAGGATCCCTAAACTGCCCTTAGAGCCCAACCTCCAGTACATACAATCAACGAAGCTAGTCCCACGAAGGGGAGGTCTGGCAAAGAGCAGCGACTCTCGGTAAATAACTGCCACTCCCCCTCCCCGCCTTCCGACCCTCGGCTGCTGTGCGTAACGGAAACCCGGTGGGCACATAGCCTCAAGAATAGGAGCTGAGGTTTCATCCAACCAGATCTCCGTAATACATGCCAGGTCTGCACATTCATCCAAGATCAAGTCATGAATGATAGATGTCTTTTGTACTACAGACCTGGCATTACACATCAGCAGTCGAAGGTCAGTAGGAATCCTGCGTCCCCCAGCTTCCTTCTGGTTCTGGACAGACCTGGAACAAGGGATGGATATTATGTATCTATCCCTTGTTTCTCTCCGTTGACGTGGTCTGCCCCCAGCACCATTCCAGCGCCTGCCGACCAATCTTGCTATACTTTGGCCCCCCACCCTTCCCTTTTCTTCCCTCCCTGATTTACACATGCCCCTATCTCTTCGGCAGTCAACCAGCCCAGATAATAAAAGGTCAAAGGATGTTGTAGAAGATATTAAGGGATGGGTAATCAAGTCCAGTACACAGTCCTAAGGTTAGCATTTGGAAGTGGGGACTAGTCTTCCTTCCAGTGTCTGGAAATCAGTCAGCATAGTCTTGTCCTGGATTAAGTACTGAGTGGTGCAATAGTCTTGTAAGGTAGTTGGCTCTGTCACATTAATTTATTTAAAAGCATTTTAATACTGCTTAATATTTCAAAAATCTCTTCAGCAGTGTACAGTCTAAAACAACAATATATCATTAAAACACAACCCGATGTAAAACTGCAATAGAAAAACGCACAACGGTATTTAAAAGCAAATAAAACAAATTCAGAGGATTCAAATACGTCGATCAGGGTATAATCTTAGGGGTCAGGCCTGGGTAAAAAGATACGTCTTCACAAGACATCTGAAGCAACTGGTGGTTGCTTCAAGTAATTCAAAGGGAAGGGCATTTTGCAGGGCAGAGACAACAGAAAATGATGGGGATAGAGAGGAGGAGAAAACTTGAGGGGCAAATCAAGTTGCACTACTTCAGACAGGGTTTGTGTATTTGAACACTCCCTCAGGTAGAAAACTAGCATGCTGAGACAAAGGGTGGCCTTCTTGACATGCTAACTTTCTGTGTATAGATAGGACTTGCGATTTTGAAGTGGTGCAATTGAGAAACATTGTTGGCATTCTAGCACCTTTTCATAGCCGTTTATGTGCAGTGTTAATCTCATGAGGCAGCAAGAGTAGAGAAGCAGCAGCCTGCCTAACGTTACATAGCGAGTTCATGACAGAGGTCTGGATATTTTAGGATCACAACCTAATCTTAACGTTAAACTACACCAGCTCAGGTAAAACATCTCCCATTTTATTGTAGATTGTATATGAACTGACCCCTAGTCTAGTGAGCTGGGATGTTTCTTCTCTGTAGTGAGTTTCTGGAGCTGCAAAATGAGAGACAATAGTTAATGCACGTTCAGGCTATCATAGCTTGGCATCCGAGTTCCCTTAGTTTTTGCATTACTAAGACTGGCGGCTTTTGGAAAGTCTTGGGACTTGAAGGGAACAGACCTAGATAAAAGATATGTAACATAGTGGTTAAGAGACTGAGTTATGAATGGGGAAGCCCCTGGTTTGAATCCCACTTCTGCTCTGAACTCATAGAGGACCTTATGTAAACAATACATGCTCAGCCACAGTCTTCCTCATTTGCCCTATGGAGGATAATAAGGTTTGCCTTGCAGGGCGGTTATTCTAAGGTATGCATATGAATACTATATGAAGTTGTCTTATATTAAATCCGTCTAGCCCAGCTCTACTTACTCTGATTCATAGTGGCTCCTCAAGGCAGAAGCCTTTCCCAGCTGCTGGAGATGCCCCAGGATGGAACCTGGGCTTCTCTACTTGCTTTCTTGCTGAGCTTCAGATGGCTCTTCCTGTTCAATCAGTCTTGTGGAGGAACACCTTATCCTATATTTCCTTGTGACATGCTAATTACTCAGGTACTACAAAATGGGAATGTTTTTGTATGCAAGGCCAAGGAGAGACGCTCACTGCTGCTGTAAAACTGACCCTCTCTCTTCTTTGCCAGGTGAATGTCCCCAAAACCCGCAGGACTTACTGCAAGAAATGTGGAAAGCACCAGCCCCACAAAGTAACCCAGTATAAGAAGGGCAAAGAATCTTTGTACGCTCAGGGTAAGTTGCAGAACTGCACAGATCTTTGATTCCTTGGGATCACAAAGAACAGGCCGGGGAAATAGAAAAAACTTGCCAGGCTGTTGGGTAGATTCTTGGAAAGTGAGTTGCTATTTGCAAAATGCTTCTTGGGCACATCTTTCATTAATTTTCAAGAAATGCAGAATGAGTACAGAGCATGTGGGCAGAATGGAGTGAGCCCACTTAGATATGTGGTCTTTTACTTGGTAGATTTTGCTTTTATTTTGGGGCGTGGGACCTCTGTGTCCACTCCCCCTACCGAACGGGGAAAAACAGAAAGACCCCCAGGTTCACTTCATGTTAAATATGAAGATAAGCTATATGCATACATTCATGCACACCTCACCACACAATACAACATCAGAGATAACACAGTGTGATTTCTTGGTAAAGAAAAAAGAACTTGACCCTCACCAGAACATAAAATGAAAATAAAAAAGCCTCATGAAAACTAATATTTAACTCTTTCAAGATAAACATCACCTGGTTCTGTGAAATCTCAAAATCATAAATTGGGAAATGTAAGCTTTTCTATTAAATCTGGAGACAGGGATCCTTCCCCACTTAGCGTTACCATCCAGGAATTATTTCAGTAGACCATCCAACACTGCATGGAAGCCTTATATTATAACCTTTACCACTCATAAGGATGTGAGGCTGGGGGGAAAGCATGTTATAGTAACAGACAACCAACCTACTACGTGCATCCCATGGTGTTCCGAGGATGCGAGTTTCAAGCAGACTTTGCTTTTATCTGAAGGATTTGATTTTTTCTCTTTAGGAAAGCGTCGATATGATCGCAAGCAGAGTGGCTATGGTGGTCAGACAAAGCCTATCTTCCGCAAAAAGGTGAGCATGACCAGAGGGTTGTGGAAACTTTGTAGTGAAACGAGTGTGCTGCTGTGGATCTGAGGTGATCTGGAGGATTCTTGTTCAAACTTACTTGAGGAACGGGTGAATGAATATCAGGACTTGCAGAACTTGATCTTCGTTTTTAGGAGCTCCGATCATGTAATTGTTGACCATTCCCCCAAATTGCAAAAGCTTAAAGAACCCCAGAGTGTTTTCACCTTCACAGAAAACTCTCCTGGCTGATGGTCTCAAAAGTTTTCACTTTTCTGCTCCTCTTTCTGCTTTGCAGTAGTTGTAGGGAAGGTAGAGGGCAAAAGTTGATGTTTGCCTGGGTCAGGGCCTGAATAAGCCTTTGCTTTCTTTTTCAGGCAAAGACCACAAAGAAGATTGTGCTGAGGCTGGAGTGTGTGGAGCCCAATTGCAGGTCAAAAAGGATGCTGGCCATTAAGAGGTGCAAGCACTTTGAGCTGGGAGGAGACAAGAAGAGAAAGGTACAGTGCTGCACTAAGCTACGGTCTGTACAACGGTGGCCCACATGTGACGTTGCGTCTCTGGCTAACTATGGGTTTTTAGTGACTGGGAGACAATAACTGTTGGACCATCACAAAAATTGCAAAAGGGGGTTGGGTGCAGCAAAATGACAGGAAAGTGTTGGATGAATAGATAGGTACATGAGGAAGGTATATATACCCTGGTGAATTTTTTCAGCTGCCTTGTGTGAGGCCTTCCCTTGAGAGCTTGTTAATTTTTGGAGGAGTGCCATGAGTTCAAAGAGTATGTAAAAGTATACTTTTCATGGTCCCTTACGTGGGACTTATTGGTTATACAGGTTTGAAATCATTTTCTAGATGTACCTTCAGCACTTCTTGGAGTGGTCCTGGTCAGCTGATTGCAAGTGACGGGGTCTCTTTTGCAAACTTGGAGGGGGAAGCTGCCAAGTTAAAAATGCCTTTTCAGTTGCTGTGGTATACACTTAATTCTGTTTTTTTCTTCTTCCCCTACAGGGCCAGGTTATCCAGTTCTAGGCATTCATCTTGTTATTTGGCACGAAACCCATTAAAGTCCTGTTGAAACACACCCACGTGTTGCAAATTCATTTTTGTGTAAGTAAACTCATTTGATGTCATCTCTCACAAAACTCAGGATTGACACCAAAACAAGGGATTTGCTAATTCCCCATTTCAGCATTTATGCATATCTCGCTTTATAAGCAGGATTCATCACTGACAGAGCAGATTTCTCTGGGACTATTTTCATTGCTAGGATTCTGCTGTTGGAGCTAAGCAGTTGTAATTCTAAGAGTGGCTCCAAGCCAGAGGCAGAGTGCCTTTCCTCACTGGTGAGTAATTAAACGTGCAGTCACACACTGTAGGTTGGTGTTCCCCATGGGAAACTAGGTAAAGCAGTCAACCCTAACATGTAGGAGGGAATTGCCATCTGCCCACAGTGCATACCATGGGGGGGGGCAGGTCTGACTGAGCCACAAATCAGCCCAATCAGTATAGCCTATTAATCTGTGTGCTCATAAGATAATATGCAGGGAAGTGTATTGGAGCAAAATTTTGAGATTTGTCTAATATATACAACTACCAAATGTATACAACTTAACATCAGCTGAACATAAATCTTCAGTTTCAAGAAATCATAACCAAACTTTGGTTTCTTCCTCCTTAGCCAGTGTCTCGAACCGACTAGGTTCTTTCTATTTTAGCTTTTTTTTGTCCTATCAACAGCAGCACCTGGAATACAACAACCAGAGAACCCTACTAACTTGATCATGTGAACATATTCCTTCATTTACAGTGTTCATTACTAGCAATAGAAATATAGTTTGTGGCAGAGAGAGATGCAAAATTCACTGAAAACATTTTGGCAGTATTTACCACTTTTACAATCATGTTGAATGACTATTTTAGTGAAGTGGCCTGAGATTTCAAGCTTGTAAGCAGCTACAGATGATAGCTGGTATAGCACAGGGGAGAGGCCAGAGTCTGTGAGTTCAAATCCCCACTCGTGTCTCCTGGCTGTCAAGGACCAGCTAAAGATCACCCCCACAGTGAGTGGCTCAGGGGTTACGTGCCCTGCCACCTGTGCAGCTGTGGGCAAGCTGCATAGTCCCAAGGAGCCCATTTGCCCCCCAGCTGGCAGTTGCAGACAAGGAAGGGGCTGGCTTGTGCATCGTGGCAAGCTGAGCAGACCTTAGCCAGCTGGGGAGGACTAGCCTCAGAGGGAGGCAATAGTAAACCCCCTCTGAATACCTTACCATGAAAACCCTATTCATGCAACCAAAAAAAGGGTTCATGGGGTTGCCATAAGTCGGAATTGACTTGAGGGCATATAACAACAAGCAGCCACAGATCTAGGATTTTTCCTGATTTATACAACACTTTCTGCATAGATGGTCACAAAGTGGTTTACACAAACATAAAAACCACAGGTAAAAACACACCTTCAATAAATAGGCATAGTACAGTTTGCTTAAAATGCCTGCTGAAATAGGTCTTCATCAAGCAGCTGAAGTTCAACAGAAAGGGGGGTGCTGTCTGATCTCAAATGTGCTATCTTTAGGGGAGAGGAGGGTTTAAAAGTAACAGGGTTGTATGTATTGTACTTAGAATAAGCTGAAGCCTCTAATGCCTTGGTATTCAACAGAGTTGCCATTCACTACACATAGCAAAGTGACTACTGACTTGTGGCAAATTGTGCTTTACTTTAAACAAATATTTTAAAATACAATTATTTTAAACATGCACCAGTTCAAAAAAGTGTCCACACTTTGCCCTTAACAATCACAGATTCATCTTTGGGTTTTAAGCTTTTCTGACTCATTTGAAAGATGATTCAGTTGTTACAATGTGGACTCATATTTAAATCAAAACGAGTTTGTGGTTCTAAATACAGTTATTCCAAATCTCTTCAATTTTTGGCTCACTGTGGCTCTGAACCAACTTTTTCTGTGGTAAAAATGGTGAAGTCAAAATACAGACACAGATATTGCACAAAAGTTTGGAGATGGATTTGCATGCCCTACTAAATGAAAAGATACATCAGATTTTTCACTAATTCAATTCAAAACAATTGTGTATTTTTCCACCCTCAAAACACAGTTAATTTTTTTTGTCATGTGGCAAAAATGTCAATACATTCACCACAATTTTGGCAATAGAAAAAACTGGTGCACATTGCTGCTCGGAGGAGACATTGGCTGATAGTCACTGCGTTTTTCTTAAAATATGACATTCATCTTGCACAGTACCCCCAAGAGGTAGAAGAAGAAAATATAGTGATGATACTGTGTTTGGCTACCACCAGTAAGGCATCAATCACTAGCTATTTCTCCAGAAGTGTAGGTTGTTACACTTCAGAGAAAATTTAGAAATCGGCGCAGGATTAGCAAAAGGCCATTTCTGCACATTTCTTGGCAATTAATATTCACTGAGCTAAGGAGATGTTGCAGCAACCCTTCCCAGACGTTTAGGAAGGTTAACGGCTGCCTGTTGAGTAGATCTTCTTAGGGGAAGGAATGAAGGAAAAGAGCCCGTTGTGTTATAAGAATTCTGGAGAGTGGTTGTTTCCGTAACGTATAACCAACTTCTCCTCAATCACTACAGTCTTCAGCAGCACAGTGCCAGTTGGGTTCACCACCACCTTCAAAAATGAAAGCCAGTTTTTTAGCCCCAAATCCCTGCTAATGGGTAGGATCTGCTTAATGGAGCAGGCAGGGTTACAAGCTAAGCCGTTCCCAAGGAAGGCGGTAGAGAAGGTAAAAGTCTGCGGCCCACCCATCTCCTTCCGGTTCAGCACAGCTATGGCAAAGGCTCCGCCAGAGAGAGGCCGCTCCCACAATTCAAAGCTGTCATCCTGGAAAGAATACACAACATCCATTAGTAGCTGCAGGAACAGTCATGTAAAACTCTTGCTCATAAGCTGCTGTTTCTATTAAAACAAAGCTTCTCACAAAGAAACCTTGCAGCAGCAAGGGCACAGATCTTGTTAAACATTCAGTACTATTAAAGTACTAACAGGCCTCAGAGAACAGAAAATATATGTGAGGGCCTTCTTTACCTGCTGGGCAAAGGTGTTCAATAAATGGTGCCACCACTGCAAAGGCCCTCTCTAGTAGGGGCACCTGAAGGAGGGCCTCCAATGCGAATTTCATGTTTTCATCAGGTTCATACTAGAGGAAAACAGTCCTTCGATACCCTGATCCAATGCCATTTATTGCTTTAAAGCATGGGTGGGGAACCTGTAGCCCTCTAGATGTTTGAGTACAACTTCCATTATCCCTGTCCATTGGCTATCTGGGGCTGATGGGAGTTGTGTGTTGGAACATCTGGAGTTTTGTATGGATGGAGTGTAGCTTACTGTTTAAAGGTGTGAGTTACACTTGTTGCTCTGCCCACTTTTGCCTCTGGCCTTGCCCACCTCTGGCATGCGGCCTCCCAAAGGATTTACTTCTGTGGCTTTCAGACTGAAAAAGATTCCACCTGATTTAAATCAATCAGCGTTGGCTATGGCAGAGAGAAAGACAGCTTGCTTAAGGCAGCTGCCCTGTAAGTTCACGTCTGAGGTGACAATTGAAAGGGAACTTCCCAGCTCATACTGTTAATGGTGCAAACCATTTGCTCTTGAGATCCTTAAAATGTACAGTCCTTCCGTAAAGTGTCTCCCATTAAAAGGATGGGATAGCACTTGGTGTGACAGACCTCTGCCTAAGTCCCACTACTGCCAGTCCAGAATAGATAATACGGGGCTCAATGAATTAATAATCTGACTGCTATAAGGCACCTTCCAATGTTCCTGTTTAGATCATGATCTGGATGAGTACCGTTTTTAAATTTTGCTAAAGTAATAAGGCTAAAGACATCCAGATTGGAAACAGTACTAAATCGAACTCGTTGACTTGGAAATGATATTTCCTTCCCACCCACCCCCTGTGGTCTTACCTGGGTAATTCGATATCCTTGCTTGCCCAGCGGATCCTGGTTGATGGCTATCACTTCCTTGTTTTGTAGCAGAGCCTTGGCCTGTGGGCTAATCCGGCGTAGGTCATTGGACATGAGGAGTGGAGCAGCCATGATGGCCCAGAGTGCCATCTGTGTTACTTGCTGATCCCAGCTCAGTCCAAAGTTTCCGATTACCAGCTGGTGTAGGAGGTGGTGCAGGAAAGATAAAATTGGAAGGGGGTTACAACTCTTTACATATTAGGGCAATGCATTAGGCAATTGAACTAGGCTGGCGGCCAGCCCCTGGAGGTCCCCACACCCAGCCCTTGATTATCACCAGCCTGCAGCTCAGAGGCTGAAGGTCCCAGATACAATCCCGGGCATTTCTAGTTAAAAAGATCAGACAGTAGGAAAGACCTGTGTCTGCCTGAAGCCCTTGAGAGCCACCGCCAGTCTGAGCAGATAATTCTGGGTTACATGAACAAGTGGTCTGACCTGGTATAAGGGCCTCCTGCAAACACCATCTCATCAAGAGGTCCATTCCATACAATGTAGGAATCCTAACCTTTGGAACTCTCTCTACATATCAGACAGGAAGTGTCTATTATATTTTCAGTAAGTACTGAAGGCCTTCCTTTCTCAAGCCTTTTAAGTGGAGATTTTTTCCTCCTCTACCTGTATTGGACTCTGTAAAGGTTTTTAATATACATTTTTATTGATGTTTTTATTGTTAAATAGCTTTGGAATGTTTTGGGGAAAGTGATTCAAAAATACATTAAATTAAGAAATGCTGCTTCCTCTACATGTGCGTGCATGCCCCCTCCCCCACTGACAATCCAGACATTCTGCAGAAAAGCTGGGAGAGCATATAGAAAAGGCAGACACGTGGGGAACACTGCCGGGTGGACGAATGAGCAGGGATTCCCCATCTTCAGCAGCTGCTGAGGAGCACAGACAGTTGGGATGAGCTTTATTTAGGGACAGAGGAAGCTGCTTTATAGCAAGTCAAAGCACTGGTTCATCTAGCTCAGTACGGTCTACAGCACCGGTACTCACTAGCGGGTCAGGAGCCTCTACTTGGCTGTGGCCTGATCTACAGTAGATTGTAACAGTAGCACTACCACCATACAAATAATACGGCCCCAAAAAATAATTAAGAAATGACTCCTCAGCTGATGGGAGTTATAGCCCCAAACACCTGGAAGGCACCAGGCTGCGGAAGGCTGGTCTACAGTGACAAGCAACAGCTCTCCAGGGTTTCGGATGGGACTCTCTTCCAACCCTACTGGGAGGTGCCACAGATTGAACGTGGGATCTTTTGCTTGCAGAGTGGGTGTTTTACCAGTGAGCTACAGCCTCCTCCTCTGGGCTCTGAAAGGCTGGGGGGGACGGGATTTAGCAACAGAGTGGGATCTGCAACAAATTAGCCAATAACACATTCCCTTACCATGTCCGGGTCATTCCAGCCCCCTGGCCCAGCTATGTCCACGATACTGTCCTGGTTATAAAAGGTCCAATCCAAGACATTCTTGATGCTGTTCCAGGCATCGTAGATGTCAGCATAATTCCTCCAGTAATTGCAGTAGTGTTTGATCTCTGTGTAGTTGGGCTACCAAGGGGGGGGGAAGAGGAAAAGGTGGCTTGCTTATTTATTTAAAATATTTCTCACCTTCCAGTCCCCAAGACTGAGTTAAACAAGAGTCCAGCGTCAGAGTGGAACGGATTGTGTTGATTTCAGGATGCACACGGAAGAACCTCGGGAACTGATGTTATTTGTGTACGTTCAACATGCTTCAGAAATCATAGGAAGTTGCCTTATATATATTCAGCCCATGGTTCATCTTGCTCAGTACTGTCTGCTGTGTAGATTCTACACCAACTAGAGGGGCTGTCTAGTTTCAAACAAGGTTCTTCCCCACACCTATCTGGAAATGCCAAGGATTGAACTTGGGATCTTTCACACACAAAGCATGTGTATTACACATGCTTTTAGGAGGCCTAACAACCACCCTGCAAGGTAGGCTACTCGTTACAAATGGAGGGCCAAGGCTGAGAGACAGCAACTCGTCTACATCCACCGAGTTCACTTTTTGCCCTCTTAAACATCACACCAGAATGTAGGTGAGGGTGCACACCAGGTTAGCTGGATCTTCTACTAGAGTGTGTGCAGGGCAGTACCCAAAAAAAGGTTTTGCACCACTGGCTCTCCTTGGTTTTAAATGAAGAGTGGAAAGGACCTGGATAGGTGCTTGCTCACTCTTTACAAGTTCTGCAGTCGTTTACCTCATAGAGCTGACATCTCCCTTTCCCCTTCTTGTCCTCCAAAGAGACAAAACAATACATTCCAACACTGCAGCAAGAACAGGGAACCGTTTTCAGCCAGGTTTTCTTGGCAGTAGGTGTGACCACCTCACACTCCCCTGCATGCAGCATGTGCACGTGTGTGGGCACAAACACAATCACGGGCATACACAAACACAGGTACACAGCCTCTCCTTCCTCAGCTGACACAGAGGGCTATCGCCCCCTCCTGACTCTTCAGCAAGGACAACAGCGAGTATGCAAAGCGGCCTCTCCTTACCTTCTGCAGGTATCGCTCATACAGCGGCCACTCGCATGAGTACACCATGCTTCTGCCGGTTTTATTCAAAGCATGAGACATGTTCTTATAACCTGATGGCAAGGAACAGAGACCCTAGAATTAAAACAAGAAGCCAAGCCTTCCTTCCAAGGTCTGCAATGCGGAAGTGAAAATTCCAAGGGCATGCAATTTAGGGGTCAACGGGGCCCATTTGACTTAATTCTGGCTCTGGATTGGGTGGGGACCTGTGGCCCTCCAGATACTGAGGGACTACAGTTCCTGTCATCCTTGATCATTGGCCCTGCTGGCTGCAGCTTTTGCAAACTGGAATGCAATCTGGAGGGCCACAGGTTCCCCATCCCTGCACACATTGAACTTGACTTCCAGACCCCCATCCCCATACTGGTCACCTCCTCTGAACATGCTTCAATCTGTCAGTGCCCTTCTTAAAATGTGGCACCAGAAAGCCAGTGTGGCAACGTGCTTCGAGTGTCACGACTAGAACCTGGGCGACCAAGGTTCAAATCCTCCACTGAGCCAGGAAGCTCACTCAGCCTAACCTACCTCACAGGGTTGTTGTGAGGACAAAATGGAGAGGGAGAAACATGTATGCCACCTTGAGCTCCTTGGGGGAATGGCGGGATATAAATGCAATAATAAATAACTGAAACTGACTAAGGCCCTTAATGGAAGACAGCCTTTGGAACAAGGATCTGTTGAGTATGGGAGGGCAGAATAGAAACTGCAAGTGGCTTCTCCCAACTGTAGACAGTCCAGCAAATTGTCTGAGATTGCGGAAGTGGTTTTGGGAGGGCAGAGAAGGGGACAGCCCTCTCCCCCATTTCTAGACAAGTAAACTGGGTGGAGGTCTCTAAAAAACAGCAAGTTCCGTCCAGGCTAAAGCCCCCCCTCTGGCCTCCTGGCAAGTCCAGATCTGGGACCCACCTTCTGCCAGCAGCTCCAGTGTCCCAAAGTGACAGCCATCAAACTTCAGCAGGTCCACCCCCCAGGCAGCAAAGGTCTCTGCATCCAGATTGTAGTAGCCGTAACTTCCAGGAAAACCGGCACATGTTTTATTCCCAACATCTGCGTAAATGCCAAACTTCAGTCCTTTGGAGTGGACCTGGATGACAGAGGTTGAAAGGCAAAATATGGCAAGATCAGAGGAGTGGAAAACATACATGAGCTGAGGTCAAAATAATTTGGCCTGTTAAAAAGAAAGAGGGTAAGAAAGGGTACAATAGTTTTCTACAAAGGAGGGTTATGATGCTATGTCACAAAGGGATCAACACAAGAGAAGTACATGGAGGATGGGACTATCCTATCAGTGGCCACTGCCAGGTGTTACGAGGGGCAAGGCCCTAGAGCTTGCTGGACTATAATTCCCACCCCATTTGGGTTATATACGCACCATTTAGGCACATTTCAGGGCAAAGCACTTGTTTTATCCTTAGCAAAAGATCCCCCTCCTCTCAAGGAGGTGTGTTTCATGGGACATGTGGGTGGCAAGTTCACACACTCATGTTCCTAAGGACACATGTCATAACACAGATTAGCAAAGTGAAGCCTCCATGTTCAGTGGGCTGTCTATCTAAATACCAGATGCTGGAGGCAGAGAACTAGGGGGAGCTGTTGCCTTCACATCCTGCTTGTGAGATTCTAGATTGCTGGACTTCTGTATGGAAGCCAGTTGCTGGTCTAAATGAACCATTGGTCTGAACCAGTAGGACAATTCTTAACCGTTCTTACGGACGATTGCACCCAGAGAGGGTCATTCCTCACCTTGGTCACTTTCAGCCCTGCAGTTCTATAGTGCTGCAGTTAGACCTGGATAGAAAGAAGACTAGGAAACCGAAGCAGGTCAGCAAACTCCCAACCTCCTCCGGAAGGGACTCGGATGTCAGCAGCAGCAGCAGCCTCTTCCAACACCTCCTTTATATATTCTCAACTTCTTCGAGGTGAAAGAAGCTTCAGGGAGAAAGTTATCAATCGTCCACTTACATAGTCTGCTAGTTTGCCAATCCCGCTAGGAAAACGCTTTGGATCCGGCTGGAGCCTGCCCTGCTTGTCGCGTGTTGGAGCCATCCAGCAGTCGTCGATACACAGATACTGGTACCCAGCATCCCTCCATCCATCGGACACCATCGTATCTGCCATCTCCATGAACAGCTGCTCGCTGGAGAGGGCAAATGGGCAGGGCTTAACGGGAGCTAGAAAGTCATGGGACCATAGTCCATCTAGCTCAGTATCGTCTACACTGGCTGGCAGTAGCTCTCCCAATCCTACCTGGAGATGTTGGGATTGCACCTGGGCCCTTCTGCATGCAAGGCAGATGCTCTGCCACTGAGTGACACTGCCTTGCATCAGGTCAGGCTCTTTGCCCATTTAGCTCAGCACTATCGACTCTTTAACTGGCAGAGGCTCTGCAGGGTCTCATGCAAAAAGGATCTTTCCCATCACCCTTGCTGCCTGGTCCTGTTAACTGGAGATGCCAAGGACTGAGTGAGCCTGGGACTTTTTGCAGACAGATGTGCTCTACCACTAGGCTATGTCTCAAAGCTGGATGCCAACACTCAGCTGAGTGTTTGGGTGGCAAAGCAGCAAGTAGGATCCAATGTCCTATTGCTTTACTGTTTTAAAATATATACATCATAAGCAAGTACAGACACGCACATCCATCAATATTTAGCAGTCTTAAATCTAGTTCTTGTGTAGATTATAGACTTGTGTTGCACCACTTCACACTGGAGGTGCCATTTCAAAAAATGAAAAGAATCCATCCATGCAGAAAGCTAGCACATCAGGGAGAACAGAAGGGTTCTAGCTTAGTCATTTCCCTGAAATACAAGTCTTCTGTGTGCGGGATTATTTTTTAGATGGAGGAGCATTCCATCATGCGAGTTCCCACCTGAAGTCCAAAGTGGTACAACACACATACAGATTACTACGTCCATGAGAACTAATGGAGGTAATGATAAATGACCTCTGCATTTCTCAACGGCTGTTATAAAAAACTTCCCTTAGAATACCGGTTTTGAGTGTTTTGTAAAATAGCTATAGAGGATGTCTATGTTACCCAGTGTCCTTTATATAAAGATCCTCGTGAGGAATAGCTGTCTGAATTTAGCCATAGGAAAAATTTTGTTTCACCAAGTGAGTTTGTGTGTTTTTTGTTATCGGACAAAGAAATATATATATCATTATGTGTTTCCTTATTTCCCCTGGCAGCTAGGAATTTAAGAGCTAAATTTGTGTCTCAGCCTTGAATGATCTACGTTTGTAATGGCATATCGCTAAACAAATAAAATGATTATGGTAATTGGATAAACTAAGTTTTCCATGATTCATATCCCATCTAGTGTAAACCACTTAGAGGTTTTATGATTAAGCAGTACACAAATTCCGTTAAATAAATACAAAATATACTAAGGGTACATGCACACCAGTTGCTTAAGAAGTTGTCCGTCCATTTTATCTCTGTGCAATTTAAAACTAACCTTCCCCTGATGTACGCATCTTTATAATTTGATTCTGTTTGGATTGTAATGAATCCGGATACACACCAGTGGGCGGATAAATGATTATGTGGATTATGTTGTACCCCAATGTGCATTCCTTACCAATTGCTAAATATCATCATCAGTCTCTCAGCCGTTATGCACAGGCACAGGTTTTTTCCACTCGTGCACACACACCTTTTCCCCCCTTTTTGGGGGGGGTTGTTTATCGCACGTGCATTAAATCAGAATCTTTACATCAGTCATCAACTTGTTTTGTGCGGATATATTTATCAGTTACTCAATCCTGGCATGAAAGCAGCCCCACGCGAGAATTAGAAATCTGTAATGGAAATGGCACATGCCTTGCACATATATTTTATTTAATTTATTTAATTAAGCTTATATACCGCCCGACTAGCAACAGCTCTCTGGGTGGTGAACATTAAAAATATATGGGGCACAATACGCAGGCAGGCAGATTGGCCTTTCTCCAGCAAGGCAAGCACAGCAGGGAAAGGGGGGAAGGCACTAGAGAAAAGGCCAGAGGGAGATCAACCAGAACCTCTTCACCCGTGCCACCTCCATGGACCCTTGTTTCTTCCTCCCCATTTGTAGTCCTTTCACCTCCTTGTCATTTTTTTGTTTCTTTTGTCCCCACCCCACCCCATTTGCCGGGAAGAGAATTGTGGCCTTGGTGGCAGGAAAGGGGGAAGAGGCATCGCAGATCAGGTCATTGCTTCACATGGCAAAACAGTGGTGTGGGGCGGGGAAGGAAACCATGCGAAAAGTCATGACTTTGCTAATGTCACTCCTTGGGACTTGCAAGCCAGGCACTGTCTGACGGATGGAGAAGACACATCTTGGTGGATAGCAACAGGTTGCATTTATTGACAAGATAACCAACCAGGTTGACATTAAAGCACCAGAAAGAGAAGATCTACATTATGTTTTTCTATAGCGAAAATAGAACTATTTTCTGCTTCTACTGGCAACCCCCCAAAAACACACCTAGAAGGTATTTAATACCTGCGTTAATACCTGGGTTACAAACTGCCAACCACAACATGGAAGCTTGTTTCTGCTTCTGATGAAATATCATCATTCAGATGGAAATGTTGCTAATAGAATAATGACTATTGAGAAGTGCCATAAGCCCCACCCATTCATCTTACTGATGAAGCAATACCATTATGCATTCTGAACTTCATAGTGATAGCCTTTAAATCTCTCCCCAAAAGTCAGCTTTTCTGTGAAGCTTAAACTCTTATGGTTCCAAGCAGCAACAATGCCTCATTGCTCTTTCCTCAGATTATATCAAATTTTCTCATCCCATCTGGAAAAACTAAGTTCTTTGGGACAAGGACCTACCATTCTATAAAATGCCTGTGTGCACCAGTGGCACTATGTAAAAATAAATCATGATGATTGAGTTCCATCCCATGGCATGGAAAGCTTAGCTAATTCCCTGAATCACACAATCCCTGGAGTGTGGAATACCTTAGTTTTAGGCTACAAAGACCTTTAAAGAGGAAACCACAATAGCAGCCACAGGCAAGCCGCTATTGGTCTTCTTTGCACTTAAGGCACAAAAAAGTTAAGTGGAACACCAGAAGTCATCATCATCATCACTGTTTATTTGTATGCCGCCTTTCCATAACAATTTATGCACAAGGCGGCTCACAACATGAACAGAAAAAAAGTTACATAACTCATTGTAAGAAATAAATTCAAATGGTCATTGTTAACAAAAACATCATAAAAACATACAATAAATGGATACATCCTTATAATTCCTAATAAAATCCAACAATAAAATACAGAAGCATAATCCCAATAACAGCAAAACAAAAAACCGATCATCAGAAATTAAACTTTTACCCAAACAGAAGCCCCTAAACAACACCCCACAGTCAAGGTGGTCTCTGGCATCTTCAGGTAGTGATACCTTTTACAGCTGCAGTCAGTCAAGGCCCCACCCTTCCAGGCCAGGTGGAAAGAGGCCAGCAAGCAGGGAGAGAGTCTTACTGCCAAGTCAAGTCAGTCATATGATTTGTGCAAACTGTACAATTTGTATCTTTGGTCTGGGTTTACACACTTAGCAGAATGAGGTAGCACAGTGGACTGAACCACTTCCGACTGCAGGCTAGTATTACTTTTTAATCTCTCCCCCTCTCCCCCTCTCCCCCACTCTCTCTCTCTCTCCCCCTCTCTCCCTCTCTCCTACTAGGAAACACCTTAAAAACTTAGTCCATCAGCCAGAAAGGTTCTAGCTCTGCTGATCTACTTTGCTATTTACAGGGAGCTTGTTATTACTGTTGTTTATCTAGGCGAAAACTGATCTGCAATCTGATGCGGTATGTACTCCATTCTACCCCTTCATTTTGATGATTAGACCACTTCTTAAGTGAGTCCAGATCACACATGCCAGTAAAAACGGGGTTATTAAAATTATATTAGAATTTCAAGGTATTTTCCATCTCCCGCTAAATACTTCCACAACAGCACAAATGACAGTATAGCTCCAGCGAATGCTACGGTTTCCCATCAAATGGCACATGGCAAATAGAGACAGTTGTCAAAAGCGGAGATCATCAGCACATACTAGAATATGTGGACACAAATTCCCATTTTGGAGTTTCACAATGTCAGAGAATTAACACATCTGGCATTCACCTTTAACTTTTTCAAGAGCAAAGGCTCTTGTCCCTTTAACATCTGCAAAACAGGCAGTCAACAGATGAAACTGTCCCTCTCCACAATCTTCACAGAGGGAAAAGCATCACCTGTTGGTGTATGCAGCTCTTAAAAAGCAAAGGAACCACATCATTTTAAAAAGTGGAAAACTTATCTGTAACCTCCTATCTCCATAGAGTCATCCCTTTTTTAAAGCACACAAGATTGGGGAACCTGTGGCCCTCCAGATGTTGTTTGACTCCAACTCTTATCAGCTCCAGCCAACATGGCCAACCATCAGGGAAGATGAGAACTGTACTCCAACATCATCTGGAGGACCACAAGTTCCCCATCCAAGGCCTGTCTTAGCTCACAGAAGAAATGACAACTGATACAGGTCATACACAAAGTCTTGTAACACCTTTAAAGATTTATTGTGGCATAACCTTCCATGAACTTGATGCACATAACAGATCTCTCTCTCTAATACACGCAGATATAAAAGTGTGCGTCACAGGTATAAAGAAGGGTGTATGTGCATGCGTGGGTGGGTGAGGATTCATGACCAAATGCCAGTAAGTGCAAGAGGCACAGACTGTGGCGTTTCCATACAAACCTCAAAGCAAGATAAGCAGAGTGACGGTTCACCACAGAATCCTTTGTAATAACACAACCGTCCCAGCTGTAGCAGGAGATAAAACGGTCCTGGCGTTGTCGACTGAGCCCAACTATTATAATTTGACGACATGTTAACCCAAATGCATACGAAGATGGGCGTCATAAAACCCAAGAACGCCCCTGAACATGTGAGGAGTGCCACACATCCCTTTGGTGCGCTCGCACTCATGCAAGCAGAAAAGAGAATTAAAAAGCCACGTTCCGGCTGGCGGCCGTCTTAGGCCAAGCTCCCAGACGCCTACCTGATGCACCGGCGGGGATATCGGACGCAATCGGTCTCGCAGAGGAAGCGCTCCCAGTGCAGCCAGCCCATGGGCGGCGTCCGCGCCAGCCCGTTCTCCAGCGCGCTCGCCGGGCAGGCCAGCGACACCAGCACCTCAACCGCCAGCGCTGCTACGGCTGCTGCCCTCGACGCTCCGCTCCGCTGCATTCTCGCCTCCCTCCGGTTCCGCCACTCCCGAGCTTGGGACCACTGCAAACAGAGTTCAGTCTGCCCGACGCCAGGGGCAGCACGCCAGCCAATCGCAGCGCTTCGCTCTCGCCGCTCAGCCAATCACACAGCTCTCAGGCGACCTGTGGGAGGAATCAATCCACTCCTTAGAAGCCTGTGAAGGAGGGGACAATCTTGCAGAAAGAGAACGACCGGTTTCTCTTCTACGAGGAAGGTCACGTGAAATCGGGATTGTACGGGGGCGAAGTCACACGACAGAGCAGGGAGAGAAGAGGCATTAACTCTTTCGCAACCCAGCCGTAATTAGAATATATCCGTTATGAAAATGGACTGCCTTCAAGTCGATCCTGACTTATGGCGACCCTACGAATAGGGTTTTCATGGTAAGCGGTATTCAGAGGGGGTTTACCATTGCCCTCCTCTGAGGATGAGAGGCAGTGACTGGCCTAAAGTCACCCAGTGAGCTTCGTGGCTGTGTGGGGATTCGAACCCTGGTCTCCCAGGTCGTAGTCCAACACCGCAACTACTACGCCACACTGGCTATACGACTGGCTCTCCGTCATATACCCACCAACGTATTCAGAGTCATGCTGCTTTTGACCCTGAAGGTAGCATATAGCCATTGTGACTACTTGCCAAAAGACAGCCTTATTTGCTATGAATATTCTAAATCTCTTTTAAAGCTGCCTGAACTAGAAGCCATCACCCCTTGTGGCAATATTTCATAAGTTAATGTCTGTTCCAAATCTAGCCCTAGTCAATTTCATTGGATTAAGGAGAGTTCTGGTATTGTCAGAGAGTGAAAAACTATGCACTGTCTTTACACCATGTGTAATTTCAAAGATGTCCCTCTTCAGGTGCCTTTTTTCTAAATTAAACCCCCCTTCCGCCACCAGTGTTTCCACTCCACCATTCCTACAGCCCATCAAATGACAGAAGCGCATACCGCTGCATGCACTCACCAGACTTGACACATCTTGGGGGAAAAAGGTTTCCCACACCACCATATTAAAGGATTGAATCAGGTGTGGATAAAGATGTGAAGACCTGGGGGGGGGAAACAGGGAAATTGGGGGAGGGGACAGATAACCAACTTTTCTGTTTTTCCCAATTTTTCAGAAGACAAAAAACAGCTTCAGAAAAAAGGCAAAAACCAGTTTTTCCCCAATTTTTTCTGGGCCTTCACATCTGCTGGTGTGAGGAATATTTGGTCCCCCAGATATTGCTGAACTACAACTCCCATCATCCCTGGCCATTAGCCAGTCTTTCTGGGGCTGATGGGAGCTGTAGCTCAGCAACATCTGGAGGGACAAAGATCCCCCCACCTGGACTAAATGAAAGACAAGGACTTCCCAGCATTGCAGAGAACATTTTTATTTACGCCCTTCAACCATTATGATGTGATAGCCAAACTTGGTTTTGACAGGTGGGTCTGTGTACACGGGCTTGTCCATGCTGCTGACTGGCAAGGCGAAGGCTGCGTCTTGGAATGGTCCCACCATAGAGCCTCTGCTCATCCAGCCCAGGTCTCCCTGGAAAAGGAACACAATTGGGGGCTGTGAAAGCGGTAAAGCAGGGATCTCTGCCAGACTCCAGTACTTTGGTTTTTCTTAGAACTCCAAGGGCCACCAACTAGAGCCAGGTGCAAAAGAATGGCTCAGGGGGTAGAGCCAGATGCAAATGGAAATTGCAAGGGGCAGGTACTGTACTCCATGAGCCCACACACCAGAGTGCGTTGTATTTACAAGTCCAAATCTACATCCGAGCTAATGCAGATCAGGGATTCCAACAGCCTAATTTAGAAAGGGGTGGGAAATATTGTTGATATTGTCAAACAACTGAGAGTCCAAAACCCTTGCCACTCTACTGGAAATCATCCAGCAACATACTAGTAGGTCCCATCTACCTTCTGCTCACCCGTTCTATAATATGTACAGCTATTGATCACAAGTCTTGACCTCGGTGCCGTTTCCAAGAAACTGTAATTTGCTTGCCACATGTTCCTGACAAGACTATTTTGCTTTCCCTGTTGGACAGGCTACTAAGATACCAAATCAACAATTTGGCTGTGTTCATCCTTTGTTACCTTTCCCTCTCCTCGCCCCCCACCCCAAATTCTTCTCCTGTTAGGATTTCTATTATAAGCTTTTTGGGGCCAGAGATCTGGGGTTTTTTTTGTTTTTGCTCAAGTTACTCTGCAAAGTGCTATACACACAACTTTCACTTGGTTGAGTCTCTCTGCTGCTGCCACAAAACTTCACTCTGGCCCTTTAAGTCCAGATCTCAACTAGCTCAGTGCTCCCAAATATGACCGTTGCTCCCAGGACGAAATAGGCTGCTAAGGTGCGAGCAAGAGCACACCTTCACTGCCCCCTTCCCTCAAGTCCTCAGGGCAGAGAAAGGAAAGTGGCCACTGTAGCTGGAGATGCTCTATCAACTGCCCTAGTCCTGCACTGATTTGGGGGGGGGGGAAGAGGCACATACCCCTTGTCTGGCTTTGTCCTCACTGTACTGAGAGGCTACTTCGCTGAAGCGCACCCCAGCCTTTAGTTTCTCCAGGGCCTCCAGGACTCTGCTGTGTTTCTCACACAAAATATGCCTCACCTAGAAAAGCAGAATGCAGATCAGACACACACTGAAAAAACACGAACATCATCCTCAGCCACCAGGGTTGACTGACATGCCGGACATAACATTGATATTTTTTGATTTACCATTTTTTTATTCAGTTATTGTATATATTGTACTTTCGTTGTTCTGACTCATTTCTTGTACTTATTGTATTTTTACTGGATATTTTCTTTCTGTAGTAAGATGTGCTATTTTCATTTGTTAATGCTTTATTACTGTTGTGAGGTACTTTGAGCTCAACTTGGTTGCTGGAAAAGTGCCATACAAATATTAAATGAATCAATGTAACAATCAATTACTAGAACACACAATGCAGTCCCTCACTAGGTAATCCAACAAATCGCTATGTCTTTACCCCCACCTCAATTCTGACCACACTTCTGACACTTGACTGCTATTTGATCCGGCTTCCAGCACCTAGTCACAATACCGTGGGATGTCCAAGCAGAGAGTCATTACTGCAGGGCAGATGTGAGGACCTGTGGCCCTCCAGATGTTGCTGCACTCCAACTCCTATCAACTCCAGCCAGAATGGCCAATCATCAGGAATGGTGGAAGTTATAGTCCAGCAACACCTGGTTCCCCACCCCTAGGGGGATCAGTATCAAGGTAGCTGTGTAAGTGAGTGGTGACAGACTAGGAAACAAAGCACCCACCCCAATTTAACTGAGTAACACAATGCTGTACTTTTCACGGGGCGCTTCCCATTCCCTTTTGTTGTGTAAAGTTGCACTCCCAAAGACTCCATCCAAGATGAAATGACACAAAACACCCACCTTCACAGTACTGCCACCTCCTTTAGGGCCCTGGGCTTTCTTATCTGCAGCATCACTGCCAGAGGATGCACCTGCTTTGAAAACACATGACCAGTGGCAACAGTGAGACAACGTGGATGGGCAATGGCACCTTCCTTCTATAGTGCCAAGCTTACCCCTGTCCTGGGCTTTGCTTGTCAGGTGCAGCCCAACTCCAGGTGGCTAGTTTCATGAAAATGCATAGATGCACGATAGGCTCAATCTGTTGTGGGGTAAAGGTTGCTCCTCCTCCACCACCACCACACACATTTGAACGCAGGCAGGAAGCAAAAGCACATGGAAGCACCACAAACCATAGTGTTGGGTACTTCCAACACCATGCCCAGTTTTTTTCTTTTCTCCTCCCATCCCTGTTTTGCTTAATATTCAGCCTGAAGAAGAGTTCTGGTTTTGTTGTTATATGCCTTCAAGTCGATTACAACTTACAGTGACCCTATGAATCAGCGACCTTCAGTAGCATCTGTTATAAAGCACCCTGTTCAGCTCTTGTAAGTTCAGGTCAGAGTTCTGGACAGTATGAAAAGTTACTCACTGATTTGTGACTCTTTAGTCAGTCCTAATAAAAAGTATTGCCTTACTTTCTTTACAAAAACACCACGCATCCTAACAGCTGGTTTGTTCCATTCAGGACAGGGCTGGAGAACTTGCGGCTCTCCAGTTTTTGGGAACACACCTCCCATCATTCCTGGCCATACAGGCTGGGGCTGATGGCAGTCAGAGTCCAACAACATCTGAAGGGCCACAGGTTCCCCATCCCTGATCTATGAAGTGCTATATGCATAAACCAGTTTTTCAAAACTACAAACTTCTCACGCTCCTGAAACAAACAATGCCAGGGAACTGTCAGTCTGCAAAGGGGCTAGAAATCAATCAAGACATTCCAGGCACCCTCACACAACTACATGGCCCAGAAATCCCTGCAGACCATCCTGATACTTAAACCTGTTTCAAACTGGGTTAAAATGTATAGCGTTAGGCAGCTTCAGCCAAAAAAAGCGAGTGTGGGGCTGAGTCTCTCGGGCTGTATATTTTCTTCTAGGAGTTAAGAGGAATCAGGATTCCTGGCTTCCCTGTTGTTAGCAAATCCGGGAGTAAGAGACAGAGGAGATTACGACTGCTGTGTCCCCTGGTTCCAGCTGGAATTCCTCCTCCCACCCCTTGCTCGGCGCCTTCATCCCTCACCCTTCCCCCCTTTGCCGCCGCTTTTCCCTTTCGGAGGCATGTTTACGGCTTCTTGCTCCCTCTCCAAAGCACACGGGAGTCACTCTTCTCTGACATCATCAAGCGCGACGGGCACATTCAGGGCTCCACTTCCTTGGCGAGATCGGGCCAATTAGATGCCTGCCTGCAGGCGGGGCTTCGCTGACCTGTCAACTGCGGCGACGGCATGCAAATCAACTTCCGCATACTGGTTTATTCGTGGGATGTTATAAGCTAAACATCTTCCCTCCACCCTCTCGTGGTGGCGAAAGAACGAATTTCATCCTTACAGCGCCTCATTCTTGCAGCCTTGCTAATAAGCCCAGAAAAGTACAAGTCTGCAGATTTTTTTTCTAGTTTGCTGGGGGCTGGCAGAGGAAAGGCAAAGAGAGCTGTACCTCTCTCGCGTTGCAGAGAAGCTGGCAGCCCAACTGGTTTTCTGAGCTGGGCGCATTGGATGGAGTGCTTTGCCCCTCCTTTATGCGCCTAGTCACTTACCTACATGCAATTCCTCTTGCCCCATTGTTGTTTTATTTATTTGTCTGTTACATTTCTATCCTACCTTTCCTTCAAGGAGCTCAAGGTGGCCAACTTGGTTTCCCCTCTCTCCTCATAACAATCCTGTCAGGGAGAAATGGTGACCAGCCCAAGGTCTCTCAGTTCCTAGTTCAACACTCCAAATCACTACATCATATTGGCTTTCAGTATGATGTGCTGAGGTGCTTGCTTAAATAGAAGGCTGCATTACTGTCATTTCCATTTCAGAGGTAGAGCACTAAAACTGCAAGTGTGCTAATATTTTCAATATATTCTCACCTCTTCAGCAGAATCCTCAGAGTGATATGGAAAGTGCATATAGGGTTGAGTTGGGGGGTTCAATAAAAGGTCAAAAAATTTAAAACACTAAAAAAGGTGCTCATTTTGAAAGAGAAAATACTGTGTAGGAGTTCCCTCAAATTTCCATTTTTCCCCAATGGAAAAACTGGACTTCTGCTATGAAAAAATCTTCTTCCCCAATGTTTCCATTCTCCTGAGACTTCATGTATTTTAATTCTACCCCTTTACTACTGGACTACAGCTCAGGGCCCTGTCTCATTCAGAATGTTTTTAAATAGCCTAGTAGCCCCCATGACACCACTATGTCCTTTCCCATGAGTCATAGGATTTGGGAAGCTGGATACTTGCCAACCCTAGTGGCACTGGCAAACCAAAACACCAGATGGAAGCAAGACTACATTATCATGTTTTTCCCTGCTATGTGATCTGAAACCTTAAAAATAATCTTCCACGTAGGCTCGCCATGTACCCTCTTTTACAGATGACAGTTGTTTCAAGTCCGGTTTCAAGATAAGGAGAGAGAAAGCAGGGCCTTGAAGTTGCCCATCAGCACCTGGACAGCAGACTAAGCTGGCATACAAGTCACCTACAGTCTTCACCACAATGGTGAGACATATGTCTATGTAAATTACAGTAATTATTCTAAATTTGCATCTATACATATAAATTAGCATGTACAAATTGATGCCCTTTGTTTTGTTTTTCTGGTAATGCATTTTCTCTTCTTTTGCCAATATATAAGTGGCCTGCCCACTCCCTGATCGTGCCAAACAAATATGATCAGCATCAGAGGCCCCAAAGCTCTGTGTCCTTGTTGCCATCAGATGATTATTATTACATCACATGATGATGATGATTCACCCTTCACCAGCAGGTCCCAGGGCAGATTACAACAATTAAAAAAGTTAAAACAAGTTACAGTCACAGAAGTAGGGCGGGGTCTTGAAAACAATTATCTCAGGTGTCAAAGACCTGGGTAAAGAAGTGTGTGTGTGTTCACCATGGTCAGAAACGATATAAATAAAAGTGTGAGATGCACCTCTGTGGGGAGGGTATTCCGCAACCTAGGAGCTGCCAGAGAGGAAGCTCTCTCCTAGGCTGCCATTCCCCTGAGCTTCTGAGGGTGGTGGAACTACCCCTCTGCTGATCTTAACACCTGAGAGGGTCTGTAGGCAGGGGGTGTGAGAGAGATGCACATAAGGGCATTTTCAATAGCATTCTTGAAACAGAGTAGTTGCAGCATTGGAATGAAATGTTAGATGCTTACAGTTTATCTGAGACAGAACTGTTAGGCCCCTCTGGTGGTAGTAAACTCACCCAACAAAACGTTTCTATTGCAAAACGGCAACTGTTTCTACTTGTAAACATTTAATATTATTATCAAGGGATTCTAGAAGCCAGAAAAAGGTCTTTCTTGTGTGGTTTTCTCAATATTCTGTTTTGCTTTCAAAAGTAAAAACATTTTGAAGGTCAACAGGGGTTTGAGAGTACTATGTACAAAAAAATGGAAATGGACTGCCTTCAAGTCGATCCTGACTCATGGTGACCCTATGAATAGGGTTTTCACGGTAAGCGGCATTCAGAGGGGATTTACCATTGCCTCCCTCTGAGGCTGAGAGGCAGTGACTGGCCCAAGGTCACCCAGTGAGCTTCATGGCTGTGTAGGGATTCGAACCCTGGTCTCCCAGGTCGCAGTCCAACACCTTAACCACTACGCCACACTGGCTCTCACTATGTACAAACAAGCTCTTAAAATGTTTTTAGCCAACAGTATTTTGTAAAAAGTATCAAAGAACCAAACAGTAGTGTTAGGACTGACTTTTGCAAAAGGACTCAGTTTGTTATCAAAAAAACCCATAAAAAACAACAACAAAATACATCAGGAATATTACAGCCCTTAACAATTGGCCCCAGTTTTCTTGATGCTGTTTGAGGACTGCAAGGCAAGCCACTGGCTCTGCCAGAGAAGAATCCATATCTGTGCAGAATACAGGCTTTTGCAACCTGAACATCCTGGATGAGTGCCACTGTCCAAAGTGCTACTAGGTTCAAGTTCATGTTGCCATCTTTAGTCCCTCAAAGCCACAAAATTTCCATCTTTTTTCCAGGCTAGCCCCAACACCACTCATCTCCTGCTTGAAAGTGTGCTGAAGTCGCGTCATGAGGGCTTCCACTTCGCTAGCACAAATCTAGAAAAGAGAAGCAACATGTCACTGAAAAGAGCATAGCTCAAGACCAAAAACAATGGATGATTCTCTCACTTCTATCATGAACAAGAAATTCCAGACACACACTCTTTGTAACTATCTCAGTTCATTCACAGGCTGCTGTTTCTCACGGGAACTCACTGACCAGAAACATTAGTTCTACGACTGGTATCCCAGCTTAAAAGAGAATTAAAGAGCTCCTAATCTTTCCAGGCGTTGCCTCTGCTTTTTTTAAGTCTCTTCAGTTTCTAATTCACTGGCCAGCCAGAATATGTGGATAAAGTCAAGAGCTTGTTATCATAGCAAGACAGACTGCATGAACACAGGTTCTAAGACATGTTAGGGAACCTGCAGCCCTCCAGATGTTGTTGGCCTCCAATTCCTATAAACCTCAGCCAGCATAATCAGCCAATGGTCAGGGACGATGAGGGTTGTAGCCCAACAACGACTGGAGGGTCACAGGTTCCCCATCCCTGCTTTAAGTAATGGTAGTCATTGCAGCTATAGGTGGGTGGCTGTAAGCCTGAGAGGACATTTACTACCTTATTAAAAATATTGTGGCACACAAGTACTGGAAACAAGAACCATCATAGCTTCTATCATTTGGGAAACACCATTACCCGCCTCCCCGGCAATAATATGTGAAATGGAGTTGGTGTTATGTGTCCCAAGTTCTTGAGTCTGGGAGGTGGGGAGATGGCCTGTTCTGGACTCCCCTGGAAAGAGCAAGTCTGTAGCTTGGGGATACACCTGGATCCAACATTATCAATGGAGGTTCAGGTGGTCTTGGTTAGGAGTGCCTATTTCCAGCTCTGGCTGGTTTGCCAGCTATGTCCACTTTTGTTCAGATGACTTGGCCACTGTACTCCATGCTCTGGTAACTTCCAGACTGGTTTATTGCATGTGCTCTACGTGGGGCTGCCCTTCGAGAAAACTCAGAAACGTCAACTTGTCCAAAATGCAGCAGCCAGATTAGTGGTTGGGGTTCCATTTAGATCTCATATAACCCCTTTTAAAACAGTTGTATTGCATTGATTGCCAGTTTGTTTCTGGGCTCAATGCAAGGTGCTCACATTAGTGTATAAAGTCCTAAATGATTTAGGTACCAAATATCCGAAAGACCACCTCCTTCCCTATAGACCCTATCAGGTGTTAAGATCAGCAGAGAGGGCCCTTTTGGAAGTTCCACCACATTCAGAATTCACCTTCATGTAGTTTCCATCTTAAGTTAAAGAGACACCTCTTTACCCTTTGACACCTGAGATATATATTTTAGGATCCACCCTATCCTCTTGCATATAATTTGTTTTAACATTGTATTTTAACATTGTTGTAATCCACCCTAGGACCTCATGGTGAAGGACAGGAATTAAATCTAATAAATCATCTGCAGGGACTCAGAAATCATGGAAAGATTCACTGACTGGCAACAGCTTGGGCTGCATTTAATTGTGCCATGGGATGCCTAGTAGCAAACCTTTACTTTGCTGAACAGAGAGAAGTACAAATATATACCTTACTATCAAGGCGCTGGAGGTAGGAACAGATGTATTCAATGCTTGCTCCAAAAGGGTGAACATGTAGGAAAGTTGAGATTATCCCTAGAAAAACAACATTTTGGTAGTTACGCCAAAGACCCAGATGCCGGCAGAGAAGACATTTGTCACTAATGGGAGCATTTCTGCACCCTTTGGGATAAGCAGAAGCCATTCTTGGGCTTAGCAGAATGCCCAAGCAACATGTCATTAGCGTAGGGGCCAAGGTGAAGAACATGTGGCCCTCCAGATGTTCTTGGTCTCCAACTTCCATCAGCCCCAGTCAGCATGGCTAATGGTCAAGGATGGTGGGAGCTGGAGTTCAACATCTGGACTGCCACAGGTTCCCCACATCTCAAGTAGGGAGATATTCCCATGGGCACTCCAACTTGTTTGCTAAAACATCATGATGTCTTGCTACATATGTGGGTCTAATTCAGACCAGGCTGCATTACTGGATATAATTTCTGGTGGTTGGGGCAAGATCCGGAGAAAATTATCCAAAAGTTCTTTACAGCAAATAGGCCTTTGTTCTGGAGCTATCAGAACCACTTTTGCTGGCTTGGCAAAAGTTTTCACAGCTTGGTGCATTGTGGGACTTAACCCAGTGGAAGTATGCACAAGCCACTGATACTTAACCTTGTTTTTGCCTCAGGACCACATCATTCTTCCCACCCAATGGAAAAGTTTTTACTTTGGTGGAAAATTCAGTCCATGGGAAAAAATGTCATTTTCTTTTACATGAAAGAGGCTTGAAATGCAGAATAAAATTAGACTATGCATATTCCAAGAGGTAATATGGAGTCCTTTTCACCTCAGCTTAGAAAGCTGGTATATCTTTAGAAGGGAGGGCCTGTAACTTAGTGTTAGAGCAATACGGAATTGGATTTGGGTATCCAGGTATAAAAAAATATTGATACCAAAGTTAAAAAATAAAGAAAAATGTCCAACTTTAATCTCAAACAATTAATGTATATATACATTACAGGGAAAATACCAATAAATAAAATCAAATGTCTAGAAACTCAGTGTTATTGATACATATATGGACTATATCATGTTAACTAATGTAGCCAACGATGTTGTGACAAACAAGATTTAGCATACAAATACATAGATAGTGGACCAAATACATTTATACCCTGAATGGGTCTTCTGCAGTGGTCAATATACATACAATATATGATTAAATTTTGTCACTACAGGCAGAGTTTGCTGTTGTAATAAAGCATAATATAATGACCTATCTACTTCTGAGAATATATTTATATCCTTTGACGCATCTGGATTTATCATGTGGCTTGCCCAATCATTCCTACTTACAGGGCCTTTTCCAAATTCTTCACAGGTCAGCCAGCACAACCTGGTCCATTATCTAGCATACAAATACCACTGAAGAAGACCCATTCAGGGTAGAAACGCATTTGGTCCACTATCTATTTGGATGCTAAATCTGGTTTGTCACAACATCGTTGGCTACATTAGTTGACGTTATGATATATTCCATATAGGTGTCAATAACATTCAAGTTTCTAGACATCTGATTTTATTTCTTGGTATTTTCCTTGTATCGTTTACACATACACAACACACACACACACACACACAATACATTTTTATTTATTTTATTAACTTTGGTATCAATATTTTTTATACCTGGATACCCAAACCCAGTTCTGTATTGCTATCCATCTTTGTAGGTTGGGTTTATATTTCCTTGTTCTTTCAACTTAAGTGTTAGAGCACCTGCTTTGCATGCAGAAGGTCCCAGGTTCAATCCCTAGCATCTCCAGATAGGGCTAGGAAAGACCCCTGCCCAAAACCTTGGAAGGGCGCTGTCAGTTGATACTGAGGCAGAGGGACCAATGGTGCAATGGTATACAGCAGCTTCCTGTGTGGAATCTTTCCTGGCCTCAAGGACATTGTGGCCCACTGGTGCTTACCCACTAGTAAAGCTTCCCTCTCCGATTTGATAGGGCTGCTGCTGAGTCCTGCCTCGAGACTGCTCTCCTTCTCCTGGCTCACTGAGCAGACTGGCGACAAGTTGCTAGCCTGAAGACAATTACAGATAATTACTTTCTGGCGCAGAAGCCATTTCCTAGTAATTTGCCAGTTAAGTCATCAGCTGCATCCTGCATGGTACTGAGCAAGTATACTTTAACAAAGAGGAACTGGTAGAAAAAAAATATAGGATGGACATAGTGAAGTTAAGTGGCTGGAGAATACATCTTAGAACTCATTCCCAAGTGAAATCTCTTTCACACACATGCGCTCACATGCGCACACACACTGAATACTGACTTGTTCACAGGCAATGGATTGTTCATGTATTTTGCATACTCAGAATTAGCATAGCATGCTTCTGGAAAACACACAATTGCACATCAGAGTCGGACAACGTACAATCTCTCTCCTAATACAGAGAGAAAGAACCCTCTGTTGCAACTGATAGTTGCCTTGGGATTGCAGAGCTACAGGGCAGCACACTCTGGCCTGTGTGCTTAGTCTAGGGTTCACAATGAAGGAAAACACGGTCTACAACCCAATATAGTGGAGATGGGTTAATATAGAAAGCAGCAACATTTGAACCTGAATTCACAAGGATATATAAAAAATAATGCCATTCAAAAGTATTCAGAAAGAAACCCAGGGACTCACATGGTCTTGATGATTGGCGGAGTCTTTCCCCCAATCTGGTCCAGCTGCCTGCTCTTGCTATATTCAGTTGGAGAAAGAAAAAGTAATAGTTTCAGTAGCATATTATCTTACATTTGTACCAGTCTCCTGAACCCAATGCTGCGGACATGCATCACCACAAACAGTCTTTAGGAAAAAAGCTAGCACAGGACTCAAGCATCCAAACAGCCGCTGTGGGAGACAGGAGCTTGCAAGATCAGTGTGTGGGAACAATGCTTACCTTTTCTTTTAGGCTTTCAAGCAATGTGTCGAGCTGTGCTTTTTCTCGCTTTGCTTTTTCCAGTTCAGCATCTCTTCTTTCACAGTCATCTTGGAGTTTCAGGAGATGCTGGGAAGGAGGAAAAGCAAGGGCTGTTTCATTTATTGTATTTTCAGCCACCTAATCCCAGACACTGAGCACAGTACAAGAAAATTAAATGCACTCATCTGTACTTGCCCCATCTGCTTTCCTGTTCTCTCACCCCCAATTTTCTTAACCCCTTCCCCCAATGGAACACCTTTTCTGGCCTAATCTATCTTCAATGTGTTGAGAAACATTTATTATACAACATCCAGAACTTTTGCATACGAAAGTTAAAGTTATTCAAGCTGTCTATTTTCAAAGGACAACTGAACATCCTTGGGATAATAAAACACCTGCAACTGTTATTTCTGGGGACAAGGGAGCACCTATAGTACCTTTGCCTTGTGCAGCATTTAGGAATATAAAAGACATCCCTGAAACAGCCTCTTGGAACATACAATTTAGGTGCCCTTTCATGGTGCCAATTCCATGAAGAAGACCCACTTTGATCAGCTCCTGTCCACATGGTTGGGTCCTTTAAGTGTTCCTCCAGCTACGTGGGAGTTGTTAATTGATACACTGCTCCTGTGCAGCTGGGAGAAGAGCTAAATGGCACATCAGACACTGTATTTTGTTAAGTGGATTCAGGGAAGGCTCAGACACTTCTAAATATTTCCTAAGCTTAAACAGTATTGCTCTATGATATGTTCTCCTTCTTAGGGGGTTAGCATTCTTATGATGTAACTTTGGAAAGAGGTTTCGAATGTGTTGCAAGCTTCACAATAGTGTGTCTTTATACTCCAAGAAAAGGTCACTGGAGCAGCTTTCTCCAGCCTAATGCTCTGCAGATGTTTTAGGCTACAACTCCTTGTCAGTCCCAACCAGCATAGTCAATGGCTGGGAATGATACGAGTTAGAATTCAAAATGTCTGGAGGGCAACAAGTTTGGGAAGAGAGACTGTCTTTGGCACAAGGAGACCATTGCAAAGCTTTCTCAGAGGTGCTTTCCTTTCACAGCACAAAAGGAGTCCTACCTGCTGCATGCCGTGCAAAGCTTGTTGGAGGAGCTTTAATTGCTGGTCTTTGCTTGGGTCTTCATCTCGGTCCGGTTTGCCCTGCTCTTGCTTCAAGAGATCCACCTCATTCCTGTAGGCATCAAGCTGACATCGCAAGCTGTCATTTTCTTCCTTCAGAGCTTCTGTCTGAGATATTAAAGCTGGGAGGGAGGCACAGAAAGAGAAAATAGGATGATGGACTCATTGGTTGTCCTTGGGAGTAGTTTCACCTTTATTGTTCCCCACCTGTACCATGGGTATATATTTTCTAGAATGACGACTTCTACATAAATGCTTAATTCCTTAATAACTGTGCGCTGGATATGTTTGTGTTGTACATGTGCCCATCTGTGCCTGGGCTCACCTGCTTGAGCTACTTGCTCTTCTTGTTTTTTGGCTGGGACACAGCTGTAGCATGGACTGTGTTAGACTGATCTGCGGGACGCATGACACCATAGGTGCTTCCTGGAAAGAGACTAGTAAGCACATGCAACTGATGTACACCAGAGGAGCAAATCATTTTCCTTGGCCCCAGCCCCTGTATTAATTGGTGCCTCTGGCAGGGTCTTTGTGGAGCTTGCTTAGTGTATTTTTAGATTGGACATTAGAATCTGAATCTGCAGGAATGCAAACATATTGTATAGGCAGATCATCCCAGAATGTGCAGTCAAGGGATACAGGATGCAAATTGTGTTTGTTTGTTGTTGATTGCATTCCTTCATCACTTATTACAAAAAAGGGTTCAAAGTGACTTACAATTATAAAAACAGACATGATACAGAATTTAATATACACCAAAAAAAGTTAAAACAACATTAATTGACAAAAAGTGCTCATCCTGCAATAACACAAAAAGGACAAATCCTACCCACCCTTCTTAAAAGATGAACACCAATATAGGCTTGGGTATCACCATACCCTATTACCCCAATTAAGAGCTGAACGCCTAGGTGAACAGAAAAGCCTTTGCTTGGAGCCTAAATGATGGTGCCAGGTGAATCCCTGAGAACAGCGTTCCACAATCAGGGAGCCACCACTGAAAAAGCCTGTCCTTATATTGCCACCCTCTGGCACCTCCTTTGGAGAGGGCACTCAAAGGGCACAGATGATGGATGCTCCAATGACTATAGCTGGAAGAACTTGGGGCCCTGGTTAAAAAAAATATAAGTAGAACACACATGCCTGAATGTTGCTCATCCCTGAATTAGAATACTCTGGCTACATTTTTAATACTGTGGAAGTGATATAGATACCTGACTCTTCCATCTCTTTGGTGTCTGGTGGCTCTGTGTCATCGTCAGACATCTCCATCTCCTCTTCTCGTCGGATGCCCATCAGCTCATCATTCTGAATGTTACGGATTTCCTAGGATTTAAAGAGCATAAAAAAGAGATGCTACTGATTACACCACATGCTGGTGCACAGTTAAGAACCTGCAGGAAGTACAAGATGAATCGGAAGGGAGAAGTCTAGTGATTCTGTGTTACGCGTAACTGCCCAAAGTGTAACACCACCAGCCAAGCTCCCAATGTGCACAGCTAATTTGATATGATTCTTTCACGGGTTTTTAGAAAAAAAATAGTATGGAATTCTAATGAGCTCCTACTCTCTGCGATAAATACAGCAGCTTATATAGCACGTTCAACAAAATGCTTCATGTTTCTCGTCCATTCTTTTATCATCAAACAAACCTTATGTTTCCTTATTCTTTATATGTATGGCTGAGGCAAGATGTAAACCAAGGCCTCCCCAGTCAAACCCTTGAGCTCCTGGAACACCAGATCTTAGCAACAGCCAGGCCCTAAGGTAGAAGTAGCCTGTCTGAAAAGTTGTTGGTTTGGAAGGAGGAACAAAACTAAGAGGCCTGGTTCTGCATCTTTTGCCTGTTCCATGGACTAGTCTGCAAAATCCCACTGACCTTCAGCATCCTCTGTAGATGCCAATAGTGGAGGGCCCCATTTATAGTCTTGCAAGGGGGTTACAGTGAGTAATAGCCCAGAATACAGGGAAAATCCACACAGCAGCTAAGTAGAAATGGTGGTTAAACTAATGGAATGGCTTGCTCCAGGGGCATCTGAGACTCATAGGAAACTACCTTATGCTAAGTTTGTCTTATCTACTATGGACTACCCAGCAGCTGTCCAGGACATCAGATGGAAGACTCATTCCCATCATTTTGCTACCTGATCTTTCCAACTGGAGATGCCCAGGATTGAACCTGGGACCTTGACATGCAAAACAGGTGACTTACCACTCAGCTATGGTCCCTTTCTACCCGGTGCTTCCAGTGCCTTTGGTGATATTCTGGCCAAGCTCTCAAAATGTTGTAAACTACCATTTCAGTCCCTGTCTTTCTGATAGTCTTTCACTTAATACCTCAATTCCTGTAGCATCCCACAGCTCAAGATCACTTGAGGCCCTTGAGAAACCTACCTGTAAATATGGAACATAGGAATCTGCCATATACAGAGTCAGACAGGGGACATTCTCAACCTGACCTGGAGCTGCTGGGGACTGAATCTGGAACGTTCTGCATGTAAAGTAGATCCTCTACCATTGAGCTATGGGCCTCCTCTATGGCATGATAAAAGTGTAGAAGAAAATTCATATACCCTTTGAGATCAGCAGTAGTGGCCAGAACACCTGGCAGGCTGGAAGCAGGATTTACCATCATTGCCACTCTTCAGCAGCTCCGCTTTGCTGCTTCCGGTGCCTTCATGGTGGAGAGATGAGGACCCAGCTGCAAACCATCTAGCCTGGGGAGAAGACCCTGCCCTACCCCACAAGAACCCAAACTGTTATTTACGCTGGGCTGCTGCAGCCCTTGGAATGTAACAAGACTAGCAGGGTGTGGGTTAGCCATTTCTTTACAGTTCATTTTGAAATTGCTTTTGTATTTGATTGTTTGATTGTACCATTTTATTGCATCATTGCATTTGATGCACTGACATTCTTCCATTTTCATTTGTTTGATACGTTTTGTAATTATGTTTTTTATAACACTGTATTTTGATAATTGACTGTTTTATTGTGGGCTATTTTGGGCCTGGTCCACCATGGGAAAGTGGCAGATAAACTGAACTAAATTCAGAACTAAACTGTGGATTATTGTGGGTGGTCTCTGCCCCCCAGCAACACAGCTTTTTCCATGTGATCCCCGAAAGCCAAGCCAACCTGTCAGATGTCTGAACATATTGCCTCTTCAGTTTGTACACGATGGATCAAAAACTGGATCTGATTTTCATGAGATTTCCATTAAGATGAAGACAGGCAACACCACTAGATATGGTGGTATATGTTATTCAGGAGTGTGTGTACATTACTTTTGTGCTATCTGAATATGCTTTACATAGGGAATATATATACCCTACAATGCGTTTTAGTCTCTTTTTAGCCTACTGTTGTTTTTAATTTTTTTAAAAAATGTCTTTAATTACTTGTTTTTAACTGTTTTTATTGATGATTTTAATGTTTTTTATAAACCACTTAGAGTTTTCTCATGATCAAGCGGTATATAAATTTTGTTAAATAAATAAAATAGTCATGATGGTGGACAAATGCAACCTTGGAACATAGTAATCTGCCTCATACCACTGACACATCTAGAGCAATATTGTCTACACCAGGGATGGCTGAACCTTTTCAGGCTGAGGGCCACACTGATCTATAGTCAACCCTCTTAGGACCAAAGTATAAAAAGCAGGTCTGGCCAATTTTTATTTCTTAAAAAACAAGGACAAATTTTGAACATCACAAAAACTTTTTGGCATCACAGAATTACAGTGGATGATCCATGGAAGTCGTCAGTAAATTTTTTTAAATGAAATAAAAATACATTTTTTAAAAAGATTGACACATGTTGGTGCCCCCACTCCCAAAAGCCTTTCGGCATCACAGTGGGGTGCCTATGGGAGCAGTCAGTAAAACACATTTAAAAATTAAATGTACAAATCTGTTGCAGGTCTGGGGCTCTGGAGGGGCTGGGTCCAGCCCATGGGCCACGTGTTAGCCACCTCTGGTCCACACTAACTGTCAGTGGCCCTGCAGGGTTTCAGGTGGGGGTCTTTGCCGCGTGCTCTTACCACTGAGCTACAGCAGTTTCTCAAAAGGAGGGGGAGGAGCAGAGCCCAATCTAGTAACATTCACATAAACTAGAAATTTAGGAGGAGGGCTGCAGACCCCTCTTAAGTCTACATTTTCACCTCTTATTACCTCCTCTCTTGATGAAGACAGACCACGACTGAAAAGCGCTTAACTGAAATAACTGGAATAATGTTAAACTGAAATAACTGGCCATGTAATTGTAGCTCCTGAAGAACTCTCCACTGACATGTCCCTTCTCAACCACTAATAGCAATATCTGAGGTGCAGTGGGCGAGGTATGCATGACAGATCTTTCTTGCTCTCCTGAGACAGGCCCGTCTGGCCCCATCCCTTCTGGCTTCCTGCCACACTGCAAAAGCATGGCTTTTTCATAGAGCATTTGGCAGACAGACAGCAACAACACAGCATATTGCTATTTGGGCCGATTCTGTCGTCCTTTTTGTTGCATGTCGAGTTGCTTTCAATGCTGCCATCCGTTAACCATTTGCAGGTCTTTTTTAGGAAAACAGAAAGGCACGATAGCATTGTTTTTTGCAAACAGAAATAAATTAAAAGGGTTTTGGTACAAGCGTGCCAATTCCTCTGCGGGCAGAACAGGATCTAAATTTCATTTCATGACATCCTGCATTATTCTATACTCTATTCCAGTTATGAAACTACCAATAATATTGTGCAAAAAAATACTTGCCGTATGTTCTGGATCACAATTACTTACCTGAGGCTGCCACAAACTGCAAGGAACCTCATTGTATTTGTTTACTGTTTGGAAAACTAGCTTCCTGAGAATGACACATGCCCAGCTGCTTCTCCCCCCCCCCCAACAATTTATCACTATGTGATTCAGAAAGATAATGAGTGCACTATGGGTTGTATTTAACTGACTTTTACCCAGAGTAGACCCATTGAAATTAATGGACCCAAGTTAGTCACGGTCATTAATTTCAATAGGTCTATTCCGAGTAAATGTTAGCGGAATATAACCTTATGAAAGCACAAGCACTACTCTTGAATGGGGCCAGACATAAAGGAATCTTTGTTTAAAACTGCCCTTCCATATCAATATTGGTTACGGCCTATTTTAGCACAAAGGTGTATCATAGTCTTTTATGGACCCCTAAATCATTATCATTATAGCCTTGGTGTAAAGCGTGATGTTGAACCTGTGGCCCTCTGGATGTTGTTGGATTACAACTCCCACCATTTCTGGCCATTGGCTATGCTGGCTGGGGCTGATGGGAGTTGCAGGCCAACAACATGGGGGGGGGCACAGGTTTCTACTGAAGAGGAATGCAACTTTCATGTCTCTCATGTTCTCAGTTCCATATGCCTGACAAGCGAGTGCATGACTGAAAGTTTCTAAATGTTCTTTGGAACAGGGCTGTCCATCTTTAGCTTTTCCTAAAGCCTTAGAAAACCCAGACTCTTTATAGTGCTACAAGACTCCCTCACTTAGGAGCTTCCTTCAAATTATGCCTGGCACATTCAATATTTCTGCTGTGGGCTTCGGTAGCAGGCAGTTTGCACTGCTGCCTGGAAATCAGAGCTAGAATTAACTTGATAGGTCAAAGAGTCAAACCCCTTGCAACAGCAGAACTTCTTTAAACCATACAGTACCTGACAGCGGTTCTTCTGGTCTCCTCGAATGTGAAGGGAGAAAAGACCTCCATGGAAGGAGATTCCACACTCCTTTGTTCAACTGCTATTACAGCTAAAGCATAATTATTACTGGGGAACCCAGCCTCTGCTGCAACGTGAACCTGGCACAACAGCTCTTTTCTCCGTGGTGGCTATGCCACGTGCACCGTCTGTAGACTTGTTGCAACCACACAGCAAGTTCCAGCGCTACCACATCTTTGCAGCCACTGAACCTAAAAAAAAGCCCTGCTGGATCAGGTGAAAGGCTCATCTAATCCAACACTGTTTCCACAGTGGCCAATCAGAAGCTGATGGGAAGCCCACAAGCAGGACACTCTCCCACTCATGTTCCAAAACAGCTGGCATTCAGATGACTAGAGGTTACAGATGATGGCCTACCTCCCATGGCTACAGGTACCGTGCAGGAAGATTTATAATGTGTCTCCAAGCACCCGAATCCACCCCACTACTGGAGGGAGCAAAGTTGCTATCTTCAGGTCATGGGTATAATGTTGCTGAAAAGTGCATTTACATCCATTGCCAAGGTGCTTCATTTGTGACCCACTATTATTGCAAGCTACTTCTCAATAGTGCTCTTCAGCGGCTGTTCGTTTCCTCCCCTCAACTTCCTTGTGCTGTAATTTCTTATGAACTTAGCTCCATGTGCATTGCTACTTACCTGCCAGGGCAAGGCTGGAAAAACCCACCCCTGTACAAGCAAGCCTATAGGCCAAAAGGAGCTAACAAAAAAGTAATAGAAGGTACCAACCTCAGCTTGCTTGCACCATACGGTGATGTTCTTACGTTGTGCTTTCGTGAAATGGTCCCAAGCCTTTTGTTTGGATGCAGAATGGTACACAGCCACTATCTGCTCGACTGCAGTTTCAAAATCAGCAGGAAGAACCAGGCCACCATATCATCCAGAGAGGGCAAGAGAAAGGAGTAAGAGAGCGGGATCAGGCAGGTGGTCCACTGATTCTTTTTCTTACGATGCTTTACTGGGGGGAAGGGCCACAGCGGAGATACTGCTCAGGATGAAGCTAGAGTCACAGAGATCAAAGCAGCACAAGAGGCAAGCTCTGTTGGTTTGTGGGTCCAATCAGGTAGAAGCGAAGGTCAGAGTAAGCTGTCTTGAGGAGGAGGAGGGCAACACTAAAGTGTTAGAAAAGCACTCCAAAAAGGAGTTTCTCTAGAAACTCAAGAGGAAGAAAGACACTCAAATAAAAAGAAGCAGATGTTGTTTCGCCAGAGAGAGAAAGAGAGAGAGAGGTGGTTTTTTTACTTCACAAACACAGGGTCATCATCAGAGCTGTGTGTATTCCGTAAGACTTCAACTGCAAATTGGTCCTGGACCCAGAATTCTGAGCACTGGAAATCTTCCCTTTGATTTTAAAATTAAGTTTATAATCCTTAATACCACTATATAGACAGGCTTGAAAGTAAGTAGGCAAAGCTTACAAAAAGAAGCCAAAAGGAAATGGAATGTGACTTCCAGTGGACCTTCAATACCACCAATGAGCTGGTTCACATGTAACACTAAGACAAACTGAGGTTTAGTGTAGGCTCCCAGAGGGATCACAGCCGCTTTATTCTTCCTCTGGTCATGATGCTGTGCTGCTCTGAGCTAAACCATGGTCTCATGGTTTGTCTCACTCCAGGTTTGTTCTTGGGTTCACAGCTCATGGTTTGTCTGCAGTGAGACAAACCACAAACTTGGGTTGAGACAACATGTTAAACCAAACCATGGCTGAGCTCAGAGCAGTGCGGCAGGAAGAGGATCAGGGAAGGAGCACAGCAGCCATGATTTCCTCTGCAAGAAGACTCACACTCAAATTCATGCTAAGCCATGGTCTGCCTTAGCTTTATGTACAAGTCAGCTCTATGAATAATTATTCAAAAATCAGCACATGTACTTATTTGCACATGTACATGAAAAGTTACAACACACAACTTTTCTTGGAACGTTATTTTATTTTTAAACACCAGAATACACACAGCCCTGGTGATGATGTAGGAAGTATGATATACTGCCCCACACTTTGTAAAGTAATACAGGCCCTTTCCCAAAACAGGTTATCCTTCCCTGCAAATTTCTAGCCAAAAGATTTAGATGACAGAGATCAGTTTCCTACCCACAGCTGCTTAGACAGGCTCTTGAATTGCTCTTGCCCTAGTGAAAGATTGACAAATGCCAACATCATGAACAGATTAAAGTGTGAGACTTTGTTGTCCCCCCACCCACCCACCCTTACCTCCTACTCCTCGAGTTACTACTTACTCTGCAATGTGTACTGTGCCTCCTTCTGGACTCCAGGGCCAATATTTGTTTTAACGCTAACAAAAATAAAACGATTCAAAACAAAAACTAAGCAGACTGTAGACAACTTCAGAATCCTCTTGGTACACCTCAGGAGACTGAAGGCTGCACTGCCCTGTCATCCATAACAAGATGACCTTAAAATTAGATCATCAAGACCAGGAGTTTGCCGAGATGTTGATACTCCCAGCTGTGAGGCACTGCAGTGTTGCTGTCTGTCTGCTAAGGACGTTCCTGGTTAGTTACTCAGTTCCAGAGAATGAAGGAGAAAAAGCTCTGCAGGACATTTAATAGGAATATAATCTCCTGCTTAGAGATTGATTCTGGCGAGCAATGCAAAGCGCTCTCAGGGTTCATAAAGGGCATCAAATATTCTGTACATAGAGTTTAAAGTGGGGGAAAAGGGGAAAATGCAGCAATATTACATTACCTTGAAGGCTTAAATCTCCTATTTAGTAAGACGACCTGTAGCTCCTCAAATGGACAGGAAGAGGAGGGTTTTGGTTATAAACCTACCTTTGTTGCATAAGCCTCTTAGCAATCACCAAAAGTACAAGGCTGCTATTAACACAGGAGCAATCTGCAAGAAGGAACATCACTAAGGCAAAAAATACCTCCCTCACCCACCTCGGAGCGTGAGCAAAAATTAAGAAGACACTTCAACAAATATTGAGAACTTCAGCTGCTGCAGAAATTGCTGGCCTGTTTCCTGAAGGGGTGGGTTTGCTGTAAGCACATCTGCTAAGGCTCACTATTAGCCTTCAAGCATAAGAACTAAACAGCCTGGTACCTACAAACCTTACAGACCCTTCCTTATGTCCCATTACAATGTTTACGATCATCCAGGAGTTTTGGGGGGGTATATTTGTGTTTTCTGACTGTCTCTTTTTCCAGAGATCCTTCAAAATGAGAGTCTGATCGTTTTTTAAAAGCTTTGTAACACTTTATTTGCAGCGATCATTAATGGCCTGGTAAGATTGGGTTAATTTAAAATTAGTTTTGGTATATAGCATTTATATGTTAAATGGGTTATCTTTTTCTTTTTTTAAAAATTGGCTGTTTTTTTCTGACATTTTATACTAGTGCAATAAGGTGGGTGAGTTAGAAATGAATAAGAAATAAACCCAAATACGTTTCTTAAAACAAGGAGCACATGTTCCAGATCTGTGTTTCTCTCTTGTTCAGTCTTCCATCAGGAAAAAAGGAAACAGGAATGGTACATTTTCATCAAGCAAGACTTTGATTTCCTGCTTACAAGCCCTGTACACTTACACTGAGCAAGAATCCCTGAGAGTGCAAACTTGAACTTCTCCTTCGCTTCCTCCATTTCCTTTTCGTGGGATGCTTTTTCATTTATAAGACAGCGGATGTGGCTGTTGACTGACTGGATCATGGAGTAAAAGCTGTTTGCTGTCTGTCTGTTCACTTCCCCACGCTCTATCCAGGTCAGCAACGTCTGCACCGCTTCCAAAAACTTGGAATCATCTGGCCCGAGAAAGAATTACTGTTCAGATGCAAAGCACTGATGCATTTTGTGAGCACAGTTATTTAAATCATCCATCCCTGTGCGATATTTTAAAAATACAAAAACATAAGGCTCATCTCTCATGGGTCTATGTGAAATGGTCCACCCAAGAAGGCAAAACTCTAAAAGGATATAGAGGAGAAGGTCAACCCTACGCCTACACAAGGAGGACCATAGCACAGTTAAGATAAGAACATAAAGACGACCCTGCTGATCAGGATCCTGTCAGCATCCTGTTCTCACAGTGACCAACCAGATGCTTATAACAGGCCCGCAAGCCGGACCTGAGTGCAAGAGCACTTTCCCCTCCTGCAGTTTCCAGCAACTGTTGTTAAGAAACATACTGCCTCCAACAGTGGAAGTAGAACATAACCATCAGGGTCAGTTAAAAGGGTCAGGTGATGAGAAAGATCTTTCTCCATCCAAGACCCTAGACAGCCACTGCAAGTCAGAGCAGACAGCACTGGGTGAGACAAACAACCAGTCTGACCTGGTATATGGCAGCCTCTTACCACTGCCCTCACATAATAGCCTGCCAGTTTAGGGCTTTCCTCTGCAGCCCCAAGTACCTTTTAGCTTCTCAGCAACAATACTGCATTCATAATATGAATAGTGGACAACAGGGGGTGGGGAGGGAGGATGGAACTGTTTTTCCACCATCCTCCTGCGATGGCGCTCCTCTCGGGCCAGCATCCGCTGCTTGCATTCCCACTCGTAGAGGTCGTCCCGGGCTTGAGCGAAATCCACATGTAGGCGCCCCGTGTCCTTTTTATCATTGCTGGAGCCCAGCCTGATGCGATAACCTGACAAATATAGTTACAGAAATAATCTTAAGCAGTTATCCTGTGATTTGACTCAACCTCTACCTCCCACTTGCAACGTGTGTGTGTGTGTGTGTCTGTCTGCTCAGTCTCCATCACTGCCAGAAACTCCTATTGGAGGAAACATGAGTAGCTACAACTCAGCCTTAACAATATTCATGTTCAAACTGGATACACAAATGAACATTCTGTGCTCTGCATGCTCTGTTACATACATCAATTTGCTTGGTTTATCAATGATTGCATTACAACTATGCTGCAGCCCAGCTACACAGCCCCAAAAACACTTTATGTAAATTCTCTAAACAAATATTGCAATTACAATTTCAAAGTTGTCAAAGAGCACACAGTAAGCTTGGCAGGAAGGGTCAGGTGAAAGGTTGCTGCTGTTCCTGTTAAGCTGGTGAAGCCTGGCCAGATCCCTCTGATAACAAGGGAAGATGGCTCTCATAGGGAACCATCACACTGCCCAGATTAGAAACCCATTAAGTTAGACACCTCCTAGATTCTAGAACGAAAACTAGCCTCCAAAGTCCTCCAAAGAAGCTAGGTCCATAGCTCAGTGGTAGAGCATCTGCCTTGCATGCAGAAGATCCCAGATTCAATCTCCAGGTATGGCTGGAAGAGGCTCCTGCCTGAAACCCTTAACAGTTGCTTCCAGTCAGTGTAGACGATACTGAGTTAGATGGACCAATTGTCTGATTCAGTGTAAGGCTGCTTCCTATGCTCTTATGCTATGTAGGCTTTGGATAGTTGTAAAAGGCTGGTAAGTTTCAACAATCAGGTGTTTTCAACACTATAAAGAAGACTTTAGGCAGACATTTTGAATTCTTCTTCCTGGGGATTCGTTGCTTGTTGCACTAGAAATCTCCCCCTCTTGATGATCTGGTCAATTCACAAGAGAGGAGTTCCTTACTGTTGTTTGAAACAGTACATTAAAAACATTCACTAATATATTTTCGCTCTTAGGAATTTTGAAGCTGGGCATTTTTCCATTTATATTAGTCAAATTTATCAAATTTATTCACAGTTCACTGTGTCACCACTGCATGCTACTGTGAAGTTAAAAGGCTCCTTAGTGAAATAATTGAATTGGGGAGAATTGACTACAATTGGGAAAAAGCACAACTGACACAACTGCACGTGGCCTGTGCAACTCTACAGAAATATTTATTTATTTATTTGATTTATGTCCCGCCCTTCCTCCCACCAGGAGCCCTTATCTCTGAGTCCAAAGCATAGACAAGCAATACCATACCAGACAGATATATAGCCTTGTCCACCATATATTCCTCAGCAAAACGGATATGGCAGAAATGCTTTTTACTCTTCCGAAGGGCTAAGATCTCTCCGCACTGCCCAAAAATCTCCACAATGGTCTCTTCGGTTGCATTTTCCGGCAGTCCTCCAACAAATACCGTCTTGCATCCTGGAGGTCTTTCCCTTGTAGCGGGAGGAAGGAGATCTAAGAACAGCAAGGAATATGATACATAAGCTTGCCACAAGCAAAAGACATCTGGAATTCATCTACAATCTGACAACAAGTGCTGTGCCTTCATGTGTAAGTGTCAGAAAGCTTGGCTAATCTGCCCTGCCAGCCAAGGTTATATCCTGCCTGCCTCAAAATGTCAAAAACCAAGATCTTTCCAGCCCGGGGTATTTCCCAAAGCAGAAAAGAGACTTCTTTTTATTTGGTGACAGCTCTCTGCTAGATGTCTACTAAAGATAAACTACATAAACAGTGCACAACCAAAGGCAAACACCTGACACCACTGGACATAATACCATCAGCTTTATAAATAAGGTTATAAAGTTGACTTGGGTGCTTTTCATTATTGCTTACTGATTAGCAGCCTGCTGCAACAGCTATGCAAAACAAAGGTTTCCATTTGGAAAATGACTTCTACATTCTTTCGTTCCAATCCATAGTCAAGAACGTTAAACAATCAGCACTGCTAGCAGTATATTCCCCTTCAGGACGTTGAAAGGCTAACACATTTTTTTAAAAAAAGATTTGTAAGTGTAGTTTAATTATTCTCATTTCTATAGCTCCCTCTCCCAATTGCTCTCTAAACTTTAGAATATTGTAAGAGAGAGGGTTCAGACAGAAAGTGGTAGAGACACATTACCAAGCACACTAGTTTTGGGAAGTTATTCATTTGCTTTCCTTCATCAAGTAATGTTCTAGCTCAGGCATGGAAAACCTGTAGCCCTCCAGATGTTGTTACTCTAACCTCCATTTATCCCTGTCCACCAGTAACATCTGGAGGACCCTTGGTTCCCCACTCCTGTTCTAGACTGCTGCTTTAACTATTAAGTAACCACAGTCAGCAAGGAGCATAGCATGGGTGGGACTGACATGACCTTCTTCCTTAAGGACATAAAGGAACTTGAGGCTGCCACTGCTTCCATGGAGGTAGTTCTGACCACCTTTATGTTCTAAGAGCTATTCTGGCTTGGTTAGACTACCAAAACAAAGGTCCTGACAGGAAAATTCCAGAGGAAAGCTTCCTCTTCACTCCATGATCAACAGAAGGCCCTTTCCTGTTCAGTCCCCAGACTCGTTCATCAGATGTCACTCTCAGCCCTCTGATCCCAGTTCAACTACAAGGATTATGGTAAGGATTACTTGGGTTAGGTGGGAAGAGCGTGCAACTTTTGCAGTGAATGATCTCCTTAACTACTGGTGGTGGCGGCACTATCTCCAAGCCAGGTATCATGGGACTGATTGGCGGGATCCCTGTCATCATTCCAAGGGCAGCGTCAAAGTCTGAAAGAGAGAGACCAACAAGCTATTTCAGATGCAAGGGCACAAGCACTCTAATTGGGATTCCAAGCAGATTATCCATTTGTAAAATCAAAACTTCAGGGGCCTGGGGATGCCAAAGGCAAAGAGTCTGGAGAACTGCAGCTATTTGACAGACCACATAATCCCCCCAAAAGCCCATTCTTATGCTTGGGAGGCTAAGGGTGAGGACAGATAGTATTAAAAGAAAGAGAGCCCATAACATGTCCCTCTGCTGCAAGATCAGCATGACTTCCTTTTGCTTTGCAACTGAAATAACCACCATGCATACTAGCAAACTGAATGCTGGCTCACGTATCAGCGTTGCTTCTTCCACCCTAGGTTGTCTTTTTTTATTTTTAGAAGTGCGGCATGAATGTTCATGCATACATCCATTCATCTGTTCAGTTTTTTTAAAAAGGAAACTTTTTAAAGTGCATAACTGCTCCAAGGACAGGGAGGAGGTGTTTCTTTGTAGTATCACAGGGAATCAACCAATCAACACAATCACAGCTCTAAAAGTTGCAGAACTTATTTGATTTTTCCTTAGTTCAACCCCACAGAGTAAAAGGTATGCATGGAATGCTCCTTTAGGAAGCTTGGCCCCAATAATTATTGGCCCCAATAACTGGTAGTAGAACAGGGAGTGGAGACCCTGTGGCCCATCAGATGTTGATGGACTCCCAACTCCCATCAGCCCCAGCCAGCATGCCAACATCTGGAAGGCCCCAGGTTCCCCATCCTTGCAGTAGAGAGAAAGGGGCCCCAAAGGATTATGGCATCCCTCTGCCTCACCATCCTTTGAGACTCATTCCTCAGATGTCATATAAAAAGAACCTGAAAAGATGTTACATGCTGCATCCTCTAATTTGGCCCTACTGGTGCCTACACATCCATGGACTGAAGTGCCCCCAAATTGGGTAAGATTCTCCAATGAATCCTGAGGCCTCTGTGGAAGCCCAATATATTTATGTTTATAAATTGCCAACTTGGCTCACTTGAATAAGGAGTTGCAAAAGGGTTACACATTTGATTTCTTGGCTACGAGTATGAAGAATCCTACTTCACATGGAGGGACAGAGGAAACCAAACTCCCATAGGACTTTAAACTGGCCCGCTTCTCAGCATTGGATGATAAATTAAATTAGGACTGTACAGTACTTTGCACATTCAAAGTACTTCATAGATCAGAAGCACCCTGACTGAAAATCCTTTCCCATGGTAACAGCTGAGTAGATAGTAAGCATAACAGAAATACCAATGTTAAGCTGAATTGCTACCTAATCTACTGTTCCGGCCCAACGGGTGGCTGTACCACACAAAGTTGCTTGTGCATGAACAGTTCTAGAAACAACTCAAGCAAGTAAGCCAAGCCATGAGTTGCAAAGAAGACAAGGGAAAAAATCACCACCACCACCTTAAACTCTGTGCAATATTTCAAAGAGATAGTATGGGGTTTAGATAACATAGGACATTGCCCAATACTGAATCAGACCAATGATCCATCTCGCTCAGTATTGTCTACACTGACTGGCAGTGGCTCTCCAGGGTTTCAGGCAGGAGCCTCTCCCAGCCCTACCTGGAGATGCCAGGGATAACTGGTCAGTTGTACTCCCTCTGAAAAAGCCAGTCCATAGTCTGGGGGTGCTTCTAGATCCATATTTGTTGCTAGAGGCCCAGGTGACCTCAGTGGCTAGGAGTGCCTTTTACCACCTTTGGCTGGTAAGACAACTGCCGCTGTTTCTGGACCAGGATAGCCTGACCACTGTTGTCCATGCACTAGTAACCTCCAGGCTGGATTACTGTAATGCACTGTATGTGGAGCTGCCCTTGAGGTTGGTCTGGAAGCTGCAGCTGGTGCAAAATGCAGCAATGAGACTGCTCACTGGGGTAGGGTATTACCAACATGTCACCCCGCTACTGAAAGAATTGCACTGGCTACCTATTAGCTAACGGGCTAAGTTCCTCGTTTTGGTGTATAAAGCCCTATACAGCTTGGGACCAGGATACCTGAAAGATTATCTTACCCCTTATATACCCAGCTGATCACTGCGCTCTGCAGGTGATTGCCTCCTGCAGATACCATCTCATCAGGTCTGTTCGGCACAACATAGGAAGTGAACCTGTAGAATAGTGGTACCTACCCTTTGGAATTCCCTCCCCTTCAATATTAGACAGGCACTATCTCTGTTATCTTTTTGGCGCCTACTGGCTGGAGGACCAGATTTTTATCTCCCCTATCCCTCGTGGGCCAAGTTTAACAGGGGCGGAGCAAGACAATGCTCAGCTGATTGACAGGTCTTTCAAAGTCCCTTTTAAAGCACTATTTGGCAGAGCGCTTTGAATAGGGTTTTGCAGGCACTGCCAATCAGCTGATCAGTGGTGTCTGCAAAAAACCCTTTTGGCTGATCCAGGGTTTTACTTGCCCCATACTTAACATCATGTATGACAGCAGGTGGGTGTGTCTTGCCTGAAATGGCCTTGCTGGCCAAATGGGGAGGCCTAGCAGGTCTATTCAGACCCACAGGCTGGAGGTTCCCCAATCCCCACCCCGTTTTAGGGCATAGATCCCAGTTCTCTGAGCGTTTACTCCCCTCAACACTCCGCTGGAACAATTAAACACAGCATACTTGCATTGGCGATACCAAACCAAGAGCACAACCTACCAGGCAAAAGAGGATCTCCTGTTATTCCCATCGATGCCATCCCCAAGTTATTCATTGCAGTGGCCCATGCTGTTGGGTCAGACATGCCCAAATCCATAGGAGGAGACTCAAGACTCAGATTTGGGATGGTCTCTGTAGAAGGGATGATGATTGCCAAACGTGTTAACAAATTACTTTTTTTTTTTTGGTTAGCAACACCACTTACAACAGGATTTTTTTCTTCTTGTTAGTGGTAAAAACTGGAAGAGAAAGAGAGAGAGACGCCAAAGGCACCTCTCCAGTGAAAGGACGCCCTACATCTCTCCATAAATGATAGGGGTAAACTCCAAAGACAGAATACAATGCACAAACACTCCCCTGAAAGACAAACTATTTGACACAAAACACATTTGTCTGTGCCCCCTCTTCCCCACCCACCCATCAACCAAGGTTTTGCTCTTTCCAAAATAAGAGATCTATTCATAAAGACACAGGCCTTAAAATAGACCCATGCTAGCACTTATGTGGGCCCAGCCTGATTCTCTGATGGCAGGCCCATAACTCCTAAAAAAAAAACTAGGCCACAATCCAGAACAGAGCACATGTGTTATTTTTTTGCCCAAGGGCATGTGGCAAAATCCTGCTACCAAACTCCTGAACTGATTTTCAAACTTGTCCCCCGTCCGCCCCAAGCGTAGAAAGTAGAGCAAGAGATTTAGTGCAAAGGCAGCTTAGAGTGGAAAGGACACACACACAAAACTCAGCACATACTCCACAAGGCCATCTCAGCTCTCATGACAAGTACTAATAGTTGAAATTTGTTTGTTTCATTATATATTTATAACCCACCCTTTCATCAAGAGGCTCTTCACCTCAAGGTCACAACGGGACAATACACAATAAGCAAAACTAAAACGGAGTCAGTTAAAACAGTCAATATTATATAAAAAAATCTCTCATCTATCACAGCGCAAGCCCTATATTGCCCTTGAAAAGCCTGCCAAGTGGATGGTCTCCAGCTGGCGCCAGAAGATAAAAGTCGCTGCCAGCCAAACCTCGGGGGAAAGAGACTGTTCCACGGCCAGAGCGCTACTGCCAAGACACCCCCCCCCCGCAGGACATAAATCCCCTTACCTCATTAAGCAATTGTATTACCAAGAAAGCCTCCCCAACCATTCTCAAAGCTTGATCAGGGCAAAAGGGTAAAGGTTTGATGGGGAAAGCTGCTTCTAGGAAATCTCACCACCAGTCATAAAGAAAGTTCACCAGCACAATCACCTTCTCTGATTGAAAAAATTCCTTGTCCCCGCCTCTTAGACTTGTGATTGCTCTTTTCTAGCACAACAGCAGAGGGAAAGCACTGGGGATGGATTGCTCAGGAGCTCCCTTGCACATCTCATCAGATCAGTTTCTACTGGAGCAGGAGTGCTTCATATTTTCTGACCCATTCCTTTAATAGCCAGAAGAACCTGTAAATCGATTACCTCCCACCATTAATGAACATTGGCTATGCTGGCTGTGACTGATGGGAGTTGGAACCCAACAATATCTGGCCACAGGTTCCCTGTACAATGCTCCCTTTTGGAGGGGAGGGTCCTCAGGAATAAGCATGTTTTTGCTTCATGTAGTATCTTAGCACCATCGTCAATCCCAATGTGCAGCATGGGACTCTACTTCCTTTTCAGATGGATATGGTGTTTTCATCAGGATTCTTTTGATTATCACAAATCACGAAAATGAGAAGTGCCCCACATCTTCTCATGTAACTGCTATACATTAAATGAAGTCTATACTGAGCTAAAGCAGATTGGTATATGAACATACAAACTATCAAGTTTCACATACAGAGCTGTTCCTCTGACAAAAGGAGTTGCCTAGCTAATGAAATCCTGTGAAATCAAGGCATATTCCTATATCAACCAATGTTGGCTCAATAAAATATACCCTTTCCTCTAGTTTCTGTCTCCTTTTTCACACCCATTTTCAATGGCACTGAGGGAGTTTTCTGAATGAATAACAAGCATTTTGCTTTTGCCACTGCATAACAACCAGACCAACAAAAATAAACCCCCAAAACAGATTCATCCTGATTCAAGCATGTACACAGCTGTGACTTGCTGACTTCTGGCTATCAGGTGACAAATAACAGAAATCCCAGAACTCAGGGCCCCTGTCATGGAATGAGCTAGAATAACAAGATGTATTCCATACAGAGAAAGAGCCACGGTCTACTTAGGTCCTCTCATGGAGCTACATAGTGCAAAATCATAAAAACAATTTACAACATAAGATAAAAAAGAATTAAATTATCCAACGTAACACTGTAGATAAAAACAGCAACAGTTAAAATTATAGACTAACAATCTTATTCAATTAAAAGCTACTTAGGATAGCCATGTGTTTAAGGTCTGCTTGAACACAACCAGAGCGGGAGGAAGGCAAACATCCTGAGGGAGGAGGTTCCACAATGATGGGGCCACCACTGAAATGATCTCATTTCTGGTTCCTGCCAACTTGATGAAGCTTAATGGCAGACATGCTAATAGGGCCACTGCAGCCAGTCTCAGGGCCTGGAGGGGTTCATACAAAATATAGGCAGTCATTCAGATATCCTGGTCCCAAACCATTTCGGTTTTAAAAGATAACCACCAGCACTTTATTTGGGCCTGAAAACACACTGGTAAATAGCCTAGCCCAGCCTTTCCCAACCGGTGTGCCTCCAGATGTTGTTGGACCACAACTCCCATCAGCCTCAGCCAATGGCTGAGGCTGATGGGAGTTGTGGTCCAACAACATCTGGAGGCACACCGGTTGGGAAAGGCTGGTCTAGCCAGTGCAGAATTGGTGTTATATGCTCCAGTCGCTTGGCCCCCAAAAGCAACTGGGGGCTCCATTCTATACCAGCCAAAGCTTCTGAACAGTTTTCAAAAGCATGATAAAGTAGCATCACTGGGACATAACCAGGACATGAATTACTGAGGCCAGCTCCACTTTCTCCAGATAGAGTTGCACCTGGCTAATCAGCCAAAATGGATAAAAAGGTGATTCTGGAAACAGACTCCATCTTCACCTCCAAAGAAAGTGCCAAATCCAGGAGAATCCCCAGACTGCATGGCTAATCCTTCAAGGAGGGGAGGGGGGAATGCAACCCCATGTAACACTGGGCATATACCTCCATTCAGGTCAGCACATTTCCTACCTACAGTACCTCTGTCTTATCCAAATTAAGCTTCAACTTGCTTGGCCTCATCCGCCCCCCAAACTGTCTCCAGACACCTGTTCAGACTTTCCACAGCCTCCCTAGGACTAGCAGATGGAAATGAGAAGCAGAGCTGTGCATCATCCACACACCGATGACAATTTAGCCCAGGTGTGGGGAACCGTCAGATGTTGTTGAACTACAACTCCCATGAGCCCCAGCAAGAATGACCAATGGTTAGGGATGATGGGCATTGTAGTTCAGCAACATATGGAGGGCCAAAGGTTCCCCACACGTGCTTTAGCCCAAACTTCCCAAAGACTTCTCCCAGCAGTTTCATGTCTTGTCCTTCATTATTGGATGAGTTTCAGTTGGTGCAGCTTGAGGAAGTGGACAAGGTGCTTGGAATGGTGCGTGCGACCACGTCTGTGCTGGATCCTTGTCCACCTTGGCTAGTGAAGGCTAGTAGGACTGGTACCACCGGCTGGGCTAAGGAAGTGATAAATGCCTCCTTGAGTGAGGGAGTAGTCCCTAGTAGCCTCAAGGAGGCAGTAGTAAGACCTCTTTTAAAGAAACCTTCCTTAGACCCAGATGACCTGAACAACTATAGACCGGTGGCGAATGTCCCCTTTTTGGGCAAGGTTCTGGAGCGGGTGGTTGCCGGTCAGCTCCAGGCGCTCTTGGATGAGACCGATTATCTGGATCCGTTTCAATCTGGTTTTAGGCCTGGTTTTGGCACTGAAACAGCCTTGGTCGCCCTGTACGATGACCTTTGTCGGGAGAGGGACAGAGGGAGTGTGACTCTGTTGATTCTCCTTGATCTCTCAGCGGCGTTTGATACCATCGACCATGGTATCCTTCTGGGGAGACTCGCGGAGTGGGGAGTTGGAGGCACTGCTTGGCAGTGGTTCCGCTCCTACTTGGCGGATCGTCACCAGAAGGTAGTGCTTGGGGAACATTGCTCGACACCTTGGACTCTCCATTGTGGAGTCCCTCAGGGGTCGGTTTTGTCCCCCATGCTTTTTAACATCTACATGCAGCCTCTGGGTGCCGTCATCAGGAGTTTTGGAGTGCGTTGCCACCAGTACGCTGATGACAAGCAGCTCTATTTCTCCTTTTCATCCTCTACAGGTGAGTCTGTGGATGTGCTGAACCACTGCCTGACCGTGATAATGGACTGGATGAGAGCTAATAAACTGAGACTCAATCCAGACAAGACTGAGACACTGTTGGTGAATGCCTTCCCTGTTCAGATGGTGGATGTTTACCCTGTTCTAGATGGGGTTACACTCCCCTTGAAGGAACAGGTTCGTAGTCTGGGGGTGCTTTTCGATCCTTCCTTGTCTCTTGAGGCGCAAGTGGCCTCGGTGGCAAGGAATGCGTTCTACCACCTTCGGTTGGTAGCCCAGCTACGCCCCTATCTTGACAGGGATGACCTCGCCTCAGTTGTTCATGCTCTGGTAACTTCTAGGTTGGATTACTGTAATGCGCTCTACATTGGGCTGCCCCTGAAGACAGTTCGGAAACTTCAGCTAGTGCAAAATGCAGCAGCCAGACTGCTGACACGGACCAGCCGGTCAGCACATATAACACCTGTTCTGGCCCATTTGCACTGGCTACCCATCTGTTTCCGAGCCAGATTCAAGGTGCTGGTCATGACCTATAAAGCCTTACACGGCGTGGGACCGCAATATCTTGTGGAACGCCTCTCCCACTATGAACCTACCCGGTCACTTCGCTCAGCAGCTAAGGCCCTCCTCCGGGTACCAACACGTCAGGAAGCCCGGAGGACAGTTACACGATCTAGGGCCTTTTCTGTAGTGGCCCCTGAATTGTGGAATAGCCTCCCCGAAGAAATACGCCTGGCGCCTACGCTGCTATCTTTTCGGCGCCAGGTTAAGACCTGGCTATGCTCCCAGGCATTTTAATGTGTTTACTTTTATATTTCTGTGGTTTCTGTTTGTGTTTATTATTGTTCGGCTGTTTTTATTATGATATTTTGTATTTTAATCTTTTGTACACCGCCCAGAGAGCTATTCGCTATGGGCGGTTTAAAAATGGAACAAATAAATAAATAAATAAATAAAAAGAGAGAAAGACAAGAGAGGCAGAAGCAGCCATGGAGCAGCAGCACCTTTGGGGCCTGTCCTGTTATGTTTCTTGAGTCCCCCATTTATAGTTAAAACCAGAGCTGTGGAGTCAGTATGCCAAACCTTTGACTCCGACTCCAACTCCTCTATTTTTCTACTGTCCGACTCCGACTGCACCCAAAATTGCTTCTGACTCCACAGCCCTGGAAAGCGCTGTAAATGTCTTTTTAAACTGGAAGCTCTCGTAGGAGCATTTTTATCGCTGCCTGAATATGCGCTGATCTTGGCATCACAGCATTTGTCTTCATCTGGGTCCTGTGTCATACACTGACACACAAAATGTTTTCCATCTTGAGTTATGGTGAAATGCTCAACTACAGCTGACTTCATGGGAAGCTTCTTTGACATTTTGAATTTATATTTTTTTTAAATTGTCAATCAAAATTTATTTTGAAGCTGGAGTCGGTACATTTCTACCGACTCTGACTCCACCCAAAATTGCTTCCGACTCCGACTCCACGACTCCGACTCCACCGCCCTGGTTAAAACATCTCCCAGGCACAAAACACAGTTTGCTACTCCACATACACACCCCTTGGCTTACCTGTAGGCATATTTATCCTCTTCCGTTTCTGGCTTGCCTCACTTCCATTTTCAGCAGGGCTGTCCCTGCTGTTGAGTGGCAGGGGCTTGCTGTTGCCAGGGTCAAAGGGCATGTGGTTAAGTCCTGAGAAAGACAGAACAAGGAAGAATTCATCAGGGATCACCACTGATGCTTTCTGAGTGTCAAACAAAACCCAGATACTCAAGTGAAAGCCAAGTGGTTTCTGACTGGAGCCTCAGAGACAGAAAGCCCTTAAGTAATACAAAAAACACAGCACCATTTGCCTCCTGATATTCCCCAAGGAAAGAGGTTGGCAACAAGCAGCCCCCAGAACAAACACTGCAGGGATTTTTTCCCCTTCTCTAATTGCCAACCCTCTTCTCCCTGCTTGAGGGAATGAGGAAGAGGTGATATGAAGAGTTCTGTGAAAGCAGAAAGTTCACATACTCCCTAATAAATCTAAATTGGTCCAATAACCATAAAAGCTAATTCACCTACGTTTTAACGAAGCATTTCTGTATACCACTGAGTGCAAAAACTGATGGTAACTTTATAATTTGAAGGGCATTTGCTAAAAGGAGGTATAGTTAGATTGTACTCTGCTGTACAGGGCCCAGCAGGTTTTTCAAAGCCAGAAATAATAATCATAACAAACAGGAATGTAATAATCGATAGCCACTGATGCCCCCAGTGCTGAATACCTTCTTACAGGGCTAAGGGAAAAAATCCTTGAGACACAAGCTTCAGACGTTTGGCTGCAATTTAACCTGGGTACCTAGCACAAACCAATTATGACAGCAGATACAGCACACAAATGCTGAAACAGTCTAGCATTGGAATGCCTCAAAAGCTCAAGAAAAGCTACACTGAGCAGAATATCTTGACTGAAGTCCTCACCTAAGTGGCTTGTCACACAGGAAGAACCTTGAGAAGTGAGCCATTTGTGAAAGAGTCTTTTTGAAGCAAACATCAGAATGAGCAGCTATGGAGGAATTCTCCTGTCCTGTTGCATCTCACGCAAACTTGCCTCTTGACGAAAGAAATTTATTTCATGGTGCTAGGTGTTAAACCCTATGCTAATCCCAAAGCCCCAGTGAGAAGAGCAGCAACGAGTCTCAGCCATCACTGGGATGGTTGGAGAGTCTTGGGGCACTTCAGAATGATAAACATTTATGGTAAGAGCATTCACTACATAGCCTGGTTTACATTTCCTGCACCTTGAACCAAGGTTGCAGTAGTGATGGTCTTCTCACTTGCCAATGTACTGGGACAGACATGACAGAAAACTCTGAACTGGGAATACATAAAGTAAATTTATAGACTTGCATTGTAAAACCAGCAAGCCTCTCCAATTATATATATATATCAAGCCTGCACAATTTGCAATCTACTGAGCCAAACATAGGTTCAACAATTCTCCTCTTTTCGCCTGGGTCCAAAAAAATTGTGGTGTGTGTGTGTGTTTGTCAAGCCACAAAATAAAAGACATTGGGGCTTGGTAGGTCCCATGAATAGGCCTGGTATATACTAATAAGCAATACTTGCTTGCACACAGAAGTGCTGTTACCACACCTCTCAATTTTATTTTATTATTTATTATTATATTTATACCCACCTTTCTTCCAAGATGCTCAAAGTAGCATACATGGTTCTTCCTCCTCTCCATTTTATCCTCACAACAACGCTGTGAGGTGGATTGGCCTGAGAGATTGTGTCTGGCCCAAAGTCACCCAGCAAGCTTCGTGGCTTAGTGGGGATTTGAACGTTGCTCTCTCAGGTCCTAGTCCAACTTCCTAAGCACTGTACGATGCTGGCTCCACAGTAAAAAAGAGACAGGACAGTAGACACAAAGTAGGGGATGTGTACATTTCCTCAAATACAAAGGATAGCAAAGTAAAAAAGTATGGCACTAGCTTTTGTGGACTTGTCTGATGAGACTCTACTTCATGAAAGCTTATGCTGTAATAAATGTGTTCAGACTTTAAGGTACAAGAAGACATAGTCATTTTTGATGCAACAGATTAACATCCCTAAGCTCTGGTAGCTATGACAAAAAAGGGGAAAGATCATGGGAATCAGGGAATGATTCCCGCATACTAGCTACAGAGAGAACAAACAATGCATGCATGAGTAGCTGCTGCAGATTTATTTGGGATGCCGAAGTCCAGGGAATGCCACTTGATTCGGCTCACCTGGAAGAAAAGGTGGAAAGCTGGAAGAACCAGGGCCAAGAGGAGAGAGCTAGGGTCCCTTCCCAGATAAAAGGATTGCACCCAGTTCATCCAATGTGAACATACACGTGCTAACTTACGCTTCTCCCATTTCTCTATGCCAGACTGATCTTGTAAGATCCTGAGTGCATTCCCCAGCCTAACTTCACCAAGGGCAAGAGAAGTTAATTAAGGATCATCCGTTGCAGTGTTGGTTCTAGGGATGCTTTTAAAAAAAAGATTCTTTGTGAATTTCTATATGAACTGACCTGATCTGGACCTCTTGGACTAACATGCAAATCAGAATGTCTTTATCTCTTGAGCTTTGCCCTTCTTTCAAAAATGTCTTTGCAAAATTTAAACAAACACTGCATCAACATGTGTTTAAAAATGTGAATATGTTCAGAAATGTGTATTTTGAGAGAAAATAATTCAGAAATATTATTTCAAATGCGATCTCCCTCTCCCCAGCACTTTTTTTTTAAAATCGCATATTAATAAAGAAAAGGGACAGAATAGATGTAAGTGACAGGGAACAGAAATAGCCAGATCTGTTCAACTCTGTTTCCCTTGCAGAGATGGTCCCCTTGCAAATTATTTATTTATATAGCACCATCTATCTGCACACCGCTTTACAGACTAGAAATGACAGGGCCCTGCCCAGGGGAGTTTACAATTTATAATCTGAAAAAGGAAACAGAGGGAGGGACTTGGGAGTACCGTAAACATGAGGGAAAGGTGGGTTCATTTGAGTCACATATACTAAGATTTAACTTCAGTAGGCATGGGGAATAAGGGGTTAACTAAACAGCAAAAAGCAGTAAGAGAAAATACTACGTTAACTTGAAATGGTGACAGAGAATCTTGTGCTATTGTTACAACACCAACAACTAAAACCAATCTTGAAGTATTTACATGTATGTGGCTGTTGTAAGCCAAGGCCAAGAACCAAGATGAAATAATGGTCCAACTCAATTCAGTTGGCCTTAATCATCATAAAGTGATTTTGGGAACTCTGATGCAGCTCAGGATGATATATTTGTAGTTGGAGGAGTTCACAACACAGCCAAAGCTTTAGGAACCATCTGTTCAAATTCTCTAGTGGTCCAAGCAGCAAATGAAAAGAATGCAAAGTGCGCGGAATACGATTGCTGGACTTGAAGCCCCTGATCTGAGACACGAGTGCATTCTGGAAATGCCACAGCTAATTTAAAAGGAATGGTGAAAGCATCAGCAATTGGGAATACCATCTGTAAGCTGCTTGGTTTACAAGAGGCATGTTCTTATTGCCCTATCTATGAGGGCGCAGTCTGCACAAATGTACAAAGAAAATAGCACCAAGGGGCTTATGCATCTGATCAGTTCAAAGCTTACCCTACACATATCTACATTACTGACTTAAGTTCGTTTTATACCAGCTTAAGCGTTGTTGCTTTCTCAAAAGAATCCTTGGAATTGTCAATTGTGCAGGTGTTAAGGACTCTCCCTTAGAGATCCCTAGCACTTAAGGAAGTACAAGTCCCAGAGTTCCCTAGTTATAGAATATGTCTATTAAACCAGTTTAATTCTATGGTATAGATATGTTCTTAGTCTGAGGAATAGTCTTGCAAGTTCCAATTCAAAACAGGACTGCAATGTATATACCCCCATCCTGTACATGTTTACTTGGTAGAAAGACTCACCAAGTCTACTAGAGCTTGCTCCTAGGGATGTAAGAAGGCAGCAACTTCTGTTCTGACCTGTCTTTGTCACAATCAGCACTGTTTCCGTTCTGCTGCAATTCAGTTTCTTTCAAATACTGTGTTATTTGTCTTGCTGTATGCTGTTTAATATTATAATTTATGAAATTATTTATGTAATTTTTGTAAGCTATGAATTTCACACTTTAATGATGTAATTATTTCCACACCATTCATTTCAATGTAAAGAAAACATCAAAACAATGTAAAAAAAGCATTAATTATGTATCGGTTGCAGGCTTTAAAAAAAACACAAGAACACTGTGAGTGAATACCGAATGTATTCAATGGACTGATTTCTGTTCCAGACCTGGGACAAAAATGCGAACAGAGGCAATTTCCATTTCTGATGGAATTTTCTGACATGTTTACTTGCTCCCAAGTAAGTGCGCATAGGATTGGGCTGTAATTTATTTAAAACATTTTGACAAAAAAGTGACTCTGATTAATTGGGAAGCTAATTAAAATAAAATAAATTACATCTAATACAAGTATTTACAAAAGATGGCAAGTAGCTAGCACACCAATAGAACAGGCATTCCTTTCTATCTGAGAGAGAACAGGGGATGCCTTTTCTACATATATGTTAGCATCAATTAAAAGAAAAAAACCATGCTTCCCCCCGCCTTTAGAATGGTTTTTCCCCTTTCAGATGTGGGTCCAATCAATCAATCATCCAACTAAAACCCATATGATTAGTCAAATCAGTCTGGTGACAGCCCAAAGTCAAAAGCATAGCATGATACAGCTAAATAGGGCCCAAATCATAAATAGGTCAGTAATAAAGGAATCTCTGTGCTGCTGTTCTTGCTTTCCCACTCGGATTGTTTTAAAGGCTGGATGATGTGCATTACAGGGTCAAGGGAGTGTGCCTATTCTCAGCTCACAAAGAATGTACAGACATAGGAACTGAACCTGACTATTTTAAAGCAGGGGTTCCCAAAGTGTGGTCCATGGATCTCCAGTGGCTCACAAGCTTCATTTAGATGATCCTCAGCATGTCAGGGTTGAGTTGATTTAAATCAAGTTGATTTAAATCGCTTCTCTGGAGGACTCAATTTTAATGATCTAAATTGCAGTTTAAATCACTAGTGAGGAAGATTCTATTTAATCATAATTTGTTTAATAGAAATACATTATTGTTTAATATAACTTTAATATATATTAAGAGATGTAGGTTTCATTAGAAGGTTGGTACACACTAAGCAATTATTCTGAATTGTTTTCAGATTAATTTTCTTCAAAAATGGGATGATAATTTGGTTATTTTAGTACTAAAGCAGAATGAACTTGTGAAGTCATTCAAGAGATGAACCAGTTCCAACTGTTCAATTAATCATGATATTTTTCACATGATGTGCCAGAATCACCACCATCAAACAGGCTTTTACATTGTACTAAAGAGATTATTTATTCTTCTGGTTAGTTTTCTTCTTCAACAAACAACATTAACAAAACATGCACATGGATTTTTGAATGGTTAACTATTTGAGTTCTTAGATAAATGTAAAGTTCTTTAAAAAATAAAAGTTAAACAATTTCAACCAAGTCAACAGGAGAAATTTAAAATATTGGGTGGTACAGATAACTCGGTCTTCTTTACCTTTGTCTTCCTTGTTCATTGTCTGGAAAAGAAATGCAACCTTTCCTGCTTTTTAAGTTTCCATTTTATTTCTCAATTTAAAATGAATTGGTCCAAAGGAAAAAAAAATTCTATTCCAGCAGAAGAAGCAACAGCTGTTAAGAACTGGATTGTCACTTCCGTTATTGCCTCCTTGTTTAGATCTATTCCATCTCCCAAAATTCTCTATTCATTGATTCTCTGTCTTTGCACAGAGAGGCAAGGCAGCGAGTGAGTGAGAGTGAGCGATCAAGATAACATATAGTTCATGTATGCCACCTGCAGAATAGGACTGATCAGGTTATCTCCCATCTCCATAAACTGCTGTTAACATATTCATAGAATATAATCAGAAGTTGTATAATTAGTATTCATGATGATATCTTTGACCTAGGCTCCTTTTTACTAATTGTTTTAAGAAAAAATTGAAATCTGATTTATTTATTTTTTAAATCATTGATTTTTATCAGCTCTGCAGCATGTCCGCATTAAATATGCATATGAATTTTTCACTGTATTTTTATTGCTTCTTTTATTTCTTATGTTGCATTTGAATGTATTAAAATTTAAATTCTGCAGAATGCAAATAAAAATATAAGAAGCAATACAAATACAATTAAAAATCATACAGTACCTAGTACAGTGCACTACAATTGCTACAACAGACAGAAAAATCATTAAGTGGTCTGCCAAGGCCATCAGCAATTTTCAAGTGGTCCATGGGGGGGGGGGGATTGGGAACTACTGCTTTAAAGTAAAGTCTGCAGAAACTTCTTGCCTGTTTCTTGGCAGCAAATTTAGCTAAATCTCAAGGTATTACCTGAAGACTTACCACTACAATCACACACCCTTCAGCAATAGCCCCACAAACTTTAAACAAAAGTATGAAGCCATCAAGGAAACAAAACCCACGCATCTGCCTAAAAACATTTGAAAACGTGTTACTCCGTATTTACCTAGTTACAGATAACCTTTTTGAAGGAGCTAAAACAGACCAAAAAAAGTGCAGATCACCACATTTGATTTAGAAACTAATCAAAACAGTGGCAGCATATTATCTTTATTCGGACCAAGTGACAGTTTTAAAAAAAGTTAAGATAGCTTGTGAGTTTCATGGAATTCTCCCGCAGGCAGGATTCTAAATTAAAAAAGGGGTGAGGGAGACTAATGAAACTGGAGATTACAACTAGTGCATCACCTAAAAATAAAATCAATAGAGGCCAAAGTGAAAAATAATACATAGTAGTTGGAGGACATTCTGTTTCACCCCTAGAAAAAGTCACATTAGGTGGTAAAAGGTAATCTTCCTCCTTTTCTATAATTTCTTAACAATAAATTTGGTAATCAAAGTGTAAAGATGACAAAAATGTTCAAATCAGTAACACATAATATTTAGAATATTTAGAATATTTTCAAAGGGAAGCAATTGTTTCTCCATCCTGGTATATACTTCGATGCAATTTGATATATTTTGCCCTTGGCCCAATAATTTAGAGAGTTTACTGAATTAGCATGCTTAAGGACCCAACTGTATAGTTCTGCCATTAAATGCCGGTGTCCCCTCTGCAAACAAACATCACACTGCCAATACCAGGGGCTTGATCCATATTGGGAGTGTACTGCAAGGGGTGAGGGAGCTTTAAACTTAGGTCTCCCACTACAATTCAGATCTGGATCAGTCGGTCTGAAACATTAATTTATTGGTGGGCAGGGAACCTGTATTCAATGGCAAACCACACATTTAAGATCATGTATAATTTGGCCCCCAACATGCCCTGTACCACCACTTCTCTTTTTTTATTTAACATCTTGCCTGAAGAAGAGCTGTGAAACCTGAAAACTAGCTCACTACTCTGTGGCTTCCAGTGATTGCAATAAACGTAAACCTATTTGAACCAACTGTCACTCACTACTAATGGCATGCTCCATTGACCTCCACAACTGTACAGTGAACACGACTGCTATAGTGGCTAATAGTCTGCAAAGACTAAGTTGCCCACATATCCGGCTTCATTTTCCAAAATGCTCATGTAGCAGGAAGACACCTTGACCTAAATATTATAATCTATAAACATTACAGGGATGTCATGCCACACGGGTTTCTTTTATCAGCTGCATGCCACACATACAGAAGAGACAGACTATGAGAACTACACAATGAAACACATAAAAGCTTGCTTCAGAAGCAGCTACAAAAAGGCAGACAAAATGGAATCAGCACACTAAGTTTCAGACTTTTGCCCCATATAGAATCATTTTAATCTTCAATATTCACCAGTTGCAAAGCATTTCCTTATCAGCAGTGATAATCTGCACAAAGAACAGAGCTTAATTTCCAATTTGAGGCAATCTCAATTACGTTTTGGATATTGACAGTATTCATTTTCCCCATTACACTGACATTTGATATTTAGAGATGACCTATTTTCCACTTAGGAGTGTCTTGATTCTGTTTCAAGCCACAGCTAGACGTGATGAAGCCAATACCCATCTATTTAAATATTCCCTATTTCAAAAAGCACATTCAAAGTCACTATTCCAAGTCCTTCGCAGAACACATTTCAAGCTGCAAAGAAAAAGATTTAGAAAATGACAGTCTAGAGAAACGGAGATGGAAGAACAGAAAATACTGAAAGCTCTTTTGAACCTCCCTTTCCAAATAAAAGAGCCTTCTGTGACTCCACGGCAGATTTGGAAGGCTAAAAGATGGGAACTGAGCATTAAAAGGCTATTGAGATTACCAGTTTTATCAAGATACACTGAGGATTTAATTCCAACTATTCCAATGTTTCAACTGTGCTCTTGCTAAATCCATATAATCCAAGAGCTCTGGAAGCTCAGACTGTTACACTTGGCTGCAGGAACTCCGGCTGGGGCACCAATCTCAAATATCTGCTGGTACCTGTAGACTTAACGGCCACCACACCACCCCAAATTAATACTGCTTATGGCAAACATACCGGAGAGGAACACTTCCTAAGATGAAGCTCATGACACCAGAACCCACACCGTACCTGTGAAATGCACCAAAAACATGATGAGGGGTGATCTTCAGTCCCGGCGTGTTTTATCTTGCTACCCACACTACCACACCAACACATATATATACACAAACCAACACATCACAGTTCAACTCATGTGTGGCGTATATGCGATGCTGGATCCCGCAAACAAACTGAGTGCCAGCAACCAGAGTAACAAGAGGAGAGCTTAACGTCAATAAAACTGCACAGCAGGCAATTGGAAACGCTGGGATGCTAAAGAGGAAAGGCATGGAATTGCTGCCCAATGCTCCATCTGTCCCCATCAGTTACCAATCAGCAACTTTTAAGAGACTGAATCCTGAACATTGAGGGGAGATGGCCAGAGAGCAGGTGGTGAAGCAATTAACAGCATGCTCATCTGAGAATTTGCAAAGGATTTCAGTCTTTGGATCACTGAGCAGCAGCACACAGTTGACAAGCCCCAATCTCGCTGGCTGTGTGCCTTGTGAACAGTCATCTTAGCAGATAGGCCTTACCATAATTTAGCCCCTCAGAGAACCCAGTGCTTCTTTGTTCTGGGGAAAAAATCACATTCAAAACCAGCTTTTTCAACTCCCCAACGTACCTATTTTGTACTCATATCTTTGATACAGAAAAGAGGCAGGAGGAATCCAAGACTACCAATCAGCAGATATTCAAACAACTTTATATTTAAACCACTCACCTTATAGCTATAAGTGACCAGGAATTCCATTAAGGTGAGCAAGTGGGCTGGCAGAGGAGGGAAAGATTACTCTGTACTGGCCTTCTCTAACAATCCAATTGATAGAAGGCACTTTTTTTTTTACTATCCTGCAAAGAAGCTAATTGCCTGAATTTCCATCTGGCTGCAAAGGAGGCAGCTTCCCTTCCTCTACAACCAGCGTGGAGATGCAGGCTGCTAGTCTCTTAGCAGGCTACTACCTTTTGTGGGCTTATTTACAAGGCTGGACATAAACACGAACCAGGAAGATGGTCAAGATTCCATAAAGTTAATATTAGCACACTCCCCTGAGTGGCAGGAAGTTCTAGAGGTAACTGCTACAAGGACTCCTTCCTACAAAATATATCCATGCCTTACATATCCTTTTGTCATGCAAGGAAAGTAAGGCTTACTGAATGTTTATCAAGTATTATTTATTTGTTTATTTCATTTACGAATCACTTCCCATATAACATCCCAAAGCAATTTGACAATAAAAACATCAACTATATATGTGCATGTGTGTGTCTAATACAGATACAGAATGGGATAAAAAATACCCATGTGAAAGGCTTGTTGGAAAAGGAAGGTCTTCACTAGGCACCAAAAAGATAACAGAAACAGCACCTATCTGATAAGTAACAGGAGGAAGTTCCAAAGGCTAGGTGCCACCACATTAAAGGCCTGATTCCTACACTGTATGAAACAGACCTCCTGATGCGTTGGTATCTACAGGAGGCCCTCTCCTGCAGAGCACAGTGATTGGTTGGAGAGAGATGATCTTTTAGGTATTCTGATCCCAAGCTGTAACTGTATAGAGTTTTGCACACCAATACCAGAACTTTGAACCTGGCCCCGTAGCTAATTGGCAGCCGGTGCAATTCTTTCAGCAGCGGCATAACAGGATGGTGATAGTCTGAGCAGTTGAGCCATTGCATTTTTCACTAGCACGAGCAGTTCTCACATAGTGCACATTGCAGCAATCCAATCTGATTGGACATGGGATGGCAGTGGTGAGGCTATCCCAGGCAAGAAACTGCCCTAGCTGTTGCACCAGCTGAATACGCACTCATAGCCACTGAGTTTACTATTTATTCATTACATTTAAATACCACCTTTCCTCCAAGGAGCTTACTAGGGCCTCTAGTGACAGAGATGGATCCAGGAGCACCTCTAGACTACAAACCTGCTCCTGCACCAGGAGTACAACCACATTTGAAAACATTCCTGTTTAGCCAGGCACCTGAGGCTGAAGGAGACTGTTCCTGGCAACGTGGATATCACTGGACAGAATAATGTTTTTATCTCGAACTGTTTCTTAGAATATTTTAAATTGGTTTTAGAATGCTTTTTTGTTGTTGTTAAACTGTTTCATTTGCTGCCCTGGACTCATTTGGGAGAAAGGGCAGGATAAAAATCTAATAAATAAATAATAAATAAATAATCCAAAGCAGGCAACTGAACAATTATCTGAATTGAGGAACAGCTCATGCACAGCATTTCTGTCTTGGCAGGATTCAGGCTCAGGTTGTTGGCCCTCATCCAGCTCACCACTGAGTCTAGGCACTGGGCCAAGACCTGCATGGCTTCTGAATCAGAAGTTACTGATGACACCTTACTCCATATCTTCTAAGGACCGCTGCCAATGGCTTCATGTAGATTTTATATGGCATTGGGGACAAGAAGGTACCCTGCGGCACCCCACAGCACAATTGCCAGGGTGCCAAAAACTAATCACCCAATGCTATTCTCTGAAACCGACCATGGAGATAGGATTGGAAACACTGTAAAACAGTGCCCACAATACCCATCTCATTGAATTGGTTCAGGAGGATACCATGGTTGACAGCATAAAAAGCCACTGAGAGCTAAAGTAAGAACAACAGGGTCATGGTCCCCACCCTTCTCTTGATAAAGGTCATCCATCACAGCAAACAAGGCTGATTCAGTCCCAGAACTCTGAAATGGGTCAAAATAATCCGTTTCATCCAAGACTGCTTGCAACTGCCCCGCCCTGACCCTCTCAATCACCTTTCCCAAGAAGAGGGTATTTGCAACTAGGCAATAGTTGTCACAAACTAGTGTGTCCAGGGTGTGCTTTTTAAAGAATGGATGAATCACTGCCTCTTTCAAGACAGCTGGGATTACTCTCTCCTGCAAGGATGTGTTTACCATTTCCTTGATTCACCTAGCCATACCTCTCGGCATACTTTAATAAGTCAAGAGGAGCAAAGCTCAACAGAACATATGGTTAGGTGCATCGTTGCAAGCACCCTGTCCATGTCATCAAGTCACGTCAATTGAAAGTGATCACATGATGTCACAACAAATGTTGTGCTAGACACCTCACTGGAGACTGCAATAAATGCGGTACCAAGATTGCTACAGAAGTGAGGGACATTACCAATTCAACAGGTCTGTGACAATATAAAAGAGCAGTGCTGAACGGGTACTTCAGGATGTTATGGAAGCAGAGCAGTGGGTCTTCTTTGCTTCCCTCATTGCCACACAGGAGGCACAGTTATGTGTTCTCACTCATGCCTGATCAGCTTCACAGCATGTCTTTTGTCACTTGCACTGCAGCCATCATCCAGCCTGTTTCATCACCCTTAGTTCCCTTAGCACCAGAGATGGTGCTCAAGGGCAACCATATCAAGAGCCCAATGCATCTCACTGCTCCACAGCAAGACAAGGGCTTTAATAGGCTTTCCTGCTCTATAGACTGGAAAAAGCCCAAGAGCTTTCAGGAATGCACTGGATTGGATTCCATCAGTCTCCAATGGCAGACTATACAAACCAGTCCACCACACCTGCTGGGGAAGAAGGGGGAATTGGAGCATTACGTTCAAACTACACCAGAAACTGATCTGACCATGACAATGACCACCCCTTCCTTCTTCTGCTCTGCGTGTCAGATCAATGACAACTTGAGACAGCCCTAAGATAATCACAGAGGCCATGAAGTCCTGAGCTGGGACACTAGAGGCGGCCTCTGGATGGATGCCGATATCACCAGAACTATCATTCTGGGGTCCTACAACACCACCACCTCTGCCAGCAGGGTGGACAGTGCACCAGCAACGACCCTAGCTTACTGTCTCTTTAGCCTGACAATAGGTACGGGCCTCCATGGCCAGCTCCAAGATATAACGGTAATACAGATGGAAGTCCTGTGGACAACTGCAATTTACTGTCCCAACCCTTGCAGCCTGCACTGATGCTGTACCAAGTAGTCAAGTGGGCACAGCTGGGTCAGATCAACTCCTCCCAGCTCATCTACCAGTTCAGTAATAGTAATACAAACCAGATCAGCAACCTGATGTGGCGCCTCACAATCAAATTATAGACGTGCAAGGTCTTACTATGTGCCAATATGGCCTTAGAGGATAGGATCATTCTGTTTAAGCTCACCTTGGAAATGTAGAGTGGTACAGATATCTATAAAAATAAAATAAGATCCCTTCATGTGAATTTGATTAGGGGATCCATTATTGTCACAGAAAGCAGTATCTGTTGTTGCACAGGATGATGTGCAGTAACTCATCTTCCAGTGAAAGGAATTGGCGTGGACAAGAGAAGGGGGCATTATCTAGACTAGAGCATCAAATTTCTATATGGAAAGCAAACAAACATATAGCCTCACATGTGATTAACATTTACTTGGGATTTTTGATTACTGTATTCTCACACTTGACATGCATGTCAAATGCCCATCATTAACGTAGAGCGGCAAGCAAGCAAGTAATCAGTTGATGGACAACCAGCACCTCTTATTTCTGATGTCCAAATAAACAAGTACATCAGTTGTCTTCCTCAAACACTGAACACTGAAGCTTTATTGCACTTTTTGCTTGGGGAGCACAGTATGGGAGGGCAGAAGAACCACATACTGAATATATGGTTTCTAAGAAGGAGGGATGTGCTGGGCTCAAACATGCTCAGAAATTATAGTTTACTTTTAAATAGACACGCATAGGATTGTGCAGTAAGTCCCAATACCTATAACAGGTTTCAGTTTAAGGTCAGGCACAAATTAAACATTAATACCTTCCCTGTCCCATGGATTTAGTGGCTTCAAGTTTTGCAAATGCCACATTCTCTCAATTTCAGAGATGAAAACAGGAACATGTGCAACAAAAGATCCAGAGTGGTGTGGTGGTTAGAATGTAGAACTAGGACCTGGGAAACCTGAGTTAAAATCCCCACTCAGCTATGACGCTCACTGGATGACTCTGGGCCAGGCACATTCTCTCAGTCTAACCTATTTCACAGGATAAAACAGAGAGGGAGAAAACCATGCACACCACCTGGAGCTCCTTGGAGGAAAAGTAGGATATAAATGTAGTAGTAGTAGTAAAAATAATCATTGTCATAATTTTCTGTGTGGGCTCCTTGCCCTTGGAATGCCCTCCCAAAGAAGGCTCGCCTGGAGACCTTGTTACTATCACTTAGGGGCAGGCCAAAAACATTTCTTATTTCCACAGAACTGCTAATGTAAGCGCTGCAGGGAAAAATATTTCTATCTATATTTTCACAGATCTGCTTTTGTAAGCATTTTCAAACTAGAGCAGTTTAATTTCACTGCCTGTTTCAATGAGCTACTGCTACATTAGCTGTTATTTTAAATTGTTATATTATTAATAATAACACTAATAATATAAAGCTTAACTATTAATTTATTATTACAATTATTAAGCATTTCTTTGTTTTTACCAAGCCACCTTGAAAATATAAATTTATATTAAAGCTTCAGGATATAAATTATGGGTCTTACCAATATCAGTCCTACCTAGACTAGACTTACTGAAATTAATGGATACAACTAACTTAGTTTCATTAATTTGAGTGGGTTTACTCTGGGTAGGACTTAGCTGAATACAGCCTTAGGTAAATAAATTTGCCACCTGGGGCTCCTGTTGGGAGGAAGGGCAGGATATAAGTCAAATAATAAATAAATAAATACACCCCCTCCCATTTATCCTCAGAACAACCCTTGGGGCCTTCCACCATACTCCACTGCCAGTGATATCACTGGCAAGCCTCCCACCCATTTGGTGGGGAGATGGGGAAGATCTGTTCCGGTGGAGTGATGTTAAGTACCACTTTGTTGGTGCCGGGAGGCTGACTGAAGCGACAGGAGACATGCTACAGCCCAGTGTTAGGGGGGCGGGGGGCTTGGATTACATCCTTAATGATTTATCTGTAATTGATGGAAGTGTTTTTGCTTTGCTGTCATTGGTGAATATTTTGTGAATACGATATGTGAAATAGATTCTAGAATTTTGCTAATTTTCTTTATTTATATTTTGAATTTTTATAGGAAAATAGTGAGGGTTTTTTCGGTATATTTTGTCATGTCTATAGTTGTAAACCACCTTGAGTACAGTAATGTAGAAAGGTGGTGTACAAATTCAAAATGGAAATGAAAACCCTTTTGAGGTAGGCTAGGCTGAGCAAGCGAGAGCACGCGACTGGCCCAAGCTCAGCGAAGAAGCTTCATGGCCAAGTTGGGATTCGAACTCAGGTCTCCCCAGTCCTAGTTTAGAACTCTAACCACTACACCACCACACCAGCCGATACAAAAATAGGGCCACAACAGGGGCAGCGACTGACCAGGTACACAAACGGTGACTGCGCCAGGTAAGCAGGGCCAGAGGACAACACCCGGCGAGCTGCCCTCTTAGAAAGTGCAGGCCGTTGCCGGTTCCCATAACAACCGCAGCGAGATGACCCAATAACCCTCGCTCCATCCGAGCCCGAAAGAGAAGGAAGCAACGCCCCGACGAACCCGTGGCCCAGCAACGCCCACCTGCTGGGCCCGCGGCCCTCCGATGGCGATACTCCTGAAACATCCGTAGATCCGGACCCCGGTCTCTCTTCACCTGTGGGCCCCAGCCAGCAGAGCTTCGGTCCCTTCACAAATCCCGTCTCCAAGCTGCCTGCGGGGCATCACATCGATTGTCGGTCTCCAGGGGGCGTGGCTTGAAGCCCGAGGGCACGATGGGCAACGTAGTTTCATGTGTGTGTGGACGGCTCGAGGAGCAGACCGAAGAAGAATGGAAAGGGGGAGAGAAGGGAATGGCTTTCGCCTGCTCTGATTGGCTTCTTAGGATCCCAACTCTCTTAAGGCTTCTGGGTAATGTAGTTTAAAGACTGTCTTAGGTACTCTGCCGGGTCCTGGAGAGAGAGAGAGAGAGAGAGAGAGAGAGGTTTCTTGGTAGTGTTGTATCCTCATCAGAGTAGTAAGTGTGCGTGAGTGAGTAAGGACAGAAAGTTATACAAATAAGATGATGATTGTGCTTGTTTTTATTTCAACGTTACACGTCCCTCAAGGCAGCTTTGAAGAACAAATAAAACATACAAACTGTAACGCAGGAAGCGGGGATGGGTGGGAAGAATGCATGCAATGGTTTGTATTTGTGGGAATATTTATTTACACAAATATTTAAATATTTATAAACAAAGGAAGTGCAAGAGATCATTCTAGTGTTGATGAAAACAGCCTGAGAAAGAATTCTGAAGAACTGAAAAGATTGCGCAATATTTTGCAAACATGGTTGGTCCTGATAACCATATTGCCTAATGGTGGACTGCAGGGGGAGGGTTCTTGTGACTCCCTCACTAGCCTCTAGAATCAGATGAAATAAACTGTGGGCTACTATGATGGAGCACTGTAAAGCAGTGATTCAGGATAGAAACAGGAATATTGCTATGCTTGCTGGATCTTGGTCCAGAGCAACTATAGGTAGTTAGACTGAAACCAATTGAATGGGCAACCCTTTGTTCAGGAGCTACTGCACTGGTACATTCTCAAGCACTTCAAAATGGCTCACTTTTCCTTGACCAGCCACATTCTGACCAAAAGTGAGTTCCATTAGACAAGGGGAATACTCTCTTACATTGGGATAATTTACATGCAACTCTAAACCATGGTTTGGCCATTCTTGAGATTATTTTGGCATACAAACTCCTGCTTGCTCTCAAAATCAGAATTAGGAACCATAGATTGAAGTGGGTTTCCAGTTGCTGTTTGGAAGACAAGATCAAACCACAGTTGCAGATTTGGATGTAATGGCAAACATCGGACTGCTTCAAACTAGAAGTCAAGGAAGAATTATTATTTATTGTATTTTTTATTACTATAATTTTTTTACCTGCCCTTCACCCAAAGGTCCCAGGGTGGGATACAACAATTTTAAAACACATAATTAAAAACAGTTAAAAACAACCAAAACAATTTCACAGAAAATAGGGTGGGTCCTAAAATATACATCTCAGGTGTTGAACACCAGGATAAAGAGATGCATTTTCAGTATTCACTGCAAGTTGTACAATGAAGTTGCCAGATGCATCTCACTGAGGAGGGAGTTCCATAGCTTAGGGGCTACCACAGAGAATACCCTCTCTTAGGCTACCCCCAAAACTCCCAAGGGTGGCAGAACTACCAAAAGGGCCCCCACTGTTGATCCCAACACCCGAGAGGGTCTGTTCTAAAGGGAACCCCAGCCAGTAATCTGGCTACTGCATTTTGGACCAGCTGAAGTAGTTGTCTTCAAGGGCAGAGTGCATTGCAATAATCCAGTCTGGAAGTTACCAGAGCATAGAGCACTGTGGCCAAGACTTCTCTCTCCAAAAGGGGCCAAAGCTGGCAAACCAGCCAGAGCTGGAATTGGCAGATGTGTGAGGAGGAGAGATCATGTGAGCCTGAGTTTAACAATGTTTTGGCCATAACATCCACACCTGCGCAATGTATAGGAAAGTAACTCCTCCTTATGGAGCAGAAAAGCAAAGAGAGGAAAAACCAGTCTTGTTCCTGTAGGTGGCACAAGAATTCTGGCATAAAGGGTACATTTCCATACAACCACGAGAGTGCTAATGTACTCATTGTGCTGTTTCTGGGTTTGCTATAGGTATCTGATTGGCCACTGTGATGCTGGACTAAATACATCTTTGGTCTGATCCAGCAGGGTTCTTCTTACTTTCTTGGTATACCTCTTTGAACTTTTCCAGACCTGTATCCTTCTCCCCTCATGTTCTGCAAATCTAGCCCCAGCCCCCTACCTGCAATCAGAGCTCAACCAGAGCTTAAAAAAGAAAAAGCCCTCTGTGGGAATAGTCTCCACTACTTTGGCACATAATATTGTGCCCAAAGTATGCAGCATTGACTATGACAACATTCTAAAATGGGACATTCCCTACTTATTTATTATGATCATATTTGTATCCCACCTGTCCTCCAAGGAGCCCAAAGTGGTGTATTCCCCCTCCCCATTTTATCCTCACAACAACCCTGTTTGGTAGGTTAGGCTGAGAGACTGACTCAAGGTCATCAGGTGATCTTCATGGCTAAGTCTGATTTGATTTGAACCCTGGTCTCCCAGGTCCTAGTCCAACACTCCAACCACTACACCACAATGCCTTCCTAGTGCTGGACTGTCCAAGCTGGCAAACAGCAAAGGAAGTAATGGCAATCAGTGAGGCCCAAAAAGGGGATGCCAGGCTTTGTTCTTGGGTCAGGATAAATAGGATGATTTGGTGTGGTGTGGGAGAAGGGCCAGGAACTGAGACAAAGGAGCTGATGCCAGGGTGAACAGCATATATTGGCCAGAGCAAGGAAGGAGAAGTACCAGCATGAAAAAAAATGTGGGAAAGTTGCTAGGGAATGAGAAACCGTATTGGGAAGGTTGGGAAGGATGTACTACAGTTCCTACAACCACAAAGACTTTTGGTGTATAGTTCTCACAGCCGAGGAAACAACCATTCTTTGTTTTAAACGAAAGTGAATATATGGGGCATCTTCCATGACTGTCGTTGGAATCTAAAACATTAAGTCCTCTGGCCAAGCCCACTTTTGGGGATGGGCAGTAGCTAAGTGGTAGAGCATCTGTTTTACATGCAGAAGGTCCCAGCTTCAATCCCTGGCATCTCTAGGTGGGGGTGGGAAAGACCCATGTCTGAAAGCCTGGAGAGTTGCTGCCAAAAAGTGTCGACAGTAATAAGCTAGATGGGCCAGTGGTGTGAATCACTATAGTGCAGCTTCCAGTGTACCCTGAAACACCACATGATGGCGGTAGTAATTGTGCTGTCAGTGACAGACTGTTCTGAAAATGGAACAAGAGAATACGACGCAGCAAGCCATATGCTTGCATCACTCTTGCCCCCTAACAATGCACAATGTGCTTGCCTGTGCTTGCCTCCCATGTGTGTCCCATGCATCCCACAATGCACCTCTTTCTTCCATATTGGAAGAAGTAAAAGAAATAAAGTTGTATGTGTGATCCTCGATATCCCAAATGGATTTGTGTGATTTTATGCATTCCATGCTACAAAACTCTAAATCACTATAATGCTCTTGGTCCACACCATACATTCAAAGCATGTCCAACACACATTTAAAGCATGTGACTTCCTCCAAAGAATCTTGAGAACTTTGGATTGTTTGTTAAGGGTGCTTGGAATTGTACCTCTGTGAAGGGAAAACCAGAGTTCCTAGGGTTCTTTGGGGGAAGTCATGTGCTTTAAATGTGTGTCAGATGTGCTTTAAACAGGGCCTTTTCCTTATGTAGGTCCGCCCCCAAAACTATTTCCTTTTGCCCAGTGTGCCTTTTTGAAGAGCTCAGTTTGTTGTTTTGTTTTAGATCAGGGAAGAGTAATTTGCCATCCAGCAACTGCATTAAATCCTCACCCTGATTTCACACAGGTGAAGAAAAATGGAAGGGAGGGAGAGAGAGAGAGAGAGAGAGAGGTGCCCTGCCCATTTTTTCTTCTGACACCACCTACCACTCATTTTAGCACTTTTCACATAACCAGCTTTGTTTCTGCCCACTGCTAGAAGGCAGACCGTGACAGACTATCTCCAGGAGAATGCGGCCCTTGACCAAAAAAAAAAAGGCTCCCCACCCGTTTTAGACCTTACTAAATTAGCTTTGCATGGAAGGCTCCTCAAGGAAATATACAAGTAGGAAATGTTTTTTTAAATCCCTGATAATAAAATTTAGGAATACAATACAACAACTTACAGTTTCATCACAGAAGCATGCCATGGTGGTGGGGAATTGTAGAACCCAGAGAGACTCATTGCCAATGGTACTTGAAGAGCAGCCTTAGCTTGGATAGCAAAGTTGCAGGAAGCATTTCCCTTCTCCACTCTCAGGTTGTCTGGAAACTAGGGGAGGGACTAGACCTAGCACTTTAATGGTTACTGCTGCTATGAGCTTTGCAAGGCTAGTGAGCTTAAGGTGGCAGAAGGCACTGGCTAAATTGGTTAGCTCCCAGGAGACGACAAGACACATGTCCATCCGACACATCGCCTCCCTGTCTGAGATTGTTCCAAATAAGTTCTACAAGCAAGGTGATCTCCCTGAGACGCAGCTCGAGGTACTTGTACTGATAGTAGTTCTCCTGCTGGCAAACGTCAGCCAGGAAATACGTGAGACTCTCAAGCCTTCCTTCATTCCTTCAAAAAGAATAAGTGCCATGGGGAATGTTGGGTTTGGGGTAATCCTTGCTATCCTGGCCTCCCTCATCATAGCTGTCAATGCCCTTGTGGCGGTTGCATTGGTGCAGCTGATCTGGAAGAGTGGTTGTCTTGGGCTGTGCTTTGTTTTAAATCTTGCCGTCGCTGACTTCTTGGTTGGATTTACCATAACGGGCCTGGTCACAGAAGAGCTCTCCGGCCCTGAGCACAGGACCCCTCAAAAGTATTGTGTCCTGCGAATGGCTTGTATCACCTGTCCCTCGGCTGCCTCTGTCCTCACAGTTATTCTGGTCACCTTTGACAGGTACCTGGCTATTAAGCATCCTTTCCGGTACTTCAAAATCATGCGGAGTCCAGTGATTGGGGCTTGTATTGGAGGGCTCTGGCTCCTGGCCTGCTTGATTGGCTTCCTTCCTGTGATTGCTCACAGGTTCCAGCAGGAGACCTACCAAGGGTTCTGCACCTTCTTCGGAGTCTTCCAGCCCACTTACATGCTCACCGTCTTCTGTGCGGCATTCTTCCCGGCTTTCTTTGTTTTCATCTACTTCCACTGCCAGTTGCTGAAGATTGCCTCCCTGCACGCCCAGCAGATCCGAGAACAGGAACACATTGGGTTGGAGGCAACCTGCCCAGCTCCTCAGCCCTCCAGTGACACCAAGGCGCTGCGCACCGTCACCATTCTGGTAGGGTGCTTTGCACTCTCCTGGTCACCTTTCTTTGTCGGGAGTATCATACAGGTTGCATGCCAGCACTGTGTCTTGCAGTGCCTCCTCGAGCGGTATCTCTGGGTGCTAGGCTTGTGCAACTCTCTGGTCAACCCCTTGGTCTATGCCTATTGGCAGAAGGAAGTGCGCCTTCAGATCTATCGGATATGCATGTGCATGAGAAACAGGGTCTTCCCTTTGTTCCGGGTCAACAGCCACTCTCGTGCTCCCAGCAGGGTTGTGGCTTCAGTGCATGCCATCTCGTTGGCCCAGCTCGAGGAGTGATCTGGTAAGAAAAGTGTCTGTAGGACATGTGTTTTTGTGGTGGGGGCCCTTTTGACATATGTTGGGCAAAATATGCGGGATTGGCTGCCCATCTACTAAGCCAGGTCAAGTTTCTTGTGCTAATTTACAAAGCCCTCAACTGTTTAGGTCCAAGGTATCTTAGGGACCACCTGAACCCTTATATCCCAGCTCGATCACTGATATCACCTGTTGCAACATCGCTGGTTGTTCCCTGAGTTGGTGAGGCTCACTTGACACCTACATGAAACTGAGACTTTAGTGTTGGCCCACTCCTGTGGAATGTTCTTCCACTAGAGATTCATCAGGCGCCTTTTGTACTAATTTCCAAACGTTTGCTGAAACAGCAGGAAGTAGCATTTGTTGCTGCCATTTTCCTTTTTAATGTTTTTAATAACAAAACAAATATAATTCAAATACAATTAGGGGATATATATTAAATGTTTTCATTCTCACATTATGGAGCCACTCATCTAGTATTAATAGTTAAACGAGATCAGTAGAGAAGCATAATATTTATAAATCACAATTATGAGTTCCAAATGCAACACATTTAAGAAATATTTTCCATAATAGTCAGGTGAGCTGCTTTAATTTTTGTGTGGTTTTTATTCTACTATAATTGTCGTAAACCGCTTTTTAAAAACAAAATTGTGGTATGCAATTTTTTTGTAAACAAATAATAAAAATACTACAGCCTTCAACTTGGAGAAGCTCTTGCATTGTACGAGACCGGCAAAAATATTGTTTCACACTCCTTTCTGTGGGAAGACATTCAGGGCAATCTTTATTGGGCAAGTTACCTTTGGAGGTGAGACCATAGCAATCTATAGCTTCTCCATAGAATCTGTTGATTTCAAAGCATACAGGCTGAGCAGGCAGCGCAAAGCACAAAAGCAAGCACACATTGATAGCCCCAAAGTTACTCTCCCCAGTGCAGTCCAAAGTTTTGCGCATATACCTGGTTTCAGATTCATTCCAGCTGGGCATATGTTCACAGGATTGTTGAAAAGCTGCGCCTTAAATAGAGTCAGACCATTGGTCCATCCAGGTCAGTATTCATAGCAGCTTTCTAGGGTTTCAGACAGAGGGTCTCTTGTAGCTCTACCTGGAGATGCCAGGGATTGAACCCAAGACCTTCTGCATGCAGAGCAGATGCTGTGGTCCTTACGGTGTTTGTGAATTGTATGCCAAGATGCCTAGACCAGCCAACTGCCAGTAGTGTCCATTATCTCCCATCAATAAGCCAAGCCTAGGGAGAGAATAGTTACTTTATTGTCTCCAACAAGGCCGCATGGCTCGCAGCACTATGCATCACAATTTCTTAGTACAAACCCTTTTGCTCTTATTAAAGGAGGAGGCAGGGCCAGTAACAGAGGGTGGCAATGTAGGCCCATACTCTAGGAAAGGCCCCACTGATGATTCCCAGAGATCGCTCCTCCTCCTTGCTGCTGCTTCCTATTCACCTCCTTCCAAGCGGCACGTGAAAGCAGCAACAAGAACAAGAAGAAGGAGCAACAGGTATCTCCAAGTCTTCAGAGCAAAAATTCTAGCCCAACTTCTTTATGGGGCTCCGCTTTGGGTCCATGCATTTAATGTTACTATAGAAGCAGTCCTCTCCATTTTCTTACATCAAATTTTCAGAGTTCCAAACTGCGTCCCAAGTGCGGCCCTAAGATTAGAAGCTGGTCTATGCTCGGTTGAATGCCAAGCGTGGATTCTTGCCTTCAACTATTGGACTAAAATCTCGTATACTTGTCCTATTGGATATCTGTCGCTCCTATGGGAAGACGGGTACCAATCCACTTGGATGAAATCCTTTTCAGATAAACTTTTTAGGTTAGGTTTGTCTATAGAATTTCTTTCTTCCCTAGATTTTTGTAAGGCCAGACAGTATATCTGGTCTCGGCTCAAAGACATTGATAGACAAACCACATTACAAGCAGCAGCTAAAGTTTGCTCCCCCCTTTATCATAATTTGAGTTTTAATTTATTAAAGCATGCTCCCTACCTTGAGGCCCTAACGAATCCCAAATATTGCTTAGCATTTTCTAAGGCCCGTTTTAACTGCTTAGATTCAGCTCTATTGGAGGGCAGATTTCAGGGCATACCCCTAGTGCAACGTACGTGCCCGTGCAAGGAAGGCTTGATTGAACCGCTTTCTCACGTTCTTTTTTCCTGTCCGCTATATCTAGCGGAAAGGGACCTATACATATTGCCCTTTCTTAACAAACGACCCAATATATCTCCCGAACTTCAATTGGCCTGGCTTTTATCTGGCGCTATTAGTGATCATTTGGTACCAGTAGCAAAATTCTTTTATGCAGCGCAATGTAAACGCTTATCCTTGTTTTCTTAAAGTTTTAGTTCTTGCTTGCCTTTTATTAATTTTTAATTATCTTTTATCCTTCTTGGTTTGTAACCTGATTGTTGTTTATCCCTTTTGACGGGTTATTGACCATAATAAAGATGTATGGTATGGTATGGTAGGTATCTCCTCTAGCGAGGATTGTGTCCAGAGGGAGAGGGAAGGTGGATGGGCGGCGGTGACAGTGGCAAGGTGTAAAACTTGCCGAAAGGCCCACAAATTCTGGAGTGGCGGTGGAAGAAGGCCCCTAAGTCAACAAATAAAAAACAAAACAAAAAACACCCAGCACTCTGGCCACCTACACATTGCTATAAGAGAGCAAATGCATCACTCCTCCAAAGAGAGGGCACCGTACAGATTATATTAAAATTGCATAATTGTTAATTTATATTTATAGATGCTAATTTAGAAATTATTTAAATAGAAACACAACACATCTCACCATAGTGGGGAAGATTGTGACCAGGTGACCTATGTGCCTGCATAGTCTGCTGTCCAGTGCTAACCACTGATGGGCAACTTCAAAGCCCCCCCTCCTTATCTTTCTTTTTCTTTTAGTCAGACTTGAACCCGATAGCCTGCCCTTCAAACAGGGAACATGTGGCCTGCCAGGTATTGTAGGAGTGCAATTCCTTTCATTCCTGCCAAATTGGCTGGGGCTGATGGGAGTATTAGTCCCACACCATATGGAAGGCCACTGGTTCGGTTCCCCACACCGGAAACAGAGAACTGTCCTCTGCAAAGTAGGTCTAAGCCATTTGAGCTTGTCTTAGTCTGTGCAAGATACAAAGTGAAGATCTCCTTGTCTAGAGGTCTGGGAGTGTGCATATGTTGGGAGGCCAATCTGTGGCCCTTCACATGACGTTGGACTACAACTCCTGTCATCCCTGACCGCTGCCCATTCTGGCTGGGGCTGATGGGGTCCATAGGAACGTAGGAAGCTACCTTATACTAAATCAGATAATCGGACTATCCAACTCAGTATTGTCTACACTGACTGGCTGTGGCTCTCTAAGGTTTCAGATTGGGCATATTTCCAATCCTACCTGGAGCTGCTGGTGCTTGCCCCTGAGACCTTCTGCATGCAAGGCAGATGCTCTACCACCAAGCTATGGACCTTCCCCAAACGACGTGTCCAAAACATGTAGAGGGTCACAATTTCACACCCTAGCTTACATGCATATTAATAAAATCAGCTCATTGTGCATCTTAGTGGTCAAACAAATGTGGAATCCCAGCCCCATAGGATCTCGTATGTGCACCCTGGAGCACCCACAGGCCTTTGGAAGGTATTCCAGCTGCCTTCATACCCTACTTTGCTAATGAAGTATGGGCAGTGCTGGCTCCAGGTTTTGGAGGCCCCCTTGGGCTAGATGTATTTTGCAGGCCCCCTCCCTGAGCAGGTCCATCTCCTGTTCCTGAAAAACAGTTACCCAAATGAAGAGTTCAAGGCAAGTGAGAGATGTTGTGCTGCCTTCCTCACACTGGTCATTGCTTGCAGAAGGTAAATGAATAGGCAGCAGAAGCAACAGCGGTTAAGAGCAACAGGGCCAGAAGACTCCAAGGTTTGGCTGTGGGTCCCCCTGCAGCAGTGTGGGCCTCAACGGGTGCCCAGTGAGGCCTACCCCTGACGCCAGCCCTGATTCTGGCAGAGAAATAGCAGCTTACAATAATACAATGCGGAGCCGTGAAGCAACAGGAGAGCGGAAACACAGCTTTGCTTGGGAGCACCGAAGCGTGAGGCTTTCTATTTCAGACCCTGCCAGTGCATAAAAGAGGGAGGAAGCCTGAAATAAATTAACCACTTTGCTTTGACGCAAGCGGCAATTGGGCGAGATAAGAGACTGTAGTGAAGGCTGTACTCGCCTCCCAACAATACCCGACATCCAGAGTGGCATGTAGCAAATACACAAAGCACAGTTTAGCTGGGAAAAGTACTCAAGATGCACATTCTGGGCAACAGAAAGTAACTTCTTCAGGTTTTTTGTCTGTTTTGCTCTTTCTTTACTCTTGTATCTCAACTTTGTCTGCTGGCAGAAGGTGATCAGAGACTATCACATCTGCACCATACATTCAAAGCACATGGTTTCCCCAAAAGAATCCTCAGAGCTGTAGTTTGTTAAGGGTGTTGGGAAATGTAGCTCTGTGATGGGTAAACTGCAGTCCTCAGGATTATTTGGAGGGGAAGTGCTATAAATACACTTTAAAATGTATGGTGTGGCTGTGACCTTAGATAGGCTTCCTGTGGCAAGGAGTTCTGCAGCTTGGGGGCAGCCATCAAGAATCCTCTCAAGTCGCAACTAAATGTGCTTTAGTTGTTGTCAGGACGGAAAGAATGGCTTCTCCTAAAGAGCATAAAGACCTGAGCAGGTTCCTATGTGCTGCTTTGAGACACAGGGTCCAAAATTGGCTAGTATCCATTAAGAGCATGTTGCTTATGGAGGATAAGGCTATTTGCAGGCCTTATCATATGTGCCAGATGCCCTGACACTATGGGACTTAGGGAGGAACAGCTGGCCCTCTGAGCAAAGGATCAAGTTGCTGGGTGTTATGTATCCCTTTCTTCACAATATTAAATGTATCGTGACCCCCATCAGCTGCTATGGAGGCCGATTGCCAGAAGGCACTCTCTATTTTGGAGGGTTTTAGGCAACATTTCAGCATTTTCCCCACACCTCAGGTCAGTTATCCCTGCTGTAGCTAGGGCAGAAGTTGCAATCGTGTGTCAGCATTAAGACAAGACCGTTAGAGTGTTTTTCTGAGGCACAGAAGCATGAGGAAAGCACAGTTGGTAATTTTAGACTCTGGACTGAATAGACTTACAGGGCAGGGGCTCTGGACTTAATGGTTTTACAGGCTTCTTCCCCCCACACCTTTAGATGATGCTTATCACTTTGCTTCACTTCAAAATGTAGTAGGCAAGTCTTGCCATGTTTGGAGAACCTTGCGCTCATTTTGGTGAGTGGGACTGTGCCCCAAAGTTCTGCCTTGAATGTATGACATTCATGCATTCTCTATAATCTGTGGAGTAGTCCTCACATTCTAGAATAGGGTGGGGAATCTTATCTGGCCAAATCCTTATCTTCCCACCCCTGGAGGGTCCAATTTGACAGGTGGGCAGGGCTATGCCTGCCAATCAACTGACATCATAGTAATGTCAGGTAATTCTGCTCTTTGAAGCCCCGACTGTTCTCCCTCTCAACAACTTTGTGAGGTAGGTTAGGCTGAGATAGTGACCAGCCCAAGGGCACCCAGTGAACATCATAGCCAAGCAGATGAGCAGGTTTTTGCAAATTTGTTTCAGCAATTATTGCAAAAGTTCACTTTGATTTGTTAAGCTTCAGGTGTCTGAAATATCAGCACTGGCTACAGTATCTTTATGTAATATTTAAGCATGAGCCTATGACTAAATTTTCATTTCATTTTAATGTTTACCACCTTTCTACATGACTGCACTGAAGGTGGGTTTTATCACCTATAAAAAGATATACAAAAATCACATTGTCATGCTATAACAATTCAAAACATAATTAACACAATGCAATAATCCATTTCACATATAACATGTACTTTTTAAAAAATCAGCAAATGGCAATAAAACAAAATCATCCCCATAATTTATATATAAATCATGAAGTCATAAGCAACTAGCACAAACCCTGCCAAAAAAATGGGGTAAACTAACTTTAATCTAGTTTATTAGGGTTTTCACATTATTACAATAAAACAGTACAGTCCCTTTCCCCCTCCCTCGCTCTATCCTCATGCCCTTTTTCCTTTAATTCACATTTTCATCTCTGATGTTCAGTTGTTTAGCGTGTTATGCAATGTTCAGATTCGCATGCTCAGATAAGAGTTAAGGTAAATGAGTGTCAATGTTCCGCTGGGGTCCCAGATGAGCAACTGTTTAGCTGGAGACGTTTCCATCCCTGCATTGCATTGTGCCTCCCACTTCTAGTTGTGGGTTTTACTCAGTGGAGAGTCCCAAATCTCTTGGAAGTTTGATTTTTTTTAAAATGTAGTTTATAGAGCAAGGGTTGGACTAACTTACAGTATGTCATATTGATCTCAGTGGGTCTGCTCCAACTATGACTAAATCCGGATCTAACCCCAATAAATAAAATGCCACAGACTGTGCAAAGAAAGATCAACTGAGCAGGCAGTAGGTTACATTTTCCCCTCCTGCCCTGTAGGGCGTTGAGGACACAGTTGTTGACCATTGACCACACTGTCACTGAGTGTTTTTCCATCAAGTCTGAAAGTGTGGAAATCTGTAGCTAAGAGAAGTTATGTCTTTGCCCAGTCTGGGAACGGATAGCCAAGGCCGTTGTCATGGCAGCATCAAGATAGACTGGGAGAGTTCTGTTATCTGTGTTGAGCTGAGTCTTCTGTGTAATGTCTTTGAACTGAGAACTTCTCTCCTAGAGGGGGGGATCTTAAAGCCTTAAGCCATAATGTCTTAATAAAAGACTCTTAACCTGATCTAATGCATCTGAGAAGTTTCTTGAGCAACTTAACTCCAACGTAACGTATGCTGTTTCACGCAACAACGCACATACGTCAACAATAGTTTGCTCAATAGAGACAAGTTCAAAATGCTTTTGAGTTAGAAGGAACTGCCTTCTTTGCTTCTTTTAGTAACAAAAAGGAGGGTAAAGGATTGCTTAAAAGATGCCAAGAAAAGCTTGTTTAAAAAACAGGCAAGATATCAGAGAAAAAAGGCCTTCTTATTTAGCTCACAGGTAAAAATGGATCAAATTCTACATTTGGATAGAACTGCACTGTATAAAAATCATACATACAACATAGGAATATTCAGTGTTAGCCAGACAACTGGCCCATCTACCACAACACTGTTGACACTGAATGGCAGCAGGACCTACCTAGATATGCCAGGGATTGAGCCAGGGATCTGTGTGCAGATGAGCTGCAGCCCTTCCCCTAAGACTACTAGTCTGCCTAGTAGTCTGTGAATCTACTCTCCAAGGCCTTAGGCAGAGCTCTCCTACTTGAGACCTTCTAGGGACTGAAGCTGGGACCTTAGAGGTACAAATTACATTGCACTCCCCCTCGCCTTTTTTGTTGTTTCTTTTTGCTTAAGAAAAGCAAATGTCCATTTCCAGCGAACAGGGATGGGGAACTTATAGTTTTCCAGATGTTGATGGACACCCAACTCTCATCAGTCACAGCCAGTGGTCAGGGATGATGGGTGTTGGTTTAACAGCATCTGGAGGTTCCCCATACTTGCAGTATGATGTGTGAGAACAAGTTCTAGGATGGTGCTAACTGTACTTTCTTGCTTCTTTTTGCAGTACTGAGTGAATGTCTTGCACTACCAGGAAGAGAAGCCTCCTCTGTTCTGGGCAACAGGACAGAACTATGAGCCAGCTCCAGGGCATCTGCTCAGCTGCCTCTCCAGAGTGAAGGCAACCTGAGCCATTCCCCTCCAATGCACATTTGGTGAATTTGTGATGAGCCAATGCAGGCTGCCAGGTTTGCACTGCTACAGGGGAAGAGCATCGCCCTTTGAAGACAATGACATAACTGGGATCCTCCACTGATCACAAGTGTTTTAGGCTTCTCCACGTTTCCTTTGAAGAAAAAACCCTAAACTTTAGGGGCATTGGACATAACTAGAAATGACACCCATGTGATTGGTGCTGGCTTTTTAGAAACCTTTATATACTAGAAAAAGCAACACTTATATAATTATTGATAACGCAGCATGAGATAACCAGGACCTGAGTGACCAGCAAACACACTTTTACACTGAGGAAATCCAGGGAAATGTATATACAAAACATAATATGCAAAGAACACAAATATAGCATAATTAATGCCAGTACAACTGATTCTATTGCACACTCCCTTATTTTTCACAAGACTCTAAAGTAGCAGAGGCTGCAAGCTTCAGAGTTCCATTGCCTTACTTACGGCCAATAGTCTCAAGTTCTCCAGCCTCTAATAATTGACAGGGCATATGAAATTAGATGTCACATCACATAGTAGCCATTGCCAGTGAACTGACCAGTTGCAACCTGACTCGACAAAAAGTGGGAGATATGCTACCATGTATTGATTGATGCTTTAAAAGGAGAGATGCAAACACTTAAATCATTTCTGTACATTAGGGAATAATGGAGGTGAGAAATGGGGCTGGGCTGTTAAATTAAAGAAAAATATGAACACAATTTCTAATGTTCTGCATGATATGAAGAATCATATTTGATGCTGTAGGCAGTGCTTCCACACTGATCATCTGCTAATAATTTGAGTTCCCATAATTGTAAATAGCAAGTGGAGATAAGCCATTGCAAAAGAATTGTAGCAATTTATCTCTTGCCTCTTATCCAGCAAAACAAAGATGCAGAAGAGGCAAACCAGGCTAGCCCTTTTCACACAAACTAAGTTGATGTGGGAGGAAAGCATGTGGAACAAGGATCTCATACACTAGCCACATACCTCTCCCTCTACACATTAAACTCTGAACAGAACCTATGCACATACAAGCTGCATGCACATAGGCCCTGAGCAGAGTCTTGCATAGGTGGTGCAGAACAGGAGATAGTGCTGTGCTAGGAGATCCAGTTATTGTACTACAGCTCACTGGATGACTTTGCCCCCAGCTTCTCAGTCCAACTTACCTCACAAAGCTGTTATAGAAGGGCAAAATTGGGGAGAATGCCAACTTGGTGCATCATTCTGAGCTTCTTGGAGAACAGGCAGGACAAAATGTAACAAAACAGAGAGGTTGAGTGTAAAGCCAGTGTCAGTCTGGCTCACATTCATCCTTGCATGCTAGTTAAATCTGGAGAGGGATGCCAGAAAACTGCAGGTACAACATGCCCAGGCCACATACCTTAGCAAAAGATTAGCTAATGTAGTACCCCCCCCATGTAATAGACTACAAATCCTATCATCATCGTTAGCCATGCTGGTTGGGGCTGATGGGAGCTGGAGTCCAAAACATCTGGAGGACACCACGTTGGCAACCCCTACCTAGCACCCAGCCAGCCTAGGTAGCGAGGCAGCTACACTATGCAGAGGTTATTTACTTTTTACCACTCTGACTAGGCTATTATACAACCAGTGGGCTAGGGCATGTAATTGCTTTGAACGGACAAAACACAGAAGCTCCATGGAAGTTCTTCCCAGCTGTAGATGACTAGTCCTAGGTAGTCAGGTGTGGCCAAGGTAAAAATTAAAAGTGTCATGTCATACCAGCTTTGGCGAACTTACCTGGAAGCTTGATTTAGGTCTGTATCTATACTCTGTACAACTCTCAATGCTTAATTGACACTGAATAAATATTAAAAATTCAGCTACTCCAGAATAAGCAAACAGAGAAGCTGCAAGATATTTCCCCTTTGTCCAGCTTTATTGCCCCTTGATTATGTTTGCACTTACAAAGTGAATGATACTAGAGAAACACTGAGGAAATATATATTAGCCAATATGGCACAGCACAGCATGGGGAGAACAAAGGTGCCATCTGTGACAATGCTGCCTGAGAAAAGCACAGGCACAGAGGGCAGGGCAGGACGTAGGCCCATCTGACTGGTGAAGGGGAAGGATCCTGGAGTTAGTTGATCTTCCAGTGCCAATTCCATAAAGCACCTCAGAAGGATCAAGACAAAGAGAATGACTGTCTGCTAGCTTCATGAGGTCCCTTGGCTGTAGCTGTTGTTATGCAGACCCAGCATCATCAGTACATAGCACACTCTCTCCAGGGTGAAGGACTACATAATGCATCAGGGTAACTCCATGTCTCTTATTTCTATTTTTTGTTCCATGGCTCAGGCAAACACAGAGGTAAAATCAAAATATACACAGCACTGGGGAAACCTGCTGCAAGGCTATTTTTATTCCCTACTCTGCAGTGCACCTGTTTTTAAATCTGTAATAAAAAGCATCCCACTGATGAAGTTCTATCCCAACAGGCAACCTCATTTCCTGTATATCTCAGATGTCCACATTCTTAAAAAGCAACTCATTCGCCACGCATTAACATTTGTTTGCCACTTATATGCAATTAATGCATTTTTCACCTTCTGAAACTTCATACATAGGAGCTCTTGGATGTATAATTATTCACCTTCTAGAGAAGAGAAAACACATTCCCAGTTCCTTTACAGGTGAGTTTGCCACATTTGGGGGGGGGGCACTTTCAACAAACTCAAGGACACTGGTGATAGTAAATATATATACTAGCAATACACAGCCAAGCACTTGGTTGATTATTTCAAATTGATATAGGGCATTCTCTTCTTCTTTGCTGCTTTGTTCTCCCCAGTGATTTAGCTGTCCTTCTATCACAAAGACACAGCCATTAATCACCAGGCCAAGTGCAAATTATCATCTCCGCCAAACTGACTAATTTCAGTTTCTTCAGGGCAGTAGCAGCACTGAACTAAACATTCAACAACTGATCCTTTGTCCGCTGTAGTCAGAATGTTCACCAAGATTCTGTGTCATCAGAAGTTGGTTAATTCAGGCATTCTGTGACATCACAGCAGTACAGCCGTGGGGGTTAGTAAACGGCTGTTGTAATGCAAACGCTGCCTGCTCCAGCACCAAAGAGAAACTTATACAATATTGAAGAAAGCAAGACACACACCCACACCCCTCCAATAAATAGTTTAATAAGGTTACATGACAATGGAGGGAATGCAGCAGCTCCTTTTGAGATTCCCCTTGAACAGGTTAGGGGAAGGCACAGCCTACTGCAAAACCCATACTGCAATAAGCTGCACTCGGAAGGACCTTTGAAAATCACACATCTCTTCACAGAAGATATAGGCTCAGACCCATGCGCTTTCCCCATCGCACTCCACTCTTCCCTTCATGGGAAAGCACATGCAACAGGCTCCGAGTATCTCTGGCCCCAACATCCCCCTTCTCATCCAAGCTATGCTCCTGAGACTGAGCACTCAGAGTGGGGATGGTAGGCCTCAGTCCGCATAGGCAAAAAAAAGACATGAAGATGCAGGAGCGAGGGAGGTGAGCAGGAAAGGCAGCTGGATCACCAACCTGAACTGGTCCCTAGAAAGGGAGCCTCTTCAGCTGCTCGTAGGTGATAAAAAACTGCCACCAAGTTAAAGAAATGCCTTCAAGAACTGGTTTTCTCATTTTACGCCCCAAGTCTCACCTCAAATAAGCAACCATTTTACAGTTTCCCATTCCAAAGCATGCAACAGGAGGCAAGCCAGCCATGCTCTTGAACTGAAGCTGCTAGGATAAGGAGACTCTCAACAGTTTCCTGTTGTTAGCTAACCTAGAACAATCCACTTCTGAAACATTACAGCAGCCATTTTCTAACTCAAGTAATAAGGCAGCTCTACAGTCAGTTGCAGAACACAATGGGATTAGTACTTTTTTGGTCAAAATACAGGACAAAAAACAAACACAAAATAACTATCCCTGGGACTTACTTGATTGTCTTTGCAGCTTGAGAACTACAAAGCCTGCTTATCTATTGTGGTGCTCATGCTAGAGGCTAGGAGTGGGGAACCTTTTCTTTTAGCTGAGTGGAAGTTGGGAACGTGCCTTGCTCCAGCAAAAGAATAACTTTAAGCTCCCAATTGTTCCTTTGAAACCCTGCCCTTACCCACCTGACACCCGATGTCATGTATGATGTCAGGTGTAGGGGTGGGCGGGTGTGGCTTCCCCAAAACAGCCTGGCGAGCCATAAGGGGAGGCTCAACAGGCCAAGTTGGGCCCACGGGTCGGAGGTTCCCCAGCCGTGGTTTAAAGTGACATGAGAACATGGTCACCGTTGCATATATAATATCTGCCTAGCTGTGGCCAAATATCTACCACCAGAAATAATCCCATGCAAGAAGTGCTTTGAGAACTCTGTCCAGCTTTCCTTGCCCACCAAGGCCTCTTACGTGTAAAAAGGATACAATGATGTTCCAGGGGCCCAGTCGCAACCAATTTGGCCAGAATCCTTTGTAAAGTGCGAAGAAACCCTCACTTTTCCACGTCTGAGGAGAGAGAAAGCATTCATGATTCAATGTGATCCACCTCCCAGTGTTCTCAACGGCCTGGGGCCATATGGCAGAGCAGAAAGCAATTCGCTTTCTGTTGGGTCAAACTCAGTCTCGAAATTACCTCTCATTCAGAGGTGGAGAACCTGTGGCCCGCCAGGTGTTGTTGCAGTCCAATTCTCACCAATCCCGGCCAGCATGATCAATGGGTTAGGGATGATGGGACTTTCTAGCACAGCACATCTGCAGGACCACAAGTTCCCTTCCCCTGCTCTAGTAGTTCACCACTTGCCTCTCCCCTTCTAGTGTTTTAACCACAGGCAAACTCCAGTAGCTAGCTTTGGGGCGGGTACAAGAAATTTCCAGAAATACACACACATGTGCTTGTGTGCAAGTGTCCTGCATTAGCATGGGGCTTGTGGCACATGTTCCAGGCAGATGGTCTTTATCCTTGTCCTGGAAAAGACACAATCCTATTGTATCCACCAATGAGCAGAAGTCTTCTTAAAGAAGTCAAATTCATGATCATCTTATATCCAAATTTATTTTTTAAAAAATTAGTCAAGGAGAAAGGAATGGATTGAAAGAGGCCCCTTCATACCTAGTACCTCTACAAAGTGCAAGTGGATGGCATAAGTACTGGGATTTTAATCAACCCCTTTTGGGAAGCAGCAAGAACATCACTTGCCATACACACATCATTACATTCTTTTAGCTTTATATGGGCAACTTATGATTACTTATTTGATTAACTAAATTTATATCTCGCCCTTCCTCCCAATTTTAGGATTTTGCCTCATGTCCTATTCCCCCTCCCTGATATTTCAAGATTCAAAAGGGACTCCATTTCAAACCTTACCTTTACCAGACCATCCAGTGTACCTCTGTAGAGGTCCACACTCCCCACGATGGCCCGTTGATTCATCATACGTGTCCGCACCACATCCACTGGATTTGAAGCAATGGCACCAGCAAGTCCGCATGTGAAACTGGAACTAAGACAAGCATACAAGAGATTGCTTTTTGCACTCCAGATGTAACAATTTTGGGTTGGAGATTCTTCCCGTTCCTGATATACTGCTTCTCAAAACAGGCCCAACAGAATGAAGGCGTGAATGGAACAGGTGATGTGTGCAGAAATCCACAGACTTTAGCTGGACTTAGCTATCATTTGCAGTTACTACTAGCCCCTCCACTGAGTCTTCTGACATTCAGAGGACGACCACAGTAAGTCCCTCACTTGGCACCGGCTTTGGTGAAGGTTAGAAGCAGGGCAAATCTCTTCCTACAGCTTCTCGACAGGTAAGGTCAGAAGTTAAGAGATGAGACCCCCTTCCATTTCCGAGATCTCTGTATCTGCCAGAGTACTCAGAGAGGGACAGGGTTTGCCTCTCATTCTCAGTATGAAGTGAAAGATGAAACCCTTTCCCCTCCTAATTACAAAGCGTGGAAGGTTCTAGGTCTCAGTCCTGGAAACAGGCAAAAGGAGAGAGGAGGTATCTGCTAGAACTGAATGCAAGGTTGCTACGGGCAATCTGGCAATTGTATTTGATATTTTGATGGGTGTACATTATTTCCAGGACAAAGTCATAAAAAAGCCACACCCATCACTCAGGTAGTGGAGACAGAGACTCCTCCATGAAGATGAAGAGCTCCTTGGCTAATCCTCCGGGTACCGCATGGCAACAGTGGGCGTGGCCAAAAGCGGATGTGTCCATCCAACACTCACTGTCTCTCACACACATAGACTCCCCCCCTCCTCAGCTGGCCCATGCAGATCGGCCAAGCAGAAGGGGTTATCACCCTCTTGGCCCATCAAATCAATCAATCTGATAATGGGGAAGGAGGTAATTTATACCCATCACATTGCTGGGCTCTGCCCACCCCAGCACTATGCCTACATTAGTTCTTTTGTTGTTGTTTTCTTGCCACAAAAATTGGTGAAGTCTTGAGAGAACCAGGAAAAAAATTGACTGGGCAGCTGGATCATGTCCTCAAGTGGGTAGTCATCCCTGGCTTAAAAGGATGCCCATGTCAGCCCTCCAAGATGTTAAGCAGTAGCAAGTCTACCTGAACCATTGCTCCTCTGACAAATGGGCCCTTGCAGCCATTTATAATTCCCCAAATATGTACCCTCTTGCCATGCTCATTTCTGCTATTCCTTTTTTATGGTTCAAGACTATTCACCTTGCACTATGGCGAGTTTGCACAGAAGGTATTGGGATAGTTACCTGACCTACCAAATGTATCTTTAGCCCTTGATCTTGGAGGGCACCCCAGAACTCTCCTACAGAGAGCTTCAGTTCCTCCCCCTCCCCTGCCAAAATAGCAAAGTGGCAAATCAGCCTGCAAGCAGACAACTGGAAGAACACCACCTCCCCAGACTACGCAGAGCCACAAGACAAGTTGCGAGTTATTTCAAGTGAGCTAGCCCCACAGGAGTAAGAACTTAAAGAACATAAAGAGTCCTGCTCTCTCAGTCCAAATGTCCATCTAGTCCAGTATCCTCATCTCACTGTAGACAACCAGATACCTATAGGAACACCGCAAACAGGACCTGAGTGCAAACAGCACTTTCCTAGTTGTATGGCTTTCCAGCAACTGGTACAACTCCGCTCCAACACTCCCTTTAAAACAGGTGTGGGGAACTTTGGCCCGCCAGATGTCGCTGGACTACAACTCCCGGCATCCCTGGCCATTGGTCATACTTGCTAGGGCTGATGGGAATTATAGTTCAGCAACATCTGGAGGATAAAAGGTTCCCTACACCTGCTTTAATAAATATATCACCTCCCCTCATTGCCTACAAAACCTAGGAATCAGCCAAGTTGGTTTAAGACTTGCAAAACTGGCAGATACTCACATAAAATGAGCGAGGATTGTGTCCCCCACAAGTCCGGAAAGGATTAAGTGCTTCTTGGTGATGTCATAGACTGGCAGTTCAACTCCCACCACTATAGCAGCTCGCTGAGCAGTGGGGACCACACCCTACCAAGTGAAAAGATTGGAAGATAAACATGTGCTTGGCCACAGTGCTGCCATAGGAGACTTTCCATCTAGTAGCTCCCTTGCATCCCCACCCCCAAATATGAGACTGTGCTGGGACCATCAAGGGGCAAGCATTTCCACCTGCCTTGCCCCACCCCTCTGCCTGGGCCTTATCAGGAGGAGCTGCAGGCTGAGTCGTGCTGCTGCAGGGATGAGACTGTGCTGGGACCATCAAGGGGCAAGCATTTCCACCTGCCTTGCCCCACCCCTCTGCCTGGGCCTTATCAGGAGGAGGTGCAGGCTGAGTCGTGCTGCTGCAGGGATGAGACTGTGCTGGGACCATCAAGGGGCAAGCATTTCCACCTGCCTTGCCCCACCCCTCTGCCTGGGCCTTATCAGGAGGAGCTGCAGGCTGAGTCGTGCTGCTGCAGGGATGAGACTGGGCTGGGACCATCAAGGGGCAAGCATTTCCACCTGCCTTGCCCCTCACCCCTGCTCTTAGTGACATTTTTCTGGGGACTGCCTTTTACCAGGAAGATGAATGCTTTTGGTTTGCTGTTCCTGTTTTTTTAGAGATGTTAAGACTTCGTTAGTTTGATTTTTTTTTTTTTGTAAATTGTATTGTTTTTATTTGTATTTTGTATTTGTATTTTTTTTGTGTGTAAGCTGCCTTGGGTTGTTAGTCTCTTAATGTTTTGATGTTTACATGTTCTGCTTTGTACGTTGCTTAGAGTGGCTGACAATTCAGCCAGATAAGTGACTAATAAGTCGAATATTAAATATTAAATACTTGATAGTTGCAACCTGCATAATCTTTCAGAACAGAAAGGCCCACTGGCCTATTAAGGTCAACTGAGGGTCCTGGGAAAAACAGCTCCTGGTCTCCTTCAAAAAAGATTGTTTCCTGTGCCCTTGCTCCCTGGCCAAATCCTCAGTTTTGCAATAGAAACCCAAACTTCCTGACTGGAATACGTTATGTTGATTTCCCCTTCACCTTCTTCCTTCACCTATTTCACCTTCTTCCCTTGCAGTTTCCCTTCTTCTAAGAATTTGCATCTTGATTTCTGCATGTTTGGATCAAAACTTGGAACAATAATTCAGGAAAGAGGCAGTATTGGACCCCAATTTGTGGCCAAAATGAGTCCTAAAGCCTCTCACTTACATTACCTCAGCTTATCTCTACAAAGCCAATTTGTCTTATGCCACTATCCCAGTTGTTTCCACTGAAGCAGTAAGCTACTGGATCCCCCCTGCTGAATTGGACAAATGAAGATCCTGCAGAGGCTTATTAGGCAGACCCAACAGCTACAGAAGGAGAAGGAAAAACTAGTGACTGATAAGGTGGAACTAAGTAAAATTAATCGCGCACACACGCACACACTCTAGCACTTTGCTAGGCATGCAACCACACTGACCTGTCATTTAAGCCACCTATTAGGGAACAGAATCAGTTTGCCTTAACCAGAAGTGGGGGGCAGTAATGGAGAGGAAGCTCTGTGCCCACTGCAAAACTTTTAACTTCGGCTTTATGTCATTAGTGCCCCCTTTTATACCTGTCCCATGTCATCCATCTAGTCTGGAGAAAAAACAACTAAATTTTGCAATGAGAACTATGCCTTTTAATAACTCCTTACCTATACATAAGCACTTCTGTTTATTCTGAGCACATAATTCACGTAGGGTAGAGTTGGGCTAATCCTAATGCATGCTAAGCAGCACTTACCCTCCAGAGCCCCCGTGTGCCTTCCTGCTGGTAGATGTCTATAAAGCTTCCAATCATGCCTCCCTGGAACAGACTGCCCTGAGCCTGCATTCGGATCTAAAAGAGGACAGAGATCAGCAAGAGACTTCCCCATTGGAGAAGTAGATCACATTGTTCCTGAAAAAGTAATGCGCCAGCTGTGATCCAAAATTATTGCTTGTGGGGCCCAAGAAACTAAGCACGACACAGCCCCTTCTGAGAGTACAAGTCCACACAGCTGGCTCACACTGTCTCCCAGACCATTTGTTGTATGCAATTGGTCCTCAACTGATGAGTCAGGGTCCATCAGTGGGTCATGCTCTAACCTATGATGGTATCATCAGCACTATCTTTTTTTTAAGAAGGTTGCAGAGTTTATGAGAGAGACAGCACATAGATACAATGAGGACAAACCTTCTCTACCTGTAAACTGTTGTTATTGTTACTTTATTACCTGCCCTTCACCCTAAGATCCCAGGGCAGGTCATTTAAAACACAACACTGAAAACAGTTTAAAAACAAATTACAATCACATAAGTAGGGCAGGTCCTAAAAATATACATCTCAGTTGTAAATGACCAAGGTAAAGAGGTGCATGTGTAGTGAAGATGCCATAACTTAGGGGATGCCACAGAGAATTATTTCTCCCACGCTACCACCACCTGAGCTTCTGAGGACAGCAGAACTACCAAGGGGGGCTCCGCTGTTGATCTTATAGGGAAGGAGGTGGTCTCTCACATATTTGGGGCCTAAGCAGAAGAAGGAAGTGACCAGCACAGCTTTTCTCATCCCTCAATTAGAAGCTGCACCTGTTGAAATTCCCTATTCTGCACAGATACTCCTGCTGTCCTCCTTTCCTCCTGGTCACAAGAGAGAAACAGGAAGATTATTATATACGGGGTTTTTTGGGGGGGGGATCAAAGTGGGTCTTGCATTTATTTAGAAAATGTATAAACCACTTGATCAAAACGTTCTCCAAATACAAACAGAAGTAATAGATACCATCATCATTAAAAACAAAGATAAAAATCAATAAAACTTTTTAATAGGTTACAGGTGATAGTTAAAGGCAAGTCCTGGATCTGAATAGCAGAAGACTATTGCTCTAAACCACTGGTTCCCAAATTCTTTTTCCCATGGACCACCTGAAAACTGCTAAGGATCTCGATGGACCACTCAATTTTTCTGCCAGTTGTAGCAATTACAATGCACTGTGCTAGATGCTGTATGTTTTTTAATTGTATTTTTATTGCTTCTTTTATTTCTTATATATTGTATTCTTATATATTCCATAGAATTCAAATTGCAATACAAAAGAATGCAAAAGGAGAAAAGAAGCAAAAAACATACAATTTTAAAATAATATTAAGGTTTAATGCGATGGATCCACAACCAAAAATCCACAGACACAGTGCGGACCACCTGAATGAAACTCAGAGACCACAAGTTCTACACCCTTCCAACTATTATAAGAGTAAGCTAAATTACATTCAATGTCCTCTCTGCTCCTTGCTGCCCTCCATTCAATCCGCTGGGGGTTGCAAGGTGGGACAGACACACACACGAAGCATCAGCTATAGGAGTGCTATGGGTAGGGAAGGTAAAATAGTACCTCCATAGGCTAGGGACTGAAGGAAGTAGCAGCCATGCCAGCAAAGGCAGGTCCATCTTACCTTCAGCACATCCGTTGGATTTGCAATCGCAGAGGAGATCACTCCCGACACGACCCCACAGATGACATTAATTAGCAACGTTTCATCTAAAAGCAGGAAGAAGGCGTTTGGGAAGGGAGTTATAAGCCCAAACTGGACCCCGAAGAAGGGACAGCAAGAGAGCAGATTTCAGGAAGGAAACATGAAGATGACAAAGATACAGCGCTATGTAAAGACCAAGTGCTCCAACTTTCTAGCCTCTTCTGTCCTGGGTCTATGACATGAAGGACAGTGTTGTGCAACTGCGGGATTCTAAAAAGAGTACCTCTACAGCTTGAGAAGTGAGAGCACAGGAGCAGACTACCAATTAACCTGCTGTTCACAGCAGTTATCTGCCTCGAAAGGAATGCCATCCAATCCCATGGGGCTCTCATGTGAGCCATGTTCAAACAACTTTGATGGAGAGGGGGGGGGGTCTATTGAAAGCACCAGCCCCAAGACTGAAAAACCCAGCAGAGGGGATTAGATTGTTAGGTCAGAAAGGAAAAGCCAAGAGTCAGAGCAGAGTTAATGCTGGGAAGGGCAGTGGTACTGACCGCAGCGCTCTCCAAAGGAGACCGGGTCACTGGCTGCCCAGGGCCTGCAGGGAAACAAACATTTAGGACACAATACCCAGAAGCAGAGAGACCACAATACAACATATGTGACAGGGTGTAGACAGAGGCAACTGTGCTGGGCAGTGAAGAGACAAGCAGGGACGCATGATTGTTGGATTCTAACCAGGATGTTAGGTTCCCCCCATTGCAAATTCCAGAGAAAGTCTTTCCTCAGTTTCTATCATGGCTTCTCCATATCTAGCCTGGGGGCAGCAGGACTACCGGCTTAACCAGAATCCTCAAGAGCAACATTACTGAGCTCTAAGCTTCCAAAGGGAAAACAAGAGGGCAGTACTGCCCAGGATCCTGATTTACAGGAAGCGCTAGAGAGGAAATGCACCAAGATGAAGCTAAGTAGCAGTCAGTAGATGGAATGAAGATTAGAGCTTTACTGGCTGTAGCAACTTACCTACCTCTAAGAAGGAGAACCCCCCCCATCTCTCCAATTTTGTCTGGAATAGCAAGTGTGCTATCTGTAGCAGAAACATCCCTGCATGCTCTTATGCCAGTGTACCCATCGCCAAATGACCAAATTTCAGGTAGCAGCCACTGATGAACAACACTGAGTGGGAGCTCTGTTTTTGACCCCAATCAGGATAAAATAAGAGCAATTGCATCCAAAGATGCTGTAGAAACGGGCAAAGGTAGCAAATTAAGGGGAGGCAAAGCCAACTTACTCTTCCTTGAAAGAAGTGAAGCAAAAAAGAAAATACCCCCCAAGGAACAAGCTTTATCATTTGAAACATGTTGAGTCTTTTAAGATTAAACGTGTCTTCCTACAGCACCTTTGGGTGCAGCTCCAGATTTTTTTGGTACTGGATTGCTGCAGCTCTTTTGGCCACCTTGGGGATTTGAAGCTAGAGGAATAAGACAGGAAAGCCCAAACCAGATTAAAAAAAATATTTATACAGTACCATTAACGCACGAGGCTCTACAGCTTAAGAAAAAAGGACCCACACTGTTTTCTTGGCATACTGACCTTCTAAGCGATCCACGAAAAGCCGCTTCAAACTCTGGTATATACCAATCTTTATGGTGCCATAAGAGGCTTGTCTTAACAAGGCTGGAGCAATCCTGCAGTAGAAGAAAAGACAGTTAAGATCTACTCAGAAGAGCAAGAGCACCACCACTCTTTTTCTTTCTTTCTGTGCTTTCTCCAGCATTTCAAGTACCAGATTTTGACTATCATTATCTATGGGTTCTGAAACCTCAACTTGAAAGGTGGTGAAAATACGTGAAGCATTGTGGGGTTACTGTATGTAAAGGATGGGGCAGAGATTTACCCGGAATAGAGTGCCAGAATGCCTTCCTCCCTGGAGATGCGAAATAAGGCATGGAACATGCCCCGATACTTGATCTCTCGGAAACGGGCATCAATGCTTTGGCCTTGAACTTGAAGTCGTGTTTTGGTGAGATCCACAGGGAAGGTTCCTGTAAGGGGGGGAGGGGAAGGAAACTGTTCAGACACCTGATGAGGGCTGAGAAGGGTGATCATTGGTTGATTGACCCTGTCCAAAATCTGTGCCACTGCTAGCCTCTCCATAATGATTGTGGATTTGACTGGGATGCAAATAGGCTTAAATGTTTGTTCTTCTCCCTACAAAGCCCAAGATTTGACTGTACTAACCTAAGCTCTCCAAATGGATCCAATAAGATGTATTTGTTCCATCTGCTTCCCAGATCCCTTCCAAAACAAGTCTTATGGCACTGTTACAGATTAACCAATCTACAGTATTATGGCATAATAGGAACATAGAAAGCTGTCTTCTTATACTGAATCAGACCCAGGGTTGATTTGATTTAAATTAAATAGATTTAAATCATGATTTAAATCGCTTCTCTGAAAGACTCAATCTAATGATTTAAATCACAGTTTAAATCACTAGTGAGGAAGATTCTATTTAATCATCTTTTTCAGTAAAATGGAAATGGAGTGCCTTCAAGTCGATCCTGACTTATGGCGACCCTATGAATAATTGCTTAGTGTGTACCAACCTTCTAATGAAACTTACATATCCAAATATGTATTTTTATATTAAATAATAATGGACTTCTACTAAAAAAGAGAGAGCCAGTGTGGTGTAGTGGTTAAGGTGTTGGACTACGACCTGGGAGACCAGGATTCAAATCCCCACACAGCCATGAAGCTCACTGGGTGACCTTGGGCCAGTCACTGCCTCTCAGCCTCAGAGGGAGGCAATGGTAAACCACCTCTGAATACCGCTTACCATGAAAACACTATTCATGGGGTCGCCATAAGTCAGGATCGACTTGAAGGCACTCCATTTTTCATCTTTGCACTTAGAGAGAGGCAAGGCCTTAAAGAGAGAGAGAGGGAGACAGCGAGCATTTCATTTACATCACCTTCAGAATAGGATTGATCAGGTTATCTTCCAGCTCCATAGACTGCTGTTAACATATTCATAGAATATAATTAGAAATTGTATAATTAGTATTCATGATGATATCTTTGACATAGGCTCTTTTTTTACTAGTTGTTTTAAGAAAAGTTTAAAATCCAATTTAAAATTTAAAAATCCAATTTTATTTTTTTTTTAAAAAATCATTGATCAACCCTGGTCAGACCATTGGTCCATCTAGCTCAGTACTGTCTAAACTGACTAGCAGAGTTCTCCAGGGTTGCAGAAGGGGGCCATTCCCAGCCCTACCTGGAGATGCCAAGGATTTAACCTGGGACTTTCTGCATTCAAAGCACATCCTCTACTACTGAGCTATGGCCCTTCCTCTAAGCGATCATAGACCAAAGTTCATTTCATCAGATGCAACTCTGGTCCATGAAAATTTATGCCATAATAAATTTATTCATCTTTTCAGGTGCCACAAGATGTTGTTGTTGTTGCTACTAGAGACTTAACAGTTATCTCTGAGCATTCTTAAGTATTTCTAAGCATTAATGGCCTTCTCTGACAACCTTTCATCCAAGTATTCACCAGACCTAGATGTACTCATCTTCAGAGAGGGAACTATAATCAGCAGCCGAATTTACTCTAAAAGTGATAGTGAATCAGTAACAGTCCAAGGTGAAACCTTCCATGCATTTTACAGAGATGTGGCAATTTTATGTTATCACATCAGTTGCCTTTTCTCTTTGAAAGGTACTGTAGTGTTGCAGCTACTAAAGCTATGAGTCAAGGTATTCCCCTGCCTTTCACCACAATCCAAGACAAACTTGTCAATATATATCACCATTGGCCTTCTATTCTACAACACTGCCTACATTACAGGGTTGCTAATAAGGATTACTGATAATGTCTGAGAAGTGCTTTGAACCCTCTAAATTGCTACATGTTTATTTATTTCATTGATATGCTGTCTTTCTAACAACATGCTCAAAGCAGCATAAGACCCAATTAATAAAAATGGGGAGAGGGAAGCATATGGAAGAGGGAAACGGAAAAGAAGCATATTCAGTACAAACTCTTTCAAACTATTATAGAGAGAAATTACTTAACAGCCAGGTGGAATTCTCCCTACAGGAGACAAGCATAATCATATAAATGCTACTTATTATATGAAAGGTAAATCCTTCAACCACATTGGGGCATTTACACAACCAAAAGACAAATTCTAGAGGGCTAGTTTATGACCGCACAAAAGGAAAAAGGAAGTTTCGTGGTACAAGCTTTGGTGGGCTAAAGCTCACCAAACTGAAAAATTAAGTGCATGTATATGTACACTGTATCACAGAAGTGGGGAACCTCCAGCCCACAGGTCTAATTAGGCCACTAGGACCAGGCTATTCTGGCCATCTGACACTCGCCTGTCAAACACCTGATGTTAGCTATAACATCAGGTATGTGCAGACAAAAAGGCAGCGGGTCACAGTGCTTCTGAGTCCCAACGAACGGCTTATGGGTTGCGTTTTAAAGTGCCCTTCAGGGCTTTCTGCAAAGGGCTTGCAAAGGGTCCTGCGTGGTGCTTTGACACCTCAACAATCAGCTCTGTCCAACTAGCTCAGTATCTTGAATCTTGACTGGCAGCAGCTCTCCAGAGTTTCAGTCTGAAGGCATTCCCAGTCATAACCTGGACATGCTAGGAATGGAATCTGGTGCCTTTGGCGTGCAAAGATGCACTCTCCACTGAGCCGTAACAGTTACCTTAAAGAGCACTATGGCTGGCAGAACTTATTGCATCAAACAAATCACCTCCTGCAGGCCTTGCAATATAATTCATATCCGTGAGCACAGACACCCAGGAGGATACCATATTCTGTACAACTGACCTATGCACATGCTCCAGAAACCAGAAATTCACATCTTGACCCAAAAATTGAAACCATCAGTTGCAAAGTACTTTGGTTCAGAGTATCACAGCCTCTCCAATCTATTATTACAATAGAGATGCCACCTGATCCAAGAAATTGTAGATCCAGAAATTCTCTCTTGTCGCTGGACTTGACACAGCCTCAACCTGGAGGATAATACCCAACATTACTCAGCTACAGGAAAGGCAACACCTCAGAATATTCTTTTCTCGATGTTCTATAACTGCCACTTTGGCTACAACACCCTTTGATTCACATCAGAGAAGCTCAAGAAGGAAGAAACCAAAACGTTTTGCCATAAGAAATTAATCTGGTTTTGTTAGTCACTGTAATAAATAAAAGAATTTAGTGATTAATTGCATCCTATCAGGATCCAGAGAAAATTTGTCTGAGGTACTCTTTGATACTTTTATGCACACATAATTCATGGATGTATGCAACATATGATATTCCACCTGACTTGCAGCAAAGGAAGCAGAGGCTCACTTCATCGGCTGAGCTGGAACTAACTGTCATTTGGCTCTTCTTCCCACAGAACTGTCTCTTTCAGTGGCCATTTCATCTGGTCATGAAAAAATTACGTAACTTATGAAGAATTAGCACCTGAATTCGCTTCTTCTCCTGTTTCCCATCAATCCCCATTTCCTTTAATATCATGTCTACTAGACTGTAAGCTTGCAGAAGGAACTGTGTTTTTTAAAAAACAAAACCAAATCTTTGCATAGCACCTAGAAAACATTAGGTGCTTCACAACTTATTATGCAGACACACAGAGCAATGTGCATGATGTATGCATGCACATATAGACAATTGTGGAAGAGATCTCCAGTCCACAAAAATGTGTCACAATTAATCTCATAAATCTTAAAGGTACCACAGGAACACTTAGTTGCTTTTACAGCTAAAAGAGAGCATTCACACATAGGCACTCTGTCCCTGAACTTAGCTAATCAGTCCCCAAATGAAAACTTCATGAACAATCCATGAACGCAGACATCCATTATTTTATATTTTTATATTTTATATACCATCCTTCCTCTGAGAAGCTGCGCTTAGCATTTTACATTCTGTTCTACCCTCTCCATTTTTATCTTCACAACAACCCTGGAGGTAGGTTGACCTGACAGACAGCGACCAGATGAAAGTCACCCAGGGAGCTTCAGGGTGGATGGAGATTCAAACCAGGTTCTCTCCTGTCTTAGTAGAGCAGACTAAGCACTCCAACACACTGGCTTCTATTTATATCCCATCTTTCCTCCCAGGAGAAGAATGTGGTGTACGTGGTGCTCTCTCCCCATGACAGCCCTACAAGGTAGGCTAGGCTATGAGATGTTGGCCCAAGGTCACCTCATGAGCTTCACAGGCATTTTGAACCTAGGCCCCTCTAGTCCTAATCCCACATTTTAACCCTACACCATACTGCTCTCTTCTCCCCCATCCGTTTTCTCTCCCCATTTCCAAGAACCTACCCTGCAATTTCTACCCACTATTAACACTTAAGATTCCAATTTTTCCTGCAAGACCCTCAGCACCAGAGATGTTTTTGCCTCAGTTTTACCCGGCTCACAGCAACCCTAAGAGGTAGGTTAGGCTGGGAGAGTATGACTAGCTCAAGGTCATCCAGTGAGATTCCGGAGCGAGATTCGAAGCAGGTTATCTCCTGTCCTAGCCCGATACTCTTAAAGCATTGCACCACACTGGCTTCCCTGCCCTTTTTTGGCAAGGCGCTGAGGACCGTACTCAGAATGGACTGCACCATCAGCAACAGCGGGTGGGGGGAGAAGAGCCCATAAGAGGGGGGAGGGAAAGGAACAGCCCACAAAGGTCGTCCTAAAAAACCTTCTATGCTGCCTTAGAGGTGAGCTTGTCATGACTAGGCCCAGAAAGGGGCATGGCCTGTTGCCCGGTAACGGGAAAGAGGCGGGGCTAAGGAAGAATACACGCACCTTCCCCCCGCCCCGCTCCGTACCCACCGAACTCGGCCACGAGCGAGGCCAACCCGCCGTAGACGAACGGCTTCCAGCTCAGGACCGACATGGCGGCTGAGGAAGGGAGCCGCCAGGCCCCCCTCCTCCTCTTCTTCTTCGGACGAGCAGCCTCGCTCTTCTTTCACACGGCGGCGGCGCGGTGCTTTTTCCTTAGCTGGAGAGAGAAAGACCGGGATTCTGAGCGGGCCTGGATGGCAGCCGGCAGAGGCCAAGAAAAGAAAGAAAGAGGCTTCGCCGCCGAGTGATCTCTGTTGCGCAAAGCAGGCTTGACGCTTGTGATTGGACGGGCGAAATGGGAGTTTTGGAGGAGGCGGGACAAAACTTGGCCAATGGCAAAGCGGCGGAGGGTCCGTCTCGCCCACACGGGGAGCGTGTGTCGTCGCGCCCTCCGACTACGCCCCCCTTTCCTTAGTCAAGGAGTTCTGCAGGGTTAGCGCTTCTGGTCTTATAGCAAGGGGGAAGTGTCAAAGAGTGTGAAGTCGCCAGAGTGGACTGAGGGAGCGGCACGTGCCAAAGGCTACACCCAGGGGTGTAGTCCTCCAGGGTCGCTTACTTTTTTGGGAGCATGGTCCCAGCCAATGTATGAGCCAATCAGCATGAAAGAGGAGTGTGTTAGCCACTAGAAAGAGTCTTTGTCTTTCTTGCTGATTGGAACCAATCATAGTGAAAGGAGGCAAGTCATCCGCTGAGAAGACTTTTGTCAGTAGCAAACACACAGCCTCTCATGCTGATTGCCTTCTGGGATGTCTGTTGTGGATAAGAGCAATGAAGCCGAGGGAATGTTGAAAGGGGAGCATGGTATGACTATCATGAAGGGACCCTGCCCTTCTGAATTTGCCACTACACTACTTGTGTGTTCAGCAGCTTGGGAGTTGGTTATATGTAACAGGAACATAGGAAACTGCCTTATTCCGAATCAGACCATCGGTTCATCGAGCTCAGTATTGTCTACATCAGTGTTACCCAACCTTTTTTGACCCAACGCCCCTTTGCAAAATCTTTTTTGTGCCCAACGCATCCCTCAGATTAAGTATACGCCAATGCTACCTATTATACTTAATATACTTAACAAACTCATTCAGTTTACTGGCATTGTTTTGTTAAACAAGTTCATTTAAACATCACAGAAACAACGGGTAGCAAGTGTGTCCCATTCCTGAAGAAAACCAGCGAATAACTGTCTGCGTCACCCGTTTGCACATGGCACTCATCCGTTAGAAGAATGCGCCCTCCACCAGTACACCCAGCTTATCAAACACTCTCTCGTGATTGGTTCCAACATCCCTCAAGACAGCATCGGAACATTACCTAGTGCCGGGGCATGGCTAATATCCCCATTCCTTGATATGACACTGGCCGCTATTCAGAATTTCTTTACTAAAGAGCACACACCATTTATAGTGTTATTTCCATGAATTGAGACTATTAAATACATTCTAACTGGGGACAAAACAGTTTAAAAATTAATGATTTGTGTATTAAATAAAATTAAACTTAAATGCTTCAACTGTCGCATCAGACCGCCAAATGTCAACACCCCCCCTAATGAACCCAAATGCCCCCCTAAAGTTTGTAGTCACGCCAATGCCCCCCTGAAAGGCTGTAACGCCCCCCAAGGGGGTGCTACTGCCCACATTGGGAATCGCTGGTCTACATTGATTGATAGCGGCTCTCCAGGGTTTCACGCAGGAGTCTCTTCCAGCCTTACTTAGGGATGCCCAGGTTTGAACTTGGAACCTTCTGCATGTAAAGTAGATGCTTGACGACCAAGTATGAATTATTACTTTTAATTAACCCCAGGTACACATCTAATAATATGTACCAAAAGCAAAGTACACATCTAAATAGAGGGAAGACATTTCTAGACTTTGTGGTATATAACAAAGCCACTCATCTCATTTTCACACTTAACAAAGCTTTAACAATGATATTGAACCTGCCATGTCTTGCAAGATGGTGCTATTCTCTACTCAAAAGTAAGCCTCACACATTTCATTGCTATTTAGGTCCCATTTGCACTATACAATTAATGCAGTATCATACCACTTTAAACAGTCACGGCTTTTAGCAAAGAATCCTGGGGACTGTAGTTTGTTAAGAGTGCTGAGAGTTGTGGCGAGACCCATTTCCATCACAGAGCTATGATTCCCAGAGTTCCCAGGGAAGGGGGATTGACAGTCTAGGAATCCCAAGAGAGCATCACTCCTCTAATGGGAGGGTTTATTAAAAGAGTTGTGGCCAGCTCTCTACAAAAGGTGTACACTTAGCCAATGCAAGACTGACATTTTTTATGCTTAAAAATATGGGCTGATTTTTCTGAATGGGGCTGGAGGATGGAGTGAATGAATGGAGCCAATTCTTACCAATGTTTTCCTATAACTCATCAGAGATGCTTTGTGTGCCAATAATAAGTGTGTGACATATACTGGAGTCAACAAATCCAGCACAGCATGAATATAGTGAAGGGAAAACCTGCACCTACTAAATATCTGCCTGTTGTGCTACTTTTAAAGGTACAATAAGAGTGATTGGAGTATTTGGTAATCCTAGTTCCTGCTGTTCCGGAAAAACAACCACCACAAAGATGGTAGCTTCTCTTGCTTCACCTATCCTCCCCTTTTCAAGCTGTTCCCTCTACATACATAAGAGAATTTGAGTGCCTAAGGCCTCTGCACCTGGGGGTGGTGCATATAGCCATCACAATTAGTAGCCACTGAGAGACTTATCCTCTGCGAATTTGGCTGTTCTAAAGCCATTTAAGCAGGTAGTTTAGGAGAGCAATCCCAACTATGTCTACTCAGAAATAAGTCCTACTGAATTCAATGGGAATTCGAAAGTCCCAGAAAAATGGGGTTAGGATTGCAGCCTTTGGCCACATTCATACCATACATTTATTCTACTATTATTCCACTTTAAACAGTCATGGCATCCCCCCAAGAATCCTGGGAACTGTAGTTTGTTATGAGTGCTGAGAGTTGTGGCAAGACCCATTTCCACCACAGAGCTATGATTCCCAGAGTTCCCAGGGAAGGGGGATTGACAGTCTAGGAATCCCAAGAGAGCATCACCCTGCACTCTTCACAAACTATGCTTCCCAGGATTCTTTGGGGGAAACTGTGACTGTTTAAAGTGGAATAATAGTAGAATAAGTGTATTGTGTGAATGCAGCCCCAATCTCCCTATCGGACGGCTGATACAGGGAGATGGGCTCAGTGATGCTGCCTTTGGGACAGAAGTTCAGGGCCCCACTTAGCAGCATGAACAGAAGGCTAGCTGACTACATTTATGTTGATTATTGCTGCCCAGAGCTCCTTTGATAGGAAGGGTGGGGTATACATTTAATAAACAGTAGTACTTCCGAAGCAAATGAATACTCTTTTATCATCTAGAGGGAAGGCCATTTGAGATTATTGAGTGAAGTATTTAAATTATCCCACTGCACTTCTGAACGGGCTTTCTACAGGGCAGGTGTATATGCCATCTCTCTGTTTTGGTGCCTTCAACAAGTGAAGATTTTCCCTGTCATGCAAGAGGTGGCTAACCTGTGGTCCTCCAGGTCACACGATCCCTGACCACTAGCCATGCTGGCTGGGCTGGCGGGAGTTGGGAGTCCAACAACATCTGGAGGGCCAAGGAGTAGGAAACCTTTGTTCAGCCTGAGGATCACATTCCATCATGGGCACCGTTCCAGGGGCCACGCAGCAGAGGTGGGTGGGAGCCAGAGGCAAGAAGCAGTGGTCTGTATAGTCGGCTACATTCCAGCCATGCAAATGCGAGAGGCTTCTACACAAGCCTCTCTATCCAGGTAAGCAGGAGGCATTATCACCGTTCAGTAACATATTCCCCGCAGGCAATGTGGGCACTGTGCAGGGCCAGTGAGGGGCGTGGTCTGGGGAAAGTCCCAAGGGCCAGAGACAGGCTTGGAGGGATGCATTCATCCCCCAGGTGTAAAGCTCCCCACTGCTGCTCCATCCAACAAAATTCTGCCCAAATGAAAAGCTTTTACGGTGCTTCCCACTGAGGCTTGGTGAAAGGAAGAACAGCACGCCTTCATTTTCTTTTCAGTAGTGACATGCCCAGTTACTACAAGACTTTGCTTCCTCTTTGCTCTATAATTAAGGTTATCTGTACAGGTAAAACATACCAATTCTTTACCTTCTGGTGCAGGGGTCCCAAATCTTTTTCACCCTGGGGGCTCATTTGGAATTCTAAGGAACCGTTACGGGCACCAAAAATACCCTTTTCACAGAAGAAAAACTGGTGATGCTCAGAACCACACCACCACTACCACCGACAGACAGAACACCTACACATACCCATAATGAACAAAACACAGACTGAAGAAAAAGCAACAACACCCCCTGGAAGAAAGAAACTCAATTTCTGAAAAATAAAATAAAAATTGGGAGGAGCAAAGGGTCTTGACAGGTGCCAAAGAGGGTGTCTGAGGGCACCACACTGGGGCTCCCAGCTCCAGTGTTTACACTATCCAAAACAACAAGGATACACAACAACCTGAGCAGTTCCAGGAGCTTTGCATTCTCCAGGTTCCACAAGAATAAACTAGTGTGGGCAACCATAACTATTCAAAGTGGATTTATTAATACTAGATTTAAAAAAAACAAACTCTCAAACCAATGGAAGCTTTATTTCCAAACTTCAGAGAATGAAGATGACCAGTCAACTGTACACATCTTTCCGCCAAGGAACTAGAGAAGCCCAGCTCTATTCCTTGTGCCTCTTTTTCCCCAAAGAGAAGAAGTACAGTGCAGCACAGAAGGGGAGGCCAACAGCGCACACCCTGCACCCTACCAAGAAGTCATCCCAGTCAGCCAGACTCCTTACTGACCCCCAGTACTATTCATCTCACTGACCTGATGCTCTGGCAGTTAAGGTCACCATCCCCCTTTGTGTCTCTTTCCACTCACAAGGGTGGAAGAGGGTTAATAGTGGCTTGAGGACACCTCCCTGGAAGGCTTATCTCTTCTCTCCCATCGTTCTCGAGATCTTCTGCTTTCTGGTGCTCGGGACCTTTCTTTAGGGGCATCTACCTTCTTGTGCTTGTCCTCACTATGGGATGCTCTCTGTTCTTGCCTGTCCCTGTCTGTGCCACTGTCACGAGACCTCTCTCTCACACGCTCATACCTGGGCTCCTCTTCCACCAGGTTTGTGTGTTTGTGTCCAGATGTGCTACTCGAGGTCTGCTGACTGGCACTAGCGTATCGTTCGTAGCCTGGGTCTTTCTTCTCCACTTTGATCCTGGTTTTAGAAGGGGGTGAGTCACCGAGCTGATCCTCTTTCACCCTTTTCCGGTGCTCTCTCTTATCTTTCTTCTTCTTTTTGCTCTTCTCTTTAGATGAAAGGCAAGACACAGATGTCAAAAAGGGTTCCATCAACATCCCTCCCAAAGGCCCTTAATATTCCTGCTCTTCTACCTCTATATCACATTATCTGATTTTTCACCTTTCCAGAAAACTCTTCTTCCTAGCACTTTATACGCCATGACATTCCCAAGGTACTCAGACAGGAAACTTTTCTAGAACCCATGTCGCCCCAATCCAGTTCATTGTTTTCCATGTGTGATCTCAGGTCTGCTTTGTTGCTAATCCTGCCTTATACATGAGCCTTACAAAGATACTTCAGTTGTATTCCATTTCAAGACACAAATGAAGACCATTTTTTTCACAGTATATTGAAGCAAGCCATTAAAATTAAGGCATTTGCCTTCTTTCCCCTCCAGTTAAACAAGAGGTAGAACCACTAATGCATCCCAGCACAGCTGCTCTCCAGCCCACACTAGTCAGGTAAAAAGACAGATAAGCCAAGAAAGGTAAAAGAAATTGACAGAACTTTGGACTTCCCAGCATGCTTTGGCGCTGTCTTCCCCCCATCTCTCCCTAGGAAACATAAATGTAATTCATCATTTCTAGACCTGGAAGTTTCAAGTGGATTTAAACATTTGACACACACACATATAGGAGAGCTGTCACCTTTTTTGTGTTTCTTTACTTCCACCTCACTGTCTTTGGAGGACTCAGGTGAACTTGGAGGAGGTGTTTTAACACCACATCCTTTTTCCCGGAGGGCTTTTGTTACATCATCAATGTCCTCAGAGTCTTTTGGTGGGCGATAGTTAGCCACATGGTCCACACGAATTGTTCTTCCTTTAATCTGCGAAGAGAATCACTGGAGTTACGGGACAAACACGTGTAAGTGGTCCACATTATTCTCTCCCTTTTCTTTGAAGCTGGGCAGGAGTGGAACCCCAAAGCATAAGCCTGGAGCAGAATAAGGGTCCGCCCTTTAAAATGTTGATGCCTGAAAGAATACTTTGACTAGTCATTTTGAGCGCTGTTGAAAATGTTTGATTTCTGCAACTACAGCATGAGAAACAGTACTTTAGAATTACTGCCTCCTTTCAGACACAGCCCTAGGAGTCCTGCCGTAGAGTCACCAGCTCCTTCTACAAACCCTCCCTACAAGGCCCAAGTGTCTCAATGCACCTTCCAGAGTGGGAGCTTAGCACAGCCCAGTGCTAATAATCTACCACAACCGAGAGGATTTCCAGACACTTTTTATGTCTCCAATGCCAAACCAACCTTTATCCCATTAAAATTATCAACTGCAAGGATGGTGCTTCGCTGATCTTCATAGCAAACAAAGCAGAAACCTTTGGATTTCCCCGTCTTCTTATCACGTACCAGGTTTATGTTCACAATTTCCCCATACCTGAAGGGAAAAACAGAGGTCACCAGACCTTAGCCTTCTAACTAAAAATCTGGAAGGATACAGCTCAAGTAGCAATATACTGGGAAAACACAAATGCTGACGTAGGGTTTAATTCCTCAAGGCAGAGAAGCACAATCCTGCTTCATATATTGGAACTATGAACATAATTACTACGCTGGGTCAAGATCCGTCTAATCTGGCAATCTGCTTTCAATGTATAAACAACCCTCCAGGAGCCTCTGAGGATTCACAAGCAAGGCATGATACAGCCTTCCCTTGTTTCAATCCAGCATCTGGCATTCAAAGGTATACTGCCTCTGTACATGGAAACAGAATTTCGTTATCATGGCTAAGGTCTGTCCTCTCTGATTGTGTCTAAACTTTTTTTCAAAGCCCATTTTAGAGATACTAACATCTTGTGTTACCTAAGGAAATGACAGTAAGACACCTATGTCTACGGCAGGCCGAGCAAGGAAATAGCAGCATAAGCAGCCGAGGGACAGAACTTTTTTTACATCATCTCAACTCTACCAGAAGACACCACCATTAGAGTTCAGCAACCCAGGACCTGCCGATATCATTTGCCCAACAAGGTCTAAACCATGGGTGGGGAACCTATAGCCCTCCACATATGCTGATGGATCACAACTCCCATCATCCCTGATCATTGGCTATGCTGGCTGCAGTTGATGGGAGTTGTAGTCTGAAAGGACCATATGTTTCCCTATTGCTTGTCTAAAGGATTCAAGGAACATTCTGTTTGAGGAAGAGCAACTAATGAAAACTTTCAAAGATATTTGTAACTGTTCTTCAGTTTGACTATGGAAAACCACTCTTGAGACCTTGCTGTTGAAAAGCTGTACGTAAAATGTTGCAAATAAAAAAGCTAAAAGCCATCAGATAGTGGGGGGAAACCCCAGACACTTATTACTGTCAGCCCAGTGATATCTCAGTGCTGATATTTATTGTTATTATTATTACCATCCACCCTTCACCAGTAGGTCCCAGGGCAGGTCACAACAATTTATAACTCAGTATTAAAAACAGTTAAAACAAGTTACAGTCACAGGAATAGGGTGGGTCCTGAAAATACGGATCTCCGCTGTCAAAGACCAGAGTAAAGAGGTGCATTTCTTGTAGGCAACAAGTGGAAATAGCAAGGGCAGATGGGAAGACACTGTTGGTAAACACTCTGTGATTTTGAAATTCTCTGGGGGTCAAAAAAAAACTAAACATGAGTGCTTTCCAGAAGAATTGCAGGACCACAAACATTAACCAGTCAGAGATGAGCAAGGGGTTATTTTATTATACATTCAAATGGATTATTGGATGTTTGCTTAAAAACGAAATCAGTCAGGCATTGTATCCAGCTATTTTTACTCAGAGCAGACTTATTTAAATTAATAGGCCTAAGTCAGTCATGTCCTTTCATTTCAATGGGTCTACTCTGACTAATATTGGACTTTGAGACTTAACATTGAGAGTTTAAAATCTAAGTAAATAAAAAGTTCACCATCAGCACCACGGCCAAGAAGGAGCCAGAAACAATGCTGAGGCTGCAATTCCCTGCAGCTGCAATTCTACACTCCCTTATCGGGAAGTAAGTCACACTGTACTTTATGAGACTTACTTTTGAGTAGACTACACTGTAAATGTTCTTTAAATTATTTCTGTAAATGTAAAAAAATGTTACCTACTTTGGAAATTGGTTTTAACTGAGAAGCAGGATTTTTTAAAATCCTAAATAAACAAGTCCTCAGCTTCTGACATTAGAAAACTACTTACTGTGAAAATACACAGATAATGTCACCTTCTGTCAGCTCATATGGCAGACCCCCTAGAAGAAAAGAGAGGGAGATATGTTTTCAGCAAAGTCACAACTCTGGGGATTGGGCATCCAAGACTGCCTTTAAGCTTGACACACACCTACAAATACCCAGGCACTGTCACTGTACTCTGAATGCCAGGAGACCTTATCTTGCACACCCAGTTGTGCCTCACGCTCATTCAGCTCATTTATCAGTTTCACTTTGGTTAATGGGCTAGAAAAGAAGACAAAGAGAAAAAAACACCATGAGTCTTGAGATCTCACACTCAATCTTACAACCATACCGACTATTTTCTAAAGGGAGTGGGGGGAGGGTGTCTCAACGTTTATTAGTTTTTGATTTATCCAACTCTACATCCACAGGGCTCAGCATGCATAGTTCTTCCCGTTTATCCTTGCAGCAGCAACAATCCTATGATGTAGGTTAGGCTGACAGAGATAACCAACCCAAAGTCACCCAGCGAGATTCATGACAAAGGGGGATTTGAATATGGCTGCCCCCGTCCTAGTCCGACGCTTTAACCGCTGGTCTAGGCTCTGTGGCTCAAAACTACAAAGAGCCATATTTACAGAACCCTAGTCCCAAGAGCGTGAGAGTCTGTTATGATAACTGCATAATGACAAGGCACTCTCTGCATGCCTAGAAGCATTCTTCCCTGCTAATATTTCACATGTTGCAGGCTGAGCCCCGATTCACATAAAATAACTTCTAGGACTGAGCGCTGATTCAGCAGAAGCCTTGCATCCGCTCCTTCGCAAACTATACCGAACTACAGCCTTTACTCTTCACTCCCAATCTCCCATCCTCCAACCTACTTCATTTTGGTGCCTTCGCCTCTGTTTTCGCGCATGCGTCCGACATCCCGACAGGCTGTGCAAGAATGATCCCACCCAGTCCCCTCTCGCTGATAGACCGCGGCCTCCCGTGAAGGTAACCAATCCTGGTCCTCTCATCTCCCGTTTCTCACCCATCTGGTCCAGCCTCCTTCTGGGATCTACGTAAAAGCAGCATAGAGATAGAAAGTAGAGTCACACGTGGTCTAAACTGCCTTTCACATCCAAAGCCACCAATTGGCGCTGGTTGCACAGTGACGTCGCTCTACCCTTTTGAGTCTCGGTGATGAAAATTCTCTTTTCTTTGCGTTACCATTGAAGATCGGACTGTTGGGGGGAGAGAGAGGGAGTGGGGGGAGAGAGTGTGCATGTGTGTGAGAGAGTAAGAGAGTGTATGTGTGTGTGTGATTTCTTTCTTTGTGCTCTGATAATAAATGGAATAAATGTGTTTAAAATAATTGTAAAAATGTATTCAAAATAAATGTAAACCTATTTAATAAATTTAAATGTAATAAACGTCTCTGCTTTTTAAGATTATGTAGCTTTATATTTCCACATGTTCAAACTAAGGTATTAAAAAGTGGGTGTGGGCTGCTCCTCCTGGGTAAATCACGTAAGGGGCATCTCTCAACAGGTTCTACCTAGCAAGTGAGGTGGTCCTTTTGGGGAACGCCCATATCACTGGTCAAGCACCTCTGCTTTGGATGGAGAAGATCCCCAGTTCAGTCCTTGGCATCTCAACCCTGTCTAAAACCCTGGAGAGCTGCTACCAGTCAGTATAGACAATATTACTATTGGCATTATTGTTATCAATGTAGACAATATTGTGGTTATTTATTATTTAAAAAGGTAAAGGTGTCCCCGCACTTATAGTGCAAGTCGTTTCCGACTCTTAGGGTGACATCTTGCGACGTTTACTAGGCAGACCGTATAAATGGGGTGAGTTTGCCAGTTCCTTCCCCGGCCTTTCTTTACATCCCAGCGTATGCCGGGTGCGCATTTTACCAACCACGGATGGATGGAAGGCTGAGTGGACCTCGACCCCTTTTACCAGAGATTCTACTTACATACAACTGTTCACAAAAATTAAAACATTCCTTCATCTCAGGTATACCTTCAATTGGCTGTACTGTTACCAAATGGAGTTGGTGAGTAAAGCAATGAAGAAACAAAATGTTTTAGTCAAGTTGTTTCGAGATCAAAGCTTAAACATCACCAGATGTGCCTTCCATGACAGATGGCCCATCATACGATTGAGCAAGTAGTTTGTCAAAATTTAACTGTTTGCCAGTCAGTGTTGACAAAATTTCAGATGTTACACTTTGAGCACTTTGTGAATGAAGCTCTAAAACACATATTTCTGTTGGCATCATGCTTACAAGTTATCAGAGAGCAATTGCTACATCTTCAATGCCTTGTTTGTCCTTAGTCTCATCAGCCTACAACACAGCACAAATACTTTAATTAAATCTTTTCCATAACAATTTCTACAATTGTTTTAGCCATGATGTGGATTATTTCATTTTGGATTTCAGGGTTAGTGTATTTGCAGGAATAGTTTCGCAATTTGCCAGTTTTGTTCTCCTTAGAAAATGCAAAGAACTGTAAGAAGAGCCCACTTGCATTTACTTCTGATGGTTCACACCCTGAATCACCTCTGAAAGACAATCGAATTACTTCAGCAATACACTTCACACATGTAAATGTAAATGTACTGCCTCCAAGTCGATTCCAACTTATGGTGACCCTATGAATAGGATTTTCATGGTAAGCTGTACACAGTTGTGCAGGGGGAAGGGAGAATTTCACCTTGTGGTTTTTCCCATTACAATGTTGCAAGAAAACCTGCACTTGACTGAATTTTCTTTTCTCTTAAAGATACAGAATAATTCTCAGGCCCTGAACCTGGCAACCCTAGGTGGAAAGGTTGCCCTAGAAAAAGGCTTACACTCAGCATCCCAGAAGCATTATACAGACCCCACAGCTTTGGTTCCTGATGTCAACTGCAATAGGCTAGAGGCAAGATAAGCCCAGCATGGTGATTGCTTCTGAAAGAGAGGTAAACACTTAGAAATGGACTACTGCTCATCAGGCACTGATGATGTAATTGCCTGCCAAAAAGTAATTAGCTGCCTCTTTGTGAGGCTGGCTGCCATTGCTCACACATCATTGCTTCCTTCCTCCTCACACCAGCTCGAAATGTTAGAGGAGCAGTGTAAGCCAGCAGACAATGCTGTTCCATTTAAAAACATATTTATGGTGCTTACATATCCATGTAAGGTGCTGAGCTATGAAAATACAGTTTGGTGGTAATCTGTCATAAATCTGCAGGGGCAGGAGGAGGTATTTTATGCTGCTCCTTCCAATCTGGTTAGAGCAATAGCCTTCCACTTTTTCAGACCCAGGACTCACCTTTCACCAAAACATGCATTTTGCGACCCATTTCTGTTTTGGTTTTTTTAACCTTATATTTGTATGGGGGTAGTGATGATGTTGTGACCCACCTTAAATCAGGCCACAACCTGGTAGTAGGTCCCAACCCACCAGTGGAAGATCACTGAATTAAAGGACATTTTTACAAGCCCGCAAAAGGGACTAGCCTGCAATTACTAGCCTGGTGCAAGATGTTAGTGTGGTTGAACTGACTAGAGACAGTGACCCTGTGCTGCTGCTAGGGATGGGGGAGAAATCTGATCAATTCACATTTAAAGCCAAACTGATAAAACGTTCACTTTCCGAAACAACTTGAGAACCAAAACACATCCATCCTTTGAAATTTGCACTTGTACAAAGGCAACACTGAGACTAAAGAGCAGGAGGCTGACAGCCAGTGCCACCCCCTTGGATTGGTTGTAAGTAAGGAGGTATTTAGGTGACGGCTAGCTGAAGGCGGACTGAGCTTGGTGGGGAAGGGCCCCATGTGTCCTAATGGATCAGCCTCCAGTGGCTACCAGCCCAAAGATCTGGGATCTTTGGGAACTGCAGTTACTCTTAGATAAAATTGATTATCTAGATCAATTTCAGTTGGGTTTCAGTCAGAAACTGCCTTGGTCACCCTGTGGGATGACCTTTGTTGAGAGAAAGGTAGGGCAGTGTGGCCCTGTTGATTCTCCTGAACTTGCTCAGCAACTTTCTATACCGTGGGGCATTGACTACAGCTAGGCCTTCTGGGTAGGCTGTGTGGGTTAGGTGGTTCCACTCTTACTTGAACGGCTGTTTCTAGAAGGTGGTACTAGATTACTGTTCAATCCCTTATCAGTTGTGCTTTGGGGTTCTGCAGGGTTCTTTCCAGGAACCTGGGGGACCTCAGGTTCAAATGGGCCCCCCAAAGCTTCTCTGTGTGGCCCTCGAGACTCTCCCAAAGCTACCACCAGTGTTGTGACAAATTCAGAAGTGCAGGGTCCCTTCATGATTGCCACAGCCATGCGCCCCCTTGTGCTGCTGGGTTGAGAATGACATCCTTGTTAATGCCTTTACCCACAACAAAAGATGTTCCTAGGAGCCAATAAGCATGAAAGGGGAGAGTGTTTGACTCATCTCCTTTCACTCTTGGCTAAAATCAGCAGGAAAGGACAAAAAATAATGTTGGAAGATTCTTCTCAGTGGCTAAAACATCCCCCTTTCTTGCTGATTGGCCCATTGGATGCTGGAGACATAGGGACCCTGATCCCAAAAAAGTAAGGGGGTCTAAGACCCTGGATGACTAAGCTCCTGCAAACTACAGCCCCTAGTTACCCACCTTTCCCTAAGCCAAAGCCCCAACTGGCGCAACTTCTCACCCTCCTTGTGTGTTTCTGCCTGGCTGCAATGTGTCATAGAATCATAGAATAGTAGAGTTGAAAGGGGCCTATAAGGCCATCAAGTCCAACCCCCTGCTCAATGTCCTTCAACTCTGATAATGCTTCTTGCTTGCCTGGATGGAGGATAGACAGAAGTGTGTATAGAAACTAGCCTACTGAACAAAGGTAAAAATCATTTGCTTTGCTCTGTCCACTTTTGCCTCTGTCTCTGCACACCACTGGCATGTCGTCCCTCGAAGGTTGCCCAGGAGGGAATGCAGTCCTCAAGCTGAAAATGTTCCCCAGCTCATAACATCTGCTTGAAACCACTGGGAGAGGTCTTCTAGAGATTTGGTCTGAGGTGTCTCCACCAATATACTCAGTGTAACACTGAGCTTTATTTCTCATTTTCATCAGACACCAGTGAGGGTACGGCTGTCCTGAACTAGTGCCTGCGCCTGGTAATGGGCTGGATGAAGGTAAGCAAACTGAGATTCAATCCAGACAAGACAGAGGAATGTCACTTGGTGGTTCATCCACCCAGGTGAGTGGTGTTCAGCTTATTCTAGACGCAATTGCACTCCCCATAAAGCAGAGGTGGGGAACAGGATCTGGCCAGTGGGTCAGACTCCTGATCTCCTCCCACCCTCACAGGCCACTTTGACACCTGACAATGATGTCAGGTGACCCTAACCTCCCCCCCCCAAATCTTTTGCAGGCACACCTACAGAGAAAGATCCTTTACATCACTTGACTTCAGTTCAAGCCAGCAATGCAAGAGGATACCTTATACTGAGTCAGGCCACTGGTCCAACTTGATCAGCATTGTCTACACCAGGGGTGGCAAACCCAGTGTGGTCCTCCAGGCCTCTCTGTGGGGCCTTTGTGACTCTCCTCAGGCCATCCTCACTGTCCCTCCTTCACACCCTCCTTGAGTGTTTTCACGTGGCTAGAATATGTCCTTTATCTCTGATAACACCTGGGTGGTATTTTGTATTTTTGCTAACCTTAGGTATATGTTTCACATGGATCAGCTCAGAGATAATTGAACTTCAGCTCCACCTTAGGGGAAATGCTTGTTCAGATCACAAACCAGCAGAGATAAAGCTACAACCAAACCAGTTGTGAGCCATACAAATTTTATTATCAATTTAACATTTAACTTCATTTGAGACAAGCAGGTCTCGGTTCAGTTTATGGAGGCACAAAACTATTTGCCCTTCTCACTCACACACACACACATACACACACACACTAAATGGTTGGAATTGCCACCTCAACAGTTCAGCAGGGACAGGCATTTTTGCTGCTTCCCTCAGGCATGAGCGCCATCTTCGGCACCTTCCCCTGTTGCCTCTCCATGTCCCGATAAAGCAGAGACTTCTGGGCCTTCAGCCGGCAAGCCAGACACATGAAAATAGACTCCACATTCTGACTCTCTTTGGGGTCCTTGGCTGAGGTTTCAAATAAAAGCATGTTGTGTGCATCGGCAAACTTCAGGGCCACACTGGATGGCACCTGGATCTGGTCCCGCAAGTCACACTTGTTCCCCACAAGCACCTTTGGGACAAGGGCAGGGACTGCGTGGCCATTGCACTCCTCAATCCAGGTCTTGAGGTTGAGGAAGGAAGCCATCTTGGTGACATCATAGACAAAGACGACAGCATGCACATTGCGGTAGTAGTGCTCCACCATGCTCTTCCGGAACCTCTCCTGGCCTGCTGTGTCCCAGACCTGCACCTGTGGAACAGAGCAGAATTCCTGATGAAACTATAAGTCAGGCAGAAAGCGATATTTACAATATTTATTTTATTTTATATGTTATTTACATCCCGCCCTTCCTCCCAGTAGGAGCCCAGGGCGGCAAACAAAAGCACTGAACACACTTTAAAACACCATAAAAACAGACTTTAAAATATAGTGAAACAAAACCTCTTTAAAAATGCTTTAAAAACACTTCAAAAAAATTAAAAAGCAATTCCAACACAGAAGCAGACTGGGATGAGGTCTCAACTTAGAGGCTTGTTGAAAGAGGAAGGTCTTCAGTAGGCGCTGAAGACAGAGATGGCACCTGTCTAATACTGAAAGGGAGGGAATTCCACAGGGTAGGTGCTGCCACACTAAAGGTCCATTTCCTATGTTGTGCAGAACAGACCTCCTGATAAGGTGGTATCTGCAGGAGGCCCTCACCTGCACAGCGCAGTGATCAACTGGGTATATAAGGGATAAGATGGTCTTTCAGGTATCCTGGTCCCAAGCTGTATAGGGCTTTGTACACCAAAACTAGAACCTTGAACTTAGCCCGGCAGCTAATATTTATACAGGACCAGCTTCAGCATTAAGGGGGAAGTGGAGGAAGACCCATAGAGCAATGGCAGAGCATCTGCTTTGTCTGCAGAAGGATCCGAGGTTCAATCCACGGAATCATCAGGTAGGGCTGGGAATGTCGCCTGTCTCAATCCCTGCAGAACTACAGCCAGTCAGAGTGGACCAGACTCAGGTAGACGGATCAACTTGGTATAAGGCAGCTACCTATGTTCCTAAGGGGACCCTCAGTAAAGCGCTTTTGGAAGGCTCCTGGCTATGGGACCTTTCAGAGACAGAAGACAGCTACAAGACACCATTAAAAAAAAAAAATCACACAGCCCCCCTGCTATACTGTTGCATTTTTGTTTTGTATAATGCCTGGAGCAAAACAATACCAGAGGGATTGTGGGAAACTTAAAATGGCAGCTCACAGATCCAGACACCCATTTTGTGTGTGTGTGTGTGTGTATCCACACACACGCGCATGCATCCAGGGCAGGCACAGGTGTTATTGGGCTCTGAGGGAGTGCAGGAGTCTTCTGACAGCTGCCAAAGGATTTCAGCCTGCATGTATAACCCGCCTTTCCTCCAAGTAGCGCAAGGCATCCAACATGGTTTTCTTCCCCCTTCATTTTATTTTCACAACCACCCTGGTGTGGCAGAAAGAGAGGGAGAGAAAGAGATTTTCCCAAATTTAACCACTGAGCTTCACGGCTGGCTAATGATTTGAAGTCAGGTCCTACTCTAACACCCTTGGCCACTACATGATGTAAGGGCATGTCCACACCACATAAAGCACATTTAAAGAGCATGGCTTCCCCCAAAGAATCCTGGGAACTGCAGTTTGTTTACGGTACTGGGAACTGTTGCTCTGTAAACTGCAGTCCCCAGGATTCTCTGGGGGAAGCCACGACTGTTGAATGTGCTTTAAATGTATGGTGTGGATGTGACCTAATTTAATTAATTTATTTGAAGAGCTATAAACTGCTTCATAACAACAACAAAAAGTCACTGAAGCGGTATATTCAATAAAATAAACGATAAAATACAAAAGATTGCAAACTCAAGAAAACTAAATAAACACCATTTCTACATTATACAGATTCAATGAAATGATCCCACTTCATCTGTAGGATCACTCTTCTCCCCAACCCAGGCAAGAAGAGATTAACAAGAAAACAAGGGCCTACCTTCTAGCCCACACTCTTGGTTAAGTAAACATGGACAGGCACTCCCTGCACCTAATCTCCCTCTGAAAGCAACAATTTTTTGCACATGTTGACCTTTGTACTCTGGTCTTGAAATCTGCCAAGGCTAAAAGGTCCAGCCTTTGTCCTTGTCTTGGGGGTGACTGGACCTACACATATAACAAAATGAGGTGATAGGAATGCACTGTTCTACTTCAAACAGGGGGAAAGCATCACTGTTGAATGCTTCCTCATATTTAAAAAGATAACATCACACACACTGCGCAAATAGGTGTGGGGGGGTAGGAGCTCATCTGGGAGAAAAGTCCTAGTGCAGACCTTTGCTTGCTATGCTGGCTTTCTATTTGAAGGGAGTTTTTCCAACACATTGACCCATTCCGCACACAACCACTAAGCCCAAACCACGGCTAAGCATGAACATGCAAGTATGCAGCTACTCACAGTGAAAAAAATTGTGGCCGCTTCGCTCCTCCCTGGGTTGTCCTGCTGCCTGGCTATCTGGAGCTAAGCTATGGTTTAGCTTAGTGTTGCATCTGAACATGGGCTCATGGTTTGCCTCCCCCAGATAAAGCATGAGTAGTAATCCGAAAAACAAACCTTGGCCTTAATGCTACACCAAACCATGGCTTAGTGCCAAGTAGTGTGGCAGCAGGACGACCAGGACAGAAGCAAAGTAACTGTAATTTTTACTGCAACTACTGCACACTTGTGTGGTCACGTTTAGCCACAGTTTAGCTTAGCAAAATGCGCAAACCAGGACACTGTTACATTCTAAAATATGATTCTTCCATCCACTGCCCAAAGTAGCACAGTCTATTTTACCACCTTATTTTGCTGCCCATATCCATCAGGCCATGCTTTACATCAGAAAGACAGCACCCGCCCAAATGTTCAACTTAACACCTAGCACAGTGCCAGTTATCTGTTAGTCAGAGATTCTGCCTGGCACAGGGTTTCCCAAACTTCTGAGTTCACTGACCCCTTGATGAGTTTGTAAAGGTGTCATGGACTCCAACCCAAATTCTTAGGAATGTAAATGAAACAAAGTCAAGAATTATCAATATATAATCAACATTTATTAATCATCAATAACATTACTAGGATCATAAAATGTAAAAAATAAGAAATACTGTTGAAGCATGGAATCATCTTATTGCAGAGGTTCCTCATTGGAAAGGCAGGTGCACTCTGTACATGCCTTTTATTTCTGAGGATCATAGTTCCTAATTAAAACTCTTTGCACATACCTTGTAAACTTCTTTCTCATCCCTAAACCCTTTTTGACGTTCAGATCTTTATGCACCCCCTGCACAGTCTCATTGACCCCAGGGGATAAATATCGACCACTTTGGGAAACCCTGGCCTGACTGACCACATTCTTCTTGCTTATTATGGCAACTTCATTTCTTATCTACAAAAAACAACTCACACTGACACGCATGAACCTACATAAGCCCATATGTCATTTAGTGTGAAGGGGCTATTCGATCAGATGTGGAGCGGGTGTCTGCCCCTGCCCCCAGTGTTGAATATGGCCCCGCCTCTAGGTGTCTTCATATCAGGCCCAGCTGCATTATGCTACTTTAAATGTATCATACCACTTTAAACAGTCATGGCTCCCCCCCACCAAGGAATCCTGGGAACTCTAGTTTGTTAAGGGTACTGAGAGCTACAATTCCCAGAATTCCCTGGGAAGAGGAACTGATTGTGAAACAACTCAGAATTGTAGCTCTGTGAGGAGAAGAGGGGTCTCCTAACAACTCTCAGCACCCTTAAAAAACCACAGTTCCCAGGATTCAGAGGACGCTGAGCTCAATAGCCCTTTGGTCTGATCCAGCAAGAATCATCTTAAGACCTTTGGCAACACTAAATCATCTCAGATTTTGCAGCTGGAGAGAAAAACTGAACATTATCACTGCACCGGCCCCAAAAAGCCAGTATGGGAACCCTGTGGGACTTTTTATTTGTTTTGTTTGTGAAAATATTTCTATACCACCTTCCACTGAATGTCCTGAGGCAGCGTATGATGCAAAATAAAATAAAATAAAATGCAGCTGATAAACCAGGGCAGAGTTAACAATGGTTAAAAAAACCCTGTTGGAATGAAGCACCCACAAAAACCTGATAGCACAAATGTATTTTTAGAAGGTGTTGGAACATCATGAGTTTTTGGTGCACACCTAAACTCACGAGGGGAGGGCACCACTGCAGAAAAGACCTTCCCCTTGCTTGCCACCAGCCAAGCTAATGATTGTCTGGGGCAATGAAGGAGAAGGCACTTCATCAGGTGTCCTGGAACCAAGTTGTTTTGGGTTTTAAAGGTCAAAGCCAAAACTTTATTGTTCTAATTCAGGAACTGGGGACCTGCAGAACTCCAGTTGTTACTGGACTCAACTCCCATAATCCTGACCACTGGCTATGCTTCTTGGGACCAACGATAGTTGGAGTCCAACAGCATCTGGAAGACCACATGCCTGTTTTAACCTGTATGGGGTTATTTGAAATTTATTTTTATTTATTTATTATTAAATTTATATCCTGCCCTTCCTCCCAGAAGGAGCCCCAGGCAGCAAACAAAAACATTAAAAGCACTCTAAAACATCTTAAAACAAAAGACTTTAAAACATATTAAACATGTTAGAACCCCTTTTTTAAAAAAGCTTTAAAACCATCTTAAAAAGCAATTCCAACACAGATCCAGACTGGGATAAGGTCTCTACGTAAAAGGCTTGTTGAAAGAGGAAGATCTTCTGTAGGCACCAAAAAAATAACAGAGATGACACTTGTCTAATGTTTAAGGGGAGGGAATTCCAAAGGGTTGGTGCCACAACACTAAAGGTCCATTTCCTATATTGTGAAGAATGGATCTCCTGATAAGATGGTATCTGCAGGAGGCCCTCACCTGCAGAGCGCAGTGATTGACTGGGTATATAAGGGATAAGATAATCTTTCAGGTATCCTGGTCCCAAGCTGCATAGAGCTTTGTAAACTAGAACCTTGAACTTGGCCTGGTAACTAATGGGCAGCCAGTGCAATTCTTTCAGCAGTGGGGTAACATGTTGGAGTGCCCCAGTGATCACTTGTGCTGCCGCATTTTGCACCAGCTGCAGCTTCCGGACCAACCTCAGGGGCAGCCCCGCATAGAGCGCATTACAGTAATCCAGCCTGAAAGTTTTCAGTGCTTGGACAACAGTGGTCAGGCTATCTTGGTCCAAAAATGGCCGCAGCTGTCTTGCCAGCCAAAGGTGGTAAAAGGCACTCCTAGTCACTGAGGTCACCTGGGCCTCTAGCAACAAAGATGGATCCACAGGATGTACTCATGGTGTTGGGAGAGGATGCAAACTGGCATTACACAGAGGGGAAGGTGCATTTACAACTCTGGGTGGTGGGGGAAAGCTGCTGGGGGCGGTGTGGTTTGGAGTGAAGAAATGGCAGTTGGGAAAGGGTGAAGCACAACCTTTCCTGCCACCTCTCCAATGTAAATTCCCGTTTCCAAAGCATCTTTTTATTTTATTTTAAGACATGCTTAAATATTACATCTATTAGCGCAGTGTGGGTCAGAACCAACAACTTCGGGGCACCCTGACCAATGGTATCTCTGCCATTTTCTCTAAAAAAGGAGAAACAGAAAGAGAAGGAGCTATCCGATGCAAAAGAGGACAGAGCCCTTCTACCTTTCAGAGTTGAGCAGGGGATGGAATAATGTTGACTGAAGCAGCTTGTTACTCATAGATCAAAACAGCTGCAACTACACTAAATTCCCTCTCCTATTATTATTATTAGGAAATTTTATATTATTTCCCTCTATTATTAAAGCTTCAGAAGCCCTGCTGCCATCATTTGCATCTGGATATCTTGGAGAGAAAAAGGAGAAAGATGGATATAGAGTGTCCAGACATTACAAGTGGGCCCCATCGGTACAGGTCAGCCGCTGCAGCTGAGCCATTAGAGAATTGCTCATTGCTGTATCAAGTCCACAGTGTGGGGTTGAGTCTCAAGAGCTCCCTCTTTAGGAAAGGGCCTTCGCTCAGTGATGGAGTGCATGAAGTGTCCCCAGTTCAAGCCCTAACATCTCCAGGTTGGGCTGGGAAAGAAACTTCCCCAACCTGGTGCCCTCCAGATTTTTTGGCCTACAACTCTCATCAGCCCCAGCAAGAATGGCCAATGGTCAGGGATTATGGGAGATGCAATCCAACATATCTAGAGGGTATCAAATTGGGAGAGGCTGGTGTAGACAACAGTGAGCTACCTGGACCAATGGTCTGGCTTGGTAAAAGGCAAAGTCCGATTAAAAATGGGTCTGAAAAGGTTGACAAGCACTGGTTAGTGCCGTTTACCCCAGAACTGAGTGTAACCAAAGAACCTGAACACTTCTGCAGAAGTTGATTTGATGGTATCGAAATATTCTGGGTTTTATCTCTTCTCCCACCCTCACTGGCAATATGAGAGCTCTTGACTGGCCTAACATTGCAAGGATGTAGCAGAGAGGATTGAAGCATTACACTTCTACATCGAGCCCTCCCCGATATGCAAAAGCAATAAAAAAATAAGGCTTCCAGGGTCAATTCCAGTTTCAAAACCCCACCGTACAGACAGTCCTTTGTGCAATCCCACAGAGAACCCAAGAGCAGGATGCACGACAGCAGCACCAGGGTCAAGTACAGCTTCTGGGCTGGGATGCAACAATCAGAATGTGCTGAAATCTTGCTCCTGTCCATCTCTGCCTTTTCCACCAATGCATTTCCCCCTCTCCTTTGTTTGTGATGGGAAGGAGGCCTTTGCGCAGCGGAACAAGTGATGTAGGCATAAAGAAGAGAATGCATCCCAGCATAGCACAGACTTGAGGGAACGGTTCATCCATGCCCATTAATTTGATTATGGCACGTTGACATTTTGCCTGTGTGAATGAGCCACCACGGATCCCGACACCACAGACTGAACTTCCTTATCAAGCACAACCTTTTCCAGTGAGTGTTCGCACACGGGGGAGGAGGTGTCAGTTCACAGATGCAAGTCATCAAAAGTTGAGTAATCCAGTGATGTAAATGCAATGCATGGCATACACTGTCCCTGTTGTTTTCTTGCCATTATAAGGAATCATAGATGTGGGGGACGGATGGAAGGCCAGGGAATGCTTTCAACACACCTGCCTTTCAGACACTGTGGAGCCCTCAAGGTTTGTAATTTTAGAAATCAGCCACTGTGAAATTAATCCCCCAACCTTCAGAACAACCTTCTCATCTTTAGGGCCTGAATGGTGGAAGAGATTAGAACGTCAGACCAGGGAGACCCAGGTTCAAATGCTTACCTAACCGTGAAGTTTACTGGACTAGTCACACTTTCTCTCTCATCACTGCCCACCCCATAGGGTTGTTGTGAGCATAATATAATGATGGTGAAAAATGCACTACAATTCGGTATATAATAAAACCTCCCTCGTCCACGATTTGATTGTGGATGAGGCAGCCGATCTGGCATGTATAACCGAGACCTGGGTGGGTGAGCAGGGAGGAGTTGGTCTCTCTCAGCTCTGCCCACCGGGGTACTTGGTTCAGCATCATGGCAGATCTGAGGGTCGGGGAGGTGTGGTTGCTGTCGTCTATAAGAGTTCCATCTCACTCACCAAGCACCATGTTCATGCAGTTACTGGCCTGGAGTGTTTGCACCTTGTGTTGGGCCAGACGGACAGGCTGGGAATCCTTTTGGTGTACCGCCCACCTTGCTGCCCAACGGCTTCCCTAACTGAGTTGGAGGAAGTGGTCTCGGATATATTGTTGAAATCCCCCAAACTATTAGTACTGGGGGATTTCAACATTCATGCCGAGACTACTTTGTCTGGCGCAGCTCAGGACTTCATGGCTTCCATGACAGCCATGGGGCTGTCTCAATATGTTAGTGGTCCAATGCATGTATTGGGGCACACTCTAGACCTTGTTTTTGCTACTGAGCATGGGGATAGTGATCTGGATGTGGGGAGTCTTACAACACTCCCTTTGTCATGGACAGACCACTGCTTGCTGAAGTTTAGACTTTCAGTAACCTCTTCCCTCTGCAAGGGTGGGGGACCTATTAAACTGGTTCGCCCCCGGAGACTAATGGATCCTGAAGGTTTTCAAAGGGCTCTGGGGGATTTTCCGGCTGATAGGACTGGCGCTCCTGCTGAAGCCCTGGTCGCTCTGTGGAATATGGAGATGACCAGGGCTGTAAACACGATCACTCCTGCACGCCCTCTCCTATGTAGAGCTCATACAGCTCTATGGTATACTCCGGAGCTGAGAGCGATGAAGCAAGATAGGAGGCGGCTTGAGCGGAAATGGAGGCGAACTCCCGACGGATACAATTATGCGCTGGTTAGTGCTTCGACTAAGCTCTATGTAGGAGCGGTGAAGGCAGCTAAAAAACATCATTTTGCTGCCACTATTAAATCATCTCTCTGCCGCCCAGCGGAGCTCTTTCGAGTTGTCCGGGGGCTTCTTCATTCAAACCCTCCGGACACGGTGGAATCATTGGAGGCCCGCTGCAATCAGTTCGCCGATCACTTCCAGAATAAGATCTCATGTATCCGCCGGGACCTAGACTCTCAAGTTATAGCAGTTGATCCTAGTGAGATGTCCGGAGCACAGTCTTGTCATGTTTTGTTGGATGAGCTCCAGTTGGTTCAGCTCGAGGACGTGGACAAGGTGCTTGGACAGGTACGTGCAACCACTTCGGTACTGGATCCTTGCCCCTCCTGGCTGATAAAAACTAGCAGGAATGGAACAGGTAGCTGGGCCAAGGAAGTGATAAATGCCTCTTTACGAGAGGGAGTGGTCCCGGGCTGTCTGAAAGAGGCAGTGGTGAGACCACTCCTGAAAAAGCCTTCCTTGGACCCAGACAATTTTAACAGCTACAGGCCAGTGGCGAATATTCCATTCCTGGGCATGGTCTTGGAACGAGTGGTTCCTGGCCAGCTCCAGACGCTATTGGATGAAACCGATTATCTAGATCCATTTTGGCACCGAGACAGCCTTGGTCGCCCTGTTCGATGACCTATGTCGGGAGAGAGACAGAGGGAGTGTAACTCTATTGATTCTCCTTGATCTCTCAGCGGCTTTTGATACCATCGACCATGGTATCCTTCTGGAGAGGCTCGCAGAGTTGGGAGTTGGAGGTACTGCTTGGCAGTGGTTCCGCTCCTACTTGGCAGGTCGTCTCCAGAAGGTAGTGCTTGGGGAACATTGCTCGACACCGCGGGTTCTCCAATATGGGGTCCCGCAGGGGCCAGTTTTGTCCCCCCTGCTTTTTAATATCTATATGAAGCCATTGGGAGAGGTCATCAGGAGTTTTGGAGTGTGTTGTCATCAGTATGCTGATGACATGCAGCTCTTCTTCTCCTTTTCATCTTCTTCAGGTGAGGCTGTCGATGTGCTGAACCGTTGCCTGGCCGCGACAATGGACTGGATGAGAGTTAACAAACTGAAGCTCAATCCAGACAAGACTGAGATGCTGTTGGTGGACGGGTTCTCTGATCGGATGGTTGATATATACCCTGTCCTGGACGTGGTTACACTCCCCCTAAAGGACCGGGTTCATAGTCTGGGAGTCTTTTTAGACTCTTCCCTTTCACTTGAGGCTCAAGTAGCCTCGGTGGCTAGGAATGTGTTTTACCAACTTCGGTTGGTAGCCCAGCTACGTCCCTATTTGAGTAAAGAGGACCTTACATCAGTGGTACATGCTCTGGTAACCTCACGTTTGGATTACTGTAATGCGCTTTACGTAGGGCTACCTTTGAAGACAGTTCGGAAGCTACAGCTAGTGCAAAATGCGGCGGCCAGATTGCTGACAAGGACCAAGCGGTCTGAGCATATAACACCTGTTCTGGCCCACTTGCACTGGTTGCCAATATGTTTCCGGGCCAGATTCAAAGTGTTGGTATTGACCTATAAAGCCTTATACGATGCGGGACCACGATACCTGGCGGAACGCCTCTTCCGATATGAACCGGCCCGTACACTACGTTCTGCTACGAAGGCCCTCCTCCGGGTTCCAACTCATAGGGAGGCCCGGAGGGTGGTGACAAGATCTAGGGCCTTCTCAGTGGTGGCCCCCGAATTATGGAACAGTCTCCCCGAGGAAGTACGCCTGGCGCCGACTTTGCTCTCTTTTCGGCGCCAGGTCAAAACTTTCCTATTCTCCGAAGCATTTTAAGCTAAACTGATTTATTTTAAAAATGTTATTGTACTTGATTTTTGATTGTATTACTAGTATTATTCTGTTATTTATTGTATTTTTATGCTATTTTATGTTCACCGCCCAGAGAGCTATCGCTAGTCGGGCGGTATATAAATCTAATTAATAATAATAATAATAATAAATTCAGATCAGATGGAATATATACATATTTGTATATCTTGCCTTTGCCTTACACGCTGTGCCTCTGTGGCTAAAGCAGCTTGCAAATCTGGGTGGATGGGCTATGGTTGCTCCCTTTCTTATAGGGGATGCTTAGGGTTCTTCCATGGCCTGAGAGGGTTCTGTATCCTCTCTCTCTGGAAGACTATCGAATTGTGCTTCCCATCCACCCCCACCTCGATGGGGTGCCCCACATCCCTTCAGACAAGGCCAGTAAGAGAGAATGAGCGGGCTTTTCTGAGCTAGCACCCTCGATAATCTCCCCCAAAAAACCCACAGAGCAAAACCCCGGTAGTAACAGAAGAAGCCGTTGGAAAAAGGAGCCGGCTCCCCAGCCTCCGATCCCCGAACAGACGGGGTGGTGGTGGTCGTGTAAGGCACCAGGCCCGGCTCCTTCCCTCTCCCTCCTCCCTTCCTTTTCTTCCAACTGTACCTTGATATGCTCGCCCTCAATCTCCACCGCCTTCTCCCTGAAGTCTACGCCGATGGTGGCTTCGGTGCTGGCCGGGAAGGCACCGCCGCAGAAGCGCACCGTCAGGCAGGTCTTGCCCACGTTGGAATCGCCAATGACGATGATCTTGAAGATGCGTGTCTGCACCGACTGCTCCAGCGAGGCCTCCAGCTCCATCCCGGGAGGACGCGCCGTTAGCGCTGGCTGGCTAGGCGGCCGTAATGCTCCGCTTGCCTCTAGCGGAGGAGCGCACCGCGCAATGGGAAGATAAATGAGAAATGCCAACGGAGGCAGGGCGGCAGGACGCGCCGAGAAGCTCAGGGTCGGCTCGGTGGCGCCCGCATGATGGACGAGGCGGAGCGCTGCACTCCCGCCTGCCTGCCAGACTCCTCCAAGCCGTCGGTCCAGCCAGCCGCCTTTGCGCGGCGACCCGCAGCCGCTGAAGCACCCTCGCCTCGGTGGGCAGGAGCCGCCCTTCGGGCCACGCTTCCATTGGCTGCCGGGAGCCAGCCGGCTTCCAGCGCCCAGCCCCGGCAAGGCGGGGCCTTAACCGCAGCAGCAGCAGCAGACTGGTGCCTTGTGTTACGCTTAGCCAACTAGAAGCCAGGACGAGGGAATCAGAAGAGCCTGGACGGCCCCGAGTCGTTGCCTGTTCTCCCCTACCTCCCCATCCACACCTCCGCAAGGGCATGGGTACTTTTCCTTTGCTCTTGCTCCGACAGTGGCAGAGGAATGGTGTCGGTGGGCCAAGTTCGGCTGCTCAAAAGGAACCCAAAGGGCTCGATTTGCCAAAGGAAACACATCAAGAAACCTCACACTATTATTTTTATTTATGACTGCATTTATATTCCATCTTTTGTACAAACATGGCTCTTCCCCTCCTGGTTTTATCCTCACAACAACCCTGTGAGGGAGGTCAGGCAGAGACATGTAGTGACTGGCTCAAGGTCACCCAGTGAACTTCATGGCCAAGCAGGTGATTTGAACCCTTGTCTCCCAGTGCCCAGTTCGACACTCTAACCACTGCACCACACTACACACACATTACAGCCAAGGAACACCTGCACTCTAAACAATGCATTCTGATGCTGGTGTGGTGTAGTGGTTAGAGAGTGTCAAGAGGAGGACTGGGAAGACTAGGGTTCAAATCCTCACTCAGCCATGAAGTTAACTGGGTGGCCTTGGTCCAGTCCAGGGAACAGGGGCACGCAAGGTGGTGCCCTCCAAACGTTTGCTGGACTCCAAGTCTCATCCTCCCTGATTTTTGGCCATGCTGATGGGAATTGGGGCCCAACAACAGCTCGAGGGCATCACATTGGCTACCCCGGCCAGTCACTATCCCTCTTCAGCAGGGTTGTAGCGAAGGTAAAAATGAGGGGTTGAGAGAGAGAAGGATTCATGTATACTGCCTTGAGCTCCTTATAGGAAAAGTGGGATATAACTAATAAATGTGGACATTGACACCTGTAGGGCTTGGTGCTAAGCAAAGGGATAGACACAGGCAGCAAATTTTACATCTGCAGGAGGAGACTACGGAGGCTAATGAGGCACTTTTCTTAATCACTTGTTCACGTTTTCCAGGAATGGCTTTTAAAGCAGCTATTGGGGCTAAACTAGAAGGGCTGAAAACTAACCCAATGGCATGTAAACAGCCCAATTGTGTCTTATTATCAGTGGTGTGCACACACACACACATCTATAACACAGCACATTTTTGTAGCTGTAACCTTTGCCTATTGGGATAGAATATTTAATTGACTATAAAAAGATACCCTCAATTAATCCTGCATTTTTTTTAAACAGATACTTTCTTAGAGAATGTATAATTAGATTTTATGTTAATTCTGCTTTTTAACATCTGGAATGCTGTTCCTGATCTAAAAGCAGAAGTACTGTTTTGTTCAAATTCAACCTTATGTCGAATCAGTTAACATCTACTATGAGAGGAACACAGGAAGTTGGCTGGTTCAAATTCAGACCATTGGTCCATATAGCTCAGTATTGTCTACACTGACTGGCAGTGGCTTTCCAAGATTTCAGACTGGAGCCTTCCCCCAGCCATACCTGGAGATGCCAGGGATTGAACCTGGGACCTTCTCCATGCAAAGCAGATGATGTACCACGGAGCTATGGTCCTGCATTTAATTAGGGTACAGCTCTACCCTTTAATAAAGAATATTATAACCCTCATTTCCATCCCATCTCCCAGGGATGCTGAAAGATGCCGAGTGGCTACTGGATCTCAGTTCTTCTGTTTTTGTAACACTAAAATGTTATTTGGCATAATGCCTGAGAAAAATGTACTCAGTTCTGTGACATATTGAAACATCTGCAGTTCTCATCCTGCAGGCTTACGTATGTTTACTCAGAAATAATTCCCACTGAGTTCAATGGGACTTCCTCCCAAGTATGTATAAAATAGCTATCAATGTATAGGGTAGGCACTGTTCTTTGTGAAGACTTTTGTCTTTCTCTGACTGTTCCTTGTGCAGCTGTTCTTCCCAGCTCCAAGTGCATTCTTCTCATTTGCTTTATTTTGGGACACAAGACATTACCGTTCTAAAAGTTTGGGCTGCAGTCCGAAACATGGTTACATGGAAATAGCTCCTACTGAAATTAATGGGGCTTGCCTTCAACATAAACACGGCTAGGCCTGGACTATTTGGCCTTATCTTGTACTCCAATGTTTAATTACATTAGCCACCATTACTGATTGGTGTGGCTTACAGGCAGTTTTTGGGATCAGCTCCAGTGCTGCACTTCTGACTAAATTAAAAATTGCTTCATCTCCTTTAGCCTCCAGGATTGGCTCCTACACAGAGGGATTTTTATTGCAGCCATAAATTGAATGCACACACATAGAAAAGGTCATTTCATCTATCTGTACGAATTCAATAGAAATCACCCTTTCCAAGCTACTGTTGCGGCTTCTCTAATCTTCTCCAGCAATTAGAAAGCATCCAATGTAAATTGCTTTGGATGTAGTTTTATAATTTGTTTTTCCTGCTTCTTAAGAACACAAGCCATTGGTACTGGGAAGGCAACTACAAACAGCAGGTACAATTTTGGAGTTGGTTCATACATGAATGTTCATCGCTTGCTGAGTATCAGGATCATCACGGTTTACACACAAGAGATCTTTCAGCTCACAATACATAATGCAGCACTTTGCTGGAGTTAGGACACATAATCAACTGCTGAGATGTCAAGCAATGGACATACATCTTTGCAAATAATAAAGCAGGGAAGGGGGACACATGGCCCTCAGGATGTTGTTGGGACTCCAGCTCCCATCATCTCTGACCATTAACCCACTGCTAGCTGGGGCTGATGGGAGTTGGAGTCCCAACAACATTTGGAGGGCCAGACAGCCCATCTGTGCAATGAAGAATGTAGTCCCAATCTGGGTCTCAGAAAGAAAGAAAAAAGTGTGGGATTATCAAGATCTTGAGAAAAAGAATGTGGCTGGCTCTGGCCCAACTCAGAACCAGTATGAATCCCTTGCCCCCCCCCCCCGCAAACAGAATGTACTCCCCAAGTTCCCAACTCCTGCTTTAAGATTTTATGTGTTGTTTTTACTCTGTCAAACTAAAGTGGCTATTCCTCTGGAACTTAACACCAGGCATATGTGAAGGGACTCTTACTAGTAGACTGTGACAATCCAGGATAGTTACACTGGAACACGGAAGATTTAAGAACATAAGAAACACCCTGCTGGATCCGGCCAGTGGCCCATCTAGTCCAGAAGAGAGAGAAAGAGGTAGCTGTTCAACCTGCTCATTAATTCCCAAATGCAGCAAAGAGCAGGGGGGAAAACCCAAAACATGTTCCCTCCTGACTTATGCGCCCTCTTCTGCTTCCTTGTGCAGATTGTGACAAACAGTGCAGCCATTAGAGTTTAGTATTATCTTCAGAACATGTAGCGCTCTTTGTATAAATGTGTTGAAATCTCACCAATAAATGGAAATCTCTGTTCCATCTTCTCCTGATATTTGTTTGAAGGGGAGGAGGTATTGCACAGTAAGCCAACCATTCCAAAACAATCTATCCCCCGACCCAGGGCTGGCACCAGACTTCAGGAGGCCCTCTGCACAGTGCTGATGGCCCCCCAACATCCCATACATATGCCATGTCCCAATGTGGCAGCTGCAGAAAGGAGCAGAGTTTGGCTCCTGTTCAAAAGTGGCACCGCCACCCACCCTACACTAAAACAGCTACCTGGGGCCTGGCGAGGAGGGTGGTAAGGCAACACAGCCAGGTTGGGCCAAAGAGGGTGTATGTGTGAGTGAGTGAGAGAGAGAACACACATGGTACCAGCATCCATTTGTTAAAATGTCATCATAAGACACAAGCTGCCAATTTTTCCCCCTTTTGAAAGTATGAAATAGACTACAGATGGGAGAACCTGTGGTCCTCCCAATGTTGTTGGACTACAACTCCCATCAGCTTCCACCACCATGGCCAGCAATCAGGGATGATGGGAATTGGATTCTAGCACCACTGGGAGGGCCAAAGGTTCCCCATCCCTTTCAGAAGACTCCCCACCACCAACACCTTCCTGTTCTTCCCAAAGCCTTCATAGAGGACGATTCCTTTTTTTAGTATTTCAGAATCCCCGCAGCATCTGTCTGTTTTTCCAGCTTGGGAAACAGAAGCCCAGTATCTGGTCCCAGCCTCCTGCCTTCAAAGGGACACTTTCCACCATAGTAGCGGGAAAGAAAGTTCAAGTTGCTTAGAGACCTTTCGGAGGGATTAACACCCAACCTGGTCAGGATCTTATCAGCAGTGGCCGGGATCACCGGTTGCAGGAGGCTCCCGTAAATCCGAAGACATTCCAGGGTGATGTGGAGGATGGTGTCCTGCCACTGCTGCTGTTCAGGATCCTTGCGACACAGTTTCCAGGGTGCGTGCCTCTGGACGAAGCCATTCGTCTGTCTCACACAGTCCATGATGCATTCCAAAGCTCTGTAGATCTGGAAGCGTTCGAAGCAGCCACTCACTTGCTCAGGCAGGTCTTTCACCAACGTCACCAGCTTGTAATCCTCAGCCAAAGCCTTGCTGGATCCTCTCCCATGTCGAGAGGCTGGGTCCTTAGGGAAGCATGCCTCTGAGAAGCCTGGATAACTCCCCTTGGGGTTCAGGCTGGGAGCTGTGCACCGGTTAAGAAGCCCCCCCAAGGCATCAGCCAGCTCTGAATTGACCAGTTTGACAGCCTTCTCATCGTAGTAGTCGCAGTCTCGCTCAGGAACACCCTGCCTCAGCAGGAAGTACCGAAAGCCGTCCACCGAGTACCGCCAGAAACAGGCCCCCGGGTCCACCACATTGCCCAGACTCTTCGACATCTTCTGCCCTTGCACCGTCCAATGAGAGTGCACAAAGATCTTTTCCGGAGGCGCCAGCCCCACCGCCATCAGCAGGGCAGGCCAGTAGATGGCATGGAATTTAAGGATATCTTTGCCCACAACGTGGCAGGCAGCTGGCCACCAGGCATGGTGCGTGTTAGGATAACCCACAACAGTTAGGTAGTTCACCAGGGCATCCACCCAGACGTAAATAGTCTGCGTCGAGTCGTCAGGGACGGGGATGCCCCACTGCAAGCGGTTTCGGTCACGAGATACGGAGAGGTCAGGCAAGTCCTGCTCCAGCCACTGGAGCACCTGCTGGTGGAAGGGCTCGGGTGTGATGGCTGCCTTACTCTCCCAGAGCCATTTCAGCAGAGGCTCCTGGAACTCAGAGAGCTTGAACATGAAGTTCTCCTCTTTGGTCCAATGTACCTGAGATGCAAGAGAGAAACTGGTCATAACCTTTCTCCTTCTGTTCATAGTATACTTATTCATTCCTTTATATTCATTGCATCAGTAATAGAACCAGTGGCCCTCCAGATTTTTGCTGGACTCCAACTCCTGTTACTCCTGGCGATGGACCATGCTGGCTGGAGCTGATGGGAGTTGGAGTCCAACAACTTCTGGAGGGCCACAGGTTCCCCTTCTCTGCATTATGTTTGTATTCCACCGAGCGGAAGGAGGCATACTGTTATGCCTAGCCCTGACCTGCCGTCCGACACCGAGTCCTCGGTGGACGAAGCAGACCGCCCACAGGCCAAAGACCTGGAGGAACAGGCAGGGCCTCCTCAGTCCAGTGCTGAGGATCTCCTTGAGGGGCCCTCTGAGTTGACACCTGATGAGGAAGCCCTGGAACTAGCAGAGGAGGAAGCGGAGTGCTTCCATCAGTTCTCGCTGGTCCAGGCCAAAGAGTGATGGCACAGTATGTGTCGATGGACCAAGAGTCGTTGGTCTCCTTGTGAGTAAGAAAACCCTGATATTCCTGCAGCTGTGGTTAGGATGTGGTTTAGGAAAGCAGAGTATATGAGGTGGGTATAGGAAACCTTTGGTCCTCCAGAGGTTGCTGGACAAAACTCCCATAAGCCTTAATCAGCATGGCCAATAATCAGGGATTATGGGAGTTCTAGTCCAGCAACATCTGGAGGGCCAAAGGTTCCCTACACCTGAAAAAAAGGCCTCCCTCTTGAGCCCTCCAGTTGTTTCAAACAACACAGGCTTCTGGCTCCTTGTTGTTAATTCTCGTTCCCCCTCCTTGCTGAACTCCCTGCAATATTGATCTTGGACTGTTTCCTGACTTTGTTTCTGGACCAGTTGATTCTCTGTGCTTGACTTTGGCTTGTGGAGACCTTAGTCCATGAGGGCATGCTCTGGAGCATAACACATCCATAGGGTTCCAAGACGGTCTCCCATACAGACACTGACTGATTTAGCTCCAGCAAGACTGCCACATCATGTGCCTTCAGACCATAACCAGAAACCATATGCATCCATTTTATTTTAGTGTGTATACTTTGCCTTTCTACAATAAAGTGGGCTTGCTCATGTCAATGCTCGCTATTCCCTTCAGAATGGAGAACTATTAAAAAATATACAGATATATTTATTTATTATTTCAATTTATATACCGCCCTTAGCAGAATAGCTCTCAGGGCGGTGAACAAACAAATATACATCAAATTCCGCATAAAATGCAGAAAGCATCCATCCAGTATTTCAGGCCAGACAGTAGTTTTGGCCTGATCCAGGACTGTGCAAATGCTGCACTGTTTGGTGCAAAGGGTAGCCAAATCCTACAACCTTTATCAATTTTGCAAATTAAGCAACCTTCATGTGCCTGCTTATTTTACATAAGCAACTGGGACCTGCAACAAAATGTTGCAGTGTGGAGTGTCAGTGTTCAGAGTTTCTGTCAGCCATGTTCTTTTCCAGGATAGTCTTTTCATCCCCTCCCACACTGAATTTCCATTCTTTCTTCCCCCTTCCCCAATCAATCAGCATTTTGAGCCCACTAAGCATACTCAGTCTTCATTTGGTTCCTCTTGCACTTTTAGGGCTTTTTCTTTCCCTTAAGTTTTTTAGTATTCTTGCAAATCTTGAGGTTTGCCTGAGCTTGCTGGTACTTTCCTCTTATGTGTGGATGGTGCCATTTTGGTAACATAAAGATCCAGAGACAGAGAATCTTCACTATTAGTATTTAGGCCGCCTTTGCTTTTCATGGAAAGGAATAACACACCTATTAAGGGCTTCCTGCTGAAAATCTTGCTAAAGTTTGCCTGCTCACTTCTGAGATTGCAACAGGCACCAAATATTCGCTTTGCACACTTAAGGTCTAGAAAGCTGCTCTTCTAATTCTAAAACAAAAATGCAGATTCCCAGGATGTTGAATTTTGCACCCAATATCAAATTTCTGTGCTTGTGCAGCATGATTGTAAAATACACACAAACTTGGCCTTATGCCCTGATTTAATTGCTCAGTCATTTCTGTTATGAGTGTTAAAAAATAGCTGAGATTCTGTGAATGCATTAGGGGATAATTCATAATTACTGTTATTACTGACAGTATTTATCCATTGTTCCATATTTTATTTTTTTTAAGTTATTGTTTTATAATATTTGTTTTATTTTTTATTGTTTGAAACACTCTGGGACTATTTACAGTGAAGAGTGGCATAGACATTTCTTACATCGATAAATAATTAGATGTCAGAAGTGGCATCAAAACCTTTCTTAAGCTTAAAGCCAAGGCAGAGGCCAGACGAAAAGGCTTTCAAAAAGATAGCAGTTTTCACATGCTTACTAAATACCTTAAATGCTGGTTCATATCTGTTGCATGAGATCACAGGGGCCATCACAGACAAGGCTCTGCTGCAAATCCCAAAAGATACTTCCCTGCATAATGGAACCCCCCAAAATCAGGGCTTCCTCAGCAGATCTGAAAAGATACATAAGGAACTCACACAGAGATGCTTCTCAGTACCTGGTGGCCAGTCTCAAGTGAGACCATGCACTTGTGGCCTTGGGCATCAAGATGCTCAGTGACTTGGGAAGCAGCCAAGAAGCTCTCTTCTACAGTGCAGTACCAGCCTTCATAGTGGGCCTGGTAGAGCCAGCCCCGATCCCGCAGAGTGGTCCAGAAGTGCTCTACAGCCTGTTTGTGCCGCGGCTCTGTGGTGCGGATGAAGTCAGTGTAAGAGATGCCAGCCTGGGTGAAGAGCTCCCGGAATTTGGCTGACATATGGTCACAGAACTGTTCAGGGGAAGTGCCTGCAGACGCTGCTGTCATCTGAATCTTCAGACCATGCTCATCAGTTCCTGTATAGAGAAATAGGAGAATGCAAAAGACTAAGGATCTAATAGACCAGAGGGGGAAATCTGTGGCTCTTGAAATGTTGTTGGATTTCTATGGTCCCCAGCCAGCACAGCCAATGGTCAGAGATGATAGGAGTTCAAGTGTTAAGAACATCTGGGCCATATCCGCACTAATAAAGAACTCTCTTACCACTTCAACAGTAATGGCTTCTCTCAACGAATCCTGGGAACTGTAGTTTGTTTCTGAATACCAGTTTTTGGAAATTGCAGAAGGAAAGAGTGCTCTTAACGCTCATGTCCTTCTTGTGAGCTTCCCATTGGTATCTGGTTGGCCACTGTGAGAACAGCATGTTTGACTAGAGGGGTCATTGGTCTGATCCAGTGGGCTGCTGTTATGTTCTTATGAATGCTTGTTTTAACTAGAAGTTGAACTACAAACTAATTATTTACTGTTCATGCTTACACTCTCAGGGTGTTGAGAGTTGTTAGGAGACCCCTATTCTCCTCACAGAGCTACAGTTCCCAGAGTTCACTGGGAAGAGGGATTGATTGTTAAACCACTCTGGGAATTCTTGCCCTGAGAATAACCCTACAGCCGGTGTGGTGTAATGGTTTGAGAGCTGGACTAGGACCTGGGAGACCAGGGTTCAAATCTCCACTCAGCCATGAAGCTTGCTGGGTGACCTTGGGCCAGTTACAGTCTTTCAGCCTAACCTACCTCACAGGGTTGTTAGGATTAAATGAACTATATTTGCGGCCTTGAGCTCCTTGTAGGAAAGGGGGAATATAAATATAATAAATAAATAATAAAGAACCTTGGAAATGGGGGCAGAAAATGGATTTGGGAACCAGGGGACAGGACGGACAGACAGCAGAACCAGGTTAAGATCCCCAGTCAGCCATGAAACCTGTTAGGTGATCTTGGGCTAGTCACAATCTCTCAATCCAACCTACTTTACAGGGGCATTGCAAGGAATGAATTGGGGAGGGGGAAAACCACTAACACCACACCTTGAGCTCCCTGGAGAAAAGGCAAGATGTACGTATAATAAATAAATATCAACTTTCAGAATTCATTGCTTGAGGATGTTGTGATGGATGCAGCTAGTCAAAGATGGCTTTGGGGGGAAAAGGGGTGGGTGGGCTCAGATGAATTTACGTGGAGCAAACCTATCAATTTGGCTATCAACCATGAGAGCTAAGATGGAAGCTCCACTTTTAGCAGAGTACCTCCAATTCTTATTTATTTTATTTATTTAGTTGCATTTCTAAACCGCCCTATAGCTAGCAGCTCCCAGGGCGGTGTACAACATGATAAAACCACAATATTTAAAATACAGCAAGTGTGTATTGCGCAAACAATATAAAACATTATATAAACAAAGTAAAAGAAAACTAGAAATAAAATAAGTAAGATTAAAAGCATAAAATACATTAAAAAGCCTGGGTGAAGAGGTGGGTTTTTACCTGGCGCCGGAAAGATGACAGGGAAGGCGCCAGGCGTATCTCATCTGGGAGGGCATTCCATAATTCGGGGGCCACCACCGAAAAGGCCCTAGATCTTGTTACTGTTCTCCGGGCCTCTGTATGGGTTGGGATCCGGAGAAGGGCCTTAGACGTCGAGCGGAGTGAACGGGAAGGAACATAGCGAGAGAGGCGTTCCATCAGATATTGCAGTCCAGTGCCGTTAAGGGCTTTATAGGTAAGGACCAACACTTTGAATCTGGCCCGGAAACATATTGGAAGCCAGTGCAGTTGGGCCAGAATAGGTGTTATGTGGTCGAATTTCTTCGTCCCAGTAAGAACTCTGGCCGCAGCATTCTGCACTAGCTGAAGTTTCCGAATCGTTTTCAAAGGTAACCCTATGTAGAGAGCATTACAGTAATCCAATCTAGAGGTTACCAGAGCATGAATAACTGAGGCTAGGTTCTCCCTGTCCAGATAGGGTCGTAGTTGGGCTACCAGCCGAAGCTGGTAAAACGCATTTCGTGCCACCGAGGCTACCTGAGCCTCAAGTGACAGAAGCGGATCTAATAAGATCCCCAAACTACGGACCTGTTCCTTTAGGGGGAGTGTAACCCCATCTAGGGCAGGTCTGACATCAACCATCTGAGCAGAGGGCCCTCCAACTAACAGCATCTCAGTCTTGTCAGGATTGAGTTTTAGTTTGTTCGCTCTCATCCAGTCCATTATCGCGGCCAGGCAGCGGTTCAGCACAGCAACAGCCTCACCTGAAGAAGATGAAAAGGAGAAATAGAGCTGCGTATCATCAGCATATTGCTGGAAACGCACTCCATAACTCCTGATGACCTCACCCAGTGGCTTCATATAGATATTAAAAAGCATGGGGGACAGAACTGAGCCCTGCGGGACCCCATACTGGAGCACCCAGGGACTCGAGTAATGTTCCCCAAGCATCACCTTCTGGAGACGATTCCCAAGATAGGAGCACAGCCACCGCCAAGCAGTGCCTCCAACTCCTAAACCCGCGAGTCGCCCCAGAAGGATACCATGGTCGATGGTATCAAAAGCCGCCGAGAGATCAAGGAGAACCAACAGAGTCACACTCCCTCTGTCCCTCTCCCGACAGAGGTCATCATACAGGGCGACCAAGGCTGTTTCTGTACCAAACCCCGGCGTATCACAGTTTGAGTTCCATAGAATTCAAATTGCAGTATAATAAAATACAATATAAGAAATAAAAGAAGCAGTAAAAAGCAAAATTAATATTTAATGCAATGGATGTGCCATCTCCTGTCTTCAACCACAAATCCACAGACACACTCAGGGGACCACCTTAATGAAATTCACAAACCACTGGTGGTCCATGGACCACAGTTTGGGAAACCCTGTTTTAGAATATAAAGTAAATCTGAGGGACTGTCTGACTACTGAATTATGTAAACCAGCTCTAAGTGCCTTTTCCGCTAAAAAGTGAAGTAAAATTGCTCAGTGGTTTCTACAATGCCCCACCTTCCCACCTCGTGGATCCCTTGAAAACTGCTGAGTCTTGGAAGACCGCTCCATGATTTGTCTGCTTGTTGTAGCAGTTGCCATGTACCATACTAGATGCTGCATGATTTTAATTGTATTCTACTGCTTCCTTAATGTCTTATCAATTCACAAAGTAATACAATAAAATATAGTGTAAGAAATAAAGGAGGCAATAAAAATACAATTAAAATTCAATATGAATCTTTAATACAATGGAAGTGCTGTCCTACTACAAGACACGCCACAAGCTACCTAAATGAAGTCATCAGACCATGGTATTCCCAATCTCTATGTATGGATGTGAAAGTTGGACAGTGAAAAAAGTGGATAAGAGAAAAATCAACTCATTTGAAATGTGGTGTTGGAGGAGAGCTTTGCGCATACCATGGCCTGCAAAAAAGACAAATAATTGGGTGTTAGAACAAATTAAACCAGAACTGTCACTAGAAGCTAAAATGATGAAACTGAGGTGATCATACTTTGGACACATCATGAGAAGACCTGATTCACTAGAAAAGACAATAATGCTGGGGAGAACAGAAGGGAGTAGAAAAAGAGGAAGGCCAAAAAAGAGATGGATTGATTCCATGAAGGAAGCCACAGACCTGAACTTACAAGAACTAAACAGGGTGGTTCACTACAGATGCTGTTGGAGGTCGCTGATTCATAGGGTCGCCATCAGTCGTGATCGACTTGAAGGCACATAACAACAACAACAGACCACAGTTTGGGAACCCTTTAAATAAATGATGTTCAAGGAAAAGCCTCCACAGAACATCAGCAAAATCTGGCAGCCTTCCGACCTAGACACACAAACACGAGTCTACAACAACAACAACAACAACAACAAACCCGTTCACTCAACCCTCTTGCCAGTTGTCCTCACTGACCCGTTGCAAAGTACCCTGCGTCCCGGCCCATCAGCTCCCAGTGCCGGTGCAGTGCATCAGCCAGCACCGCAGAGTAGAGATGCCCGATGTGCGGCGGGCCGTTCACATAGAAGATAGGCGTGGTGATCAGCCACTGGCCACTACCACTCCGACCCGGAGCGTAACAGCGTGTCCACGAACGTTGCTTGGAGGTAGCAGCCCGGAGGAGGCAGCGCGCGGCAGGACGGCAGAACAGCGGCATGATCACTCCGCACACGAGGTGCGCCGCTGGAGGACAGAGCGACTCAGCTCCAGCCTAAATGCACGGACCAAGGATTCCTAGAGCGCCGCCGCACCGGGGCATGCCAGCAGAGAAACACGCGTGCGCAGAAGGACAGTCGCCGCGCGTGCGCAGGAGAGGGGTGTCCCTCGGACAGGAGAGGGGAGACCGGCAGCGGACCTGAATCGGGTCGGTGCTCGTAGACGCCGCCATCATGTTCCGGTGCCGCGTGTCTACCAGGCTGGTGCGGGCGCTCGGCCCAAGGTCACAGGGCCGTGCGGAGACAGGTGAGCCGGAGGTTCCTCAGGGGTGGCTTGAAAAGGGAAGGGGATTCTCCAGAAGTCCGCCCCTTCCTCAGTCTTCTGATCAGTACAATGGGTTTAGTGGCTCCTTTGCTGCAATGCAGTTGCCATAAATGACGCGTCTTTTTTTAACAAAGTGTATTTTTTTTTAAAAAAATGTTAATTCTGGATCTGGTTACTTGCTTCCAACTTCTAGTTATGAAGGTATTTTATTTGGAATAGTCACAGTAGGAAATCGGTTCTACTTGCGTTGAGCGCAGAGGCAAGGAGAGCTATTTAGGATGGAGCTTTCAACTAACAAAATCCTCTGGATATTATTATACACAAATCCAGTGCGAAGTTGGTGCTTGATTGCAAGGAAGTTTATGGATAAAGGTTGCAATGTTTTTAAGTCTCCAAAGCTTTTAAAGGAAAGAACCAGGACCAACACATCAATCCTAGGCAAGTTTACTTGGAAGCTAATCTTGTTGATTTCAGTTGAATTTATTAATTCAGTAGGAATGTAGCTAGCTATTTAATACAGCATTACACAGCCTCTGATTCTAAAATACCATCTTTCCAAGTGAAGGGAACTCAAATATTCCCATCCTAAAACATAGAGCTATTTTTAATTAAATATCAGAGTCAAGTATAATGGTTGTTTCGTTTTTTTGCTTCTGTCCTAAAAAGCCTCGTGAGTTCTTTAGAGTACATAAGTACTCTAAACTTGTGAAGAAAATTTATTTATTTATTTCCAGATAGGTTAGGATTTGCAGTTAGGATGGAATTACTGACTTCAGATTAACAGACCAGAGAGAAGAGAATTCAGTAAGCCTAGATTGGCAAATATCAAAGTACTATGTCAATCAATGTGCCCTACTGGTATCTGCTAACCAAATGAAGGATTTCAAGAAGTGTTCAGCGCTTGGGGTGTTTATACATTTAACTAGTTGGTCAGTATAGGTTCTGGGCTGTTGAATTTCTAAAGTGATCCCATTTCTGAAATCAAGGAGATAAGACTGTATTTCACCCTGCTGGTTATAAAAAGGGTTGGCTGGAAATAAGTCCCAGTAATTTTTTTGGTCCGTGTTTCTTGTTGTATGTTTAGGGTTGGAATGTGTGTTAGTTGCAGCCTCAGTCCACCTCTTCTGTTTCCAAGTAAAATGCAATGATAGCAATAAAGAGAGAAGGTTTGCTGTGTGGTGGAATATTTAAAGTTTGCCTCTCTCTCTGCTAATAGGTCAGCCCTATGCAGATTAGGGGCTCCTAAACCCAAAGATTTCAGTAGGAACACCTTAACTCTGCATTGATTTGGGCTGAGAGACTCGTGTAGATAAGTTACAGTTGGTGTGTTGACTCTTATTTACTTAACTTTTACTGTGTCATTGAAGGTTTATAAAGCAGGCTTGTATGTAACCATCTGTTTGTCATTGCCAACCTGGACTTCCATACAGGCAACTGAGTAAACTGATTGAGGGCAGACAGAACTCTCAATTACTCCTTTGTCAGTTTGCTGTACTTTTAGACTGCACTTTCTTATGATCCTGCTTCTTACTCATAAGAACAGTATCTCTTAGTAAAAGGCAGATCAGTAAAAATTATTGCAGGCTTGTAGTGGGGGCCAGGGGCTTAGTAATGAGGAGATAATGCGGTGCTGATGAACAGTTATTCTGTTTCTGGAAATCAGTCCACCTGTCTCTGGACAGGAGTGGAATGTCATGTTGTAAGAGGCTTTGATCACACACCCATTCACTGCTTTCTGTCAGTGAAAAGTCTCAATAGACTTTACTCTACTTTCAAGCTATGGACTCAGAAGTTACAAGAGAAGTAGTTTACTATCAGTACTTTTGAGTATATCCTGCTGAATCCAGTTGTAATTTAAATTTGGCTAAGTAAGGCTACAATCTTATACACATTTGCCTGGGAGTGCGGTTAGGGCAGCCTTTCCCAACCAGTGTGCCTCCAGATGTTGTTGGACCACAATTCCCATCTTTCCTGACCATTGGCAATGCTGGTTGAGGCTGATGGGAGTTGTGGTCCAACAACATCTGGAGGCCCACTGGTTGGGAAAGGCTGGGTTAGGGGATGTGTATAGGATTGGACTAAGAGCCATGGTTTGTATCTTGCCTTTTTGCACTGGAGTGTAGTGAAAGTAACAATAAAAGTACTACTATTAGTCAAAAATACTAACTGCAGTAAAAGGCAACACTTAAAACAGGGATGGGGAACCTGTAGACCTTGAGATTTTGTTGGACTACGCATCTCATCCAACATCTGGAGGGCCCACAGCTTTCCCATCCTTGAGTTTAAGCATCACAGAGGTCAGATTAAAAGAGGGCACACTGGAATAAAATTGTCTCGACCAGTTGTTAAAGGGCAAGCAGCAAAGGGAGCAAGCACACATTCTTGGTTCAGCTGTTCTATTTTATTAGCGTCCTAAATTCCATTCATAGTGTGTTTCTGTTTACGTACTTAGTATTTTTAAAAGTATGGGGGCGTTCAAGTGAGTCAGAGGTAGGTGAAAATGTAATGTGTAAACCAGAATGTATTCATCTATCTCAGAGAGGTTCCATGAACTCCACAGTTGTGCTCAGATTCTGGTCATCAGTGATTTCTTTTTAAACATGTTCTGATTCCTTCACATGATATTCCTTCCATGCAGTGGGTTTACTGATGTCAAGCAGCCCATGTCATTTGCCCATGGCGAATCCTCTTCTTTGTCCCCCAATTATCTTTCATTTGAGCTCATGTAGTGGGTAAATTGTTGGCTATAGGCTAGAGGTCTGGTTCAAATCATTGTTCAGCCACAAAACTCTCTGGGTGATTTGGGCAAGTCACTGGCTGTGTTCACAAGGCTTATTGTGAAGAAGCAGAGTGCTGGTGTGTGCTGTCCAGTTGCTCTGACTGTGCAGGATTGCCTTGCTCTCCCAATTACCTTGCCCGCTCATTATGTGTGAACTAGGAGTCGTGGTTTGTTGCTTCCTAACAAGCCACATTCACTAGCCAATCTGAAGCCATGGCTAGTGGCCTCTTTGGGAGCTACAAACAGTGATCTCTGGTTCAGACATAATGGGAAGCCAAGGCTTCCTAGTTTGTTCGTCCCACTCATGCCAGGAGAGGAGGGAAGTGGGAGTGATGGGACATTATGCACACCAGTGTATCACTCATTCACAATAAACCACAGAAAGTCAGAAAATCTGGGTTATCATTATGTGTGAATGCTGTCTTTCTCTCAGCTTAACCTTCAACACAAGATGGTGCTGAGGATAAAATGGAGCGGGGGGGTGCTCTAATGTGTGATATCTTGAGCCCTTGGAGAAGGTGAGGTACAAATGTTATGAATGACTTTAAATCTGTGACTAGCCGACATAAATGTTCCTTTGTGTTTTGCAGTAGAGGGTAAAAAGCTCCATTTTTATCATGATGCTGTTGTCTCAGCAGAAGAACTGTAGTGCCAGTGTAGTCTCTGAGACCAGTGGATTGTTCAGCTGTCGATTTATAGCTTAGTTGGTGTGTTAAAGTATGCTGCTGACAATTCTCCCTCCTAACAAATTGTGCTTCCAGGCAACTTGCTTCAGCGATGGAAAGTTCCCTTAGAAGTTCAGCTGAGCAGACAAATGGCTAACTCTGGTGTTCCGGGGGGCAAAGGCGAAAAAGCTGTCTTTGTCCTCCTTGTGGGCTTATCCACCTTAGGAGCAGGGGCCTATGTAAGTAGAAAGGCTTGATGGTCAAGAAAAAAGCAACATGTCTCCTGCTACATGGTAGTCATTCCTTTTCTCAACAATTAATTAGTTTTTGCTCTTCCTGCTTCTCATCTCTGTGCCCCCCCCTCTCTCTCCCTTTCTCTCCCCCCCCCTTTGCTTCTCTGCAGAATCTCCCAGGGATCTTAATACGCTAAGGGAGCAAAGCTGGGCCTGGCTTCAAAGTTAATATTTTCTTCTCTTGTTGTTTCAGTTACCTCGTTACAAGGGCAGTCGGTACATGTACAAAAACTAACTGCTGTTCTGCCCGCTGCCTTGAGTTGGTACATATAAGCCCGACTGGAGTTCTGTGTTTACTCTTACTGGTTAAGATACTTTGAAAAAAGAGAGAGGCTTAGTATGGCAACTCTTATATCATAAACTGAGCATGCCCCTAAACGAGGCTGTCAAACTTTGCAGGCACCAAGGCACACTTGCTTAGCCTGAGAGATCACTCTCCTGCTGTTTTCCGGGAGTTGTGGAATGCTGTAAATGCCATTGGTCATGACATTAGCAACAGACGAACCAATTGCTTTCTTCTCCCGGGATATTTGCATATGTCTAGAATTCTTGGAGATAGGTTATATGCAAATTAGGTCCAAGAATTTCCCTCTTGCAATGTACTTTTTTTAAAAAGTTGGTGATATATTATGATTTAAAATCAGATTCTGAAATAGTAGGACTCATCTGAGGGCAAAAAACCTAACTGGCTTGGTTCTTAAGCTATGGTTTAGTCAACAGGACCAGACCTCCAGTTCATTGCATTCCCTTCTCCCCTTGCACACTCTGATTTCCTTCCTTGTTTGGGTAGACTGCGGATTGCTTTTATATTCATATTGGACAAATTATAGTTTGCCTCCAAACCAGATTTGGAAACCCATTTCAAACCATGATTTCCAAGCTATTGTTGGAGAGTTCAAGGAAAAGGTGTGTGAGCCTGGGGCATGAACCTGACAGCAAAACTATGGTTTGTCTGTCTGTGAGAATTGAGTCCTATAGTCTTTAAGCAGCCTGGATTTGTAGGAAGCTTAAGGTGTTGGACTACGACCTGGGAGACCAGGGTTCAAATCCCCACAAGGCCATGAAGCTCGCTGGGTGACCTTGGGCCAGTCACTGCCTCTCAGCCTCATGAAAACCCTATTCATAGGGTCGCCATAAGTCAGATTCGAAGGCAGTACATTTACATTTTATTTTATTTTGATTGTGTTCATATGATATGCTGTACACTCTTGGCTCATTTGTCCTGATTAGATGCTGCACTATCTCGACAAGCTTTTCATGGGCCACTTTTAAAGTGGAAAAGCTGCTATTATTCAGTGGCTAACTGACCAACTTTTCTGGAGTTGTGTAGGTGTGGAACTGACCAGTTTTAACCTTGATTAGCTTGAGCAATTATACAATATCAGATGCCTCCCAAACCAAAGAAAGGATATGACAGTAAAACCACATTATAAACATTTTCTAAAAGGGAAAGTGCAAGGGAACGCCTAAAATAGGAACATCAAAAGCTGCCTTATACTGTTGGACATAGATCCATCTAGCTTAGTATTGCCTACACTGACTGGCAGCAGCTCTCCAGGGTTTCAGACAGAGATGCCAGGGATTGGATTTGGGATCTTCTGCATGCAAAGGACCTTCCCTAAAATAGTCTTAGAGGAGCCAATAACCCCTCTTGATAAAGCGAAGGAATCTAGGAAGCTGCCCAGTATTTGTCTGCTGAGTAGTGGCAGCTCTTCAGGGTCTCAGGTGGAAGTCTCCCATCACCAGCTGTCTGATCCCTTTTTAAAAACTGGAGATGCCGGAGATTGAGTTGAACACCTGTAAAGCAGATGTGGCTCCTCCTGTGAAAAGCAGGTAGCTTGGGGGAGGGATTGTGAGGCATGTTTTGGTGGAGACACATGAAAATCGAGTGCACCGAGCATTGCTGCACATGCACAGTTAACTGCCAAGTTAAGTCATTGGGCTGGGTTCCTCAAGCAGAGGGAAGTGGCTGATCACAGACAGCACACAGGTGGAGATTCCAGGCGTGTGCTTCAGTTTATCTTGGAAGGGACCGTTGGCAGACAAATGTACAATGTCAGCGTCTTGCACATCATGTCAAGAAGCCGAAATGGTTAGAACCCGAGGCCAGCGAGGGAGCAGAACCTGCACTGCCCATGGCAGTGGGGAGAGTTTTTGAGACATCTGAGAGTTTTTGCCTGCCTTAACGTTCTCTTCTGCATAAAATGTTTGATGAACTCGCAGGTGTTACGTGTGGATCTCAGCCTCTCCCACACCTCCGCAGCAGGGGAGGGAGGCAGTGACTGCTTCTGAGCAAGGCTTCTTCTCTTCATGGAGAAAGCTAAATCGACACTGAATAAGGGATGAAAAGAGGCCCTTTAGTATAAATGAACAAAGCTTAAATCATGTTGACACCTTCTATCTTTTAGCCATGCTGCTTTTGACAAAAGGCAGCGGAAAAGGCCGGAAGCCTTCTCAGAGCTTTCTGCTTCCTCTCTCACTCTCTCTCCCCTCTTTTCTTTCCTCACCCGTCTCCTTCTGCAGTTTTGCAGTGTCTGCATCTTAGACCCCCTTCTAGATCGCTAATGTCTCCAGGTGCTCCTGGCCAAGGCGGCAGCAACCTAGTGTACTTCTTAATTGTAGGAGGAGCGGTCACGGGGGGGGGGCAGGCGCTTATGTAAGCTGCTTTCCATTCAGTTTTGTTGCAGGGGCTGGTGGGTGACGCATGCCATAACTGAAGCGTGCCTTTTCACGTGGGCAGACTTACGACAATCCTCACAACCCAGTCCTTCTATAAAATCATGCTTTGTGGCAGCCTTCCACAACCTGGCGCTTTCTCAGAACGCAAGAAGAGCCTGCTGGAGCAGGCCAGTGGCCCATCGAGGCCAGCATCCTGTTCTAACAATGGCCATCCAGATGCCTGTGGAGATCCCACAAGAGGACCTGAGCACAAGACCACTCTCCTCTAATTGTTGTTGGACCACAACTCCCATTAGCCCTCACCTTTAGCCATGTTGGCTAGGCCTGATGGGGTTAGGAGTCCAGCAACATTCAGGGAGCCCCAGGTTAGGGAAAGCTGCCTTTTTGGAACTGGTCTGAGCACATGCCTCTGGTTGTGATAAATGCTTGTTGTTGGCTTCAGCTCTCTTTGAAGAGTCAGCTTCTTAGTTGATGGTGGTTGGCTCTCTCTCTCTCTGTCTCTCTCTCTCTGTCTCTCTCTCTCTGTCTCTCTCTCTCTCTCTCTCACACACACACACACACACACACACACTTCCTCTCTCTTATGTCATTTTGTACCCTTATAAAAAAGAGGCATGCATGCTTTTTCATTTTTAGTATTTGCTAGCTGTTCTTCCCCCCTCCCCTCCTCCTCACATTTGTGCAATGTTTGCTTCTTGCTTAGAAAGTATTTTGTCCACCTTTTGCATGAAATCAGCATATCCTGTTAACAGGGTACTGTGTTTTTTGCAGATCCCCTTTTGAAAGCGTGCATAGATTTCTTTACCTTTGTTATGAGGGGGAGAAATAGTCCACAGGGAAGTTTTGAACTAGCTTATTTTGGAGCAGTGTGGCTTTTTCCAGTCAGCAGCCAGTTTCCCTGGAGGAAATTTTGAGGATGACTAGTCTGCTGACAAGTCCCAAGGCCACAGCCACTGCTTACCCCACCACACAATCATCTTGACTCTGAATTTATGGTACTTTGAGGGGGCTAGATTTGACCCCAGAGGCCAGTAGTGGCTAATCCCCAGTTCAGATTGTTTTGGTTGTTTGCACATTAACATGCCTGCTAAATTGGATCCTCCACTTGTTCAGTCCTCTATAGTGACCTTCACTTGGAGCTGCAAAAATTCTGTCCCATCTGCAGAAGAGGATCCTTGTGTTCCTCCTTGCATTTCATGCCCACAGTCCTCATATAAGATGTGTTTCTCCCTTTCCTCCTGAGTATTCAGACTCTTCCCTTTCCTGCCGGTTAGGTAGGTTTTGCTTTGTTTCCTTGAAAAAAAGCCACTTTCCCTGAGTGAGCAGGCTGGACAAAAGCCCATCGCTATGCTAATGAAAAATGGGAATGGTCTGCCTTCAAGTCCATCCCGACTTATGGTGACCCTATGAATAGGGTGTTCATGGTAAGTGGTATTCAGAGGGGGTTTACTATTGCCTCCCTCTGAGGCTAGTCCTCCCCAGCTGGCTAGGGCCTGCTCAGCTTGTCACAGCTGCACCAGCCAGCCCCTTCGTTGTCCGCAACTGCCAGCTGGGGGGGCAACTGGGCTCCTTGGGACTATGCAGCTTGCCCACGGCTGCACAGGTGGCAGGGCACGTCATCCCTGAGCCACTCACTGTGAGGGTGATCTTTAGCTGGCCCTTGACACCCAAGAGACACGAGTGGGGATTTGAACTCACAGACTCTGGACTTCCAGCCAGGCTCTCCTCCTCACTGTGCTATACCAGCTGCTGAATTGCAATGCTAATGCTTACATGCAAACTTGGACCGAATGTATGTCAAAGAAGTCACCTGTTTGGTTGTGTAGGTGTACAAGATGCTGCAAGAAGATCAAGAACGGTATAAGAAGCGCATTCTGGCAGTAGATCGGCGCCTCCAGCAGGATACAAAGCCCCTGGCAGGTAGGTCTCCATCTGTACCTAGATGGTCTCTTTCAGCCTTTAGAACAGGGATGCGCAACCTGCGGCTCTCCAGAGGTTGTGAGGCTCCAACTCTTCTCATTCCTGAGCATTGGCCGTGCTGGCTGGAGCTTATAGGAACTGTAGTCCAACAACATCTGGAGGGCCACAGGCTCCCCATCCTGTGCTTTTCCCGTGTTTTGTCTTGATGGAGCGACCACCGTTATCTTCCAAGCGTTTGCTCAGTTGCAATAATGCTTACAATGGAGACAGGGGACATATGGTCCTCCAGATGTTGCTGGACTGCAGCTCTCATCATTTTTGACCATGCTGGCTGAGAGCTGATGGGAGTTGCAATTATATGGTTTTAGGTAAGCTACTGTCCTCTCAGCCTTAGCCCCTCATCTGCATTTTGTGGGTAATAAAATTGACCTACCTTATAGGGGTGTTCTGAGGATTGCAACAAGAAAATACATTTGATGCACCTTGCACACGTCAAATCACTATAGAAAGCAGTGGTATTAATCACAATAAAAATAATATTGTCCCAATGCAGAGAGATGAGAACTGGTTCTTTTCTCTCCGTCTTTTGGGTGGGAAACCTTTTTTTGATTTGATGTGCCTTCACTGTCTACTTGGTTATCGGTTGTTTGCAGCCCCGGAAACAGAAGCAGCCCCTCGCCCTGAATTTCCATCTCATGTTCCTTTCCTACTAATCGGCGGAGGCACTGCCGCTTTCGCTGCTGCCAGATCCATTCGGGCTCGGGATCCCGCGGCCAGGGTAAGGGACGGAAGCACAGCGTTTGGTTGTGACATCCAGTGTGCTTTGTTTGGTTGTTGAGACACTTGATATAAATCTTCCCATCGCCCCACGTTCAAGGTGCTGATTGTGTCTGAAGATCCTGAACTTCCATACATGCGGCCTCCGCTTTCCAAAGAACTGTGGTTTTCGGAAGACTCAGATGTCACAGAAACCCTGCGGTTCAAGCAGTGGAATGGCAAAGAGAGGAGGTTGGTTTTCTGTTCCTCCTGCCTCTCCCTCGTGCCCCGCCCCTGACCCCGGTGGTGCCAAAATGATAATTGATGGAAATATTTGAGACTTGCATCCAGGATCGCTCAAAGCAGACCAGTTATGCCTTTGGTACTGAGAGGTCATGAACATGTGTGCTTACTCTGTACATTTAAAACGTCCTGGTGGACCACTGAAATTCGGCGTTAAAAAAAAAAAAAGTGAAGTCGGCCCACCCCTGATGAAAAGGAGCCTGATTCTGTCTTGAGCAATGCTGTGAGTTTTGATTTTAATTTATGTTAGTCTTGTTTTGCTACCGAAAGCTGCTCTCAAGGCAGCTTACAAACGGTTGAATTGTATAATAAGCCAACAGAGTAAGCACAGTAAAAACGGCTACGCTACGCAGTTGCCTGAAACAGTCCATAACCATGACCAGCAGCAGCAGCAACCAATCTTAAGTGGCAAACCTCTTCCCCAACGAACCAAATTTTTACCAGCTTTCTGACAGTCATGAACGAGAGCCTTGGCAGGCCTCGTAGGGCAGTGAATTCCACCGAGAGGGTGCCACCACTGAGAGAGCCCTTGTAGTCATCTGCCTAACTTATAAAAAATGGTGGTAGTCCTTTGAAGCAGAGACACCTCTGAAGATACTAAAGCAGGGATAGCCAACATGGTGCCTTCCAGATGTTGGTGGACTACAACTCCAATCAGCCACAGCCAACAGGGCCAATGGTCGGGGATGATGGGAGTTGTAGTCCAACAGCATCTGAAGGGCACCGTGTTGGCTGCTCCTGTATTAAAGCATGTGGAGGCATAAATGAGAGGAGGCAAACCTACGGTAATGACTACTTACAGTGAAATATCTCTCTCCCTCCACTTCATCCTGTAGTATATACTTCCAGCCACCTTCTTTCTATGTATCTGCGCGTGACCTGCCTCATATAGAGAATGGTGGAGTGGCCGTCCTCACTGGAAGGAAGGTTAGTGTGACATTGAGTACAGCTGTCGTATCAGCCCTTTGTTTCTTTGATATCTGAAATCGGTCTTTTATTTATGAAGGGATTTATATCCTGTCTTTGAGATAGACATGGATGCCACTGTACATAAAAGCAACATGACCCAGATCTCAGCAGGGGGTTGGGAGAAGGGCCATAGCTCAGTGGCTTTGCATGTGGAAGACCCCAGGTTCAGTCTCCGGGGGGTGGGAAAGACTTCTCTCTGAAACCATGGAGAACTGTTGTCAGTCAGTGTGTGGACAATATGTAGCTACATGGACCTGTGGTCTGACTTGGTACAGTGTGGCTTCCTACGTTCCTAGGGAGTTAAAAGGCTTGCGGGGAAATAAAGAGTGGGTTGGCACTAGGATGTTAAGAGTTTCCACTAGACAGTGGGGAGAGGATTCCATAGCAGTGGTGGCCACCACAAAGAAGGCCCTTCCTCTTATTGTCATTCCTCCCAACGCAGACGGCAGGGGCACCTGGAGGAGGGCCTCTGAAGATGATGCACACAGAGGTGGAGCACCTCAGTTTCAGGGGCCAGTGCGGAGACCCTCAGACGTCTTCCCAGAGCTTGGAAAAGTTACTTTTTTTGAACTACAACTCCCATCAGCCCCAGCCAGCATGGCTACTGGATTGGGCTGATGGGACTTGTAGTTCAAAAAAGTAACTTTTCCAAGCTCTGTGTCTTCCTAGGCCATGACCCTCACCAGCCCTTCTCTATAGTGCTTTTTGCCTGGCTGGAACGTGTCATCAAACTGGGATGATGCGTCTTGTTTGCCCCGATGGAGGGGAGGGTGGGCTGGGAAACCACTGGCTTTTGCATGGCTGGAAACAAGCATTCTGTACAAAAGTAAGAGTCACAACAGTTGCCTCATCCACTTTGCTTCCGGCTCCGCCCACCACTGGCATGCGGTCCTCAGAAGATTGTCCACGAGGGAATGTTGCCTTCAGGCTGAAAAAAGGTTTTCTACCCCTGATACACGGGCAGGCTGAAGTAGGCAGAAACGTTGCATGAATTTGTTGTCGCTGTGGAAGATAGCCATGCTTAAAACAGACTTTTTTTAACAAGGGAGTCTGAAGAACAGAGCGAAATAGTGGCAACAAGACATTCAGTTCTGGAACTTATCTAAATAATTAACAAACCACCAGGTCGGATGGTATCTACTCGAGACTTCTTAAAGAACTCAAATGTGAAATTACTGATCTTCTAGCTAAAAGATGTAACTTGTTCCTGAGATCTGCCTCTATGCAAGAGACTAGACATGTTTGTTTTTATAAAAGGAATCCAGGAAATTACAGTCTGGTTAGCGTAACATCCATTAAGATGTCCAAAAGTTGTATTCAAGAGGCAAACTCTGATGGCTAAAAAAGTCTTGGCAGCGGGGAGCTTTGCTGTTGTTGAAAGCAGGTCTGTGGAGTCGGACAGTAGAAAAATAGAGGAGTCGGAGTCGAAGGTTTGGCGTACCGACTCCACAGCCCTGGTTGAAAGGCTGCAGGCGACCAACTTGGATGCTTTTAAAGAGGAGTAGACAAGATCACAGAGGATGAGGCTAACAGTGGCTACTAGCCACAATGGCTACGTTCTCCCTTCCCTGTTGGAGGCAGGATGCCTTTGAATACCAGTTGCTGGGAATTGGCGGTGGGAAGAATGATGTAGTGCTTGGGTCCTGCTTGCAGACTTACTGCAAGCAACTAGTTGACCACTATGAGAACAGAGTTTTGGCCTTTGGCCTGATCTTATGTTCTCTGGGAGACATGAGTGTGTGTTTGATTTGCAGGTGGTCCACATGGACGTCAGAGGCAACGTGGTGAAACTTGACAACGGCGCACAGATCTCCTATGACAAGTGCTTAATTGCCACAGGTTAGGATGTGGAGGCTGCATCGTTTTCTTTGTTAGTCTGTAGGGGGTGAGGGTAGGGTAGATTGAGGCATTGACTAAGACGCCAGAGAGCTCTGCTGTTCAACCTGAGTGTGATCTTGGTATCTCTCTTCTGTCCTCAGGTGGTTCTCCAAGGAATCTTCCTGTGATCGTGAGAGGGGGTAAAGAGGTGCAGCAGAGGCTCACCCTCTTCCGGAAGGTAATCCTAAGGGGGGGCATCTTTTCACCATGGGTTCATCCTTAGACTTCCTTAGACCTCTGTGCTTTATGGAAAGATCCCTGGCCTGCGTTGCTTACTTGTAAGTCCTAAGCAATACCGAAGAAGAATTGGTTCTTAATCCCTCTCCCTGCCCCCTGGCTGCTTTTTGGTCCCAGTGAGAACCTATGAACTAAGAACTTTTCTGATAAATGTACTGACTCTGCTGATGCTGTTAAGTAAAAAGAACAGATGAAATGGACCCCTGTCTCCTTGCAGATTGAAGATTTCCGTTCGCTGGAGAAAATTTCCAGAGAAGTCAAGTCAGTCACCGTTATTGGCGGCGGTTTCCTGGGTAGCGAGTTGGCCTGTGCTTTGGGGCGAAAAGGTGAGCATGACTGATTGGTGAGAGTCAAGAGCAGGGGTTAGGAGTGTGAGGCCTGGGCTTCAATAGCCGCTCGGCCATCAAGCTTCTTTGCCTAAGTCACTCTTGCTGTCTGCCTAACCTGCCTCGGAGGGCAGCTGTTGTGGAGGTAAACAAGGCTAGAATTGTGAAGCACTCTGCACGAGGCCAAGGATCTAGACATGGGAATAGAATAAAGTTGCAATGTTAGTTTGTCTCATCCAGTACAAGACGACAGAACTGCATTGTTTTCTCTGCAGGTAGGCCAGTTTTGCAACATGGGCCACATTTACACCGTACGTTTATTCCACTATTGTTCCACTTTAAACAGCTGGGAGAGGATCCTGCCTGAAACCCGGGAGAGGCTCTGCCAGTCGGTACGGACAGTAGTGAGCTAGATGGACCCAGTGGTCTGACTCTATAAGGCAGCTTCCCATATTCCTAATCTAGGTGCCACCTCAGAAAAGGCCCTTTTCCAGGTCAGTGCCTGCCTACTCTGAAGATGGGGGCACCTGAAGAAGGCCCTTGTCAGAAGGTGTTAAAGCATGGGCAGGCTTAAGTAGGAGAAATGCGATCATTCGGATACTCTTCCCCCAGGCCTTTGAGGGCTTCAGGAAACACTTTGAGTTGCGCCCGGAAACAAAATGGGCAGGTAGTCCTAAACTCTCCACTTCCCTTTGTAGCGCAGTCGAGGCGTCTAGAGGTCATCCAGATGTTCCCGGAGAACGGCAACATGGGCAAGGTTCTTCCTGAGTACTTGAGCAACTGGACCACTGACAAAGTCAGGCGAGGTAAGACCCCACTCCTTTCCCCTCTCTGCCTTCTTGCTGGTGCTGTTTGGAGGCCACCCTTGAGCAGCCAGGGGTATGGCGGCCTGAGCGCTCAGCTGGCTTGCCCTGGCTTTGATACTGCAGCGTCCTCTCAGCAGGATGCCTTGCCTGAGAACGGGCCCCCAGGTTCCGTGACCATTATGTGATGAGGTAGCTCTGCAGCTTGATCCCAGAAGGCACAACAGGCTCAGAAAGCCAGCCTTCTTATCTCAGGTCCGCAGCATGGCGGTGGCACATTGTCTTGCCTGCTTGGAGTCAGTCTGTCCAGCCACTTAAGTCCAAAGCAGCTACCTACCCTCGGCATCCCATCTGCCCTTATAATGGCAACTTGGCATTCTGCTTTTCAGACAGCCTGGTGTCAGCCTCACCCCGCTGCTCGGGAGTGGGGAACTGCTGTCCCATGGGCCAAATGCGGCCCGCAGTGGATTCCCATCTGACCTTGCAGCCTCTCCCGTTTAGCTCTGCCTTTCTTCCTCTCCTCCAGCAACTCGATGGGGTGAGGAGCAAGCGCTGTGTTCCTCCCCGGGTATCCAGCTGTATTTCTGTGCCAAGCCTTGAGAAGGGGACGCCTCTTTCTCATTCCTGTGCATGGAAGTTAAGCTCTTCTGTGCTGAACGCCGAGAAAGAAAAGAGAAGGAGAGAGGAAAGACAGGGAAGGGAATGGCACCCACTGCCAATACGTAACAACCCCCACCTGGCCATTTCCCCCCATGTGTGAATGTGGCCCTCGAATTAAAAAGGCTCCCCACCTCTGTGCAGCTCATATTACAACCCTTCCTTTGCGCTCCCTGCTGCAACCATAGGTAAGATCCCTTTTTATAGCCTACATCTCAGCCTTTGGGGAATGGGCGTCGCTCCGTGGTAGAGCATCTGCCTTGCATGCAGAAAGTCTCAGGGTCAATCCCTGGAAATTCCAGGTCAGGCTGAGAGAGGCCCCTGCCTGAAACCCTGGAGAGCCACTGGCAGGCAGCGCCGACAGTACTGAGCTTGATGGACAGCGGGTGTGATTCAGTATAAGGCTGATGATTCCTATGTTACCATGCCTCTGTAACTGCCCTGCCAAGTCTGTCTGTCTCTTTCCTGTTAATGTTGCCCCTCAATCCTTTATGTTTTGTCTCTCTGCTGTGTTGTAATAGTTGCCGGCACTCCTGTTCTGACCATTGTGTTTTGCATGCTCTTGGAGGTCACTGATTCATAGGGTCACCATAAGTCGTAATCGACTTGAAGGCACATAACAACAACAACAAAACTTTTCTGCACGTTGCAAAGATTTTTTCTAAAACGCCACAACCCCTGCCTGCAGGCTGATGAGCTGATAGGTATGACACAAAAGCAAAAACAGGGTGGGGAGGAACAGGCAATCAAGCACGTAGAGGCACAAATTACTCATAAAGTACCGTCAGGTTAGCACCCCAGCACGTGTGTTTGGTATTGGAAGGCAAGGTGGCAAGACAGACCACGTTGCTAGTAATGATCGGGAGCAGTGAGCGTCTGGTGGTTGTAAGTAGGCCAACCTACCCCACAAGTTATTGATCCCTGGCTTTAAGTGGAAGATGTTGCTACGCCAGCACTATTTCTTCTGTTGACCAGAGGGGAGTGGGATACAGTCAGGGTCCTGTCCCTCCCCCTGCTGCTGCTCTGTGCCTCTCCTCTGCCTGGCTCTACTGTCTAGTAGCAAAGCAACCCAGGCCTGAGTTTTCAGAAGGCTGTGATTACCGGTTAGCTTTACTGCATCTCTCTTCCTAGGCTATAGTTGTCTTCTGTGTTTTACTTTCAGAGGGAGTGAACGTAATGCCCAATGCGGTAGTGAAGTCTGTATCTCTTAGTGGGAAGCGGCTGCTAATAGAACTGAAGGATGGAAGGAAAGTGAGTACTGGGCAGTGGCAAAATGGATTGCCTGCCTTTTTGAAACATACATGTGTGTGCGTGTGCGTGCATGCGTGCAGCAGGAGTTAATCATGATTATAACATAGCTCAACCTCCTTGGTTCCTGTTCCATACTGTGAGTAGCTTAAGTATGTGTACCTGAAGTAAATCAGTGTCAGCTCTACACTGCGTCAGCAGTGCCGGTGGGGGCTGGAAATTCCTGGGTTGTTGACAGGGAAGCAAAGTCCTTAGCCGGCAGTCTGGCCGTAAATCTGCCAGGTCTAGGAGGAGGGAACCTGATAAGGGCCAGGCCTGTCCGAAGCGTACTTGCCAAGTCAGAAGTCCAGAAGCGAGGTCAGTAGAGGTCCGGGATCAAGTGCCAAGGGGTCAGTCCAAAAGAGGTTGCAAGGAAACTAGGAATACACGAAGCCACGCCTGACGTTGCAGTCAGCAACAAGCTGAGGCCAATGTGTGCCTTATAAGGAGCAGGTTTGACAGCAGGTGTGAGCCCTCAGCGTTTGGGCCTTAAGGGGCCAGGCCTGCCTCTCTTCTGCCTGACCTTCTGCTGTCTACGTTCTGCAGGTGAGGGGGGAGTATCCTGTTCACTGTCTGCGCCTGGCTGCAGGGCCTCTACTGTATCTGGGGTGCTCTGCAGCTGAGGGGGAGAAGGAGCTGGAGTCTCAGGAGTCTCCTCCATGTCTCCTTCTGGGTCTGCTGCTCCTGGGCCTGCTGCTGTTACTCCCGAGTCGTCCTCATCGGAGGAGTCCTCTGACGGGGCCATGACAATCAGTAGCTTTCCCCTATTGAGCTCTCTGTCCTCTTTTACTCCCCCTTCCTCTGTTTTCTCCCGTGTCAAATTTTAGACTGTAAGCCCCTTGGGGCAGGGACTTGTCATCTTGTTCTCTGCATAGAGCCATGCATTTTGATGGTGCTAGATGAGTAAGTTAAAAATGAATAACCCAGGCACCGGTCTGCTTTTTTACCCCTTTCTACTCAGGTGGAGACAGATCACATTGTGGCAGCTGTGGGCTTGGAGCCCAGTGTGGAACTGGCCACATCAGCGGGCCTGGAGGTGGACTCAGACTTTGGGGGCTTTAGGGTTAATGCAGAGCTCCAGGCCCGCTCAAATATCTGGGTGGTAAGTGCGTGTGTTGAGCATGTGGAAAGACAAATGGGCTTGAGCTGCTGGATAGAGATAAAGACTTATTATACCGATAATGAGAGCAGCAATTGTTACAGTGGGACCTTGTTATAATGTGGGGGTCAGGGGACAAAGGATGTACCCGCCTTATAGGGGTTCTGTGTTGTAACAAAAATCGCAGTATTGTGCTCTGGGACATCGTCATGCCCTTGGTACAGTATATCTGAATCCTTGGTACAGCCATCCACACCATAGTGAGGTTCCACTGTATTTCAAGTACTTATATGCAGCCTTTCAGAGGAAAGCCCTCCCAACATGGTTTACAAAAGATAACTAGCTTCTTCTACACACCAAGCACATTATGCTTCCAAACAACTTACAGAACGATCCATTTGCAGTTCTTCCAGTCTGACCCTCCCAGTGACCTTCCTTTTAGCCATCAACCTGCAATCCATTTTGCCCGTCCAACCACGTTCCCAGCTCACATGCCTTCCCTTGCCCTGACTCCATTTCTCTCCTTGGATGGTCCGATGCCTCCATTTTGTTCGAACGATGAAGAGATCTCGGAGGAGCAGTCCTTTTGGGATGCGATTGAGACCAGCCTTCCCTAACCTTGTGCCCTCTGGATGTTGTTGGACTACAACTGCTATCATCCCTGACCCTTGGCCATGCTGTCTGGGACTGATGGGAAATGGAGTCCAGCAGCATCTGGAGGCCACCAGGTTGGAGAAGGATGGCTCTGGCCTGTCTTGATTTTTCTCTTCTCCAAAGCCCTTTGCATCGGCATGCCAGGTGGGAGTAATTAAACAGGATGTGGTCCTGAATCCATGTGCAATGGAGGGGCTTTTGATGCTCCTCCAGCCTCAGCAATGGCAACTGGTCGCTGGAGCAAGGAAGAGGCTCAGCTGGGTTTTCATCTAAGCACAATGGAGGGCCCCCCCAAATGCTGTTTCCTTTCCCTCTGGAGACCTTCGTGAGGGCAGCTGGAAGCAACATCCAAGCACATTATTTTTTTTGGGGGGGGTAGGGGAGCAATCTTTGAATATACATTTGCATGGACCTTGGTAGTGCGTGTGTGATCCTGACAAACTAAGCTTTCATTTAAAGGGGAGAAAGTTAAGTTTCTAGTCCTCATAGTGATAACAGGTTTTTCCCCAATGCCTTCCCCTCCTCCCAAAATAAAATAAAAAGTGGCTGCAAGTGCTTTCTGCTAACTGCTGACAAATCCTAAGGGTTTCTGGCTGTGGCTAGTGGCAGTCAGGGGTTAAATATGGGGCATTCCTAAGAGTCCCATGCCGCCTTTCCCAAAACTGCCCCCAAACCAAAGCCACTGTGGGACTTTGAAGGCACTGAGAAGCCCTTGCTAACTTGACCTGCCCCTGGCCATTCCTCACTCTTCGCTCCTTTCCAGGCAGGGGATGCCGCTTGCTTCTATGACATCAAGCTAGGCAGGCGACGCGTGGAGCACCACGATCACGCTGTGGTGAGCGGAAGGCTGGCGGGAGAGAATATGACAGGAGCAGCCAAGCCATATTGGCACCAGTCCATGTTCTGGTAAGGTGGATTCTCTTCTTCTGCCCCTCTTTGCTCTGTTTGGGCCTGTCTCCTTGACCTTCCTAGTGCGCTGTAGTTGCACGGGCTCCTTGTAGCAACATAGGAGAAGCCGCCTTTGATATTAACATCAGACTAGTTGTCCACCTGGTCCAGCCTTGTCTGCTCCTGCCAGACAGAAAGTGGCTCTCCGGGGACTCCGGCAGAGATCTTCTCTCATCAGTTGCTACCCAAGATCCTTAACGAGGCATACCACGGATTGGACCTGGGCCCTCCTGCACACAAGCTTGTGCCCTTCCCACTGAGCTACTGGGGGTGTGGAAAGACGGTCACAAAAAGCACAAAACCTGTTGCAAGGACTGAAGGGCCCTCTGCACAGCATGTCCATCCTGGAGGCCCATCTGAGATCTGGTCTCCACAAGCAGCAGAATAAGGTGGGGGTGATATGGTGAGATAGAAAATAACATTTCAGGCTACAAATGGGGGGGTCAGTTTTTGAAAGCTCAAAAAAACCCTTAAAACAGCCTTTCCCAACTAGTGGGCCACCAGGTATTGTTGGACCACAACTCCCATCAGCCTCAGCCAGCATTGCCAATGGTCAGGAAAGATGGGAATTGTGGTCCAACAACATCTGGTGGCCCACTAGCTGGGAAAGGCTGCCTTAAAACATAGAAAGCAGAGAGGTTCTAACCTTTCCTCCTTATATGCTAGCTTTTTATTAGTCCTTGCAGGGAGTTTCTTTATAAAAAAATATAGGGGAACATTCAAGATCATTATTTCCCCCGTCTTCCACCCCTCCATCTGAAATGGTATATTCTTTTCCCATCTCAGAATTCTAGATACCTCCCCTGGGCTACATGCAGGGGTTGCCAGCATGGTGCCTACAGATGTTGGACCACAACTCCCATCATCCCTGGCTTTTAGAATCAAAGAGTTCTGCTCCAAAATGTGATGGACTTAAGGCTACATTGTAAAAATATGGGTGGTTATGTATTTGTGTTTAAAACAACCTCCCTGGGCTACAATAGTGAGATTCAAGACAGAATATCTCTGTGTTTGGTCATCCTTTATTTCTCTGTACTTAAAAAAAAAGAAAAACAAAACAGCAACAGCTTGCCTTGGATTTCTGAATTAGCCCACTATTGTGCTTATCTGGTCCTTCAGGAGCGATCTGGGCCCAGATGTGGGCTACGAAGCCATTGGCCTTGTGGATAGCAGCTTGCCCACTGTGGGAGTGTTTGCTAAAGCGACAGCAAAGGACACCCCAAAATCAGCAACAGAGCAATCAGGTGAGACTTTATTCCTTCGCCATGCCATGTTTGGGGTCGTGGCTTCAATTTTTGCAGTCGTTCCTTCATAAAGGAGTTGCCCTGGATTGCAGGAAGTGTTCGGCTCCTCTCCTAGGGTTAGCTTTTGGCCTCCCTTAGAGTGGGAGGACAGCCTGCATAGGATTACCCCAGGGATGGGAAACCTGTGCCCCCCCCCAATACGGTTAGATTGCAATACCCACCATCCCTGCCATGCTGGCAAAGGCTGATGGGAGTTGTAGTTCAATAACATCTAGAGGGCCACAGGTCAGGGAAGGCTGCTCTGGGGTGTGAGGGAAGGAGGAGGGAGGAACTTGCCAGGACTTTGACCAAGTCTGTTGTAGGAACTGGAATCCGCTCTGAGAGCGAAACGGAAATGGAAGCACAAGAGCTGAAGGTCTCAGCTGCCTCGCCTTCCAGCCTGCAGGCTCCACAGCAGGGAGAGGACTACGGGAAAGGCATCATTTTCTACCTCAGGGATAAAGTGGTGGTGGGAATCGTGCTGTGGAACATTTTCAATCGGATGCCAATTGCTCGAAAGGTGACTCTTCTCAGTAGCTAACACTCTCTGTCATGCTTATTGGCTCCTAGGAGCATCTGTTGTGGGAGAAGGCATTAACAAGGATCTCATTCCCAATCCAGCAGCAAAAAAGGGGGCATGGCTGTGGCTATCATGAAGGGACCCTGCACTTCTTAATTTGCCACACACTACTGGGTGGAATGTGAAAAATCCATGCTGGCTATAGTATACAACCACTCTTGTGGCTGTATAATTTCATCTTTAAAAAGGAAGGACCATGAGAACTAGAGTTGACTGCCAGCTCAACTCAAGAGGCTGTAATCGGACTCCTGTGAACAGGAGATTGGCAAGTGTCTTTCCAGAGCATCCTGTTAGCTGCTGTCAGCAAATGAGTTGCTGTACTAGATGGACCAGATGGGGACTGCGAGCCAATAGGGTGATTCTAGTGAAGATAAGAACAGTGCTTCTAGTGAATGAGCACATGCGTGCACACACACTGGAATGCCCTTGTGCCTGGTCTACATGGCTATTTTGCAAGCATTACGGTACACTAGCGCAGCCTGCTCTCCCCACCCTGCTCCCCTTCTCCACTGGGGCAAAAATCCCCAGACCTTGCAAGTGGGATATGGTGTGCAAAGGCAAAGTTTACAGCTATCAGTGGGTTGTAACTTGTAGAATACGAGGCTTGGATGTGATACTCCTTGAATAGCCTCATGGAACTGAAGTACAGAACTAGACTTCCTTCCCTGTCCTGCTCAACGCATAAGAAGTTAAGCTGGCTATGGAACCTGAAGGTTACATCACAGTGGCTGGCTTTTATGTGGTTAGGTCATCTTGTCACCCTATAGATCGGCACTATCTACCCTGGCTGGAGGCAGTACTATAAGGCCCTGCGCAGAAGCATTTCACTGCTTTGCCCTCCTTTTAACTGGAGAGGCTAGGGAATGAAATCTGAGATACGGAGTTCTGCATTTGACTTGTGCTGGACCATTTATTGTTTCTCATAAGCTGTTGACATCAGGCAGGTGCCTTCACCGTATTCCTTTCAGCGCCTGCTTAAAACTTCTTTTCTCTCGGCAAGCCTATCCAGACACATAGATGTTGATCAGTTATTCGTTTTAATTTTTTTAGTTGCTGTTTTAATTGTTTGAGAAAGGTTTTCAATTAGTTTTTAATTGTTCTGTTGCTAATTTTTAATGTTTTTTCTAAACCACTGAAGAGACTTTTTTTACAATCAAGCAGTATATACATTTTGGCAATATGTAAAATCTGGGATTTATTTGAAAGTGTGTGGCTTTATACCTAATCTTGTTTGCTGAGACGGTGCCGAGATCGGTCTCCAGGGGGCAGGGGGATGCAAAGAAGACCCCGTGAAGGGAGCGATAGCAGAGGGGAGCGAGTTGTGCTTGAGGAAGCTTCAGCTGGGCCAGTGCAGGCTCGCAGTACATAGCAATGAGTGACATCGGGCTGAAACGGCTTGCTTTCTCCTACAGATCATTAAGGACGGGGAAGAGCACGCTGACCTCAACGAAGTTGCCAAGCTCTTCAACATCCACGAGGACTGAGTGTCCCACCCCAAGCCTCAGGCTGGGATGCCTTTGGAAACTGGAGAGGGGCAGGCCTGGGCTGCGTGAGCGTGTCTGTTTGCTGCCTCCTTCCCCTTCCCCACAGAGTGTGCGTGTGTGAATAGTTGTGAATGTCAGGAATGGCCCAGGGCTCTCTTTGCACCATGCATTAAACTAGATTAACTTCTAAATTGCAATCAAGGCCTCTTACCTGGTAACCTCTTTGTTGTTCATTGAGGAGTGGCTGTGTGAAGAAGGGTAAGGCTGAGATGTTGGCCGTCAGCTCCTAAAACACCCTTTTTTGCTATCAGCCTCGTGACAGAACTGCTGCAGTGGAGAACGAAGACCAGCTAAACCAGGAAGGGAAACCAAATACCCACCTTGTCCGGTCATGTTCTCGCAGTGGCCAACCAGCTGCCTATGGGATGTCCGCAAGCAGGACATGAGCACAGTAACACTCTCCCCATTTGTGCTCCCAGCAGCTGGTATTCAGAGGCCTTTGGTACTAGAGGTGGTGTGAAGCCATGATTGCCACTAGCCATTGATTGCTTTATCCTCCATGAACTGCTCTGAGCCCTTTTTAAAGCTATTCAGATTGGTAGCCATCACTAGATTTTCCGGTAGCAAATTCGATTAGTTCACTATGTGATATATGAAGTATTTTTTGCCTGTCCTGAATCTCCCATCCTTCAGTTTCATTTGATGACCCCACGCTCTAGTGTTGAGAGGCATAAAAAGTCTACCCGCTTTCTTCACATCCTGTATAATTTTAGACACTTCTGTCATGTCTTCCCTTATTTACCTTTTGTTTTGTAAACTAAAAAGCCCCAAATGTTGTAAGCTTTCCTCAGAGGCCAGTTGCTCCAGCCCCATAATTGTTTCAATTGCCTTTTTCTGAACCTTTTCTAGATTGACAATGTCTATTTTGAGACAGAACTGTACAAAGCATAGATTTGTGTAACAGCATTGTGATATTGGGTGTTTTTTCTTTTGCCCTAATGTGCATCACTTTATGCTTGATTACATTTTCCATTTTAATGCCCCTACACCCAGTTTAGAGAGATCTTTTTAGTTATTACCCTGAACAATTTGGTGTCATTTGGGAACTTGTCAATTTCACTGCCATTCCCTAACTCCAGCTCATTTATGAACAGGTTAAAATACATAGGTACCAATATTAACTCTTGGGGGACCTGTGTTTACATCCTTCCATTGTGAGAACTGCCCATTTATTCTTACACATTGCTTCCTGTCCCTTAATCAGGTACTGATCCATAAAAAGGCCTTGTCCTCTTACTCCATGACTGCAACACTTAGAAGGCTTTAGCGAGGGACTGTATGAAAGGTTTTGTTAATACATGCTATCTACTGGATCACCCCTATCCAGATGCTCATTGACACACTTAAAATAACAGATCAGTGAGATAAAATGTACTCTAGAAAAAGCCAGGCTTGTTCTTCTTCAGCAAGACTTGTTCTTCTTTATGCTTGGAAATGCTACTGGCGATAATGCTTTCCGCCTGTTTTCCCAGAACAGATATTAAGCTAACTGGCCTATAATTTTCCTGGAACCCCACTGCTTCCCTTTTTGAAAAATTGTGTTATACTGTCACTTTCCAGGCCTCAAGACCAGAGGCTGATCTTAGGGGCATACATATTTTTGCTCGCAGATCAGCAGTTTCACTAAGCTCCCACTGCTCAACTCCCTTCTAAAGTGTTCTACAAAAGATTTTCACGAGCCCATGCTAACTACTGCGGTGGCCTAAATGGCCGTGGTTTTTAGCTGACTTCAGATATAAATTTTGTTGCCTTCTGTCATACTGAAGACTCGATGAGTCCAAGCTAGCCCCCCCTCCCCCTTGAGCATGTCACACATCAGTGCCTTCAACTGCAGGGAGTTGGGTGCTACATGTGTGATTTTGTTTGTGTCCTTCCACATTGCTGCTGGCTTGTAACGGCCTTGGATTCTCTCTCGACCGTCGTAGCCACCCAGTCCAACGTCCCCTGCTCTCAATAGGAAAACACAAGAGTTGGAGGGCTTGAGTCTACCATGTGGTAATCTGCTAAAGCTTCATTCTAGGCTCCAGGTGGGACCCCAGCTGATTAGGAAGGTGAAAACTAAATAAGGCTCACGCCAATGCTTTAGTAGTCACTGGCCAGTTTATCATGCAGCATGCATGTGCCTCCTTTCAACAGAGACGGCAGCCTGTGCCCCTCCAGCTGTTAGACTGCAACTCCCATCAATGTGGCCAATGGTCAGAGATGGTGGTGTTCAACATCTGCAGGGTCACAGGTTACCAATACCTGCTTTACAGAATAGGGATCATGCCTACTTGTTCCAGTGAGTAGCCAAGAAATGCTATCCCATGTTAAAGGCAAGTAAGATTTACCCTTCGTTGTCTAACGCTGCTCAGCACAGAATGCACTTACGTTCTAGTTCAGTTTGGAACAGCATCCCTTCTCGAAACGCTCCAAGCACCAGCCTTGAGTAAAGAACAAGGTGTTGTGCCAAAGGGAAAGCAGCAGAGCGGAACACTACATGGGGGTAGGACAGCCATCAACCTTAGCCCACTAAAGCTCAACCCAGCATCTTTAGTGACCCACCTTGCAGCACAAGAGAAAGTAGGTAAGATCCAGAGGGCTTCAGAAATTCACCTGCTCGTGCAAGGCTTGCATCTCTCCATCGAGCAGGCAAGAACCCTGCAGTCAAGTTAAAAAGTGCTGCTTTGTTGAGAAATAATACCTCTTTTCCTCCCTCATTTGCTGTAAAAGAAAGGAGAGGCAATTTTGCTTCTCTGTGTTGGCTTTTGCCAAAAAGGAGGGGGGAGATACTGCCCCCTTTTTTGCTCCAGAAAGCACTCAGGGAAAGGGAGAGGTGATTTCTTTACTTTCCCACTGGGCTTCTTTAAGAAGCAGTGGCAACACAGTGGAGACTGTACCTTCTCTTCTGCCAAAGATTTGCACAAAAAGTGAGCACTGCCCCCCCCCGCCCTGTTCTTTGCCCATTCCAGCAGACTCGGAAAATGAAGTGATAGTGGCAATCCCCCATAATAGGCCTGGCTAGAAAGCCAACCCAAGGTTTGTGAAGTTATCCCCATTTGGGTAAGACAAACTGAGATAAGCACAGCTGGAGAGAATACAGATTCCTCAAACCTACAGTCCTGCCAAGGAATAATAGCCTAAACTATGACTGAGCTATGAGAGCCAGTGTGGTGTAGTGGTTACAGTGTTGGACTACAACCTGCGGACCAGGGTTCGAATCTCCACACAGCCATGAAGCTCACTAGGTGACCTTGGGCCAGTCACTGCCTCTCAGCCTCAGAGGAAGGCAATGGTAACCCCCCTCTGAATACCTCTTACCATGAAAACCCTGTTCATAGGGTCGCCATAAGTCAGGATCAACTTGGAGGCAGTCCATTTCATTTTCATGACCAATCTCCATCAGGGATGACAAACCTGTGGCCCATCAGCCGTTGTTGGACTCAAACGTCCATCATCCCTGACCACTGGATATGTTGGCTGGGGCTGATGGGAGTTGGGAGCCTACCAACAGCAGCTGGAGGGCCACAGCTTCCCTGTCCCTGAGCAAGACCATCCACTCCAAAGCAAGTCTCCCTGCAACTGGTCCTTCCCCTTCTCCCAGTACAAGCCTGAGATGTTTATGTAAAAACAACAGGGCACTACAGCATTCAACCACAGCTGGATGCTATGAGGGATAAAGCAGCAGGGTACCTTAAGATTTTTCCACAAGGGATGAGGATACTCCGGTATTGTTTTAAGTACGGGGAACCTTTGACCCTCAAGGTGTTGCTGAACTACAACTCCCATCATCCCAGCCATGCTTGCTGGGGCTGATGGGAGTTGTGGTTCAGCCACACCTTGAGGGCCAAAAGTTCCCCACACCTGCTTTAAAGCATTAAAGAGCAAAAGGGTTGAGTCCTAAAAGTGAGCTGTGTGATAAAGTCCCTTGCCTTTTAAAAATTAATAAAACATTGGATTAGGATAATGCTGGGAGAGAGAGAGAGAATCCCTACACACACACACACTATTAGACATGTGCAAGTTGCTATTGGCCCTGCTTTGGGGGTGGGGTGGGGAAGTACAATACATACCTGTCTTTTTCCTCTAGTGGATCTTACAACAGCTTGGCTGCATGTGGCAATTTCAATCACTTAAATGAGAAAAGTTCAAAAAGAATGCAGGAGGGCAGATCACAGCTGTCATGCAAGATGCCTCAGTGTTTAGCAGTTTAGGCGATGGACTGAAGTAGGGAGCCAAATCCTTCCTTGTGGACTTGTGTTTACTGTCTCACTGAGACTGAGAAACTGCTCCCCACCATCAACCTGCTCTGTCCTGGGAGGGATATGTCAAGAAACTGCTTCAAGAGCCAACTATAAAAAGGTATAGGTAAATGGTGGCTGCTACGCTTCATCTGTGCAGCCCCAACCTCCAGTTCCTGGCCTGCCGCCTAAAAGGGGTGGAAGAGGCAGCCATTAGGGCCCACAGGCAATGCTCACTTCCCCCTTGCTGCAAAGGCACTTCTGCAATGGTGCTGCTCCCTCCCCCATGAGACGCCAGACCCTAAAGACGAGGCAGGAGACGGAGGCCCTGATGCAGGTTTTTTCTGTACATAAGTGTTTTTGACACCAAAGCGTTGCTTAAGAATAAAACAAATCAGGAAGGAAAAAAAACAGCAGCTGGAACACACACCCCAAAGGCCCAAAAAGCCTTGGTGTAAAAGAGAAAGGAGGGTGGGCGGGTGTGAGGGAGGGCTGTTTCCTTTTTCCAAGGAAGGGAGCAGGAAGAGGCAGCCTGTTTGGAAAATTGGAGAGGGGGGAAAGAAGAGGAGGTGCAAGGAAATGCAGCTCTCCGAGTTTGGGGGGGGGAGAAACACAACACAAAAGAACAAAAAAAGTTAACACCCAAACAACCTACCCCACCCCCAGTGCAGGGGAGAGCCAGAAAACAGATTGTCCAGTCCTTGTTAGCACCTGTACAATAAAACTGTACCATCTAGAGACACGACCCCCCCCCCCCGCCACCCTGCCCTCCAACTGGGCTCGTCTCTGCTGCTTCCACACCGCTGGAGACTACTGTCTTGCCACCTGAACTGACTGAACAAAGGTGAGATTTTAAAAGCGGGGGGGGGAGGAAAATAGCTGAGAACATCAGGTGCCTTTGGCTGTCTACTAATTCAGTCTCCATCTGCCTCTCCAAAAGTGGCAGGCTGGACTTCAGAGACAAAATAATCTAACAGAAAGGGTGCCGGGGGGGGGGATGGAGAGAGAGAGGGAAAAACACCCAACAGAAGCTGGGTGGTCCTCAAATGGAGGGAAGTAATGGGGCTCTCCGCCTAAGTCATGGGGGATGGGGGGGGGAGCCACAGTCTGGTCCTCCAGCACATCCCGATGGGGACTGGGGCTGCAGGACGTCTATCTGTCCAGCCCCCCCCAGCCCCTATCGAATCACAGTGATACAGACTTAGCAAGAACAAAAAAGGAACACCACAAATTAAATACTAATTTAAATAAATACTCTGGAAGAGCTTGGGGGTGAGGGAAGAGACGCAGTTCCACGGAGAGGCTTCAAAACCATCAAGGCCCTGCAGCAGGTCAACCAGCTGAGTCCAGGGTGTGGGAGGCGGCAGCTTCCTACCCCACCCCCAGGGTGGGCAGGCAGGTGAGGAGCACCGCTTGCTGTTTGTCACTGAGGGCCAGGCAGACAGAGCCCCTGCCCACTGGCCACAAGGCCACCTTCTCATTGGTCCAGATTATTGCCTCGCAGTGCAGTCCAACGAATGCCTGACACACACCCCCGTCAGCTGCTCCAGGCCTCAAATACCATCTCCGAGCCCAGCAGCCGAACCAGCTCCGGCTCATAGCGCACCAACTCCACCGTCTCTACGGCGCCTGGAGCCAAGGGGGGTACCATGTGCTCCTGGATTTCTTCTGGGGCCAGCACCTGGCTCAGCGACACCTGGCGCTGGAACTCTGCCTTGGGCAGGGTGGTCACCTCGAAGTGCGGGAAGCGAGCCTGGAAGATGCGGGATGAGAGCTTCAGCCGCTTGAGCACGTCCGAGAAGAGGAACCAGTTGCAGGGCCTGGGGCAAAAGGAAGAAGCATGGCAGTCAGAGGGGACCTGCTCTCTACGCCTCCCTGCCCATCTGCCGTCCATCGCACTCTGCTCCTCCCCACCAGCCGATATTTAATTGTTTTTTGTTTGTTTTTGCAGATTTAACAATGAAAGGGAAAACAGAAAAATGAAATAAAAATATTAAACATACAAAAAGAAAAATAATATATAACTACTACTACTACAGAGAGCCAGTGTGGTGAAGTGGTTAAGGTGTTGGGACTACGACCTGGGAGACCATGGTTCGAATCCCCACACAGCCATGAAGCTCACTGGGTGACCTCAGGCCAGTCACCGCCTCTCAGCCTCAGAGGAAGGCAATGGTAAAACCACCTCTGGATACCTCTTACCATGAAAACCCTATTCATTTGTTGTTGTTATGTGCCTTCAAGTCAACCACGACGTATGGCGACCCTATGAATCAGTAACCTTCAAGAGCATCTGTCATGAACCACCCTGTTCAGATCTTGTAAGTTCAGGTCTGTGGCTTCCTTTATGGAATGAATCCATCGCTTGTTTGGCCTTCCTCTTTTTCTACTCCCTGCTGTTTTCCCCAGCATTATTGTCTTGTCTAGTGAATCATGTCTTCTCATTATGTGACCCTATTCATAGGGTCGCCGTAAGTCGGAATTGATTTGAAGGCAGTCCATTTCATTTTTCGCTACTACTACTGCCACCACCACTGCCACCAATAAGCCACCATCTTCAGTTTACATTACGGATGCAATAACCATCCATACATGCATCTTGATTTAAGCACATAAGAATATAAGTCCTACACATGTCCAAATAGGTATCCACTCGAAACTGACATCATTGTGAAATATTTTCCAATGTAGCTAGGTCAGTGAGGTCCTCAGTCCCTTGAGTAATAGACGGTGGGTATCTATCCTTCCAGGCTCTAAGTGTAACTCTCTTAGCCACCATAAGGTTATTTCTGAAAAATGAAATGCAAGGGCCAAAACCAACCTGCAAGCAACGGCACCTGATATCGAGGGAAGCCCATTTCCCCCAGTCCAGATGCCATAACTGCACAGAGCAAGTAGGTGCAAAGAGCCTTAGTGCTTAAAAAAAAAATCCTCAGGCTTCTGTGCCTCATTGGCATGTGATGTGAGTGAAAACTCTGCACTCGTCTCTGCTGGCAGCTATTAGCGAAGGGGGGGGTAAAGGGAGAAGAGACAGGATTTGGACCGATCAGGCTGCCAAACTTTTGTGCAGCTCTGTTTGTCTGTGTGCTGTGCATCCCTTCCCCCAAGTTTCTGTCTAACCGAAGCAGACGAAAGGATGCAAAAACAAAAGTTTCTGAGATCTGCTTACGTTGCATCACTTATTTGGGTCATGGTTTTGCAACTACCGCGTTTGGAATTGTAGTTTTGCAGATGCAGAATCCTGGCCACCAGCTTACCATCCCCTCAGTCCTTTTGGAACTGTTCGGTATCCCCCCCACAAACATGCAAAACAGGCATCCCACACAAAACCATAAAGCCTGCTCTTGTGTGGCGTTCCTGTCTTGGTTTGCCAGCCCCTCATTTGCCACAGCGGGTTCTCTGAACGCCCCTCCCCTACTTGAGCAGCTGGCAAAACTCTGCCACCCCTGTGCAAGCCCCAGAAGGCAAAGGAGGAGGGGGGTTGACTCAGCAAGTAAATGCAACTCCCCACCCCTTCCCCCAGGCTCTCAAAAGCTGCTCAGATTGCTCCCATGGTCTCTAACTGGCTTGTCCTCCCGTCCCCCCGCCTAACCACTAGGCTCACCTTCTGACGACACTGGCCCTTCCACCGCTTGCATGCCCCTTCAAGGCTCCTTCTCCCCCGACAGGGTAGAGGGATGGTACAATTTGGCCCCGTCCCAAAAGCTGCCCCCTTCCAGCTCTGCCAACAAGGAGAGGCTGCAAGTACTCACCCCCGGGAGACGGACACTTCCAGGTTGTAGCAGGGGAGGAGCTGCTTGTCAGAGAACTCAAACATGAAGCGGTCGGAGTCCTGCTCGTCTTCCTCCTGATCTGAGCTCCCGGGAGGGTTGAGCAGAAGGTCGCAGCCGATCTCATCTTTCCCCTCTGAAACGAGGGACACAGGAAATGGGAAGGGAGATGAGGGAGGGAAAACGCTGCTGGCCCCAAGAGCTCTGCACGCACAACCTCGCTGCCTAAGCCTCTCTGTGCCCGGTTCGCTCGCTGGACAGCCACTGCCATAGCAACCCAACTATGGGTTGCAGAGGAAGCCCAGCATGGAGAAGCCTGGAGGAACAGCTGGCAGCAGCAGATAGAAATTTAGAGACCGCATACGAAGCTGCGTTACGTCGTGATTCTGCAGGAGTGTGGGATGGGGAAAGCACAGATTGGATGCAGAATTCAGATCTGCAAGAATGACAGCTTCTGGTTTTAACACCGCCCCCCCAAGTTTCTAGCCCTTCTAACTGCAGAGATTTGTCTGAGAAGCTGAAGCAAGCAGTGTCTCCTCCTGACACTTCAGAAGCCAGCATGTAAGATTTCCAGCAGCTGCGGTACCCACGTAGCTCCACAAAACCAGAATAAACAGCAGACAAAAAACAAAAGCAAAACCCAAACTGGAATAAATCGCGCAAGTTAAGAAAAACTGCACAGTGCTCAACCTGCATCCTTTAGAGCAGTCTTCTCCATCCCGGTGCCCTCCAGATGTTTTGGACTACAACTCCCATCATCCCTGACCAATGGGCCATGTTGACTGGGGCTGATGGAAATTGGAGTCCAGCAACACCTGGAGAGCACCAGGCTAGGGAAGGATACTTTAGGCAGCCATGAAATTCAACTCTCCTGGACTGCACAGATGCAAAAATGTTAAGCTTCCTTCCACTTTTTAGGGCAGAGTACAAACAGGCCTGGCCACATCCTGCCTCTCACTCCCACCTCATAACCTACGGGGGAAAGTGAACGTCCTCACTTGCTTTGGCACAGGAGTAATAGGCTCTTTTCCCCTAGTGAGATTAGCCTGAACTCTGGAACACAATAGCCAAGAGTCACCCATCTCTTGCTGCCTACTGCTTGCCTCATTGGCTCACAGCTGCTCTTAAGAGTAAGAATGGAGAGCCTGTGGCCCTCCAAATGCTGTTGGACTCCCATCAGCCCGAGCCATGATGGCAAATGGTCAGGGACATCAGGAATCACAAACAACATTTGGAAAGCCACAGGTTCCCCATCGCTGACTTAGACTGACGAAAAGGAAAAGATGCATTTGTAAGACCAACACATTTTGAAGTGTAAAACTCTTCTTTAGGGACAACCAAACCAGTTTCTTCAAAAGGCAGCTAATGCAATTTTGCAGGCTACTCTGATCACCTGTCATTTGAAGAAACTAGTTCAAGCACATTTCTTGAGGATCCCTTCCCCCTGTTCCTTAAGCTGCTGGAGCAAGTGGTTTCAGGCCACAAGACAGTGCTATTAGGAAACAAGCCAGAAATCCCCTGCCTCCCATTCTCTGCTTCAAACTTCCTGCCTCTGGGGTGAAGGGAAGCCAATCAGCTCTGCCACTTTTTCTGCTGGAGAGCTGGGGGGAAATGCAGCTGGGCTCTACTCACCTAATACAGCACTGCTGTAAAAATCCCAGGCTGTGCGGGGGTCTCCGTCGTCTCGCCCCTGCAGATCCAAGAGGTAATCTGCAAGAAGACAGATGGAAACAAGTAAGCTAAGCAGTCACTGCATTCTGGAGTGCTTAGCAAAGATTCCCAAAGATCTATTAAAACATACACACACACACACAGGCAGTTGCATTGGGATGATAAATCCACATTAGATTTTGCAAGCAAGTGCTTCATGGAACAAGAATCTTGATTTTTGCTCATGGACACTTCTTGCAAAATCCATGTGAGATTTAAACCAATATTTTCTAGGTATAGCCTGCAATGTGAATCCATCCAAAGCTCTGCTTCAGAGGAAAAATTATGCATCAGAACCAATCCAATGAAGTGGCCCTGAGAAAGATAATTCTCTACTGCAAATCAGGTACTGTTCCTGCAAAATCCATACAATTTTCTATTCTAGCACCACAGTCTCCACATGCATCATATCCCCTCACCCATCCATCCATTGGAGAAAAAATAAAACTGCTGCATTGCCCCCTAAAAAAAGGAAACTTACCACTAAGGAAGCTTTTCATCCCTTTGCTGCTGGCCAGCTTCAAGGCCGTCTGTCCTGAATACATAGCTAGGGTGGGGTCAGCACCATAAGACAGCAGGAGCCACATGGTCTCTAAGTTGTCGTTCACCACAGCATCGTGGACAGGCCTGCCAAGAGATGAGCGTTTTAAATCCTGTTTTGTCGATTCAAAAGGCTGCAGGCAGACTGAAGGTTACCCTGTCCTCCCCGCCTTCCCCATTGCACAATCATAAAGACAAAAATAAGGCTTGTGATGACGTCCTATTTCTGGGAACCCTTCATGAACCTGCACGTGACCCTGTCCCGCCTGTTTGCATTCACACATTTCTGAAGGGCCATAGCTCCATGGCAGAACACATGCTTTGCACGCAGGAGGTCCCAGGCTCAATCTCTGGCATCTCCTGATATGGCTGGGAGAGAACCCTGCCTGAAAAGCTAGCGAGCTGCTGCCAATCAGTGGAGACAATATTGAGCTAGATGGCAACTTCCTAGGCTCTCCTGCTAGCCAGATTTAACAGGTTTTTTTAAAAAAGCATTCTTAAAATGTGGAGAAATGTCACTGCTCTTCAGTCCTTGGCAATTGAACAGCGACTATATTATTATTAATAATAAATAATATCATGAGCTGCAGGAATTGCAGAAGTTCCAGGCATGGGGGAGAAGCTGTAACTCAACGACAATGGACATGCCTCTCATGTACACCGACACCAGTCCAGTCCCTGGAATCTCTGGATAAAGGATCCAGAAGTCAGCTGGGGAAAGTCTTCTGCTTCAGACCTCGCAGAACTGCTGCCAATTGGGGTAGATGGGTTTGTGCTAGATGGCCTGTCCGTCAGATTCATTAAACGAGTCAAAAAAGGTTTTCGTGTGGTGCTCTTCCTGGGCAGTACCACTTCCAGACTACAGGTCAGGCAGGGAGATTCTTGCTCAGCCTTCTCCCTATCATGCTACTTCTCTATATGCAGAGACTTTTTTTTTCCCCAAGGAGAGCAGTTTCATTTCAACAGGCAGTGCTCACCACCTGTAGTATGACGTGCTCTGGTTCAACATAAGCTGTTTGTGATCCAAGAGGAGCAAGGTAGATTGGGTTGTATCCAATGTTGGTCCTACACAGAGGAGACCCACTGAAACTAATGGACATGGCTTACTTAGGTCCATGAATTTCAATGGGTCTGCTCTAACTTAGTTGGATGCAACCCACTGCATTCCACCTGTCCTCCAAGGAGCTCAAGGAAGTGTACTTGCTCTTCCTCCTTGCCAGTCTCCCTATCCTAACAACCACCCTGCAAATACGTTAGGCAGAGAGGGTATGACTGATCCAAGGTCACCCAATGTTTTTTCATGGCAGAGTGAGGACTGGAACCTGGGCTTTCTCAGTCCTAAATTGGACACTAACCACTACACCAAGCCAGCTCTCACTGGCTTACTCTTCAATGTAGGGAAATTCCAGAGATCCAGAGGTTAAAATTGGTCATCTGAGACCCAGAGTCAGTGGAACACTTGGTCTCTGGCAAACCTGGCTTTGTCCTTGGCTATCGTGGCTCCTCGGTGGACTTGCCTGGTGCCATCCTGGGCACTGCAGTTGACATTTGCGCCATGCTCCAGCAAGATGTGCAGGATGTCTGTCGAGCCTCGAGTGCAGGCCTCGTGCAGGGCTGTGTAGCCAGCGTTGTCCCTGTGGTTGACGTCATTGTTCTCTTTCTGCAGGCAGTACATCACCACGTCCTGGAGACATAGCCCCCACCCCAGCGTTAGTAAACAGAGGCAACCCTGGCCACTTGCTCTGTTATCTTTCCCCCACCCACCCGCCTAGAACTGGCACCCACTTTGTAGCCGAGCCGCGCCGCTCTCTGCAGCAGCGTCTCCCCAGCGTTCTTGTTCACTATCAGGCGCCGAGCTTCGGGGGGCACCGGTGGGGCTGCAGGGGTCTCGGGGGCTCTCTCAGAACTGTGCTGCTGGGACTTGTTGAACGGGCAGGGCTCCCGAGCTTTTTTTGGAGAGCGCGTCTTGGACTGGTTCCACCGTGCCTTGGCCTGAAAAGAAAAAAAAAAAGATGGAGGGAACTTGGTCGGGGTTGGGGTGGGATCAAGGGGCCAACAGTGAAAAAACAGGGCCAAGAAAAGAAGTCTGCACCACAAAAAAACCCCTCCATTCTGCAACCTGTATACAAAATTCATATTAAAACAACATGTTTACACATGTCTGCATACTTAATTCCTGCTTCTGCAAGCCAGAAAGAGGGCAGAAAACTACATACAGGGTTGCAGTCTGGAAATCTTATCAGTGGCAATCATGCTCGCCGCCACCACCACCCCGGCCCAGTTTCCTGGGGTCTCACTGGCACGGTCTGTGTATTTTAACATTTTAACAGCTTTGAAAAAGAAAAGAAAACCAAGACCTCCAAGATGCAGACTTCTGCACTCTGTAGTTAATTCTGCTTTGCATAGTGCAACTGCAGAGTAAGAACCAAACACATTAAATGAGGGATGAGCGTTTTATTTTCCTTTTTTAAAAGCATTACTTTTACTTTAAAACAACTGTTGTGTGTGTGTGTGGGGGGGGATTCATTATCTGGTCAGAGTCCCTGGGAGAGGGTAGGTTTAACCCTTTTCCTTCCTGCACCAGCCAACGGTCAGGGATGATGGGAGTTTAGTTCAGCAACAGCTGAAGGGCCAAAGGCTCCCCACACCTGTTTTAACTGGAGGTGCTGGGGACTGAACCTGGAGTCTGCCGAGTACAAAGCAAGCACTCTACCAGCAAGTCACAGTCCTTGTCTGACTCATGAATTTTGTAACTCGGACTCGCACAGAGCTCTGAACACAGCTCCCATCCATCTCAACCCAAAGCTGACAGCAGCCCCACCTGACCGATATCATTACCTTCCCCTCGTCACAGATGCCTGACAGGTGTTTGGTTTTGCATTTGCGTTTCCCGGAAGGCTTCTCCAGCACATCCTGGATGGGAGCAGAATTGGAGTGATCCAAGAGGAATCCGTTGCGGAAGTCCAGGCGTCCTTGAAGGGTTGGAGAAAGTCTGCTCCTCAAGCACAGCTCTGAGCCTTTGCCCAGCACAGCATCCTTGTGCTTTCGGTACCTGAAGTCTGAAAGGTGAACAGAAGGAAAAACAGGATTAGAGAATGTGAAGGAGGCTCAAAAGCAAAAGGATCCCATGACATGAGGGACTGCCTAGCCTCAAAATTAGCTCCCAAACATGCAAATAGAAGTCAGGTGTGTGTGTGTGGGGGGGGAAGGGAACAGCAGGGGCTTCAGAGCAGGCTTCCTGGGCTAAGCTAGTTGCCCTTTTTGGACAGCACCCCATGCCCCTCAATTGCCATTCCTGGGTGGGTCACAGAAAACTGTCCAGCAGTCTCAATCTATGGAATGTTGCACGGATTGCCCTATTTTAGCCAAGAAACACTAATGTGACAACTTCTACACATATTTTCCTTGCCCTCTTCTATTTTGAGCAATTGCCACCTCGCTGCAGCAGCGAGTTCCAGAGTTATAATAATTATTATTATGCCATCAGTGCACATGGTCCTTTATTAATATAGTACACACAAACACACATGCCAAAGACAAGTTCCTACTAACCTCAAAGAGTTTGCAGTTTAGGATTAACTGTGCGCACTGCAAAAAACTAAACACTACTTCCTGATTATTTTTAATTTGTTGTTTTCTAATTTAAATAAAATGCCTTCTATTTCTAAGACTTGGTGAAGTGGCCAACCATTCACTGCCATTAATCTTTCAAAAGGTTTATTTTACATGTCTGTATACACATACACATGTGTGAGCACACAGACCAGCATCACTCCAGCTCAATCCTGGTCCCCATGCATTCCCGGTACTTGAAATCTGAGAAACTAGAGGAAAGAGGGGGATTAGGATGCAATGAGGCCCAAAAGCAAAGGATTCTGGGAAATATGAACTGAGGCCTTTGATCTGGTAGCTAAGCCCCCAAAACCACTGGCTCCAATGAAAACTAATGGCCACGAACCTGACACCATCAGTTACATTTCTGGATAATGCATTATGATACCATGAGGCAGTATGTGGCAGGTGACACCCCTAAAAAGCAATAGGCAGGGGTGTTCAACATGGTACTCTCCAGTTATTGCTGGACTTTGACACCTATCAGCCCCATCTGGCACGGGCAACGGTTAGGAATGATGGGAGTTGGCGTCCAACAACATCTGAAGAACAGCATGTTAGCTATCCTAGTGTTAGGGGAAGGCGGGCTACAACATAGCATAAGGACGTAACCCAATAATACATTCAAAGCACCAGAACTCAATTTGCTTTCCACTGCAGGCCCACGATTCCACTCCAAAACCAGGCAGGTATGCCTGCAGCTCTTTTTGAACACCCAGGAACGCTTCTCTCAAAAGCAAACTATGTAATTAGGTGCAGCACTTAAGAGGCAGTTCCTGTTACGCAGCAGGAGATTGTGTCAATGACTGCACTGTTTGCTCTGGGGCAAGACTTCTGTGCCTTTAGACATTTGTTTGGAAGGGAGAACTTGGGCATAGCTTCTTCTGCCAGGGCAGCACCAAGACAGAAGGTGATCCTTCTGAACTACTCCCCAGCCACCTGCTCATAGTACAGAAGGCCTTCCTCTTACTGAGTAGGCCAGTCCCAGACCGGCTCTTTCCTAACATCACACTGAGTCTGGGTTTAACTGGTCTTCTCCTTTGACCTGGAAAAGGCCTCCTGTGGGGGCCTGTTCACTGTTTGGTCTCACTAACAACCAGAGAGGAAGGAGGATTAGAAGGCCAGAGAGGTGCAAATGCAAAGGATTCTGGGAAACTTGAAGTCTTTGACCAGAGGCTCAAAAGCGAAGGATTAACACACAAACAAGAGGGCACAGAGTAGCAAACAGACAGGCAGGCAGACCTGCTGTCAGACACACCACAGACTTCCAACAAGAAGCTGCGCTTTTAAGTCCATATGCTTTCGTGCTGTTTACGAATTTCTCCACAATCTCTCCGCTGTCCTCTCTCCCTCTCCTCCCCACACCCTCAAAGCTTCTGGGCCTTTAAGGCTCCTCACGAAGTCTCCCACAGCTTTTCCTGCCTGAGCTGGCAGGGCCCAAACAGGAGCAGCCGCCCCCTGGTGGCTGCTGTGGCCATCAAGCTGGGTGGCCGCGGCTTGCTCTGTGCCGCTACGGAGGGTTCACCCCCCCTCAGGCCAAACAGGGCCACTTTCCTGCAGCCGACAGCAGGATGAATTTGACAAGTCTGCGAGAGCAATTCTCCCTCTCCTTCCCAATGGCCTTACGGTTAAAAACACAAAAAGATGCTCGAAAGGAGAGGGACAACAATTGCTTGTTATTTCCTCTCTGGCTATGCACTGCCTTTAAATTCTGTGGAGGCGGCAGATGCAGGATACACTGTTGAAAAGGCTCCTATAGCTTTAACAGCCGTTCAGCAACAAAATAAGCAGCCTAAGAAACTGGTGGGATCTATTTTGGAAATCTGTCGGGAAGCCAAGTTGGACGGGCATCCAGCAGGGGTGCCTCGCATATACGCCATGTGCGATTTGCAATCCCATGCCAAGCCTCGCACCAGTGCAGCAACTGCTATCAGGGGTCGCATGTAGCCCTTAGGACTGCACCACGGGGTTCAAAATGTATGGCAAAACCGCCAAAGACCAAGGACAGGCTAAGATTCACAGAAGTCAAGGTATCATTCACCTTCCATAGCCATGTGCGTGGCCAGGAGAGTAACAAATCCAAAGCGAGGCAATATGTGCTTTGGCGCAATGAATGCAAGCTGCAAAATTTTACCTTCTGAATTTTGGTGGACTGATAGTATGTACACCGTATATTCTTCCTTAGGAAGGAATCCCCCATTATGCCAAGGGCTGCTGTCTCAAGAGCCCATTCCCTGTCGCCATTCCTGATGGATTTCCCAGCGGCTCTCCCTGCTACCTGTTACCTGCTTTTGTTTTCCGCCGCTTATGGCAACAGCTGGTGTGCTCCTCTTTCTCCCGCTCTATCAAGTACTCTCCAGTCTGGTACTTCCAGCTTTTCTGCCGCCTTCTTTTCTTCCTCTTGACGTGTCCGCTCTCCTCCTCCACTTCCTTGCGGCTCCACAGCTGGCGGGTAGCTTCCACTTGCCACGCCAGGCCCTGGCTCTTGCTCGCGTGGAAACTGCCCCTCTCCGACCGCGACCAGTCTCGCTCTCTGTCTTTGCAGCTGGCGTGAGGGGAGAGGCGATGGGATTTCCTCAGCTTGCGATGCTTCAGGGCAATCTCCTCTTCCTCCTCCTCTTCCTCATCGTTCTCTTCTTCCTCGTCCAGCAGCGGCACAACCTCCTGCCCGGCCCCATCACACTCGCCCAACATGCCTGCAGAAGAGCCCCCCACGCTTCCTGTAGGAAGGGGAAAAGGAAAGAAGCCCCCCCATCCAATCAAAATTAAGAGCTACATCTAGGGACATCAGCTTGGGCGCCACCTCCCGCTTTTATGGCGGATTTTCCCACTCAGAATCCCCCACCCCTCAAAAAAAGTATAATTTATTTAATGTAGCAAAAAAAAGAAAAGAATTCAAAAATCTACACATTCATTTTTCTTTTAAATTCAGTCTGAGGAAGAAACCTATGTCACTCAAAAGCTTGCACACTCCATTTCAAAATGAAATTGACCCAAAGTACAGATATTGTCTATCTTCTCCTACACTGTTGTTTGAAGGCTGTGGGACTAATGCAGCTAGCTAAGATGCTTTCACGCAACACACACATCTGCCACCAATACTTTTCAGCCTGACCACAATCCCCTGAGAGACAGCCAGGCTCCCCTACCCGAGGTCCGAGAGGTCGCTTTGCTCAGCCACCAACCTGACTGGCTCCGTGTCCGGCTGCTCAGCACCACAGGAATGAAGTCCCGGAAGCTGTTCTTTGCCTTCTTCTCAACAAAAGCTGAGGAGGTTGTTTGGGTTGGGGTGTTAAAAGAGACAGACAGAGAGACAGAGATCTGAAAACTAATGTCTGGAAAGGCGACAACTATTGGCCAGGTCAAGTCATACTTCCCCTCCCCGGGGTCACAGAGGAGATTTTAGCCATAGCAGGTGAGAAGACTGGAAAGTAATCTCACAAATCCAAGAGGCTGGGTTTTTTTCCAGACCCCCAACCCATCTCCTGTAGAGATTAAAGACGGACAGATTGGTCTCCCTCTGGTCTGTGTCAATTTTGCATACGTTCAGTCATAAGTCTGTTCTCAGCCCCATTTCCACATTAATCAGTGAATGTGTACATACTTATTTTAAAATCCTCACAAAAATTCATATTCAAACGCTATTCAGGAAATGTGTATTCAAGTATGGATTCCACTTCAAGGAACGCATTCCTAAATGTATCTTATTCTAACATATTTTTGTTTTATTTATTAGATTTATATTCCACCCTTCCCCGCAAAGGATGTTCAGAGCGGTTTACACCTTTTCTCCTAAAATATGCATTTTGGTACTTTTTTTTTTTATTTAAAGCTGAGAGCTGTATTGTTAAATTCAGAGAAGTGCAAAAGCCCGAAGGATAATTCCAATCCGCATTTTATCGGGTCAGTTTGCATTGGAATTCACCAAAATCAAACTCCTCAGGCTTCCCTGGCACAGATACACACGGGCACGGAGGAAGACACTGCCTCGCTCTCCCCTCTCCACCACCCCAATCAGCAACGTCCAACAGCACAATGAACCTTCCACCCAGCTCCACAGGCAAGTGGTCCTGCCATGGTCCCAGAGACAAAACCAGTGTGGCATAGGGGGTAAGACTACGCGGCTACGAGAGGGGATTGCAAACAATTTTAAAAAACTAAATTGAAGTTATCTAATAGGCTTAATGTTTATAAAACAGCACTACATTTAAAGACCTAGAGCTGATTGCTAAGTAAAGTGCCCTTCAATCATTTCAGAGTCTTTGCAGTCATTGGATGGAAACTGGAAGGCCACAACAGGATTCTTCCTGAGCAGTTGGCTAGAATTCTTACACATTTTCCCTTTAATCTCCTAAATTTTTTTCAGAAAAGACTAGATACGCTTAAAAAAAAAAGTCAGCCAGCCAAAACTTCAGGGAACAGGCCTCAGTTATCCCCAACAGGGCAGATTCCACCCCGCCCCACATATATATACACTATAGTTACAACCCTGTCCTGTTAAGGCTGCTTGCTCTCCAAAAGCAGGACCCCTTCTTCTGTTCCCAACCCATCCTTGAAGAGGCTGGCCAAGTCGGGCCACGCTCAGCTAAGAGAGATCCATGCTGATTACAGGGACGGTGTAAGATATTCTTCCACGAATGTAGGACATTCTTAGGAAAAGCAATCACCATGGCCCAGGTTGGGCTCCCGTACCTTCTTCGCAGCTGTGCCCACGATGCCCTGGGGATGGCTTCCGGCACTTGCGCTTGGCACGGAGGCTGCCACGTTCCTTCGTGGAGCCCAACCGGCTCTCTCGTTTGCTGATCTCGTGGAGGTCACCGTGATGTTTCCTCCACTATGGATACAGAAGAAACATGTCAGTGGTGGACAAGTGTGTGAGTACTTAAGTCAAGTTTCTTTAAGTTTTCTTTGTTTATAGCCTGCATCTCCAATACGACCATGTCCCATGGGCTGTTTGCAATTAAAAGGAATTTTCAGAAGTACAACGCAATACAGAATAAAACACTAGAACAAACTGAAATATCAGAAAGACGCAGCAAATTAAAAAAAATTCAGGGACACACAGACTGACATTACTAACCCCAACTGCTTTACAGGTAAAAGAAAAAAGTAAACAGTCTGGGAAAATAAAGAGCTCTTTCTCTGGTGATGACATGATATCAAAGCAGGCACAATGCATCTTTCCCAGAGGAAGCATTTACAAAAGATGGGAGCACCGCTCAAAAGGTCCCTCCCTGCCCTACTCGCCATCCACCTAATCTTTGAAGGACAAGGCACCCCCAAAAAAGCTTCAAATGTGAACCTCAGATAGCAGGCAGACTGGTACATAGGGGTGTAGTTGTCTGGGTTGCGGGTGGGTCATAGACGCATTAGTTTTTTGGAGCCGGGTACCAACCATGTCCATTTGTATGAGCCAATCATCACGACAGGGGAGTGTGAGAAGAGTCCTTGTCCTTTCGTGCAAAGAGTGAAAGGAGGCGAGTCAGCCACCGAGAAGATTCTTCTCAGTAGCTAACACACAGCCTCCCCTTGCATGCTGACTGGCTCCTAGGGACGTCTGTTGTAGTGGAGTGTGGACTTGCAAGAGGACAGAGACAGCAAGGGAGACAAGGGAAAATGGGGAAGGGGCGTGGCTTGGAGGGTGTGTAGCATGACTGTCGTGAAGCGACCTTGCCCTTCTTAATTTACCACTTACACTACTGCTGGTACAGAGGAAGGTGGTTCCACGGATATCTGGAATCCAAGCCATGTAAGGCCTTAAAATGGTCAGCACCAGCAATTTTGAACTGAACTTTGAAATGAACCAGAAGCCAGGCTTTGGCTTCTTAACAGCAGTGTCTCAGTCAAGCAGCTGCTGGTACCAGAAGGCACAGACAGGGCAATTAAAACAGCTCACAGAAGCAAACCCTCAGCCCTGGACCGTATGATACACAGTGCCTCTGAGCCGTAACCACACCGCTAGGTAAACCGTAGCCACCTGGGAACCAAGGAAGGCTGTGCTGCCATCCAAAGCTAAAGCCTGCCAGGTCTCAAAAGGAGAGTTTCAGTACCTTCCCATCTATAAAATCGGAGCACAAGAAAATCTGCCTCATAGGATCATAATAATAGACAGGTTTGTAATCTCTTACTGGAAGTTACTTTTGATGTCGTATACTCTCTCTAGCTATACAAGTAATGTCAAATCTAGGGAAGAGCCAAAGGCATTGGAATGGTCAGAGAGAACTAGAAATCCTTCCAAGGCCACCTTGGGACTCACTTGTTGGCTCCACCCCTAAATACTCCAGTGTTACACAGAGGTTCAGCTTGGCTACAGTTTTTAAAACCCAGAGATAATGTGACATCAGAGGCAACTCATTAAAGAGTTATTCCCCCTGAATCTGTTTTGTCATTTAGCTAATAAACACAGATACAGGAGAAACAAGAAACTGAATCTAAAAAACAAGAACAGTCAACCAGGACATTAATGTTAACAATTGACACTTATCGTAACAGCCTTCTTGTGTAAGCACCTCTCACAAAAAAAGTTTCATGAGGCAACTTAAGATACATAGTGTTATCACAAAGAAATTCCCAGTTCTGCCAGAAGTCTAGACAAGATTCTCTCTTGCCCACAGTATCAGAAGCACATTTGAAGGAACAGCGGCAGCATTCCACCAACATCTTTCAGTCCTGGCTTGTCATTTTTCCTGTCCTCAGACCTGACTGCCTTTTAGGTGTTCCTCCAAACTGCAGCGCTCAACAAGAGGCTAGTCCTCACTGAGGGCTCCCCAACACTCAGCCCAGTCTCAACTGCTTCTCCCTCTTGAAGCTGCTCTGCCAAACTCTGAGTCCATGCACTGCTTTCACATTGGGCTGCGTCACTCACCTTGCGGGTATGCAGGTTCTGGCTGTTTGACTTGCAGGGAGCCCCAGACTCCTCGCTGCTTCGGCACTTTGGCTTCTTGTGGGCCAGCCGGTCTGGACCATCACACCGCCGTTTGGACTTGCAGGGGAAGCCCCCTTCCACTTTGATGTGGAGCACATCCTTGAGCTTGGCTTTCGGAGGGTTTCTCACGGCTGCCCCAGCGCGCAGGCATGCGGCAGAGGCAAAGGGCATCTCTGGTTCCACCCGTTCCTTCTTCACTCGGCTGAGATCCACCTGGGGCACACTGTGGGGAGGGACTTCTGCTGCCGGCTGGTTCCGAGACGTGCTACACCTCCGATCCTTGCACTGACTCTCCGCAAGGGGCACCGGCTCCGAGGACATCCGCACGCTCGGCTGGCTTGCCAAGGGTAGGCCATGGGATAGATAGGCAGCAAAGACTTGATTTTTAGGCTTGGCGTCTCCGGGACGCTTGTGGCTGCAGCTGTCCAGGGGAGCTTCAGGCTGTGGGGCAGCCTCTACTACCGAGTCAGCCTCTAGCCTGTCAGAGCCGTACTTAGGGACGAGCCCCTCAGAGCCCCTTGTATCTGGGAGGTTGGTCTGAAGAGCTGGTGAGACACACAAAGGGCTAGCCGTGTTCGGCAAGGCTGCCTTGCAACCCTTGCCCTGGGAGGGGGCTTCTGGGGCCTTCTGGGCCACTGTGGCGGACTCTGTCGGCTGCACACCAGGGAACGTGGCCAGCTCGCCTGTGCCGGCTGGCTTGAATAGGCCAACTTGATTCGGGGAAAGCTGTCCGGCTGCCGAGATACCAACAGAAAGCAGGGGACCCTGGTGATAGGGCGACCACCCCACAGGCAGAAGCTGAGGGCTGGCGGGCTTTCCGTTGACTGAGCATCGAGGGTAAACGCTTCCCTGGCCAGGGTTCCAAAGAGTCAGCTCCTTGGATGGGCGCAACTGGGCCCCCGGGATGCCTCGGCTGTGAAGGAGCTGCCTTGCAGGGGGGTCTGGCTGCCTCTCTGCGCCGCCTTTCTTCCCGGAAGGCGGCCCGCCACTGCGGGGCTCTCCCTGGTCAACGATGGAAATGAGCTCCTGCTTGGGAAGATGGCAGGAGTCCCTGCTGAAGCCAACCCCAGAATCCTTGCCCAGCAACACGGAAGCCGGTACCGGGTTAGCCACCCCGACGTAGGTGCCCGGGATGGTGCTGATGAGGGCAGTCGAGTTTTTCACCCAAGAGCCCTGCTCCCCATTGCGCAGGAACTCCGGGAAGATGACGAAGGGCGAGGCAGCGCCCGGGTTGCCCATGGCTTGAGCCACCCGCTGGCTCTTGGAGAAAACAGTGGTGAGCAGAGCTTTGCCACTGGTGTGCACTGGGGTCAGTACGGGCATGGGAGGCGTCTTCCGCTGGCTCGGAGGAGGCAGCTTCTGTCGATTGGATTTGGAGGAGAGGTCAAGGGGCATCTCGCTGCATTCCGAGGAGGTGGCCATCTCACGCTCCAGCTGGGGGGGAGACTTCAGCGGGGAGATGGAGGCCAGGACGCCCGTGGCAAGTTGTTCGGGGGCTGCTGGGGCCCTGGCGAGCATGCTGGTGGCACCGGGCAGGGGGACGGCACTGGCACCCGGCACCACCAAGGCAGGCGTGCTTGGAGGGAGGTCTGAGCCATCAGCAGGAGCGGAGGGACCAGTGGCCGTAGGGGTGCCGCTCTCTCCTGGCGGAGGAGGGCAGTTTGGCTGGTTTGCCTCCACAGGTGCTGTTTTGGGATCCGCGGGCAAAGGCCTGGCCACAGAGAAGGCATACGGGTACGAGTGGAGCTCAGAGGGGGCAAGCAGGCCAGGCAGGCCAGGATCCTGCTGGAAGGGGGGTAAGACGGGCAGGGCAAGGGTGGGCGGGACCCCAAGCGGGCTTGAAAGGGGTGGAAGATAAACCAGGGGCTGGCTGGGGGCTAGGACTGCTCCAGGTGGGAAGGAGAGGGCCATTTTTTGCATAGCAGGGGCCTGAGAAGTGGAGAAACAGACGCTTTTCAAGGTGAAGGTGGCCGGGGTAGAGGTCAAAGTGCTGCAGCTGGTTGTGGCGGCAGTACTGACGGTCAGGGTTGTGCTAGCTGATGGAGTGCTCTTCTCCTTCCCTGTATGCTCCTCCTCCAGAGCCTTTGGGCAAGCAGGGGAAACCTCTGCCGCCGCCTCCTTAGCAGAGGGCCACACACAGTCTGGGCCGCTGCCACCACTCTCCAGCTTTGTGGCTCTGGCCTCTCTACCTTCTCCTGGGTTGGCATCGCCGCCCTTCAACGCTTTCTCAGCACACTCTGGCTCACACGGCTGCTCCTTAAGTTTAGGCCCAATCTCCTCCTCCACAATGCCCTCTGCCTCAAACCCTTGGGCACCGCTGCCGCTGCTCGAGACTGCCGTGAGCTCCACCTGCAACAATGGGAGGAAGGCAATTAGTCTTAACAACATTCTGTATTTGCACACTGTTTCAAGCGTGCGTTATTCTCAGGAATCATACGGTAGGTCAGAAATCAGTATTATTCTCCCTGTGTTGCAGATTGGGAGCCAACACTGAGTGGCTTGTCTAAGGTGAGCTAGTAAGATCATGGCAGACGCAAGGTTTGAACTGAGGACCACCTGGTTCACAGCTTCCGTTTTTTTAACCACTATGCAACACGAATTCATGGGAAACAACATAAAAATCCTTTTCTGGCTGGATCAGATCAAGCCCCCCCCCGTTTGTCCCCAATATCTGTTATTCAGAGATACAGAGCCTCTGTTTGTGGAAGTTCCATTTAGCTATCATGGCTAAGAAAACAGGAACGTGTTTTTGTGCCAGGTGAGACTACTACTGGTCCATCTAGCCCAGTAATGTCTTCTCTAACTGGCAGTGGCTCTCCAGGGTCTCAGGCAAGGGTCCTCTGAAGAAAAGGCAACCTGATTCTTTTAAGGGAGAATGCTGGGGATTATACCTGAGACTATTTACATGCAAAGCAGTTGCTCTAGCAGTCAGTGGCTAATCAACAGACGTCACCTTCTTCTCTATGAATGCATTTTGAAAAAGTCACCCAAATCCACAGCTAACACTACATCTCACGGCAGCAAACGATGTGAAGTTAATAACTACACATCAGTTTGGAATGAGGTTCCTGTAGATGTACCGGCAACCTAGCCAGACAGTTTGTCATCAAGGCTCTCCATATCTCAGCGAGTCAAAACATTCACCCACCACCATCGCTGCTCCCTGCCCTCACCTTGGAAAAGCTGCTGCCAACACGGAAGTCGGGGGAGCCCAGATGCTGGGAGTTGCTGGTGTTAGATTCTTCATCAGAAAGCGGGGCTCTCCTGTTGCAGAAAGGAATTGGGGGGGGGACAGTGAAAACATTCTCCTAAGCCTGCAAGATCCAAAGCATCCTCCACCCCATTGCCCAATGGCCTTTGAATGTCCCTTGCGAGAGAATGCATTATGCCAGGGACAAGAGAAAAGCCTTTGCCACCAGATGCAGTTGATAGGTCATACACTGCACAAGTTGGCTTTCCTTCAGTACAAGGCCTGTACTACTCATCTGCACTATTTAAAGCCGTATTATACGACTCTGAACAGTCATCGCTTTCCCCAAAGAGTCCTAGGAACTGTAGTTTGTTACGGGTGCTGAACATTGTTAGGAGACCCCATTCCCCTCACAGAGCTACAGTGCCCAGAGTAGCTTAAGAGCCAATCCTTCTTCCCAGGGAACTCTGGTAGCACTGTGAGAGATATAGGGGTTTCCTGAGAACTCTCAGCACCCTTAACAAAACTAGGGTTCCCAGGATTCTTTGGGAGAAGCTATGGTATAATACTGTTTTAAATGTATAGTGCAAATCGGGTCTTAGAGAAATTCATACTCTAGCACAGTACTCTTCAACCTTGAGTCCCCAGATGTTGCTGGACTACGACTCCCATAATCCCCAGCCAATTTAGCCAATGGTCAAGGGATGATGGGAGTTGTAGCCCAGCAACTTCTGGAGACCCAAGGTTGAAGAATACTGCCGGGAAAAGGGACAGATAGCACCTCACATTCCCCTTTTATTTCTCTCACTTCAAACGGCAGCACCCACTCCTAAATCCAGGGTTACTCTTTGGGACCAGGGATACAGCTTCTCAAACTGTACCCCCAAGAATACTGGAAGCAGAGTGGGAAGTAGCAGGTCAGATTACGGCCAAAGGTGAAGCAGGGTAAAGAAGAGGCCCAGAATTACCTAGATGCAGGGCTGGATTATCCATTAGGCTTAGTAGGCTGAAGCCTAGGGGCCCGGAGCTCTTGGGGGCCTGTGGGGCACTGGCCCGAGGGCCCCTGGAGCTACAGGGGCCCCTCTGCTCTCCTTCCGCGATCTGCGGAAGCATCCGCGGACCGCCATCCTCCCGCTTTACCTACCTTTCTGTTGTTTTTTGCGACGCACAGATTTGCCATCAATAAAGATGGCGGCCGAGGTTTCCTTAAGGGGCTGAAGCCTCTGCCGCCATGTTGGCGATGGCATGCATGCGTACTACACGTGCGTGTTACTGCCATCAACAAAGATGGTGGCAGAGGCCGCCATCTTGATTGATGGCAAGCCTGCGCATGCCGCAAAAAAACAACGGAAAGGTAGGTGAAGCATGGGGATAGGGCCCCCCAAACACCAATCAGCCTAGGGGCCCTCCTCAGCTTAATCCAGCCCTGCCTAAGATGATGACAGAAAGATTTCCACCCCCACCAACATTTTCCTCAGATCCCTCATCATCTCTTCCCAGATCTCCAGACGCTTCTCCACAGCCTCTTTCACATCTCAGCCACTGAGAAAACCATTCCTTCATCTGAAGCATCAAGCACTGAACATTATCCACTGAACACTAACTGCCCTGGCCTTAGTCCCCTTTTCTGTTTTGAGCGGCGAGTGGAAAGCCTGACCAAAGCCTGACCAAAAAAAAGTATCTTTCTTTCTCTCCATCCAACATTTCTTTTTATGGGGGGGGGGGCAGAACAGCTTTATCTCTTCAAAGACATTAGTGATGGTGCCACGAGGCAATTTGAGACTCTGGGCAACTATTTTACTGGGGGGCTTTAGGTGGTCACGTGTATTACTTCAGTTCAAAATGTGACAAGGCAGCTTCTCTACACTGGGGACCCCTCCTATTTGTTTTGCTGGGCGGGTCCCTGGACATCTGCCCCAAAGCCCTATCCTGACAGCACGGCTGCATACAGTGGACTTAGAGAGGCGACTGTCACCTCCTAGGACTGATTCGGGGCCCTTTGCCCCAGTTGGGAATGCAAGGGTTATTACAAGTGAAACATCGTGATCTCTCACTAATTCAAAAGGTCCAGCAAACTTCCAGCACCTCAAACGTTTCAGATTTCAGTTTAAAAACTGCCATGTTAATATTAAGTACTACTAGGCCAAATTCATCCTTTAAACCAAAACTGTCCCCATTATTGTTATATTGTTATTGTTATTATTAACGTGCCACTTAATGCCAAAATAGACTCGACACAGTGTAGTGAGGCAGTCAAGAGTGTCTGACTCGAAAAGGAGCAATCCAGGTTCAAGTCCCCATTCATTTGTGAGGCTCACTGGGTGACTTTGGGCTGGTCACTCTCATTCCAAGTAGTCTACTGTACAGAGGATAAGCAACAGGAGAGAAGGCCCATGACTCCTCAGAGGAAGTGGGGATAAAACTGTCAGTATCTTTAAACAAAGACATCCACATATATCGAAAGATATTGTTAAAATCATTAAGAGAGATCATTAAAATCTCTCAGATGTACTGGCTGGGGCTGATGGGAGTTGTAGTTCAAAACACCTGAAAGGTACCAGAATGGCAAAGGCTACTTTAGATAAGAGCAAGGTTAGCCAACATGGTGCCCTCCAGATGTTGCTGGACTATAATCCCCAACATCTTTGAACATTGGTTACTTTCTATAAATAATTCGTCTGAAGCAAAGGGAAGGGCAGAAGGAATCGTCTTTAACAAACTGGAGAACATCCTTTTCCCAATGTCCATCTCAGCTCTAAATGGCAGGGGGGAGGAACCTTTGGCCCTCCAGATGTTGCTGAACTACAACTCCCATGAGCCCCAGCAACCACGGCCAATGGCCAGGGATGGTGAGAGTTGCAGCTCAGCGGCACCTGGAGGGCCAAAGGTTCTCCACACCTGCTATAAGAAATGCAACCACCTCACATGCCCATTGCCGAAACTCTCCCCTCCTGGCCTGTGGAGGCCACACGCACCTCACCTCTCTTCGCCGAGGCCGCACATGCGAATCCGCTCAGTGCCAGTCCAGTTGTGCACCCCGCTGTAGAGAGGAGCTGCAGAGATCATGACAGCCACTCAATGCCAGCTAGACTCAGGGGCTCCCGCCTGTAAAAGCCAAAACAAAAAGCATTAGGGCCAGATTCCACAGCGGCTGTTTTTGGCTTCCGAGGGGCAGTTCAGACAGACAGGGAACAAATAGGGAAAAGGCAGTGGGGTGGGGGGTGTCAAAGATTGCCCCCTGGGGTCCTTTGTCCTCAGCAACCCCAAGGGGGTGTCTTTGCTTCCAAAAACAGTCCCAATTCCCTGGGCCACTGCTTCCCAGGCAAACACTCACTTTCCCAGGCTTAGTTTATCTTTGACAGGAGGAGGTCCAGCCACATCCACCCCTGGCTAAGGTGGGATTCTGCCATACACAAATGTCAGGCTGGAAGCAAAGGTATCCACAAGGGGAAGGGACTAAAATACTGAATGGGGTGGGTGCACGAGAGCAGGCTCATTTCCTTACAGAAAATAAGCATCATGCCTGTGCATTTTGCCTTATATCTCAGGATCTGTAAGTGCTAGAAACCTACTCTGCCCCTACACACACAGACACCCATGGTTAGAGGTAAAGCAGAGCACTGCAGGAACGCAAATGCAAAAAGGACAGCCAAACCCTTCAGTTCAAAGTGTCTGGATCTCAAAGTGCCTAGGCAGGCCCCAGAGATCTACAACAGCATACAGATGGAAAATCCTCAGCCTGAACTCTGTTCAGGAAAGGAGTAGTCTTCTCTTCCCACAGAAGTGTTGTAAGGTAGCCAGACAGGAAAGCAGCTCTTAGGACAGCTATGCAAGACATGAGCTGTCAAATTTCCACAGTCTGAGACTGCTTCAGGAAGACCTTATAGGCATTCCGAGCAAACCAAAGAGAAGAGTACTATGACTTCTCATAAAGACCAGTTAGCACAAAACACAACAATGGAAAGAAATTCAAAGAGAAGCTGCCTGGTGTAGTGGTTAGAGTTTCAGACTAGGGAGACCCAGGTTCAAATCCCCACTCACCCATGAACCTTGGGCCAGTCACCATCTCTTAATTTAACCTACCTAACAGGATTGTTGTGAGGATAAAAAGGGAGGGGGAAACATGTATGCCCCCTTGAGCTTCTTGAAGGAAAGGTGGAGTATAAATCCAGTAAATAAAACAAAACAAGGAGAGGCAAGAGAAAGAGGTAAGCGTGAACCTCCACACACACACTGTGTGAGCCATCGGGAAGTTATAAGGTTATCATAGGGCTTGCATGGGGGGGTTAATGTAAACATGCAAAGGAAAATACTGTACGATTCAGGCAAGCTCACGGAGGAACACCTGGGGGATCCAAGGAGAGGAAGTCAGCAGAGCCTGGTACAAAATGGGAGGATGCTGCTGGAGGAGAAGCAGAGCACAGACAGAACAGGATCTCCGTGGACCAAAAGAAAAGATGCCAAAAGCAGAGACTGAGGCTGCACGAGCAGCCGCACATATGCCGAATGCGCAAGGAAGGATGGGGGTCAACGGCAGAGGCACGGAGGCCTCTCTCGAAGGATGCAGCCACAGAAACTGACATTGTTGAGTGCATTCTTTTTTTTTTCTTCTCGGGAGGATGTGGGACGTGAGCCAGACTGAACCATTCCCAGGGAAGAGAGAAAAGGGGAGAGCAGGAATCCCTCCCAACCAGGGGAACAAAATCTAGGGATTCAAAATGGGGGGGGGAGAGAAAGAAACACAGTACCCCCCCAATCTAGGCAGTAGGAGAACATGTTCCCAAGGAACTACTAGGAGTTTCCTTCTGGGCAGGCAGTGGAGGGAGGAGGAGGAGGCACCAAGCGCACAGAGAATTCCACAAAGGAATTTGCAGAAGTGCCCTCGACCAAGCTCACTGAAAGGCCATCCTGATGGCAGCTGCCCCTCTCCCAGCTTCGGAAGCTGTAACACAGAATCAGGAGCGCAGGGGAAGGGCCTTGAGAAGCAGCAACTACTCTCACCCTCCCCCCCCCTGACCCCAGTGGGAATCTAGTCATGTACACCTCTGGGGTCCCATAATGTCACTTTACATGTCCTGGTCGGAGATTAGCGTGACCCAACACTCTCTCTGACAGTCTACAGGCCCCCCCGAAGGGACATGTGGATGGTACCCTAGCCAGAGAAGACTGGGGGAGGGAGGGAGGGAGAGGCGGCAGAATCCAGGCCTTCAGAGCTGAGCTCTGCACCCCTGTTTTGCAGACAAATTTAAGGGAGGAGCTTCAAGACACTTTCCTGACCCCCTCCCCAGGGGATAATTGTGCATCGGCCCTTCCATTATTTTGTACATTTCAGACCTCCCATTAAAACAAAGCAGAAGCGTGAGGACCTCAGCTAGAATGGATAAATGTTTACTCGGTTCCCTTGCTTTCAGCCTAATTGACTTTGGACAGAATGGGCTGAGGGTGCTGTAATTTGTAAGGGACCCCAAATTTAGTGCACCCTAGCGATGGGCGTTCTTCGCTTGGGTGTTGCATGTACAACTGGTGAGAAAGGGGGAGAGCTGCCCCCCCTTCTCCTTTTCTCTCCATTCCCCCCACCCTTTTCCAGAAGCCTGTTCCAGTTGCCAGAGATAATACTGCTCTTAGCTGAACGGAACCCAAGCAGCAGCGCCCGCTGTCTCCCTGTCCCGTTTCATCGCAGCTATTCAAACCGCAATCCACTCAACTGCATCAGAAAGATCATCATTTGGGAGTGCTGCATTTGGTTCGGGACACCAAAATTCAGTGGGCCTGTTGGAAGAATTGGGAGGGATTCGGATCTCTTATCCAGAGGATCAATTCAAAACATGATCATATATGGCATTTAAAGCTTTTGTGGGGATAACCGAGGCAAGTCACGGAGTGGCTGCAGCTCAGTTATAGAGCACATGCTTTGTACGCAGAAGGTCCCAGCTTCCATCCCTGGCATCTCCAAGCAGGACTGGGAAAGCCTGGAGAGCAGCTGCCTGTCAGTAAATGGCCTGACTCTGTATAATTTATGTATCAGTCATTCTTGTGCTGCGTCCTTCTTCCCAAAAGGGAGCACATTTAATATAGCATTATAAAAACTGTCAATCACCGTCATAAAACAATACCAGATACATCTTCCGATAAGGCCCTTACGCCCCTTTATTTCCCCACACATACACACCCCCTGCAAAGGCCTGGACAAATAAATGAGTTTTTAAATTTTGCGCTAACATGATCAAAGTGGTGGACAATCCAATGACACTGGGGAGGAGTTGTATAAACAAGGGAGTGGGGCTGCTAGTGAGAACATGCAAGGCAGCCTCCCAGGTTCTCATGTCCTGATTCAAAGGCAACAGAGGAAAAGCAAGTCAAAACCTAATGGACAGGAGGTGTGGATAGGATTGCTGCAGAGAGGGGCAACTGTGCCCACCTCCTTCCTTAAGTTCAGGAAAGGTGCAAAAGGTGATTCGTGCTGGAACTGAAATGGACTAAATCTCAAGGAAAAGTCTGAAGTAACACCTTGACCATCCCTCTGAACAGGTGGAAAGGGAATGGCTGAAAGTGACCAAAGGACTTCTCCACATTTTTGCCCTCTTATAACTAATTAATCCCCCCCGCTTGCAGGCTGTCGCATTAGAATTAAGGATCACGTGCTACACATTTTGTGTACGTACATGTGTTGCACCTCATCAGTGAAGTCACGGCCACTATCCACTATACTCGCTCATACAACCACATTCCAGACAGCACTCTAAATAGCAATCCCTCGCCCAGCTGAGCAAAGAATTTCAAATTTCTCAACAACAATATGTTTCCATCAGAGGTGGGGGGGTTGGAGGGGAGAAAATGCAATAGGCTTTCACAACAGAAACACTTCCTCATGGGAAAATGCCCAGATCATGTGCAAAAAAATGACCAATAATAGCACATTTTTGGGGCTACAAAGTAAACATGTGAAAAGGAATTCTAACCCTGGATGGAATTCAGGGGGTCATCTTCCAAAACAGTCTCAGTGTGGGATCAGCCCGTGAAGTGTGGTTGCTCCAAGTGCAAACCAGGATCTGAAAAACATGGGTTTGAGTTCCTGCTCAGCTGTGAAGCTCACTAGGGGACCCTGGCTCAGTTCACACAACCTAACCTACCTCACAAGTCTGTTGTAATATAAACTTGGATAATCCTCATGTACAGTGCACTTAATCCTTCCAGTGAGGGCAGGATACGAATAAGATCACTTATAATAATAAATAACCTCCTACCCTTAGACAAGATCTCCTAGATACCATCCAAAAAGTAAGAGCAGTTATCCTATTGCATAACTACTCTGCAAAGTTCTTAAATCATGTTTGGTCTGTATCTGTTAAGGAGCTTCACTGGAAAGCTGGGGGAATGACAAAATTTGGATTCTAGTGTATAATAATCCAAAATAGGATGCACAGGGTTACACAGTTTTGTAAATGCTTGTGCTTGGAAATGTTAAATGTTTTCCAAAGTCTGGATTCAAACCCATTAATTCTTGCTCTGTCCTCAGCAGAAAGGATGTGCAATAGCCCTGACTTTGCATACATCTGTTTTCTGCCCCCTGGACTGAACATATCTTTCTCCCTGGATACCATGAACTGGATTCTCTGCTGAGGGGTCCAGACAGACTCTGAAGGATGCAAACAGGTGGCAGGGACTGAGAACACTTGTAGCTGGAGCTGGGGGAAGTCTCTGGATAGAGGAGTTCAGCATCAGTCCTAGCAAAGGGAAAAGGGGAAAACTGGGTATTCTTGCCTAAGATGCCCTGAAGGCAGGGCATAGAAATTCCAGCAGAAAAGTGTAAAATCACTTGTTGGTATGAATATACCCTTTGACTGCCGCTTAACCAACTAGTTCAATTTATTGTCCCCCTAGGGCAGCCTTTCCCAACTAGTGGGCCACCAGATGTTGTTGGCCCACAACTCCCATCAGCCTCAGCCAGCATTGCCAATGGTCAGGAAAGATGGGAATTGTGGTCCAACAATATCTGGTAGCCCACTAGTTGGGAAAGGCTGCCCTAGGTCTACCTTCACCTGAAGCCCCCACCAAACAATCAAACACTTTTTTCTAAAGCAAGACAGCACAACCTTTTCCAACCACAAAACAACACTGTCGGACATCCCCAGCCAATGGCTTGTTCCCCCCTAGGACTACACACATTCTCCTGTGACATAGCAGGAAAAGCACATGAATCTACAGCTTTCCTGCTGGGCCTGGAAGGTACTGTAGTCTTCCTTTTCAAACTCATTCGCACCATTTCCATGCAGGCTGTTCAAAGTTCAGATTAACTGATTCAGAAAACTATCATTCTTGCTAGACCAAATTGCTGGTTGGCATGGGTGGCAACGGGCAGGACAGGAATACTACTACTACTAATAATAATAATACAAGTTTGCACTTTAAAGCACTTAAAATATTTTATTAAAATTATATCCCGCCCTTCCTCTTCAGAGGGTTATTTCAGTAACTCTTACAACAATCCTGTAAGGTAGGTCAATATCATTATTTGGGGTGGCAGTGGGGAGACAAGCAGAGACAGTGGTTGCCTAAGGGCACCTAGTTCAGGAAGAACAAAGTTTGAACTGGGGATTTCCTCATTCATGGCTCTGCCTCAAAGTCATTAAATTAAACTAGCCTCAGAAAAGAGACTATTAAGGATGGACAAATCTGCCTGTCCCGTTTCACTTTTGCTGGACTTGTTCCCTTCTATTTTGTGAGGATTTTTTGGAAAGAATGTATGAAAAGTTCATGTTTAAACTGTATGCATTAATACATGCATTTCCCAAAAATGTGTATTTATCAATGCTTTTGAACATGCTTTTCTGTAAAATATGCTTTTTATAAATACAGTAGGGCCCTGCTCATACAGCGGGTTAGGTTCCAGACCCCTGCTGTAAAGCGAAAACCGCTGTAAAGCGGATCCCATTGACTTACATTGACCAAAATGGTGCCCGGCGGCAAAAAAACACCATAAAAGCGGAACAAGTGCTGTAAAGTGGGGCCTTTCTACAATTCACAACTGCTGTATTAGCGGAACGCTGTAAAGCGGGGCCCTACTGTAATGTATTTTTGTGTGCACTTTTTAGACACTAAAACTGCACAGCAAAATCCAAAAAAATGTGTAATCCAATTAGGAGTTGTGCTCTGATCTACAAGCAACTCTGGGACTGTTGAATTAAATCTGTCTGTTTCAAGAAGCAGACTGATCAAATTCCTGCTCCATCCCTAGACACTATAGAGGGGGAGCCTGTGGCCCTCCAGATGTTGCTGGGCTCCAGCTCCTATCAGCCCCAGCCAGAGTGGCCACTGATGATGGAAGTTGTAGTCCAGCAACTTGGAAGCCACAGGCTCTCCATCCCGTCTGGATACAGTTTTAGATGCTCTCAACATTTTTACTGAAATTCAGGCCAAAACCACTAAATATATAGATATGAAAAATGAAAAAAATGAAATGGACTGCCTTCAAGTCGATTCCAACTTATGGGTGACCCTATGAATAGGGTTTTCATGGTAAGCTGTATTCAGATAGATATAATGTAAGGCCTTCAAACACTATTCAAACACATACAAATAAATAAATTTCAGTGGCCATAGCTGGTTCTGAACAGATCAAGAAAGTTAGTGGCTGGGACAGCTTTAAGAGCTTCAGTGGCTACCACAAAAACTCAACATTGACATCTCTGTTCATGGTGCTTGCGGAGGCAAAGGCCAAAAGGAAATTAGCTCCGTCAACAGTTAAAGGCCAGATGGATTAACCACATTTCTTACAGCCCCTGAGTTTTCAAGTCTGCTCTCAGGATGAAGAAAGAGCTTTATTCCCAACCTGCAATCTCTTTAAGTTACCCTGTGACGGACACACAGTACATAAACAAATAGGCTCCCAAACCAAATTCCATATATGGCAACAGTATATTTAAAAAATACTTACCAGCCCCCTGCCCTACTCAAATCTACAGCACCCACAATGTTGGAGATAAATTCAGCTACCAAGAGTTCCCAAAATGTTAGGAATGAGGAAAAGGCAAAGTAGCTTTATTTACTTAAGCTGTCTCTTACACCGATTCAGGAAACTGCATATTGAGAACGTAAGTGAAGCAAGGACTCATTGCTGGCAACCTGCAATTGAAACACAATACCTCTGAGTATAGGCAGAGTACCTCTTTCTCACCTCAAAGTGAGAGAACACACTCCCCTTCTCTACTCATCTAGGTTGAAGGAACAAAGTTTCTAGGTCAGGGGAAGCAACTCCTAGAGACTTAAAGCCAAACTCCCCTCTTCATTTGAAAACAACTACGGTACCCAGTGAAGGCCTTATCACGCTAGCGTCAGCAACCATTTCCAACCAGCTTGAGTAGAAGGCATGTATTCGGACCACAGGCCTCGCAGTGGAAGTCCCCGCTAAAACCCAGCTCCTCCTTCTCCTCCCTCACTAACAAGGCAAGTATGTATATAATGACTGCCAAGACAATCTTTGCCTATACACCTGCTCATTCCCCTTTCAAGCATATGCAACCAGGACAATACACTCCCAAGCGTGCAAAGCCAGTAACCCATCTCCGCTGAAGCCAGGCGCTCGCAAACTTTCCAATGGTCTCCAGGTAAAGCCTGCTCCCTTTGCTCTTTTGCTTGCTGCAGCCTGGCAAGGAAGCCTCACTGTGGAAACCTATCGCAGCTGCAGATTAACATCACATTTTTAAAAACACAAGGCAGCCTACTAAGGCTGGGAAAAGATCCTTTTGAAGAAAAAAAGCATGTGCGCGTGCACACACACACACACACACACGTGCATGCCTCTCTGCCCAAAGCCAGGGATTGTCCAGGCGATGACGCGATGCCTGCAGCACATTCTCCCCCCCCCCATTCTCCCCCCCCCACCGGCCTTCATCCCTATTTCAGCTTCAAAAAACGTCCCATCCCTTCACTCTCCCCTGCTGCCACCGCCAGGCTCCGATTTTCTTGGCAAGCTGAAAACTACACGACAGTAAACCAGTAAACACGCACAAGGCTAGCTCCCAGGGCTGCCATTTGTGGGGCCAACCTGGAGGCAGGGAGACGATTACAACCAACGGGGTGCGTGTGTGCTAATAGATTACCATGTACCTGGACAGGGCAAAGCAACCTGGAATGTCATGCAGAGCCAACTCTGCACCACCCATCACCACACACCTTATGCTTTGCAAGCATTCTCAAGCCCCCCTCCCCAAAATATTTGCTTTGCTTTGCTATGCAAAGACGGAAACATCGGATTTTAAAGGGCAGGCCTTTAAAAAAGCCTGCCAGTTAAAAGAGTGCAAAGCTGCCAATCAATACCTTTCCCCTCCCAAACCGAGCAAAAGTTATCCCCCTCTCTCTGAAAACAGGCTTCTTCCCCCCCCCTCCCCCGCAGGCAAGGTCTCTGCCGAGGCTCAGAGGAATCAACCTCCGGGAGGATGGGGAATCTCCGTTCCTCCTCCAGCAGCCCATCTCGATCTCCCGGCCGTCTAACATTTCTGGCGATTCCATCAACCTTCGCTCTTCGTCGCGCTGTGCCGCCTTTCTCCCCTCCTTTATCCCCGCGCACCACGATCTAGGCTACCCGTCCCTTCGGGACCGTCACGGGCATCGCCCTTGCCTCTTGTTGGAGGGAAGGGGTAGGGGAAAGAAAGAGGGAGGCGGCGGCGGAAAACAGCAACCCAAGACGCCTGGAAGGAAGCAGACGGGAGGGACCAAGACTGTGCCTTGGCCAGTCACAAGTGTGTGCTTTTTTCAGGTCCCTTCCATCGACGGATTGACCCACGACGCATGCACGCAGTAGGTGGGTGGCCGCTGAAGAACACCCCCCCCCAGGAAAACAAGAATTTAGACGGGGTGCTAGCGTAGGTCGGGCTGCCCACGCCGAAAGAGCCACCAGTCCCTCGACATTCAGAGTCCCCGCAAGCCACCCTTTCGTCTCCGAAGGGCGCAGCGAAGAGGTGTCGACCCCCTCCGTCCGCCCCGTCGATAGAAAGAGACAGGGAAGAGAGAGCGGGGTGATAGAATTAGAGGGGGGGCTAAGCCCACATACCCTTCTGGGAAGAAGAGAAAGTGAATCTTCTTCTCCCTGCTGCCCTGAAATGAGGCTCCCTCCCCCGCCGTCGGGGATCTCCGCGGGCGAGAGCAGAAGCGGCCCTGCTGTCACCATCCTGTCCTGGACGGGACCTTACCGCGAAGGAAGGAAAGGGGGGGGTGAGAGGAAGAGAGAAAAAAGGGCCGCGGTCCAAGGCCCGCTCCCTGTTTCTATGGAAACCTCTCACACGCCGCCACCCCTTTCCCTCCCCGATGGCGACGGAGGCGGCGGGGGGGGGGAAGAGAGGGGGGGAGAAGAAGCGGGCCCGGGAAAGGAAAGCGCTGGGGAGCGTTCACACGCACCTGCTCTCGGGGCGGACCCCCGCCGGGGGACAAGAAAGAGCGGCCGAGCCCGAGGGAAGCCACCCAAGCCGAGCCGGAGGAGTACAAGGGCCGGTCAGCGGGGCTCGCCGAGCAGGAGCGCAGCGCAAGGAGCGGCGGCGGCGGCGGCGGCAGCCCTGGCAGCGGCAGCCCGAGTGTGAGGACGAGAGCGAGCCGCCGCCGACTGCTACTTGCTGCGGGGCCTGCCGGGAAGTGTAGTCCGGCCACCGGCCGCCCCCACACCCACCCCAAGCCGGGCCCTGCCCTGCGGACTACGGCTCCCAGGCTGCACCGCGACAAGCCCTGCCCGTGTGGGAGGGGGGGTTGCTCTGAGCCAGCCGAGTCCGGAGAGGGAAAGAAGGGAGGTGGGGGGGGAATGAGAGGGGGAGGGGCTTTGCGCCCTGCCCGAGGAGGGTGAGGGGCTGGGCGAGGGCGGGGGGCGAGGGCGGGGACCGTCCTCCACCCGAGGGGAGGGAGAGATAAGAAGGGGGGAGGAGGAGGAGGAGGAGGCGGCAGCTGCTATTGCTGTGCTTTTGCTCTTCTTCCCTCTTCCCCCCCCTCGGGGTTACCTATTCACACGCACAGAACCAAGTCCTGGGGGAGGCTGGGCACTGGGCATTCAATCCAAAAATATGCCCTATTAGCTTTCCACACCGATGAGGTCACGGGACTGGAGCGACAAAAGAGGAGGGATCGGGGTACATCAAACCTTCGGGGGGGGTGGGAGGTTAGATTGCCGGGGGGGGGTAAAGAATCTACGGTTTTGGTTCCTCAAGGAGGGGCTGGGGAGAAAGGCAGGAAACCCGCGTGGCATAAAAGGAAGGGGAGAGGAAACCCAGAGTGCGCACGGAGTCCAGAAGGGTCAAGCGGCGGATCAGCCGAAGGCTCCGCGGCGCCTAGACTGGCGAGCGCGCATCTATGCGCAGCAGGGCGAGAAAGGCAAAGCCCGGAGCGGTGCAGTCCGGTACCTGCACCGACGGAGGGAGCCTGCAAGCGACTTGGGATGGACATGGCACGCGGATAGGAAGAAACGGGGGTACCTGAAGCAGCCCGAGCCCCCGAAGAGCTGCTGCGCGTGTTTCATGTTCCGCACCTGCGTTGGGTGGGCGCCCCCTCGGGGCCGTGGCGCCGCGCCGCGTCCCTTTTTCTCTCTGCCTTCGGCTCGCTCGCTCTCTCCCTGGGCGGCGCAAGCCGTGATCAGCACCGGCGCGCCCCGGGGAGCGGCTGGCCTGCCTACCTCCTTCCGTCGCCTGCTCGGCTCCTCTCGGGGATGCGGCCGGAGGGAGGCGCCCCAGCTCGGCCGGAGGATCGGCTGTTGGGTTTGATCCCCCCCCCCGCCGGCCGGCAGCGTCCGTCGTCTGCCTGCTTGGCGGCCACGCTCTCCTCCACCACCGACCGTCCGGGCTTGCAGAGCCTGCTCTAGAAGTTGCTCAAGCCTCGAAGGCCGCGATCGCCGGCCAGGCCCGCCGCGAGTCCCACCTCGCGGCGACAGCACAAGCAAAGAGCCCCCGCCAAGCTGCGCCGCGCCGCCCTGCTCAGTCCGGCCCCCCTGTGGGCCGTCTCGGCGACGACCGAGCCCGTCTCCTCTTCCCCTGGGCCCGTCTTCCTCACCATTGCCCAAGGCCCTCCCCTCTGCTCGGCCGGGACCCTCCTCTCTCACCCCCGTGCCTTCCCACCCCTTCCCACTCGCGCAGTTTTGCCCCCTACCCTAACCCAACGCCCTCCCCTACCAGGCTCGCAGTTCATCTAGGACGAGTAGTGTTCAACCCGCTTCCCCTCTAGTCCCCCCGCCCTGGCAGCCCCACGCGTCTTACACACGCGTGTGCACGCACACCTCTTCCTCCCAGGGTACGGTCGGAGCACCTCCGCTGCCCCAAGCTTTAAACCAGCTCCTCTTCGGATGGACTCAGCGCCTTGCACCGTCTGCCCTAGCCCTTCGTCCTGCCTTTTATATTCCCCCTTAGGGCGAAGAGTCCTTTCTTCCACCATCGGGCTGGCAGGCAGGCAGGCAGGCAGGCAAGACTTTCCCACCGACAACAACTATACGATCTGGGGCTATTAAAACTGTGCGGCGCGGCAGTATGCCAGTGCAGACTTACTCTCGAGTAGGCTTCCTGAAGCCCCCCCCCCGAATTCTTTAGGCGGGAATTCTTCCAGAGGATCCTAAAATCAAGATGAGTATCTCGCATTACGTTCTGCAGTTTTAAAGTGTTGCTTTGCATTTTGCAAACCAACTTTTTATGGAGATAGGTCAGATGGAACTGTGATCGACAAACGAGAAAACGACGATACTGCAGACAAATAAGTGCCTTGAAAAGGAATGGCCTGCCATCACAGGATGGCTCCATCTCCCTTTCTCCATTCATTCTTTGTTGCTACTTTTCTCCCCCCCCCCTTCTCTCTTTATTTCTTGCTTTAACTCGCACCTCTCTTAGAAGGCCCATTTAAGATTCCTGACTAGGGCCCATATATATTTACAATGCTATCTTCAGTTTAAAATCTGTAAAAGGGACAAAGTGTAAAGCCCTAACAGGCAGTTCCACTGCACCATTTTTAAACTGCCTAGCCTAGAAGGTATTGTGGACTGGGGCCTAAAATCAAACCTCCATTACCTGCTCTGCTTAGAGGTGAAGTTTACCTATTGTATGACTTCCCTAGTTTGTCTACCCAGCAATGTATCCTTCTACCAGCAATACAATATCTTTGTACTTCTGTCATTACATGCCTCCATGCCTGCCAAAAAGGTCACCAGTAGGGTGTTTCCCATTTCCAGAAGTGGCAGAAATTACACTGGGGATGGAAGAGTTAAACCAAGATGGTTGAGAAGATTACTTCCTGGGTGTTACTACTGGACAAAATTCTATAGATGAGACACCTCAAACTTTTCTATCAGTAACTGATAAGAGTTAAAGCAGTAAGCTTTAAACGTGGGGAAAATAAATTTAATCAGCGTACCGGACAGCTAAGTCCTGCAATTCAGCAACAAGGACATTGCTAAATTCCAGGCATCCAGGGTGGTTTTTGTTTTTTTGCTGTTGCATGTGAGAAAGAGACTACAGGAAGATGCTCCTGAAGCTACTTGAAACTTTGTGGAAAGAGGAACAATTTCCCCCAAGGAACACGTTGCCCTTTAACTGCTCAGTGGTAATTTACCTAACAGATGGATAAGGCCTAATAAAATAACTCCTCTCTTTCTAGATGTGATGACTATAGCTGAAATATTCCCACTCTGCTATGGCGATCTGTTTCTCTTGAATACTGGTTTTATGGCTAGTAAAGCACAGTAGTTTGGGCTTAGCTCAGACCAAACTATGATATGCACTAACTGTGGGTTGGAGCCCAGACTATGGCTTGAATCTTTCAAAGGTGCAGGTAGTTAATGGTTTAGAGTTGCTCTCTGGTTTCATCTGCTCAGCACTCCCATTTCTATAGCGCAGGAGGCTCTGGAAGAGGAACAATGATGTTTGTCAAATTCAGACATCAAACCAAATCCTGTTTAGGAAACCTACTTTCTGAGTCTTGTCTGCTGGCTGTCTTACAAACAGCAGTTTGCCAATTCATAATCATGGGAGTTTCTTTTGAAATAAAGATACAAAAAGCACATAAATTGACAAGATCACTAAACGAATAAAGCAGCTCACTAATTACAGGTTTCGGACATCACACCGACCACAGTTACGTTTTCTTAAACTGGGTCTGGTGTGATGTGAGCTGAGATGTCCCCAGTTTAAAATCTCACCACAAACACACTATGTTATAATTGGCATAGCGTGTCGGTCTCAGTGTCCCTCCAGCTCCAATCTGCACTATAATGATGATGATGCTGGCCACAGGAATGGCCATATTACAGGGATGGTGTACATGCTTTGCATGCAGAAGATTCCAGGTTCAAACCCTAGCACCTCCAGGTAGGATAGGAAGAGCCGTAGCCCAGTGGGTAGAGCATCACCCTTACGTGCAGAAGACCCCAAGCTGAATCTGCAGCATCTCCAGGTAGGGCTGGGAATGTCCCTTATCTGAAACCTGAAATCTGGTGAGCCTTTGTGGGTCAGTGTAGTACTGAGCTAGATGCACCAATAGTCCATCCCTGTATCAGGCAGCTTCCTGAGTTCTAAGTTAGATGAACCAACAGTGATTTGGTATAAGGCAGCTACATACATTCTATATGATGCAAGGTCTACTTTACAGGGCTGTTTTAAGGATGGCTGAGATAATTGGTGTGAAATTTTTTGAACGCTGAACTGCTATTAAAAATGTGCTACTGTTTATGCAAAATACTATAAGAAGTCCAAGCCTCTTCCACGGTGCTGCCTGTGGATTCCCAAGCAGAGAATATTCATTGCGCTCCCTGCAGTGGGTTTCTCTAAAAGTCCCTGCAGTTCAGAACATGCTTGCAGTTCCTCCAGTGAAAGAGCAGCCATATACATTTTCCTTGAGTTGGAACCAGGGTAAGAGTTAATGGTACCCCAGTCAATAACAAGGGTCAAGCACATTCTCTGTGCAGAATAATTGGGGGGGGGCAAGATGAAGTAGGCACGAGAGATAAATGTGGATCTTATGAGCATTCCTGTATGTAAATGTTAGCAAAGATGGGATGAGTCTGGGATAGGAGGCCACATGCACTTTAGTTCAGGGATGAGGAATCTGTGGCCCTCCAGATGTTGCTGAAAAACAACCCCCAGCCTTCCTGACCACTGGCTATGCTAGCTGGGGCTGATGAGAGTTGGGAGTCCACCTTAACTAGAGACAAACTTTATTTATTACATTTATACCCCGTCTTTCTTTTCATGATAGAAACCCAAGGTGGCCTTCATATGGTTCCCAGGCAGTCTCCCATCCAGGCACTGACCAGATCTTACCCCGCTTAGCTTCAGCAGGGTGCTGGCCTCATGTGTCTTCAGACCACAGCCTGGGAGCCTTTGGGCTAGTTCTTATATCCATGTACACAGCTTGATTTCTCCACACCTGATTAGCATGCCATTGGGGTTGGTTCATACATGCATATTCACTGCTTGATGACTGTAATAGTCATCTCTGTAACAAGAGATCTTATACCACCGACAGAACATAGGAGCTTAGGAAGCTGCCTTATACCGAATAAGACTATTGATCCATGTAGCTCAGTATTATCTACACTGACTGGCAGTGGCTCTCCAGGATTCCAGGCAGGAGCTTCTCCCAGCCCTACCTGGAGATGCCGGGGACTGAACCTGTAACCTTCTGCATGCAAAGCAGATGCTCTGCTACTGAGCTATGGCCCTTTACTAGACCCCTGTTACCATATCACACCAAACACAGTATTGTCAGTAGAAGGTAGCTGAACATCCAACAGGGACCCAGTAATTGAGTGATGCCAATGTATGAATCCGCTCTTGAAAACAGGCTGCTGAACATGTGAACTTCTTCTATTCAAAAGCCCTGCTTCTGGATTGCTGTTGCTTACATAGGAAGCTACCTTATACTGAGACCATTAGTCCATCCAGCTCAGTATTGCTGACTGGCAGCAGCTCTCCAGGGTTTTAGACAGGGAGTCTTTCCCAGCCCTACTTGGAGATGCCAGGGATTGAGCTTGAGACCTTCTGCATGCAAAGCAGATGCTCTCCCACTGAGCTATGGCCCTTTCCCTCTGCCTCTTCAAGCAATTGGTGGACGACAACCCGCTTATGGTGTCCTAGTGCCCACTAGAGAATCCACAGTACGCACCATAACGAGAGAAGATACTGCAATGAAATGAGGAGTCCTTCAGCACAGGCGTTTGATGGTATGCAGTTTAAAGAAAAAGTAAAGCTTCTTGCTTGCAAAGCAAGAAGCAGATACAACTCTATTGTATCTCTGGAACAAACTCATGACAATCTGGAGGACTGCAGAGATTGGTATTTTATCTTTAATAGAAAATAAAAAACACTATTTCTGGGGTGATATAGGAGGGATAGAGAACTTGTGGGGGCTCCAGTTGTTGTGAACTCCCACTCCCATCAACCCCAGCTAACATGCCCAATGCTCAGGCATGATGGGAGTTGTAGACCATCATCAGCTGGACTACAGGTCCCACATCCCTGCAATATAGGCAATGTAGGGAGATGACTTAGAGCAAGTCAGGCCATTAGCCCACTAATGACAATCATCTGACGGGCAACAGCTCTCCAAAATTTCAAATAAAGACCTTTCCCAAACCTGCCATGTGAGATGCTTTTTTAGCTGGAAATGTCGGGGATTGACCTTGGGACCCTCAGCATTCAAAGCTGGTGCTCTGCCACTGAGCTATGATCCCTCCTGAAAGACAGATGTGAAAGAGTTCTATCTTTGGTTTGCTGCCTGCAATCGTCCACCATTCACACATGCACACTACACATAAAAGTGGTACAGTCACCAAGCGCAGAAGAATGGAAAACAAGCAGAGCAACTTCCCTATGAGGAAAGGTTGCAGCACTGGTGTTTTGTGGGTTAGAGAAAAGGCAAGTAGGAGACGACATGACAGAAGTGCACAACATCATGCATGGCATGGAGAAACGTTTTTCTCCCTCGGAGCGCTGGAACTCATAGACAACTAATGAAGCTGAATGTTGGAAGATTCAGGACAGACAAAAGAAAGTACTGCTTCATGCAGTGCATAGCTATTCGTTCCCACAGGAGGCAGTGATGGCCACCAACTTGGAGGGCTTTAAAAGATTAGACAAATCCATTGGGGAGAAGGCTATCGGTGGCTACCAGCCACGTTGGCTATGCTTTGCCTCCACAGTCAGAGGCACGATGCTTCTGAATACCAATTGCTGGAAACTGCAGGAAGGGAGCGTGCTCTTGCGCTCAGGTCCTGCTTGCAGGCTTCCCAGAGGCACCTGGTTGGCCACTGTGAGAACAGAATGCCGGACTAGATGGGCCACTGGCCTGATCCAGCAGGCTCTTCCTATGTTCATGCATGGATGAACTAGCCCTTCATCTATGGCAGCTGACTGGGCAGACATATATGCTTTGGATATTTGATACCTCCTAAGGCAGGAGTGCAGATGGCCTGGGTAAGAACAACCCAAGACACGCAGAGATCCTTATGGGGACCAAAGGGAGAATGGAAGAAGAAAGGACAAAACTTCCCCTTTCCCCTCTTTATCACCACTGTAACAGAGGCCATGCAAAAGACTAGCCTTTGCCAACCTGGTGTCCTCCAGATGTTTTAGACTGCAACATCTGGAGGACACCAGTTTGGCAAAGGCAGTAACAGAATTCAGTTATTTGAGGATGGAGATCTCGGAATCAAGTTGTACCTGCAGTTTCTTTCCACGTTTTCCATGCTGTCTGAACCAAGCACCCAATTATCGTTTCTGAAGAGAGGCTTCGTCAGGACAGCTTTGGAAAACAAGCTGCAAAAATTTTAAGCCACAATCTAGAGGTTCGCTTTTACAGTGCCACAGCCCCCTCAGTTTAATTTTTTAATAGGAGTATTTACATTAGCGTGAAGTTACATTTATTCTGTGCTCTGCCCCAGTTCTTAGATTCTGGCAAAGGGCAGATTTCCCTGACCTTGGAAATAGTGGTTGGTTGGTGAAGGTATACAGCAGTTGAAGGGGGGGGAGAGAAAAGCCTTCCTCTGCTGGTCTTTGGGAAATAAAATGAGTCCCAGTTTTTTCTTCTTCTGCCTTGGGGGCATCCTGCCGGTTATGGTTATTTGGATGCATCTTTCAAGATGCACCAACTTCTAAGCAGCTACTGTGAAATGTTACAGGGAAGGAAGCGATACAGAAACCTCCTCAGCACACACAGAGGGGAAAAACAGCAGGGGGGTTGGGGAGAGAGAGATGGAAGCCTCAAACAGAAAAGCAGAGTTGCTACCAAAAGCTGCTTGAACCTGGCTCCTTGCACGCTGGGAGTGAGGAACTGACAAATGTTGATCTTCGTTTTCTAGAGGTGACGGGGCAGTCGTAATTAACTTCTTGTGCCCTTTATCCCCAGAGAGAGTGGTAGTCCGACATTGTTTTGCCTCTGGGATGAGTTGTTCTGAAAAAAACCCAGCAGTTACAGAAACCCACCAGAGGTGTGCATATGCCGGCGATCCACCAGTGCAAAATCGGCAGCATCCAAGCCCCATCCAGTGAGACAGATCAGAGGTTTAGTGGATTGCAGCCTTAGGTGAATTTGAGGTAAGGTTAGCCTGAAATATTTTGCCCTTGAACATCTGCAAAGTATTTCCCAGCAGTACTGTGTAGTCGCCATGTGCAAAGTATTTCCCAGCAGTACTGTGTAGTCACTATCAAGACATCAAAAACCTAAGTTTAGGAGGATGAAGTTCCTGATCGAGGCTGGGACTTCAAACTCTGGACACATTCGAGAAATGAAACTAGTTTACCTTCCCGAGTGCCTGTCTGAGGCCTGAATACCCAGCTGGTCTGTGGCAGGGAATCACATAACCCCAGGTGTATTGTTAATATTACATTTTGAAAAAAGCATATTCCAGACAGGTTGTCCTCACACAGAGATGTTTTTGAGGCAGTTTACTAAAGACCGCAGAACACGTCCAATGCCAGGCATGTCATAAGCACTACCTGGAACCTCTGGGTTCAAGATGCTGGGGATAAAGGAACAGAGGAACACCATCACCTGCTTGTGAGCTTCCGGTCCAGTCACTGTTGGTAACTGAATGCAAGACCTTTCATCTGAACCCAGCAAGCTACTTGCCATGAACAAGGATTTGAGCTTCCATCTCTTGGATCCAAACCCAGCCAAGCAGGGGCATTTGCTCAGGACAAAAAAAAGAAGAAGAGAAGGTTCATTTATTACACCAAATTATAATCAGTATTGTTGGAAGGGATGTGGCCGGGTTGGTTCATTCTTTCCTTTTGGGGTGGGGGGATGTCTGACAGTACAAGCGTTTTGGAACAGGGTTGCTGATTTATTGCCAGAAATTTCTCCTCTTTAGACTACAGATAACTCCCAAAGCGATGCTTCCTCATCAGTTTGAACCTAATGACCCTGGATTCCTGCACAAAGACCTTCTAAAGCAATTGTATACCGTAGCAAAGTTGTGTATAGCGTGTGACTGGAAGTCTCCAAACTAATCATCTAAACGGCAGTGGATTCATAAAATTTGGGACACTATATTTATGCACAAACTTAATTCAGCAAGTGGAGGAAGCAGAGAGTCCTTTTTATTATTGTTATTATTATTAATAATAATAACAACAACAATTAAGCTTTGATTTATTTACTGTATGGAGGGCCTTCAAGCTTCTGATCAATTTCCAATCAAGTACAGATACCTATACGGATATAACGTATATACAATATAGTTAGTGTGCTTCATCTTGGGCAGTTTTACTCTAGATTTTTTTTTTAGATAGTTGCCCTGTAAGCACGATATATATTAAGGATTGTAATCAGTGAGTTTATTATTTATTAGATTTATATCCTGCCCTTCCTCCCAGTAGGAGGCCAATGATCTCGTTATATTGTTACATGTGTATATTTTGTTGCTTGTATTTTTAACTTTTATTTCAGAAATAAAATTCCATGAGAATGCCAGAAAAGGAGGGGGAAAGGAGATGGCATGGGACCCCTTGAGCTGGGGGTGGAAATGCATTGCTGGGTTGCACAGGATGCCCAGTTAAGTTTCTTCCATCTTGAATCTTTCCCCATGCCCAGAGTTTTCTGCAGTGCCCAGAGAACTGGGGTGGGGTGGGGTGGGGTGGGGGAGTGTGCGTGTGTGTTCAGAAGGCCAGAGGCCAGCTGTGTGCTGGGGGAGGGGAGGAACAACCCCCTGTGCAAACTGACAGCATGCCCCAGAGGGCTCTGGTGAATTTCTTCTGTTTTCATGCCTGCCTTCAAGCATTCCCCCTCCACATACTTTTCCATTGCTTAAGGGAGACCCACTGAGGGCCTCCAAAGTTCGAGTGTTTTTTCTGTTTTCCCCACTGAACAGGAAAAGAAGATGAAAGTGGTACATTAAGAACAAACCCTATAATGCTTTCACTCTTTGACAAAGTCCAACATTTAAGCAGTTTGAATTTTCAAACAGGTCAAAACAGGTCCCGCATCTCTACCGTGATCTTTTCAAGCCATTTGTGATAACGTTTTAATCAGCTGAAAAACTGGACTGAGTTTTGTTTTGAAATGAAAAGGTACTTTTTCAGCTAATGTACTTTCAGGCATCAAGAATTTAAAAGAGGGGAGTTTTTCTCAAGCAAGTGGGTTTCAATGGACCTGGGTGAGCAATTTTGACTCTATGTATTGATGCGAGTAATATTATGTTGAATTATGTTACAGATATAAACATCAGGAGCGCAACTGGGTGGCAAAGGCTAGGTTAGAGTGTTAAGCTAGGACTAGGGTTAAAACTCCTACTTTGCCATGAAGCACCATGGGTGACCTTGGCCCAGTCACTCTCTTGCAGCACAATCGACCTCACAGGGTTGTTGTGAGGATAAGGAAGGGGGTAGGAACACATGTATACTGCCCTGAATCCCTTAGAAAAACAGTAGAATACAAGTGTCATAAATAAATATGTATTACACTAACACAATGTCCCTCCCCCCCAAAAAAATCAAACCACTGGGAAGGGTTAAAAACTGGATAAATTATATACCAAACCCCATTTTATTAACGGGGGCTTATTTATTTATTTACAACATCTCTATCCTGTCTTTCCACCCATAATGGAACCATAATAAAGGACACAGCAGCAGAAGACTAAACCACTAAAATCATACGTTTAAAAATAATAAGGCAGTAACATTGTATTGGTAGAAGTAAATACAAGAGCCAGAACCATTTCATATTGCTTCAAGGAGCACCCAGATCAAATGCCTGTCACTGTTAGAGGCAGTATGCCAGTTGCTGGGAATCACAAGTGTGGAGAGTGCTGTTGTGCTCAGATTATCTTGTGGTCTTTCCATGGGCACCTCCCTGGCCACTGTGAGAAGAGGATGCTGGACTAGATGGGCTTTTGGCCTGATCCAGCCAGCCTCATCTTACGTTCTCATGTTTAACTTGTCTCCTACAATTAAATGGGGTGGTTCTTGGTAGTGTCCTAACTGGGCATCTTTTCTAAACCTAGTGATGTTTTTGAAATCCAAAATCTGGAAGCAGGTGCAAAATTGGTGCTGCTAAGGCAGGTCTGGGGAACTTTTAGCCCTCCAGATATTGCTGAACTACAACTCCCATCAGCAAGCATGGCTAATGGCCAGGGGTGATGGGAGTTGTAGTTCAGCAACATCTGGAGGGCCAAAGGTTCCCCGCACCTATGCTAAGGGATGTGCATGGCATGAGGAATATGTTGCTCTGCAGAGTAAGTCAGTGAGATTAATCCCTCTCCCAGAAGCCCTGACAAAGTCCAAGTCTGAGCATTTTGAGAAGAGCTCTAAGAGATCCTTCTCAGATCTCCTTGCTCATTCTTAAAACAGAAAAAGGGTACTTTTTATTGGTTATTGTAATATTTTAAAAGTAGTGGGTATTTTATGCTGTTGGTTTTATTGTTGCCATTGGGGTGATGTCACCAGGTTTTGAAATGAAGCAAGTTGGACATTTAAATTGTCAGCTTTGCTATAGGGCTATCATTTGAACATCAATTGATTAATCATATGTGTTTTATCAGTTTTAATTGATTAAATCTGCTTATGAACTGAACAGCAGCATGAAAGGAGGGGACACTCCATTTTAGATGATGCCTGCACTTATCACAGCAGGCATCATTTTGGAACAGGGGTGGGAAACCTCAGCCCCAGAGCCCAAATGCAGCCCTCCAGGCCTCTATCTGGTCCTTGGAACTCTCTTCAGGCCACACCCCCTCTCCCCAGGCCACCTGAGTGTTTTTGCCTGGTTGACATGTGTCCTTGAACTCCGATAATGACTCTAGCTTGCCTCGATGGAGGATAAATAGGTGTGTGAATGTGTGCAGAAGCTAGCCTACTGCACCAAGGCAAAATTCATATATGTTGCTCCACCCACTTTTGCCTCTAGCCCCACCCACCACTGGCATGTGGCCTTCAAAAGGTTGGCCAGAAGGGAGCGTGACCCTTGGGCTAAAAAAAGGTTCTCTACCCATCTTAGAAGCAGCATTCCCTTCTGTGTGTGAAAGACAAAGGGGAATTACTCTTCTCAGACGGTGCCTGCCAACTCTTGCTCTTGCAAGCACTTAGAACCATAGAATGTTTAGAGTTGGAAGAAGCCCTGGGGGTCATCTAGTCAAACCTCCTGCTCAAGGCAGGTTCTGCAATACAGAATGTGAACTATGCCATCCCTGACAGATGGCTGTCCAGCCTCTGCTTTAAATACTTCCAGAAAAGAAGACCCACCACCTAAGGACCTAAGAAGAGCCTGCTGGATCAGGCCAGTGGCCCACCCAGTCCAGGATCCTGTTCTCCCAGGGACCAACCAGATGTCCATGAGAAGCCCACAAACAGGACTTAGTGCAAGAGCACTCTCCCCCACTGCGGTTTCTAGCAACTGGTATTCGGAAACATGCTGCCTCCAACTATGGAGGTAGAGCGTAGCCAACGTGGCTAGCAGCCACTGATAGCCTTATCCTCCATGAATTTGTCTAATCTTTCAAAGCCCTCCAAGTTGGTGGCCATCACTGCCACTTGTGGGAGCAAATTCCACAGTTTAACTATACACTGTGTGAAAAAGTACTTTCTTTTGCCTGTCCTGAATCTTCCAACATTCAGCTTTATTCTAGGTATATAAGGGTAAGACGATCTTTCAGGTATTCTGGTTGCAAGCTGCGTAGGGCTTGTACACCAAAACTAGAACCTTGAACTTGGCCCAGTAGCTAATGGGCTGCTAGTGCAATTCTTTCATCAGCAGGGTAACATGTTGGCAATACCTGCCGCATTTTGTACTAACTGCAGCTTCTGGACCAACCTCAAGGGCAGCCCCACATAGAGCACGTTACAGTAATCCAGCTTGGAGGTTACCAGTGCATGGATAATAGTGATCAGGTTATCCTGATCCAGAAATGGCTGCAGCTGTCTTGCCAGCCAAAGCTAGTAAAAGGCACTCCTAGCTACTGAGATCACCTGGGCCTCTAGTGACAAAGATGGATCCAGGAGCACTCCCAGACTACAAACCTGCTCTTTCACAGGGAGTACGACCCCATACAAAGCAGATAATTGACCAATTATCCAAATTCAGGAATCACCAATCCACAGTGCCTCCTTCTTGCTATGATTCAGACTCAGTGTATTAGCCCTCATACAGCCCACCACCAAATCCAGGCACTGGTCCATGTCTTGCACAGCCTCTCCCGATTCAGATGTTATGGAGAAACAGAGCTAGGTATCATCAGCATACTGCTGACACCTTGCCCCAAATTTCCTGATGACTGCTCCCAAGGGCTTCATATAGGTGTTAAACAGCACAACTGCCAGGGGGCCAAAAGGCAATCACCCAATGCTATTCTTTGAAAACAACCTGGGAAATAGGATTGGAACCACTGTAAACCAGTGCCTCCAATACCCATCTCACCAAGTCGGCTCAGAAGGTTACCATGATCAATGGTATCAAAAGCTGCTGAGAGATCAAGTAAGAATAACAGGGTCACACTCCCCCTGTCCTGATAAATGTCATCCATCAGGGCAACCAAGGCTGATTCAGTCCCATAACCAGGCCTGAACCCAGACTAGAACGGGTCAAGATAATCTGTTTCATCCAAGAGTACTTGCAATTGTTGTGCCACAACCTCAACCACCTTCTCTAAAAAGGAAGTATTTGCAACCGCGTGGTACTTGTCACAAACCAATGAGTCCAGAGTGGGCTTTCTCAGGGGCAATTGGATCACTGCCTCTTTCTGGGCTGGGACCACTCCCACTCGCAAAGCCGCATTTACCACATCCTGGATCCACTTGGTCACACCCCCTTGGCAAGCTTTAATAAACCAAGAAGTGCAAGGGTCGAGAGGACTCTTTGTCGGCTGCATTGTCACAAACACCTTGTTCATGTCATCAGGCCACATCAACTGAAACCAATCCCAAGACATGCGGCAGACATTGCACTGGACACCTCACTGGGGACTACAGTAGATGGAGATGGGGCATCAAGATTGCTACGGAGGCGAGAAACTTGGCCCTCAACTTGGCCCTCAAAGTGCCTTGCCAAAAATTCATAGTGGGCTTTTGAGGAGTCTATAACTCCATTTCCGGGAGATGATGTCAACAGACCCGGCAATACAAAAAAGCTCCACTGGACGGCTGCTTGAAGATGCAATGGAGGCAGAGAAGTGGGCCTTCTTTGCCGCCCTCACCGCCACACAGTAGGCACGGTTATGATGTTTTACTCATGCCCAATCAGCCTCAGCAAGACTTTCACCACTTGTGCTCTACCCATTGTCCAGCCTGTTTCATTGCCCTTAGTTCACTGGTGTACCAAGGTGAAAATCAGGCTCCGCAATGCCAGAGGGTGCTCAGGGCAACCGTGTTAAGAGCCTGACGCATCTCACTGTTCCACAGTGTAAGAAAGGCTTCAACAGGGTCACCTGCTCTATCTACTGGAAACTCTCCCAGGGCATTCAGGAATCCAGTGGATTCTATTAATCTCTAGGGGGCAGACCATCTTAATCTGTCCACAGCCCCTGCAGGGGAGGATTGAAGCCGTTAAGTCTAAACTTCACCAGGAAGTGGTCTGACCACGACAATGGGGTGACATCCACCCATCCTATTTCCAGACTACTCTTTCTTCCATTTGGAACAAAAACCAAATCAAGTGTGTGCCCTGCCTTGTGTATCAGACTGGTGACAACTTGAGATAGCCCCATGGTTGTCATGGAGGCCATGAAGTCCCAAGCCGGACACTAGAGGCAGCCTCAGCATGGGCTATTTGTTCTGGGGTACTCCCTTACCACAGCCAAGACGGCCTCAGCCAGCTGAGTCAAAGAAGCTGCTGGGCAGCACGGTGGACGGTACACCAGCAGCAACCCTAGTTTCCTGTCTCCTCGGCCCAACACCAAGTGCAGGCCCTCACAGCCAGCTCCAAGACAGAGTGGTTTCCTGGTGACAGAGAAGGAAGTTCTGTAGACAACAGTACACACACCCCGTTGCAGCTTGTGCTGGTGTTGCACCGAGTATTTAGGTGGGCAAAGCTGGGTCAGGTCAACTCCTCCCAGCAAACCCACCCAAGGCACAAGTCTGCTCCACCTTCTGAGTGACACATCTTCAGATATTAGAAGGCCACTATCATGACTCCCCTTAATTTTCTCTTCTCCAAGCTAAACATATCCAGCTTTTTTCAACCATTCCTCATAGGACTTGGGTACATACCATGCATTGAAAGCATATGACTAACCCCAAAGAATCCTGGGGACTATAGTTTATTCCTCACAGAGCTACAATTCCCCACACCCAGAAAAAACTAAAGTTCCCAGGATTCTTTGGGGGAAGTTATGTGCTTTAATGTACGGTGTGTACACTGCTCGACTTTCCATGCCTCTCACCAACTTAGTCACCCTCCTCTGGATATACTCCAGTTTGTATTAAAAATAATTAACTTTTTTTAATTGTGCAACTTGATTAATTAGGGAGGGCATATCTTTTATTTTAAAAAATGCTAAGATTTAAACATATATCTAACCAATTAATTGGTTATCTTGCATTAAACAATTACATCTATATACAAATGAACGTTGCTGTTTTGTGTAGATGCCCTTTTAAAACTTACTGGTATCAGAGAAGTCGTTTTCAAACTGTGGGCCAGGGCACATTTGTGCACTGTGAAAGAACTGCTACCCACAAGAATTAAATAACCCAAAAGGCTCCTGTGAGACTACAGTACCTATTATTATTAACTACATTTTTATCTGCAGTTCCTCCAAGAATCGCAGGGTGGTATATCATCACAACAGCCCTGTGAAGCAGGCAAGGCTCAGAGAGTGAGCTTCAGAGAGTGGGAGTTTGAAGCCAGGTCTCCCCATTCTTAGCCTGATGGGAAGGGATAGGGAACCTCATGCGTGGGGAGCTAAATGCAGCCCTCCATGCTTCTCCATCTGGCCATCAGAACTCTCCCCAGGCCATGTCCCACAGTGGATCTGCTTTGCTCCCCAAATATTTTTGCCTGGCTGGAATGTGTTCTTGAACTCTGCTAATGCCTCTTGCTTGTCTGGATGGAGGATAGAGAGAAGTGCATGTGTGTTTGTAGAAACTAGCCTACCGAGTAAAGGTAATATTTACACTTATTGCTTTGCCCACTTTTACATCTGGCCCCGCCTACCACTAGCATGCGGCCCCCAGAAGGCTGCTCAGAAGGAAATGTGGCCCTCAGGCTGAAAAACTTTCCCCATACCTGCTATAGCCACTATACTACACTCTCTTTCCCCAGCCACAAAGGAAGATGCTTGCTTTGTCCATGCATAAATGCTGGTTTGGTCTGGTCTCCTTCCAATCAGCATCCAATGTGGGGGACAATTCTGCCCATCTATGGCTGGACACAGCTGAAGCATTTAACCTGCCCTGACGCTGCAGAATGACCTCCAAGAGGTTACCCATTGCCAGAACTGGATCCAAGTTGATCTTTGGGCAAAGGATCCCTCCTTCTGTTTACCCCGCCCGCCCGCCCGCCCGCCCGCCCAACAGGCTTATCTGGCAGCGGTGGCAAAAATGTAAATGTACTGCCTTCAAGTTGATTCCAACTTATGGCGAGGGTTTTCATGAGGCTGAGAGGCAGTAACTGGCCCAAGGTCACCCAGTGAGCTTCATGGCTATGTGGGGATTTGAACCCTGGTCTCCCAGGTTGTAGTCCAACACCTTAACCACTACACCACACCTCTCTCAGTGGTGGCAGCAGGAGCCTAATTCCCCAGTGCCTGTTGGTGTCATTCCAGAGCATTGTGGGAAAGTTAAAATGAAGGCTCACAGACTCTGCTGCTCAATATGCAGAGTCTGGGGCAGGTGGCAGCACTAGTGGGCCCTCCTGGAGTACTGGGGCCCGGCAGGTACCCTTGGATGCAGGGCGCTGGCGCCAGATATGCCCATTGCACCTCTCCATGCACCTCTCCTCTCCTGCCCGTCAATACAGAAGGTGGGAGCCTCTTGAAAGCATGTAATTTTTCCTTCCAATGCAATTTTAAAGTAAATCTTTTCAGGCAAAGTGCGCCCAGTGCCGGCCCCAGACTAAACAACACCTCAGTTTTTGGCGCCATTTCTCTGTTTGCTCAGTTTTTGAATATCTTTGTTTTTATTGCATTTGGACCATTTCATGATGTTGATGCACAATCTGCTCATATGACTTACTCCTGTCATATAATACACTAAATTTGCATGCACAGAACTGAGCACAATCACTCACAGGCGGATAGTTTGAATGAACATTGAATTTGTCATTTTTACTACTAGTACTACTACTACTAATACTACAAGAAATAATAGACCCACTTTATTCTGCACATGTCAGACCCCATCTGAATTATTGTGTCCAGTTTTAGGCACTACACTATTAGAAAGGCACAGTCAAATTCAAACAGACTCAGAGGACGGCAATGAAGTTAGTCAGGGCAATGTATACTTACCTACTTATGCACATCAATACATATGGAGCCGCCTTATCCTGAGTCAGAACATTGGTCCATCTAGCTCAGCATTGTTCACACAACCCTGGAGGGGCTCTCCAAAGTTCCAGAGAAGGGTCTCTCCTTGCCCTACCTGGAGATACCGGGGACTGAACCTGGGACCTTCTGCATGCCAAGCAGATGCTCTCCCAATGGGCTACGGCCCTTCCCCATATTGTCTTCATAGGAAAACAATTCCTAAGAGGCAAGGTTGAAGGAACTGGTATGTTTAGCCTGGAGAAGACAAAAGACCAAGGAGGGACATGATCACATTCTTCAAATACCTGGAGCGCCCTCATGTAGAAGAGGGTAAAGGCTTGTTCTCTGCTGCCTCAGAGGGCAAGACTAGACCTAGTGGCTTAAGTTGCAGAAGGGCAGACTTTGACTGAACATCAGGAGAAACTGGGAGCCAGTGTCATATAGAGGTTAGAGCGCTGGACTAGCTCCTGGGAGATCAGGGTTCAGATCCCCTTTCAGCCATGAAGCTTGCTGGGTAAGCTTGGGCCAATCACTGTCCCTCAGCCTAATGATGGAGTTGCAGTTCAGCAACATCTGGAGGGCTGAAGGTTCCCCATACCTGACTCTGTAGCACTGGCTATAAGCCCATAGCTGTTGTTGCACTCTAGTGTGTCATAGTGGTTAGCATGTTGGACTATGACCTGGCCAAGAAGCTCACTGGTTGACCTTGGGCCAGTCACTGTAATTCAGCCTAACCTACCCCACTGGGTTGTTGTGATGATAAAATGGAGAGGGAGGAGAACCATGTATACCACCTTGAGCTGCTTGGAGGAAAGGTGGGATATAAATGGAATGAATAAATAAAATAATAAATAAATGTCTTAACGGTAAGAGCGGTTTGATATGGAACCAATTAACTAGGGGTTCCTCACTTCAATCTTTTGGAAATGCAGCCCTGGATTTCCTGCAGGGGATTAGCCTAGATGGCCTACAATGCCCCTCTGTACATACACTCCATACATTTAAAGCACATTTCCTGCCCTCCCCTAAGAATTCTGGGAACTGTAGTTTGTTACAGGTGCTGGGGATTGTAGGTCTGTTATGGGTAAACTACAGTTCCCAGGACTGTACTTTAAATATTTACTTTCAATATATGGTATGCACGCAGCCCAACTCTGTACTTCTAATTAACAGCAATAACAACATGAATACAATGTTGGCCGTGCAGGTCACTGTTGCCATCATTCCAGCTGAATGATTATGCTTCCATTATGTGTTGAGCAGGTAGCCCATCACACATGCCCCCCAAACCCGGCAGTCGCCTGCGATGCCTGCCCCCAAATCCAGCCCTGAGTGTATTCCCAATTTTAACAGTTTGCTTCAGTTATTATAAGCTGGGAGAGGTGAAGACAAGGAACATGTTGATTTGCAGGAAAAAGGTCCGAAGCTCAGTGGTACAGCATGTGTTTGGCATGCAGAAGGTCCCATGTTCAATCCCCAGCATCTTCAGGCAGGGCTGGGAACTCTAGAGAAGCCACGGCCAGACAGTGTAGGCAAAACTGAGCTAAGTGGACCACTGTGCTGACTTGGTATAATCCTGCTTCCTATGTTCCCAATTCATAGTGACTTGAGAACTGCTGCAAGACGAGGGTCCTCAGGCGCAAAGTTCCAGAAACCATGTGTGAGGAGCAGGGCCAGCGTCTGCACTCAGCATCCGCGGGTGGCTCCAAGGACTGCAGCAGTCTGCCAGCGGTCACTGCTGATGCCTACCCTGGAGCCCCATTTCGTTTCTTTTCTGGCATTCTGAGCAGTGCCACGCAAGTTCGCCTTACCTCCCATTTCCCCCAATGCCAACAACGTAGCATCACTGTGGAGCACAGCGAGAAATGAAAATGGCAGCTAGACTCAGCTACCTGGTTCTGTTCTGAGCGCTGTTTCCTGACACCACTATCAAGGAATCCTACTGGGGCTTTCTGTCAGAAAGCCCCCGCCCCCCTAGCAACCTGAACCCAGCCATGGTGAGCAGCAAAGAAAAACCTTTGAACCTCCCCGAGATCCATTTTCAGGTTTTGAGGCCCCCCTCTTTGTCTCCTCTGCAATGTCAGTGGAATTGACAGGGACAACAGGAAGGGGCCTTCTCAGTTGTGGCACCCAGCCTTCTCAGCGATCCCCATTTTGCCTGCTTTTAAGCAGGCTCTTAAAATCATGTTATTCTGGCAGGCTTTTTTCTTCTTCTCACAACTTACATGGCAATGGGTTTTACTTGCTGGGGCCCAGTCTAGTCCAGCATCCTGTTTTCACAGTGGCCAATCAGACGCGCATGGGAAGCCAGCAAGCAGGGCCTGAGCACATTGTCCCCTCCTGCAGTTCCAACAATTGATATTCAGAAACATATTGCCTCCAACATGAAGTCCTTATTTTGTGTGTCTTGAATATTCCAACATTCAGCTTCACTGGATGGCCCTGAGTTCTAGTGTTAGGAGGGAGAAAAAACTTCTGTTTTTCCACTTTGTCCACCTCATGCATAATTTTACATACCTCTATCATACCTTTACTCGCCTTTTTTCTGAACTAAAAAGCCCCAAATGCTGTGCAAGCTTTCTGCACAGGGCAGTTGCTCCAGCCCCATCATAATTTGGTTGCCCTTTTCTGAACCTTTTCCAGCTCCACAATATCCCTTTTGAGCCGCAGCAAGCAGAACTGAACACAGGATTCCGTGTGCAGTCGCACTGTAGATTTATATAACAGCATTATGTTATTGGCAGGTTTATTTTCAATCCCTTTCCTAATGTCTTTTACGATGCTGTTATTGCTGCTTATTTTATTGCTACAATTGGTTTTTCACTCACGTAAATGAAATTACAGATTTAAATTCTGTAAGCCGCCTTGAGTATGCTTGTCACAGAAATGTTACAATAAATAAAATGACAGCACGATTCTATGAGTATCTGCTCAGAAGTAAACCCCCACTGAGTTCAAAGGGAACTTATTCCCAGGTAAGTGGGCACAGGTAAGAAAGCCAGTGTGGTGCAGTGGTTAGATTGACAGACTAGGCCCAAGGAGGCCAGAGTTCATATTGCCACTCAGCTATAAAGCTCACCAAGTGATCTCAGCCGGCTCACTCACTCTGACAGCCTAATAAACCTCACAGGGTTGTTGTGAGGATAAACGGGATTGATGGCTATGTATGCCACCTTGGAGAAAAGGTGGTATAAAAATGCAACAATAAACAAATAAATAAAATATGCACACTTACCTGGGCGCAAGTCCTATGACATTCAATAAGGCTCACTTCCGAGCAGCCATAATACACTGTGTATGATTGCACAGCCCCGCGAAAGCCCCATCTGTGAATACAGAGGTATTCAATGCTCCCTTCCTCATCCCCCAGTTTATTCCTATGCGTCTTATTCTGACCAATAACGAGAAACTTTTCTGCAAACTTGCATGGGCTTCCACGTTAAAAAGAGAGAGAGAGGGAGAAGCAGAGGCAGCCGAGAACGGCGCAGCTCAAAGGCAGAATGTGGGTACTCCCCGAATGGTGTCTAAGGATTACCTCATGCGGCGCAATGGCAGACAAACACGTGTTTCCCTTTCGTCCTCCCGTAGCATCTGAACGCGCCCGTGATGGGCAGGCTCGCCTCGGTTCTACGGCATCCTCGGCGAAAAGGATCGTCGCGTGAAGAGGGAAAGGGGCGGGGTTTGTGGCAGAAAGTACGCAAGCAACCTCCCTGCGATTGGCTTTCTGAGAAAGGATTGTGGGAGTTTAGGGGAAGATGGCCAGGGAGGGGGTCTGCGGGGCCGAGACAACGTGTGAAAGGAGGGATGGCGAGGAGGAAGCGGGAGTCGCCGCGGAGCAGAAAGGGGAGCCCGATCGGCCGAGGCTTTCGCCCGCCCGCACAAAAGGAAAACTCGGAATCTCCGGCTCCTCCTTTGAAAGTGTTGTGAGCTTTCAGATTCACAGCGAGTTTTTCCTTTTTTTTATGCGGGAGGGTCGTTCAAGCCCCTAAATTAGCAAAAGTTCTTGAAAGGCTGTTGATGTCGAGATCACTCGGGCCGCTCGTCTTGAGAGACAAACAGAACAAAGGGATGTTGATTGAATTAGGAGTCCCTAGCTAGGGGCCAATTCTCAGATTACATGGCTCTGAAAAGTTGTGTGTGTGTGTCTGTGAATGTAGGGAGAGAATAAGAATCACATTTGAATGAACTCTACAATCCACAGTTAGGTGAAGCCTGTATTAGGACCAACCAAAATGTCACAAACATAGTAGCAAGCTTTTGAGTTCTTCAGAATTCTTCATCAGGCAAGTTGTTACACAAAGGGGAAAGGGAGAATTTTAAAAAAAATACAAACAAAAAAGAGAGTCTGTATTCGATTCGGATTTCACAGAGTGGCTTTCTTGCCCAGGGCAGAGTTAAAGGGATAACTGGTTGGGTTCTGCCTTATTTATTAAATGATTGTTTATTTCAAAAATATTTTTATCCTGCCTTTCAGTGGTATGATCATCAGGACAGCTTACAATAGTCTGTGTTGGAACTGCTATTTAAGAAAGCTTTTTTAAAAAATATGTTTTTAAAGAGGTTTTGTTTTAATCGATTTTAAAGTCTGTTTTGTGATGTTTTAGAGTGCCACCCTGGGCTCCTACTGGGAATAAGGTGGGATATGTTGTTGTTGTTGCTGTTGTTCTTGTTAATAATAATAATAATAATATACACACACATAAACCTCAAACCTACACAACAAAGGGGCAACTGGCAGTTGGAGCTGAGTGCTCTTTTTTCTGGGGGTGGAGGGGAGAGCAAGCTCTTTGCAGCTGCTTCTCCTTTTGCCCATAGATGAAGCCAGGCTGGTCTCCCCCTTACCAGTGAAGGCTGGTGCCAGCCAGAACCAATGACAGGCAGAGCCATCCCCTGACTCGGTGGAAGGAAGAAGGCAGATAAGTGGGGACTGGCTAAGGGTAGAGAGACTGAGGGTGACGGGGGAGTGTCCCATTTGCCCTATATGACCAGCCTGCACTGCCCAGGCCCTTGCCATTATGTTTTTCTTGGTAAGTAGACGGTGCAGCCTTCCAGTGACAGTCTAGCCTCTTCCTTTTTCTGTTTGGGTAAAGTGGAATGAGACTTAGAAGGGCAGCGCTTGTGTGTTTGCAGTTTCCTGTGTTTTTCAGGGGTTGCCCCAAAACAGAGGATGCTCCCACCACAGAAAATGTGTCTCTTATTTGGCTATGAATCAAGATATAAATTGCTGCCAACTTTTTTTCTTCTTTTCTGGCAGGCCCTTGTAATTTTAGCAGCGGCACAACAGCCAGATATTTTAGAAGTGAAGTTTTCAATCACTGTGGAGGTGCAATGATGGAGAAACAGACTCATGTTGGATTTCTGGCAGCCATGCAGGTGTCAAAGGCACAGGATAATAACTCACCTTCGCTATGGATGATAACCTGTGTTCTCTATGAGAATGCACCTTGATATTGAAGTATGTGTTAATGGCCACTTTTCCCCATTAATGCATTTGCCAATATCAAGGTGCATTCTTCATTCCCATGGAGAAGGCGGGTTATCATCTTGTTGATCAGAGTTTTAAGTAGGTTGGATTGATTGTTGAGAAACAGTAAAAGAGAGACTTTTTATTGGATTAGCTGCTGGTGTACTTTCAACTCCTTTCCTGATAGAGATTGCAGTGTCAAAACAGGTGGAAATTCAACCAATAGTGCTTTTATTGTCTTGGGGCTGCTGTCATGACACAGACAGAACCTGTTAAATTTCAACTGCTTAAAGGCTGAGAAACCTCTGCCGGGAAAGGAAGCGTCAGCCTCTGCCTCAGACCCATTCTGTGGCTTTTTATTAGGCAAGTCATATACCTCTCAACTTTGGCTCTCCCTTCTGCAAAAAGGGAATAAAAGTGATCTGCCTCACAGGGCTCTTGAGAAGACAGCTAAAGAAAAGAAAATATTCCACAAACCCAGCAGCGTGCTTCACCCTTGAAAAATATATCAGTATCATTATTAAGATGCATGGTGGATTATAAGACAGTGCTAAGTTCTGACAGATAAATCCATGGAAGATAGGTCTATTATTTATATTTAGGACAGAAGTTCCAAACTTTAGTCCATGGACCACCAGCGGTCTATGTGATTCATTTAGATGGTGTGTGGCATGTCTGCATCAGCAGCATAGTGGCAAATTCAGAAGCGCAGGGTCCCTTCATGAAAGTCAGACACACATACACACATTTTTTGCAGCTCGCATGAGAATGAGATCCTTGTTAACACCTTCCACAATAACAGATGTTCCTAGGAGCTAATCAGCATACAAGGGGAGAGTGTTAGCTGCTGAGAAGAGACTTCTCAGTGGCTGACTCACCTCCTTTCACTCTGGCTCTAATCAGCAGGAAAAGACAAGCATGTTAGAATACTCTTTTCAGTGGCTTACACACTCCCCTTTAATGCTGATTGCCTCATAGGATGCTGAAGACCCTGCTCCCAAAAAAGTAAGGAGTCTAAGCCCCCCCGAGACCCTGGATGACTACACCTCTGTTCTGTATTAAATATTCATATTGATTTTTAATTGTATTGCTTTTATTGCTTCTATTGCATATTATTGTATCACAATTTGAATAATGGTAATGCAATAAAATACAATATAAGAAATAAAAAAGCAATTAAAAAGCATACAGCACCTAGCACAGCGCATTACAATAGCTACGACAGGCAGAAAAATCATTCTGTGGTCCACCAAGACCCTCAGCAATTTTCAAGGGGTCAGTGAGGGGAAAAGTTGGGGAGCCACTGATTTAAGATATTTGCGTACAGCCCTTCACAAACTTTTACTCCAGGGTGGTTTCCAGTACAATCTAAAAGATAATATTATAAGCCCAACAACTGTAAACTGTGATAGCAAAATGGAGCCTCCATTTTCAGCTGCAGTGTATCTCCATATCCAAGATCCTAGGACCACATGGAGAGATCTCTGTCTTCTTGTTGGCTGAAAGACTTGCCTGAAACATCTGGTTGGCTACTCTCGGAAACAGGATAGTGGACTAGAAGGAGCTTTGACCTCATACATCAGGGCTTTTCTTTGTGTTCCTAAAACTGGCCTAAGAGACTCAGCATAGCACAGCGGTTAGAGAAGAATGGGGAACTTGTGGCCCTCCAGATGTTGTTAGACCCCACCCATCTCCCATTAACCCAAGTCAGCATAGCCAATGGTCAAGGATGATGGGAGTTGTAGTCAACAACATCTGGGGGGCCGCAGGTTCCACATCCCTGGATTAGAGTATTGGACTTAGACCTTAAGGGATCAGGATTCAAATCCCCACTAAGCCATTAAGCTCACTGGTTTAGTGATTTACTAAGCTCAGTGACTTAGGCCGGTCACTCTCTCATTAGCCTTGCAGGGTTGTTGTGAGGATGAAATGGGGACATAGAGGACCATGTACCTCACCTTGAGGAAAGACAGGATATAAATGTAATAATAATAAGAAAAGATCTGTGTCTGCAGATGGAACATTAGAAACTGCTTTATAGTGAGTAAGTCCATTAGTCCATCCAGTCTTGGCAGTGACTTGCTGGTGTTTCAAACAGGAATTGTTCCAAGATCTACTTGGAAATGTAGACCTTTTGCATGCAGATGAGCTGCATCCCTTTCCCCAAACGGACAAACAAAGGCTACCCTGAGGATCCTGTTATTTATTATTTATTTTATACTACATTTATACCCCACATGCCTTCCAAGGAGGTCAAGGTAGCATTCATGGTTCACCCCCTCATCCATTTTGTCCTCACAACAACCCTGTGAAGTAGGTTAGGCTGAGAGGCAGTGACTGGCCCAAGCTCACCCAGTGCGCTTCATGGCCAAGCAGGGATTTGAACCCTGATCTTCGAGGTCCTAGTTCAGCACTCTAACCACTACACCACATTCTCTCTCTCTTTTGCCTCCCATCCCAGATGCGTGTAGTACCTCAGCGGCATAGCAAAACCACTCTGTCATAAAGGCTAGAGCGCAAACTGCAGGTTATGCAGGACATTTGTGTCTAGATCTTCTAAAGGCAGCAGGGGGGGGGTGATCTGAGCAGGGTTGCAGGGGAGGCGGATGATTAACTATCTTCCCTATACTGTACTGATTCTAAAATTCAAATCCTCAACTCCCTGGAGCTGTTATTGGCTACACTGAAGACACAACAAGCTCTGCAGCAAATAGTTCCTGGGGAGTTACAATTTGCATTGGGGAAGGAGGGCTAGTTACAGGATAAGGAGTTGATGGATCACATCCTCCTAGGCCCAATCCCAATTTCCTCCCCCTCCCCAACTGCTTAACCTTATGTGCAAAGTTTGTGGAGAGATTATATGATGTCCACTGTTTATTGAACAATGAAGATTCATTCTGATTTAGTGGTTAGAATGTTGGACTACGACCTGGGAGACCAGGGGTCGAATCCCCACACAGCCATGAAGTTCACTGGGTGACCTTGGGCCAGTCACTGCCTCTCAGCCTCAGAGGAGGGCAAAGTTAAACCACCTCTGAATACCGCTTACCACGAAAACGCTAGGTTCGCCATAAGTCGGAATCGACTTGAAGGCAGTACATTTACATTTAAGTTCTATGATATCATGTCAAACAATTATTAACTCACACTTTCCGGTGCGTTTTCATATCACTTTCCTAATTGCAAAATATATATATATTTTTAAAAGTGGGTTTATTGTGCAAAGAGCGCCAAATCCACTTTAATTGCGCAACCTGAATTTCCCCATACATGACTAAATCCCACTCACAAAATACCAACAGTCTAGAAGTGGCCACAGACATGGATCTCCCAGGTAACGTGTAGATTAAGCGTGCATATTCTCTCTTCCATGTGCCTCTCCCATTTCTCCTTTCCTCTGTTGACTCCTGCGCTGTCAAAATTTCAATTGTAGAGGATTGTACTAAGTTGATGACCAGGTAGCACGTTATTCCATATAAACTGCGGAAGGTAACAGATGACTATGTAATTATGCTGAAAATGTGGGCATAGAGTCAGACCTTCAGCCTTGGGGTCCCAGGTGTTGGACTGCAACTCCCATCATTCCTACTCATTGGCTGAGGATGATGGTAGTTGTAGCCCAACAACTTCTGGGGACCTAAGCTTGAAGAACACTGGCATACACTAACTGGCAGTGGTTCTCCATAGTTTCAGGCAGGATTCTCTCCCAGTCCTGCCTGAAGATGCCAGGGATTGAACCTGGGACCTTCTGCTTGCAAGGCAGATGCTCTGCCACTGAGCTATAGCCCGTCCCTAAGTGGGACCTTCTATTGCGTGTGCTTACCGTGCCCAGTTAACAACAAGCTTTCCCCTAAAAAATGAACCGCACGACTTGCTTGAATTTAAAATCATTACCTGTTATTGTTTCCTTACATTTATGGCAAAACAATTAAGCTGAAACATAAGGAACTGATATCACATGTGGTCACAGCAGTTAAGAATCCTTTTTGCAAAAAGAATGGAAACTGGTGGCTCCATCAACTGTAAATCTTTGGGATGGCCTGTAGGTCTGTGGTTGAGCACATGCGTTGCATGCAGAAGTCCTTGGTATTTCCAGTTAAAATGGGGTCAGGTACCAGGCAGTGAGAAAAACCTCTGCCCGAGACCCTGGACCGCTGCTACCAGTTAGCATGGGCAATACTGAGTTAGATGGTCTGGCTCAGGATAAAGCAGCTTCATATGTTCACTGTATGAAAGTGAGTAGGGCAGGTGTGGGGAACCTTTGGCCCGCCAGACGTTGCTGAACTACAACTCCCATCATCCCTGGCCATTCACCATGATTTTGTGGCTGATGGGAGTTGTAGTTCAGCAACACTTGGAGGGCCAAAGGTTCCCTGCACCTGCAGCAGGGTATAGTGGTTAGAGCAGGGTTGGGGAACTTGTGGCCCTCCAGATGTTTTGTTGCTGGATTTCAACTCCCACCAGTCCTAGCCAGCATGGCCAATGGTCAGGGAGAATGGGAGCGGCAGTTGTATTTCCACAACATCTGGAGGGCCACAGGTTCCCCATCCCTGTGTAAGATTGTCAGACTAGAAGGCCCATGTTCAAATCCCAATTCCTTGGGCCTGTCGTTATCTCTCAGCCTAACTCTTCTGCTTCCTCTTCCCTCTCCTATTTTTTTTTTAAACTGTGGTCTCCCAAAGTCCCACACTCTAACCACTACAGCACAATGGCTCTCCAAAAATCCTTAAGCAGGTATACAAAAATAACATAAAAACAGTATCCTAAAAATAGCAAAACAGCATTATATAAGCAGATTAAACCAGGAACAGGTAAAAATCAGAAATAACAGTCTTATGATTTAGGGAAAGCCTGGGCCAAAAGTTATGTATTCACAAGCAACTAATATTTGATGCTTCACATATAGCAGAGGGAAGGGCATTCCATAGTGTAGGGGCAACAGCAGAAAATGCCTGTTTTTGGGTTACCACCTGCAATATTTTGTAGAGTGCAGTGCCATGAGTAAAACTTCCCCAAATGAGCTAAGTCAAGTGTGGGGAACCTTTGGCCCTCCAGATGTTGCTGAACTACCATTCCCATCATCCCCAGCAAGGATGGCCAATGACCAGAGATGATGGGAGTTGTAGTTCAGCAACATCTGAAGGGCCAAAGGTTCCCCACACCTGATATAAGTGATCTTATTATTATTAGAGTAGAAAATGTATTTGGAGTTCTTAGGAATGTAGCATTCTCAGACTTCAGACAGAGGGACTGACAGGCATGGGGTGGGGGAAGTCTAGGAATGAAAGAGACAACCACCCTTTTACACAATTCCCTTAATTCTCCAGATTGCTGCCTTGCTCCAAAGCACAGACATGGCGGTTTTCAGAAAAAAGGAAAGGGATCCTGCTAAGCTACTCCATGGGAACTTCGAACTCTCTAATTCATAGTTTCCTGGTCCAGAGCTTTATAGCAACAAGGCTTTACTTAGAGCTGAATCTGGACTACCCTCCAAATATGTTGCAAACAGCATTTTTTCCTTCAGTCATAACCAGCTGAAACAAGCAGAACATTTTTTCTAATGCAGCAGTGTAGCCAGAAAAAAAAAATCACACACACACAAATCCCTTTTTCTCAGAGGCTGCATCTCGGGAATCTGTGACCAAGGGTCATGAAGCTTGCCTGGCATACAGCAAGGGAGTCAAGGAAAAGGTAACAGGCCACAATTCACTGGGGGAAGTTCTCTTGTGCAAGCTTCATTGGTATGGATGGGAGCACATGGCACCGCAGAATGTTTGGGAAGCGCTGTAGCTTAGTATTAGAGCATCTGCTTTGCATGCAGAAGGCCCCGGGTTCAATCCCCAGCATCTCCACGTGGGACTGGGAACCTGTGAAACCAGTCAGTGTAGACAATATTAAGCTAGATGGACCAATGGTCTCATTCGATATAAGGCAGCTTCCTATGACAAAGCCAGAAGTGCTTGTGTCCTGCTTTGCCCTGTCTCCACCTGTCTGACCGCCCTGGCCAAGCCTTCCACTTCGCACAACCTGTTTTTCCTTCTCTCTTGCCCCATTTCCTGACCCATCCAGTTGAATGTCAGTGACACTCTGTGGGTTGAACCTACTACGTACACAGACGTTGGCCGCCAGAAAAGGGTTGGCAACTCAGACAGGCAGCCACCGTTTATCACTCTCTACTCATCTTCTAACCTTAAATCAGCTTTGAAGGATGATGCACCCAACCTTAGTTCAGGGTGGAGTGGGAAGGAACACGTGTTTGAAATGCCAGGAGTCCTGGAGGCTGCTCTGGGTAATGTGGATTAATAGCAGAACACCTCTGGGTAGGAACTGAGTATTTCTCTCCCCCTCTCCTAATGCTGAGAACTAATTTATTTATTTATTATTTATTATGTGATTTATAACTTGCCCTTCCTCCGGGCAGGAGCCCATGCTTTATTTTTAACGCATGCACTCATTCTTTAGCAACACCAGCACACGTTCTCATATAGGAGCAACTTTAACCTTCACAGCTTCCGAGGGTCTTTTAGGCAAGATTGAAATTACCTAATGCACCCTGAGATGCCCAAGGCCGCTTCTGCATTTCCGTCACAGGAAGCGGGTCCATGTAGGTTGTGGGGAACAGCAGGCTAGCCACGTGTCGCTGGTCCCTGGAAAGGACAGCACAGGCGGGCATTCTGCATTCCTGCAAGGGAAACTTCAGCCAAACAAGTGGAGTTACACACATGCAACAAAATACGCGCGTGTCAGGCTCCCCCAGCCGGTACAAACTCCAGTTACCACAACCGGCTAGTCCCTATTAACTAACTGTTCTTCCAAATGCTTCACCGACGCGCGCAGGGTTAACAAATGAAGGCGGGGGGACATAGAGGTGTGCTTACTTCCGCGACTAGGAAAAAAATGCTGAATGTACGTTTTTGTTTGTTGACCCTAGTTACGGAAGTAGCTGCAGCTCAAACTTCCTCGTGTCCCCACTTCAGACGTCGATTTAATCGGGGAGACCGTGGAACGAACGGGTAACGAATATATTTCACAACCTAACATCAGCACCAAAGCACTTGAGGATTTATACATGCTGCTTGGACGCACGCTGCTTCCCGCAAGGAAGTGCTTTCCTTTCCACGGAAAAGAGACGTGTGTGTGTAACGTGTGAATCGGCCGATTGGGGCTGATTTGGCTTGCACTTCTCTCCAGACAAGCGGGAGGAGTCCGCCGCCTGGGACTGGTGGGTTTGTGTGCTTTCCGGGCGGCCGTTTCTGACCCCGGTGGCAACCCGACTTTGAAGCTGCTCCAGAACTCTCGCTTCTGGGCGTCGGAACGCGGCGACGCGGAGAGACTGGCTCGGCCGAGAATCTACTTGAACTGTAGTCGGGGGTGCCGGGGAGGGGAGATATCCGGGTGAGCTTGCGGCGAGGAAGGGCCATAATCAAAGGCCAAGAAGCGACTCCTTTCCGCAAAGGCGGTAGGGGACACGCGCGTGGCTTATGAAAAGTAGGCCAGGCAGACTCTCCTACTGCGGCCGCTCGCCTCTGCAGCAACTGAATCCTCGCTCGACGCGCACACGCACGCATCCCCCTCCCCACACCCGCAAGGTGGGGAGGCGGTGGGCCTTTTGGATGCGGGAGCCGGAGGACTAGCAAGACGGTGGCCTGAACAGAGGGAGGGGGCGAGGACGTAGAAGGGAGGTTCTGCAACTACTCCATCCTCTGGTCTGGTTGCAAAACCGGCGTTGATTTCACTTTTCTTTTTTTCCACCGGAACCTGCACCCAGTCTGCACACTCCTTTCCGCGTCCCTCGGAATCGTTGGTGGCGCGCAGCGTTTTAAAGGGGAGGCGGGTTGTCGCTCTGGTGCGTTCTCAGACGTGACGCTAAGAGCCGCGTGGCTATCTTTATTTCTTCATCATTTCTTTATTTGATCATTATTTTCCTGTGCGCCAGATGACAATATGTATAATCCATATTCTCGGATTGTGGTTAAGAGTGCCGGGCTGGGTCCTGGAAGATCAAGGTTCAGCTCCCCACACAGCCTTGAAGCTCTTTGGGTGACCTTGGGCCAGTCACTGTATTGTTCTGTTGTGTGGATAAAATGAGGAGGGAAAGAACTACGGAAACCCTCTCAGCTCCTTGGAGGAAAGTTGGGATATAAATGTAATCATGAAATAAACAAATCAATTTAAAAGAGAAAGGTGTACGGGACCCACACCTGCCTGAGAGATATGATGCCTGCTCTGCAAACCCTTATTCCCAAGGGGCTGAAGACACTTGCTCCGTGATTACTAGATGGGGTGTGTGTTATCTGCGGCATTTTGGAGGGGGAAACAGTTCCAATTCACACACAGTGCACATTGAGTGTTGTGTCTTTATTTGCGTATTGTAGGATGTATTTTTAAAGTGTTTTTTAAAGTGATTTTAAATTTGTATATTTGTTTTTAATTGTTGTAAACCGCCCAGAGAGCTTCGGCTATGGGGCGGTATACAAATGTAATAAATAATAATAATATATATAATCTGCAGTTTCATAACAATATATTAAGGTGGAGTACTGCACATAGAAATAACATCATGAAACATCATGTTTTTAATGTTTTTAATTGCTGTAAACCGCCTAGAGAGCTTCGGCTATGGGGCGGTATACAAATGTAATTAATAATAGTAATATTTATAATCCACAGTTTCATAAGAATATATTAAGGTGGAGTACTGCACATAGAAATAACATCATGAAACCGTAAAAACATCAGTCAAGGAAAACATTTGGATTACACAGGTCTGTCTAAACAATAGATTTTTCACAAGACGTCTGAAAGAAGGGAGGGATGGTTTCTGCCGAACTTCCACTGGTAGGGAGTTCCAGAGGGCAGTGCCTGGCACGCTAAAAGTTCAGCCCCCCCCCGGTGAAGGCCAACCTAACCTTGGGCATGGGGAGCCACCAAAGGTGCCCTGTCGGAAAATCTCAGTGACTGAGGTGGAGCATGAGGAGTCAGGCAGTCCTCAAGGGGCTTTCGGCCCAAGTTCTTCAGGGCTTTGTGAATTAACACAAGTACCTTGAACCTGGCCTGCAGGCTGACAATGGTTCCTTCCTCCTCTTCTAATGTTTAGCCAAAATCTGCTTCCCTTCATTGTCCATCCCTTGCCACTGAGAAGTGTCCCAAGGAGTATCAATTGCAAGCAAGTCTTTATTAGTTCCTACCTGAAAAAGCCAAGAGAAATTGTGAAGAGTGAGAATTCTGTAATTGCAGAAGAAGAGACAGTGAATCCTGACAATAGCACTCCATATACATCATCAAGCAGTTTGATAGCAGCAGGAGATAAACATAGAATCATAGAATAGTAGAGCTGGAAGGGGCCTATAAGGCCATCAAGTCCAACCCCCTGCTCAATGCAGGAACATGTAGACACTGAATTCAGTAATTCAAGCAATAGCTCTGACAGTGAGAAAGGACAGTCAAATGATTACAGTGGCAGAGAAGAAGACAGCAGTATTCAAGCCTGTTTAGATTATTCTATAATCGTAAAAGGTTGTATAATCGTAGAAGGCGGCATGGCTGTGAGGGGGCTCTGCCACTACACTCCTTCTTAAAATGTATTATCCAGAACTGGGCACAATCCTCCATCTGTGGTCTAAGCAGCATAAGGCCTCTGATCACAAGTGCAACTTCACCCGCTGTAAAGGATGCCACACTCCTTTCAAGTGAATTCATGAGCAGATCTCATTTCCCATTCATCCCGTCCCTTTTGCTTGTCTAGAACATCCACTGTTCTATTGTAATAATAATGGACAGCAAGCCAGTGATGTACATCAGGAAGAGCGCCTCTGGTTGCAGTTGACATTAAAAGTGCATGAAAAAGTACCTGCTTATTTGCTGTCTGCTGATTGGCTGCCTAGAATAAGCAATTTGGGCTCTGATTCTGATTTTTTTTTTAACACAAATCGGACAGATTTTCAAGCTTTATTTGTTTTTCTGGGCTTCTTATCTTGCAAGTGTATTTATATTTTTATCAGTTTTCTTAGCTATGTGATTGATATGTCCACTATTGTTTAAATAAGAAGACTTGACCTATCCAATTAGGAAGTTAGTTATTTACTGTATTTTTTACTATATATACATATTTAAGTACCTGTTTTGTTGATTTTAATTTTCTATCTATTCACTCTTTTCTGTTTTATGCTATTGTAATGGTACGTAACTATGAGTAGTATCCACTGCTAGTCATTTTCAGAGGAATCCCATTGAAATTAATGAACATTTATTCATTGAAATATTTATAGACCACCTTTTTCATAAAAATACAGCAAGATGGTATACAACAAGATTACAGTAAGATCAATAAACCCATAAATAAAAGCATGAGTAAAAACTGGTTTGGAAAAAAACAAATTCATGCTTATTAATTGACTAATTTAATCCATTAATTTCAATGTCTACCCTGAGTAAAACATAGTTGGCTACAACTCTATGTAAATTTTCTGTGCACTTTTTAATATATTTTCTTCTTAATTTTTTTTTTAAAAACTAACAAAGGTTGAAACACCATAAAAATGCCAGTCCACGGTAGGAACATAGGAAACAATTAAGGGGGGGGAACTATATCTGAGCATATGCAAAATACATTCCCCTATCTGTTTAGTATCTACAGTTCCACCTCCTTCCAAATCGGGTTCGAAATGAGGGTTTCCAATTAAGAAACAGTGTCATCCACACAGGCATGAAATGCAGCAAGCCAGGTATGGGAAACCTATGGTTCTATAGGTGTTGCTGGATTGCAGCTCCCATGATCCTTGACTAGATATGTGGCCTGAAAAACACACACAGAAAAAATAGGGGGGAAATATGTTTTTTTGTTTTTCCCCCCTTTCCCCCCAATTTTTCAGAAAACAAACAAAAATGCTTTGAAACCCTCCCAGGAACAAATATCCATCCTCCCATTTTTCCGGACCTTCACATCTCTGTTTCTTACTATTGACCACACTAGCTGGGGTTAATGGAAGTTGGAATCAAACAACATCCTGAGGGCCACAGCCCCCTTCTAAGCAAATCAGTCCACCCAACCTTAGATGTATGGTTCAAAACCTTGGGACATTTAAAACAAGATCACTTTTCGTCTGTTTTCAAAAATGCCCACAACAGCATATTCTAATAGCTCACTAAAATCGTCAGCCCCAAAATAAAACATAAACATCTGCCTGAAAGTCTGTGACAGTTATTAAAAGCTCATGTTCTGCTGCAATAAAGGTTTCTAAATTTAACAGCATTCTTTGTAGGAGACAATATGTATGTCATTTGGGGTGTCAAAACTTATTCTGGGGTGTAGTTCCTTCTTCCTAAGTGTGGCCTCAGGGCATTGCATGTTGAAGTGTACTGTGCAAAAATCCTTTGGACTGAAAAAAAAATGCTGTCGCATCTCAAAGGGACAGTCTCCTACCTATAGAGATGGATAATGTGGAGTCACCCAGTTCTTATTTTGGGATGCAGTGGACATATAAACAAGAAACTAACTTCCTTATTTCAGCTGATCACACAGCTCTGTATTTATTAAGGAACTAGTGACCAACTTCAGCCTCATTAGATTGTCAACAGATTGACAACAGCAACATAAATTGCAAGTAAAATAAACTCTGTCATTGTTTGGTCATATGTTAATTGCCTGTGTCACAGCATCAGTGTTCCTCACCTGTAAACTAAGAATATTAATTTGTTGCCTTTGGCCACCTCTTTGCAGAATTATGCTGACCAGCTGTAAAGTTTTGTGTTGGAATCCCTGATCTGTGCTAACTAAGATGTAGATTTGTACAAGTGGAACCTGCAACAAAATGTTGCAGTGAATGCTCCTACGATGTTCCTCAGGGTCTCAGCCAGTAATTTCCCCAAACAAGGCATTCAACTTCCTGCCCCCCAATTCAGTTTTTGACTATCTGCCACACTACATTTTGTGGCTGCTGAACATGCTCAGCCCTCAATGGTCAGTTTTTTCTCCCCTACTTTTTTTTTTTACTTCTGCAAGTCCCCTTCCACCCATAATACCAATTCCATTCTTATTTCTCAATAGCCCCACTTTGGCTTCAATTCTGTTGTCACTCACCACCCAAGTTTAGTATTAGAAGTAGTGATATACAGGTTATCCTGGTGTATGGCTCATTGAGTACAGGAGGTTAAGTGTCTCAGTTTCCATCCCCACCCCCGTACTACTTTGCATTCCCTGCCCACTATTCAGTTGGTGGACCTTGACATTCCAGTAAAAAATAAAGTAGAATTCACAACCCTGGAGTCTGCACACCTCACTTCTAAAGTACAGCTTTTAAAATATAATAGTATGTGGCTTAACCATAGAAGAAAGGCAGTGGAAGGCCAGAGTCAAAACCCCTACAACAGAGATGGGGAATCTGTAAATGGAGATGGACTGCCTTCAAGTCGATCCCGACTTATGGCAACCCTATGAAGAGGGATTTCACGGTAAGCGGTATTCAGAGGAGGTTTACCATTGCCTCCCTCTGAGGCTGAGGGTTGCCAGATCCATGGCCTGAGACTGATCCTGTATCTTTAGGAGAAGAGAAGGTCAGCCAAGTGCAGGTGTTCTTGCAACTCTGTAATGGGAAAAACCACAGGGTGGAATTCTCCCTCCTCCCTCCACAACTTTTAAAGATACAGAAGACCTCTTGGAGGCCGGGCCTGGCAACCAAGAGGTCTTCTGTATCTTTAAAAGTTGTGCAGGACAAAGGGAGAATTCCACCTTGTGGTTTTTCCCATTACAGAGTTGCAAGAACACCTGCACTTGGCTGACTTTCTCTTCTCCTAAAGATACAGGATCAGGCCGTGAACCTGGCAACCCTACAAAGGCTAGTCCTCCCCAGCTGGCTAGGGCCTGCTCAGCTTGCCACAGCTGCACAAGCCAGCCCCTTCCTTGTCTGCAGCTGCCAGCTGGGGGGCAACTGGGCTCCTTGGGACTCTGCAGCTTGCCCAAGGCTGCACAGGTGGCAGGGCACGTAACCCCTGAGCCACTCCATGTGGGGGTGATCTTTAGCTGGCCCTTGACACCCAGGAGACACGAGCGGGGATTTGAACTCACAGACTCTGGACTCTCAGCCAGGATCCCACTGTGCTATACCAGCTGTTCGGGGAATCTGTAGCCCTCCAGATATTGTTGGATTACAGCTCTCATCAGCCCCAGCCAGCATAGCCAGTGGTCACAGATTATGCAAATTGTAGTCCAGCAACTCCTGGAGGGCCACAGGTCCCCCACTGCTGCTCGACAAGGAGGCAGGACCAGATACCAATCAACTCCTGTCATTCAAACCAGGACCATTTTTTTTAAAGCATCATTAAGGGAAGGAAAATTCTGTAACTAGTATTAAGTAAATTTGCATGCAGTTGCTTGGCTTGCAAAATTTATGCTGTTCCTGCTAGTCACAGGCAAGGAGATAAATATATAGAAGTCTCATCTGTTGACCACCGGAAATCCCTTCTCAGGCTTGTGAAATTCCCTTTTCAGGCTTGTGAAATTTCACCAGTACCTAATTCTGTTAAAGCCCCAGCTTTTCAGTCATAAACACTACAATATTAGGGGGGGGGACAAAACCAGATTCTCAGGATGCTGAATTCTGTATACCATCAAACAGATGAACTGCAAGAGATGCCTACCTATCAGCAGTTCCTGCCAAGCTGTGTTAAGTAAGAAACTTCCTTCTTCCTGACTTCACTGATCAACCAGATCCTGAGCAGTAATGAAACTGTGAGCCTCCCAGGTAAATTTTAACTGAGTACAATTTCATGCCCGTGCCCTGGTTGTAGGAATCCCGAGGTTGCTTGAGAACATCAGGGAGGACCAGAGTAGCTACAAGCACACATAGGGGACAAAATATTGACTTCCTGATTGCAAAAGGCAACAAGAAGCACGAAAGAAAAAATAAATTCACAAGAAAAATATTTTTTTATTACTCATAAGCACATAAAGAGTCCTGCTGCATCAGACCAACGGCATGATGTTCTCACATTAGCCAACCAGATGCCTTTGGGAAGCCCAGGAGGACGTGAATGCAACAGCCCTCTCCCCACATGCGATTCCCAGCAACTGGCATTCAGAGGCATATATTGCCTCAGATATGGGAGGTAGTAGACTAGCAGTCTTTGTTAGCCTTGTCCTCCGTGACTTTGTCTAAAGCTCTCCAAGCTGGAGGCCCTTATTACATCGTGCTAGTGAATTCCATGGGTGGTATGCAACACTAGTCCTACTCAGAGTAGGCCCATTGAAGTTAATAGACATGCCTAAGTTAGGTTCATCAGTTTCAATGGGTCTACTCTGAGTAGGACTTAGTGGAATGCAACCCTATAGTTAGAACTATGCACTGGATGAAGACCTCCTTTTTGTCTGTCCTGAATCTCTTACCATTCAGTTTCATTAGATGACCCCAGATTCTAGTACTGTATTATGAACGGGGGGGGGAAACCTTGGGTTGTAGTCAGCTAAGTCCTACTCAGGGTAGACCCACTGAAATTAATGGCCATGGCTAACCTAGGTCCATTAGTTCAACGGGTCTATTCTGAGTTGGATATAACCCCTTCTATCTACTCTCTCCCACTATGCATTATTTTAGACACCCCTATCATGTTGCCCCTCTTTCTCTAAAATGCCCCAAATGCAACCTTTCCTCACAGGGAAGTTGCTGCATCCTCTTGATCATTTCGTTTCTCCTTTTCTCCCCCCCCTCCATCTTTCCAGATCTACAATATCCTTTTTGAGGTGTGGTGACCAGAACTGCACACAGTATTCCAAGTGCAGTTGCGCCATAGAGGCATAGACAAGCATTATACCGACAGCTTTATTTTCAACCTCTTTCCTAATGGTTCCCAGGTGGAATTTGCTTTTATTTCGTGCTTAGTTGCCTGCTATTGTTGGGCTTGGAGAGGTTAAATTAAAAAACAGCAGCAGTCTGGAGGGGAAAAGACTTCATTTGAACACACATTCCCCAGTGGTCCCATTATTGGCAATTCATAGGAACAACAATGCATGCAAGTCACAGCCCCGTTGCATCCTCTCAAGTTGCCAAGAGGGGCAGCTTCCTTTAGGAAGTCTATCGCATGTTGGTTCAGAAGGCAGTCATTCTGAAGATGATCCACCAGGTACAAGAGATGGGGGGGAGAAGACAACAGAAAAGTACTTTATACAACTTTGATTTATTCATTTATACCTCCCTTTTCCTCCTAGGAGCTCAAGATGGCATACATTGTTCTCCCATCCCCATTTTATCCTCATAACAACCCTGTGAGGTAGGTTAGGCTGAGAGACAGTGATTGGTCCGAGGTCACCTAGCATGCTTTACAGCTGAGTGGGGATTCAAACCCTCCTCTCCCAGGTGTCCAACACCCTAACCATTACACCACACTGGCTCTCAAATGACCTGCGATGAGACTAAGTCTGCAATGTTTTGATAGGTACCTATATCACCCCTGTCCCATTTTATCACATTGCTAAAGGTTGCCAAGAGCCAAAAAAGACACTATGTAAATTGCATGAATTAAATTCTAGAATTCACGCCCACAAGTAGTAGCGATGGCCAACTTGGATGACTTTAAAATGAGACTAGACAAATTAATGGAGGATAAAACTATCAATGGCTCCTAGCCACGATGGCTAGGTTCTACTTCTATTGCCACAGTATGTTGCTGAATGCCAGTTGCTGGGAATCACAAGTGGGGAGAGCGCTATTGTGCTCAGGTCTTGCTTTCAGGCTCCCTAGAAGCATCTGTTTGGCCACTATGAAAACAGGATGCTGGACTAGATGGGCCGCTGGCCTGATCTAGCCAGCTTTTCTTCCCATGTGTTTAAAAATATAAATAGCAGGCTCCAGACTGTGGATGTTGAGGAGGCATTTAATCCTCTTGCCCCTGCTGTAGTCCTGTTTTTTAAAAAAGTACCTTCCTGAAGCCATTTGCATTGTGAGAGAAGCCTCCATTGGTGGAAAGGGAAAGTTACATCCCATGCAAACAGCAGTTTCATGGGTGTGATTTTCATGAGGACCATGGGGAAGGTGTGTGGGATGAAGCTCTGTTCTGCTGCTGTTTTCGTCTCCCCCACAACTGCAGCTCATATATACCTCTAGCTGAAAAAAACCTGCATGTTAATTGCATTTAGTTGGACCCCAAACCTTGAGAAGAATCCAGAGGACGCTGAAGGCATTTAGCTGACCTTGTGGATTTTTAATTGTGGGCATTGGTGTGCATGCAAACAACACCTCTAACACTGCCGTGTGCATGGCCCTGGCAACTGTGTCCCCAACATGCCCTATGTGGAGCAGGGAAGATCTGCACGATTATTTTTACTTGCTTTTGCTTGAACACAAACAGAGCATCTTGTGTGATTGAGGACCCACATAAAGCAGGGTCCCTGCTCATATGAAGCATTCTACATGTGTTCATGCAAACACAAGAATGTCCCTTTAGACCTTTCCTGCCCAAACCGCACTGCCTTCAAGTTGATTCCAACTTATGGCGATCCTATGAATAGGATTTTTTCATGAGGCTGAGGTGACTGGCCCAAGGTCACCCAGTGAGCTTCATGGCTATGTAGGGATTCAAACCCTGGTCTCCCAGGTTGTAGTCCAACACCTTAACTACTACACCACACCGGCTCTCCAACAGGGGGAAGATTTGGGACACAGCAGGAGGGATAATGAACACAGGAGTTGGAGACAGGGCATACATGCACACCCATGGATACAGAGTTGGAGAGCTCAAGCACATGCCTGAACATACCTTAGATGTTACCCCTATAGCAAGTTGTTCCTATGCTACAGCTGAGATTGCAGAAACCACACAGTGGTGAGGGTGCTGATCCACAAAATGTGCTGTCAATCTTTACAGTCAGCACAGAAATAATTTGCTATGGAGCTGTCATTTGGAATTATTTTTATCCTGTGCTCTCACCTCCATTTCTGCCTACAAGGTGTAGCAGGAAAATATAGGGAATTCTTAGTATTACTGAGGTGCAAATATTAATAGGCAGCCTTCAGCACTACCTCTTAAGCAGGGAACATGACCGTGATACAAGGTGGATTTACACCTAGGGAGGAAGCAGCAAAATAAAAAACCATACACGATCCAAGCAGATGTAGAAATTACATTTGAGACAGAACATTGCAAGAACTTTATTTCCCTTGGGTTTGTGAAGTAGCTGTATATTTAAAGAAGTAGGTGTTTTCTCCCTTTACATGTGACGCATAGAGAGTATGGAAGTACAACAGAAGATTACTCTTGAATAGATGAACAGATCCAACTGCTGTTTTATTTTTGAAGCACTTTGCCCTTGAAAAATAGTCAGGCATTAAACATATTTGCCTATACAAGCTGATAGTTTTACACTAACCACCCTCCTTGTTGATTTGCTGCTAGCAGGCTCATGTCCTCACAGGGAATATGCTCTGCTACCTTCCCTTCTCTTCCTTCATCAAAACCCATTTCCAAAGAAGAACTGGCAGAACTAGTTTCAGCGGTTAAGCAGAGACTAAAAACCAGATCAGCTGATGTTGGGGGGGGGCACTGGAAAGCCCACTTGGCTTCCTTATGAGTAGGATCACCCTGGGGTTGCAAGACCCTCTGATAAAGGAAGCTAAGATCAAAGAAGGAAAAGGGTTTCAGAGGCAGAGCAGCAGTTCTGGATGCAGCTCTGTGAGCCATGTCATCAAAATCCCAGTCTGGCTAATGAGCCTGGACTGCACGGCAGAGGCAGCAGAGGGTTTAGTTATACTGAGCCTTCTTCTTTGAAGCGCGGCACGGGCGACGCTTGCGGGGAGATGACGACAGTGCCAAATCTGGCTTCTGTCCCGTGGCTTTTGCGTTATCTGCTTGGCGGATCAGCTCACTGTCCTCAGCACTGATGGGGCGGATGATATGGCCAGGCTGGGTGACAATGTGGGGAGCTGTCAGCCGCTGAAAAGCACGCTGGGTGTTCCAAGTGGGGCCCACAGGCGCCTGGATGCTGCGTTCAAATTGCTGGCTGTTCTCAAAGGGGAAGGGCAGCTGGTTCACCTGCAGAGAGAAAGAGGTTCAGTGTTGCAGTCTGCCCAATCAACCTTCAAAAGCTTAGGGCTGGTAAAACAATCTTTATAAAAATATGGAAAGAAGAAAAATCCCAATACAGTACATAGGCATCTACCTTATACCAGGTCAGACTGTGTGTCTGTCTGTCCCAGAATTGTCCACTCTGCAGAAATTCAGGCAGAAATCTTTCCTGTCACCTAATCATTTTCAACTAGGAGATGCAAGGGATCACACTCGGCACTTTCTCCATGCAAAGCGGGTGCTCTCCCAAGGAAGTATCGCCCCTCCGCATTACAATTAAACTCACAGAGTTTAATGATACGGATGTTTCTACCGCATCCTCTGCCCTTACTGCTTTCCCACTATGTCTGTGCAGGTGGAAGCATGAAGGGCAGCCTCCCGGGCTAGAACAACAGTCTCACCTGATGAGCCGCAGCTAAAATATTGCGCTGCTCACTCAGGATAATGTGGGGCAGGTGTCTGTCTCTCCTTGGGGGCCCAGTTGCTGGTTCGATCAAGAACCTAATGAAGGACAAACAAAAAAGGAGAGAGGTGAAGCAGGAAAGAGCTGACAACAACAGGCTACTAAGCCTTGCTTCCAAACATACCGCCGCCTCTTCTTGATACTGGGCCGCAGCCCTGTGCCTCCCCACTCGCCCCATCCTGGGAGCACCAGGCTGATCGCTTTCGGTTTGCTAGCCTGTTCTGCCCGACGCTTCTCTTTCATGAAGTCGGCAACAACGTTGTCACTGGCAAAGGCCTCCTGGATCACTCGCCGCTGGTCCGTGCCCGTCTCCAGCTGCAAGGGGAAACAAGATCATCTGAGGAGCCCTTGGGTGAGCAAAGAGTCTCATGGGGGCCACATTCACGCCATGTGTTTATTCTGCTTTAAAGAGTCATGGCTTCCCCCAGAGAATCCTGGGAACTGTAGTTTGTGAAGGGTGCTGAAAGTTACTCCTACAACTGCCAGAATGGCTTAACTGTAAGTCCGTCTTCCCAGAGAATTCTGGGAATTGTAGTTCTGTGAGGGGAATAGGGGGTCTCCTAACAACTCTCAGCACCCTTCACAAATTAGTGGTTCGCTCCTCAAATACTTTCTTGTAGTGCACAAGTTCTCTGCTCAAGCCATGCTGGCATGATTCAAACAAAATGATCAAGCTTTGTCACACAACAGCCTTCCATAGACGTTGATGGACATGAATGCTCATCAGCCCCAGCCAGCAGGGCCAACAGTTACAGATGATGGGAGCTGTAGTCAAACAACATCTGGAGGGCTCCAGGACAGGGAAGGCTGGTCATGTGAGAGCAGGCCTGCACAATTTATTATTTATTTATTGCATTTATATTCCACTTTTCCTCCATAGAGCTCAAGGTGGTGTACAAACACAGTTTTTCTCCTCTTGATTTTATCCTCATAACAACCCTGTGAGGTAGGTTAGGTTGAGAGAGTTATGGGCCCAAGGCCACCCAGTGAGCTTCATGGCTGAGCACAGATTTGAACCCGGGTCTTCCAGGTCCCTGTCCCACACACTAATCACTACACCACACTGGCTCACAAGTCACAGGCAGGCATCCTGCTCTTTTCCCTCTTTGTGTGAAAGGAGGTTGAAAGCTTCTGCTTTTCAAGGCAGGACAATTCCCTGTTATGTCTGAACTTGGGGAATAGTAATTTGTTTTAACAGTGGTTTATTAAAAAAATAAACACCAGCATATCAAAGCCATCATTTGTTACCTAATCACAGTTCCCCAAGTTAGGATGCAACAGAGAATTTGATAAAATCAAAAGTGAATGCATGTTCAATTCTTTTTTGGCTTTATTATTAATTATTGCTATATAATTTCAAAGTTTCACTAAGCGTGTGATAGTACTAATGTTAATTGTCCAGGGTTTTTTTAATAACTGCTGTCATTGATATTCATATATTATTGTTATTCATTTTGCATACTAAGGGTTGTACCCAATGCTAGTCCTACTTAAAGTAGACCCATTGAAGTTAATGACATGACTAACTTGAGTCTATTAATTTCAATGGGCCCACTCCAAGCAGAGGTGGATCCGATCAAATATATTTTCAATTAAATTTGTTTTTTGTTTTTTAAAGTAAAAGTAGCAGCTTTCAACCTCCTCTTCTCCTATTCATGGAGGAATGCATGAGCCCAAGGCTTCTTCTTGTAATAACCATGGTTTGTCATTAATTTCTGTACTGTCTGACAACGGCTCTCCAAGAACTCAGGCAAAAAACTTTCCCAGCTCTGCTACCCGACATCAGTGTTTAACCAGAAGTAACACAGCGAATGAACCTAGGATCGTCTATGTGTAAAGCAAGGAGGAGGAACCCATGGTCCTTTACGTGTTGCTGGACTACAACTCCCAGCAGCCCCGAATGTTGACTATGCTAGGTGGGGCTGATGAGGGTTGGAGACCAACAGTATCTGAAGGGCCAAAGCTTCCCCATCCCTGATGTAAAGCATATTTTCTACCATTGGTCCCTTTCCCAATGCATAGACGAGTAGGATAAGGCTCCCCACACCTAGAAAACAAACATTTCAGAGAGCTTAAGCCTTCTCCGTGACCAATTAACCTTCTCAGTTAAGAAGGTTTGCTTCCTATTGGGGAGTTTTCAAAGATGCAAACTCCCCAGCCCAACCTGCAGCTTGAAGTGACATGGTGCAAGAGAAGCTCTACCAGTTAGTTCTGAATTCACAGCAGCCCCCTGTACTGGATCCCACTCCCAGCTTTCCCATTGGTGCTCACCTCATCCTGCACAGTGCTAGGCACAAGAGGGCAGTGCGTGGCATGAGATGGCCCGGCAAGGACTGCCTTCAGATCAATCAGAGCCTTGTGCTTGGCACTCTTCTTGGAGATCTGGGTCTTGCCACCCTTGGGTTGCCCCGATGCCTCAGTTTCCAGGGGCTGCTGGAGCTCAGCGTCTTTGGATCGTGGCGTTTTATCTTCCTGTGGATCTTCCTCTGGCTCTAGGGCCTCCATATCCTCCAAGGTGCGAAGCCTTTCTAACTTCTCAGCCAGGAAGGGCCCCTCTGGCACAGGACTTGGAGGTGCTGGTGGAAGCACGTCAGGTACCACGGATATAGACTCCTCCCCACTAGGACCTGCAGCAAGATCAGTATCATTAACTTAGCGTGAGAGGAGTAGTGTTGCATCAGTCCAGACATCCATCAAGTTCAGACTCCTGCAGAGCAGGAAGACAAAAACTCTGACCCACTGTTAACTCCCCAAAAACTGGTACTCAGAGGTACACTGTCTGAATTTGGAGGTTTCATATTGCTATCATGGTTAATAATCACTGGTAGACCCAGAAAGTTCTCTAACCACTTTTTAAAGCTATTGTTTAGGTAAGTCTACCTGGGCATATAATATTACTGTGCAATTTTTAATTGTTTTAAAATAGCTGATTTTATTTATGTTTTGATTTAAAAAATACAGTAACCTGTTTTTAATGTTTGGTTGTATTGCTATTTTAATGAACATTTCAGTTTGAAAGGTTTTCTGTCAAGCAAGCACTATATTAAACTTCGTTAAATAAATAAATAAAACAAAGCTATGCTGTGACCCTCATCTTGTCTTACAGCAGTGAAGAAGTGCTTTATTTTTAGCCTATCCTAAATATACTGCAAATCATTTTCACTGGATGACCCTGTCCCAGTATTATACGAGGAAGAAAAACCTCTCTCTCTCCCCACTTCCTTTACACCATGCATCACTTTGTAACCTTGGCTCTGCCGACGTTCAACAAAGCCTTGCAACAAAACCTCCTCCTCAGTCACAGGAGGTCCCTCTTCTCCCTCGCTCTCTCCGCTGTTTTCTGCAGAAGCTGGTGGGTCCTCCTTGGACTCTGCGTGGGGCTTCCCCAACATCCAGGGGTTGTCCGGATCCACTCCAGCATGCCCCTCATTTACAACATCAGGGACGAGACCCCCCTCTGCTTCAGAGTCGTTGCCACCTTCCTCGCTATCAGATGCTGCTGGGTGGACTTTCTGGGTCAGTTCTTTGTTCCGGGCCAGCTGCTCTTGCATGGCTTGCCTGGCCTGGGAATGAAGGAAGGACGGAATTATCCTTTTCATTACAGCAAGCAGGAGCAGAATTTAGGCTTGCAGAACCTACTTTTTTTTTTTTTTACTAGAACACCCACCCCCCACCCCCAGGCCCATCAACCTCAAAGGCAGGTGCAGAAAGTAGTATCTTTGAGGCTGGAGTCACATGCAAAAGTAAAGGCTCAGACAGATGAGCAAATTGTCTGCTGCACCCCAGGAACCACACACATTGGGATGACCTGCATATACAAAAGTACATCCATCCTAAAACACACAGGGTGGTGGTGGTTAAATTTATTACCCTCCCATCACCAGTAGGTCCCAGGGCAGGTCACAGCAATATAAAATGAATTACTGAAAAACAGTTTGAAACAAATTACATTCACAAGTAGAGAGAGTCCTAAAATATATCTCTCTCAAGTGAAGCCAGGGTGAAGAAGTGCATCTTCAGCACCTGAAGAAAACTGTACAGTGTCAGAGCACCTCTGTGGGGAGGGAGTTTCACAACTTAATGGCTTCCACATAGAATGCCCTCTCCTAGGCCATCCCCCCTGAGCTTCTGAGGGTGGTGGAACTACAAAGAAGGCCCCCTCTAATGAACTTAACACCTGAGAGGGTCTGTGAGGAAGGAGGCGGTCTTTTGGGGTTGCACCCAAGGCTAGTCCTACTCAGAGTAGACCCACTGAAATTAGCAGGCATGACTAACTTCAGCCCATTAGTTTCAACCCCACTATGCACATTTACTCAGAAGGAAAGCTGCTATCCTAAGACACACGACTTAATGCATAGGGCCCACTGAGCATAGCAGGCTTACTTCTTAGCAAACAGTGTATATGGACTACACTGTACTCATTTTTTTTAAAAAAGACATACACTTAACAGGGAGCAAGATCCACGGAAGACAACAGAGGCTATTTCTGAATAAACATACTTAGGACTTGGGGAGGGAAGCCTCTTCAAAGGAACATGAATGAATGAATGACACCCCTATTCCCCTGACAAAGCTGCAATGCCCAGAGTGGTTTAGCAATCAATCCCTCTTCCTGAGGGACTCTGGGAATTGTAGCTCTGTGACTCTCAGCACCGTTAACAAACAGGATTCTTTGGTGGAAGCCATGACTATTTAAAGTGGTATAATGCTGCTTAAAATGTATAGTGTGTATGTGGACTTTCAAATGATACTTTCCAACAGAAAGCCAATTTTCCACAAGACAGACCATGAATTGAAACTGGCCATAAAAGGGTTTACCGTCTCTTTTTGGATCTGGATGTAAAAATCATGCTCTCCAGCTGGGGGTGAGGTGGGGAGGTAAGCAGACAAAACACCTTTTATCACCCATCCACAAGTTTTGTTAAAGGGAGTCTAAAAGCACTTCTACGAGAATAGTCTGAGATTTTCTTTCTCTGCAAGCTACACTTCAACTTAATCAAATATTTCTCGAGCAACCATCTTGGTTTAATTATACATTAAGAGTGTCGTTTTTTGCTCATGAACCTTCCCCTCTCCGTGCCTCTCACCTCTAGGTCGTACTTTGCCATGAGGACTGTAGATTTGGCCCACCTGCCCTTGTTCTGGTGTTTCAGGCTCATTCTCTCCTGTTCAAAGAAAAAAAGGAAAATGTCAGCGTGGTGGAGTGCAGCAAAAGGGTGTGTTCCACAAGGCAGAGGAGCCTCATCTCAGCGCCCACAGGAAGAGGGCTGCTCCCACCTCAATTCGTGCTTTTTCCATCTTCTCCAGCTGTTCTAGAGCTGCCTCCGGGTTGCTTGTCCGCAGCATCTCGAATTCTTGTAGTACCTTGCGACTCTTGCCTTTCCTAAGCACTTTGTGGTACCTTCAGGGGGATGAAGACAGCAATGTCAGAGGCATGGATAGTCAGGCTGAAAGTAAAGGATACCCAGCTGGCTAACATCATGGCCATCTCCTGACTCAATATAACTCAAAAGAGTCAGTGTAGCAGTTAGAGAAGGGGTGGGAAACCTGTCACTCTCCAAATGTTGCTGGACTCCAACTTCCATCAACCCCAGCTGATATGGCCAATGGTCAGGGATGATGGGAATTGGGGATCCAACAACATCTGCAGGGCTATTGGTTCTTCACCCCTTCGTTAGAGTATCAGTCAAATGCCAGGGAGACTCACATTCAAATCCCTGCTAGCCATAAAGCTCAATGAGTGACGATGAGCAAGTCATTCTCTCTGCTTGACTCACCCTCATAGGATAAAAAAAGATAAAATCGTCAGGGGGATAGGGCCATAGAAAGAACCATGTACACAGCCTTGAGAGGTCATTAGAAGACAGATGTACTATGTTTATTCACAAAGTGATTTCTACAGAGCCAGCGGCGCTGTAGTAGTTTTGAGTGTTGGGCTGGGACTTGGGTCCAAATCTCCACTGGGCCATGAGACTCATTGAGTAACCTTGGGCCAGTCACTGCCTTTCAGCCTAACCCACCTCACAGGGTTGTTGTAAGGATAAAAATAGGAGGGGAAGAAACATGTTTGTATGCCACCCTGAGCTCCTTGGAGGAAATGTGGGATATGAATGTAATAATAAAAATAAATAAATGAATGCATACACATATACAGTCCACATCTGCTGAGGTATGGAGATATACTTGGGGCTGTAGGTTTTCATTCTATGTGCCCAGGGATTAGACATCTGGTTCAGAATTCAGCATGGTAAGATGCTGTGAATTTTATTTTTTATTATTTAAAGTTATGTCCTGCCCTTCCTCTGAAAGGAGCCCAGGGCGGAAATTTTGACAGAGCAAGATTTCCAGTTCTTTGTGGCTATGGGGAAACAGCTCAAGAACACATGGACAGAATTAGGAAGGAACTTGGGAGATAGAACAGAGCTAGCCTAAAAAAGTGGGAATGCAACTTTGAGGGCGTGTTGCATAGCCTCCCACCCCCACTTATCTCTTTATAACAGCCAAACCCTGTGTAACTTGAAGGATTTGTACGGTTGGATGGGTGCATACATGCAGTGTGGGCACATACTGATCAGTGTTTATAGCAATCCCTGCTTCGGGAAGAGATCAGCTGCAGGGCTTGCTGTCAGGACTGATCAGCTGACTGGCAATGACAGCATGGCTTTCTTGCCAAGGAACAATGGGGAGCTCACTTTAAGGCTCCCAGTTGTTCCTTTGCAGCCATGTCTTTACCTGCCCACCTCCTGATGTCACATCTGATGTCAAGCATGGGGCAGATGAGCGTGTGGGCCACTGCAGGGCCCAACGGGCTGGAGGTTCTCCACCATTGCCCTGAAGCAGTCCCTTACTTTTTGCTCTTGATCTTCCGTTCCCGTCGTGCCTTAGCCTCGTAGTAAGACTGCAGAGCCCTAGCCCTCTGGAGCTCCATCCGCCGCAGCCGAGCCTGAAATGCACACAAAGAAAAGGGGTGTGTGTGGCTGTAGAAGCTGACAGATCAAGGCAGAGCAAGATCCCGTAGGGAAGGAGGGTGAACTGGGGAAGGGAACAGAACCAGCTGGATCAGGACTCACCTCCTCCAGACTCATGGCTTGCAGTGAGGCCTTCTCCTGTGGCGTCAGGAGCGGATCCTTCACTGGCTGCTTTGCTTTGTGAAGAAGACTGAAGATCTCTTCCTCCAGGGGTGTCCGTGCCTTGGAGCGGGCGTGAGGGAGGAAGGAAGGAAGGAAAGACACAGAGGGGTAAGCTCAGACTACGCCAAACACTGGCCCAACAAGGTCACTCTTGTTGTTGGGAGGCAGGTGATGGGAGCGTAGGCACCATACAGATGGCGGGGTTGACTAAAGGCCACTAACAAAAGGCAGGACCCCTCCTCCCCACAACACTTCATTCACTAGTCCAGTTCCCCCTTTCCCCTTTTTTAGTGGGAGGTATAGTACCTCCCCTCTGTTGGTTATGTCTCTAATAATGTGGAGATGCCTTTGAAGGCTAGCTGGAAATGGCAGTGAGTACAGAATAAGGCTGCAGGTAACTAGCTGGAACTGGCAGCTAGTAACATATTATACAAGTAGTTTACCATCTTCACTGGCTGCCTGTTCATTTCCAAGCTCAATTAAAGTCCTGGTTTTGACCCTGAAAGACCTTCATAGCTGCAGTATCTGGCGAATTGTCTCATCCCACATGTACCTACCCAGTGCCCTGAGATCATAGTTGAAAGGCCTTCTCTGAGTACCCCACCCCTGCAAGCAGAGATAGGGTGAGTGGGCCACCAGAGGCATGGCCTTCTCAGCATCGGCCCTTCTCTTGTGCAAGGCCCTCCCAAGACAAGGATCGCTCAAGCTCTAATGTTGTTCAACACCAGGCAAAGAGTGCTTAGACAAAAAAAAACAACGTATGGATTTCTAAAATCTGATTCTTTTACCCCAGGAGTGTTCTAAGCTGCAATTATCTGCTCTTGGTACAGTTTGAGTTTTTCCTCTGTTTTGATGTTGACAGTTGTAATGCTACTTTTTTAGAACTGTCTTTTGCATTTTATGGTTTCACTGCTTTTATTATAAGCTGAACATGTTACCCGGAGAGCATCAGTTATTGGACAACTAATAAGTACAGCAAATACATCAATAAATATTGAGAATACATTACTCTTTTGTTACATTTATACTGCACCCCTACTGCAGAGCAACATGTGTATCATTTCTACAGGGTGCATCAGAGCAGTTACCCCTTTTTAAAAGAGGGAGAAGATCACACCTTCCAGAACTCCCAGTACGATAGTTCACAGGTCCAGTAAGGACTGGAGTTCTAACAAGAACTAGTTCTCTCCAAACACAGTGACAGGGAGGCTGCCTTGGTTGAGATTGCGAAGTTGTATAAAGGAACCTAGGAAGTTGCTTTATACTGAATCAGGCCATTGGTCCATCTAGCTCAGTATTTTCTACACTCCAGCAGCAGCTCTCCAGGGTTTTGATTCCCAGCCCTATCTGGAGATGCCGAGGATTGAACCTGGGACCTTCTGCATACAAAGCAAATGCTCTGCCTCTGAGCTATGGCCCTTCCCCATGAGGACAGGCTCAAGGAGAGCAAACAGCATGATAGAAGCAGGAAGAGCAGTTAAAGAGAGTTAGCATGGGCACAGTAACTGAGGGAAGTGGTTTGTTGCTACCTTTTCCCTTTTATGCTGCACTTCCAGTTTTCAAAGTGCCACGTCATCTTAAGTAAAATGTAAACATAAAATCAAATAAATAAAAAAGCACGCAGCCTTGCATCAATATTAAATCTACTCTTTCAAAACAGTGTAAAAAAATACTTTAAGAAGATATCATTCAACCACTTGGCCCTTCCAATCATGAACATAATACAGGTGAAGCCCAATTTGCACATGTACTAGGAAGTCAAGTCTTCCTGTGTTCAATGGGGCTTGCTCCTGGCTAAGTGAACATAGGATCTCTGCCTTAGCTGTTAATGCAGTGTCCTATATTCTTGCGAAAACGTCCAGATTGTGGCAGAGGGATATTTTTCTTCCAACAAAATGCACTTTCTCTAGATCTGTCTTTTCAACTGTCTTTTAAAATTAACTCAGAAGGATTAATGGAACTGGATAACCCATTGGTATGTTCCATATAAGATAGCATTACTATTCCAATTACCATATAGTGACTGTACAATAAAATGTGATTGTTGAATATTTAGTATTTAGCCTCCCAATAAACTTGTAAGTGTCTCTCCAATTTTCCTTTTTCATAGAAGAGGAGCTGAGAAAGAGTAATTTATCCATAGTCACTTGATAAGTACAACTCAAAGATGAGACCTCAAGTAAGAACTCAAATGTACACATCAACGCTCTACCTGCCAGACTACAGATCACAGAAGCCACAGTAAATGGTTAATACAGCTTGCCTTGAACAGCAGGACAAGAGCACAGTGCTACAGCTGAGCGCAGTCCAAGCCCAACCCTCACTTCTTGCTGAGGTCAACCAATACCAACCTGCCAACCACTCATCACTTCCTCAACAGCCGCAACCGTCACCCTTTCCTGCTGCAGTGGGAAGACGAGCTGCTCAGCACGCCTGTTTTGCTGCACCACTGGATCCCACTTAGCCAGGGCTTGGGATGTCTGGGTGTAGGCAGCTTCCCTCACCACCTACAGACAGAGAGACAGCACATTCTTGAGCAATGAAACCCCAGTGACACAGGTATTCCATCAAAGAGGCAAGGAGTTCCACTTCTAGTAGAAGTTAAAGATACTGCAATGGTGTGACCAGCCAAAATAAGAACAGAAAAAAAATATCTTCCTGGATCACATTAGAGATTATCTAAATTCTACATTCCATCCCCAAAAGTGCCCAACCAGATGATCCTTAGGACTCCAACGCAGGAAATGATGCTGATAGATGACTTTTACCTGTTTATTCCCCATCTAGTATACTCAGGGCTTTTTTGTGACAGTACTCATCGGCATGGAATACAGTTACCTAATTTTTTTGCTGCCCATGGTAGCCATTTTGTGCTGGTGCCTATAGCACCTTTATCTAGATATCAGTACCAGTACCTCATTTTTTTAACTAAAAAAGCATTGCCTCTTAATGATTGTTACAGCTGATAAAACCTAGATGGACCTACTCTTCATTAATTTATGTGATTTTTTAAAAAAAAGGCCCATTACCATATCATGACACAATGAATTTCACAACAGAAATTAATGCTGCACTATATGAAAATATACTTTTGTCAGTCTTTCCCGCTTGTGCTAATGACACCCCCATGCACACTTTTTTTCTGCTAAACTCCTTTGGTCTCCCCCCTACTGTGTTTCTTCCGTAACTGTTTCACCTCAAATGCCAGCACTTCTTCCCGCTGCCACCCTGGGTACAGGAACCTACCAACAGCCCGGTGAACTCACCCGCTCACTCTCCTCCTTGCTCAGCGGGAGCTGGACGGCTTTTTTCTGCTGGGCTTTCTTCAGCTGTTTCCGAAAGGAGCCCAGAGCTGGCGAGCTGGAAATGGGTTGCAGCAGTTCCGAGAGAATAACTTTTTCATCAGCACCTGCAGTGAACACCACATGGTAGCTCTGGATCACACACCAGACTGGACTCTTTGTTTAGTCTAGTACAGTCACTCTGAGTGGCACTAGCTCTCCAGGATCTTGGGCAGAAAACTTCCTCATCAGCTACTGTGAGACGATTTAACTAGAGATACTGAACCTGGAATTTTCTACATATAAAGAATTTATTCTATAGCCACTCCCTTCTGCTACGGATTGGGAAGTGGTTTATGGGCCAGGCCACAGGCTCCCTTCTGGCCATGCCTTTGAGTAAGAGAGGCCCCATCTGTGCCACAATCTGCCATGCAACAAAAGGTCAAGAAAAAAGCTCCCACCTCCACCGCCCACATCGAATTCCGAGATCTGCCCGCTTGCCTCTGTGCGCTCAACCGCTCTCCGCCTGCAAAAAGAAAAAAAAAGACAATAGTCTAGTTAGGAATGGAAAAGGGAGGCAAGCTATTCAGATGGCTCACTCTTTGCCTCCCTCATTGGGGCTACATCATCTCCCTTCCTCCTTACCGCTTCGCTCCAGCCAAGGCGCTGAGTACATCCACAAGCCGACGGTGCGTCTTTGCTGCCCTTTCATTTTCTGCCTGGGAAGCAAAAGATTACCAATGAGAAAGCGTCAAGAAGTATCTCATCAAGGGTTGCGCCAGAACTCATCCTGGTGACAAATTTGCAACAGAATGGACAGCAGCAACTTCAAAGGGTACCTCTGAGCATACCTTGTATTTGGCATGACAGCTCTAACCTGCGAAACGAAGAAGCTGCCAGCAAATCAGACTGGTCTGTTCTCCGTTCCAGAGGGATAGGACCATTATCTTATAAGGGACCATAACGAAAGAAGAAGCACAAAAAGAAAAGGGCCAAAGGAGACACAAATGTGGGGGTTAAAAACTTGATTGGGAGCAGAATTTCAATTTCAGCTCCCACAAGGAGGCATTAATCCAATTCTGCTGTTTTATTCCTATAGGATTTAAATATATTTATTACTTTACTGCATGCCACCCTGGTTTTTTTCCACTGGGGGGGAAATAACTCTCCAAAATTAAAAATTATTCAGTGGGTGCCATCTTCTAGGTCAGCATCCCGAGTAGGCAACAGCAGTAAGCAGGGTGACTTTCCCCTTCCTTACAAGTATGAGCAACCCACTCTCACACATCTAGGGTTAGAGAGGAAGGCTCTGAGTGCAGTTGGAAAGGAAGACCCCAACATTTTTCCTTTCGAAATAAAGACAGAGTTGAAGACAGCCAATGTGGTGTAGTGGTTGGACTGAGACCTGGGAGACCAGGGTTGAAATCCCCGCTCTGCTGTTAAGCTCACTGGGTGCCTCTCAGCCTAACCTACCTCGCAGGGCTTTTGTGAGGATAAAATCAGAAGGGAGGAGAACCATGTTTGCAAGTCACCTCGAGCTCTTTGAAGGAAAGGTGGCATATACATACAATAATAAATAAAATAAGTTCACCTCCTCCTCCTCACTCGCGACCAGCTCAGTGTTCATAGGGTTTTCCTCTTCTATAGCCGCCATGTGGGGGAAGCTCAGTCTCCGACAATCCCCTTTGATTTCCTTCTTGTCCAGATAGGATACGGAGCACGTGGGTGAGCAGCCCGGCGGTGAGAAACTACGACCTGCCCACCGTAAAGCACAGTTACACTTCCGCCTTCGAAACCAGGCTTTGTACAGTACTTCCTCATCGCGAAAGCCATAGGGGCCGCTATTGTGCTGCTCTAGGAGGGCAAAGGCACATCACACGTGACCCCCTCATTTGAATATGCTAATCATTTAAAATTTATGCAAATCTGCAACGATCTGTACCTTGCGGTTTAAAAGGAAGCCAAACAACAAGAAAGATACAAAGGCTGTTTCATCCCTGGGGTTATTGGCGATTTAAATTAGAGGGCGGGGTCAGGCTATGGCCACGCCCCCTTTGGCGTCTGGGCAACACCACAGAGGGCGCGGCTTACCAGTGCCAATGATGTATCCGAATCAGAACCGCGCGAAACCCCGCCCCTCCCGCCTTCGATCCATTGACGCAAACAAAATATATTGACAGCCCATATCCAGATCTTGCCCCTTAGCCCTGCCCACAGCCGTCCCGCCTCCACGATCCTTTCGAATGACGTACAGTTCGGCCAGTGAAAATCTGGAGCCTGGGCTAGAGGGAGGTTCTGGAGAGCGAGATGCCCAATAGGAAATGGAGCTCCTTTTTTCCCCTCAGAGAGGGAGGAGGAAGCCCTTCGTTTTCTATTGTGATCCTGACGTACATAACCTGCTGCTGCACTAGTAAGAAGCCGCTTTCTGGGACTTAGGAAGCGGCTCCTGAGTCAAGTGAACCAGTGCTCGTCCCCCTCCCACACTTCTAATGGGGGAAAGAGAAAGAAATGGCCCAGCCAGTTAGCGTCACCCCCTTCCCTTCTCTACCTCGCGAGCCGCAGCTCAACCAATCAAGCCATCTTCTCTAGGCTGGGAGGCGGTGCTGAAACACAGCTCAGCCAATAAAGGGACGAGCTTCTATGTTCCCTTAACGGCAGAGAGTCAAGGCCTCAGGCCTGGCCTGAGTAGGGGGGCGAAGAGACATAGAAATACGCGAGCTGGAGGGGGACGGGGAGATCCAGACCGGAGGAGGAGGGAGTGGCTGTAGTGTCCTCCGAATTCCTCCCACCCCTTCTTAAAACGGGCTTTAACACGGGTGAGGGCGTGGCCCTGGCCATTCCCTCAGGACGGCGTATGGTGCTCTCCGCCCCTCCCACAAACGTTTGGCCCGGCTTTCAATCGCAGCGGTGATGGGCGTGGCGTCCTTCTCTCGCGCTCTCTCTCTCTCTCTTTGTCACGCGTGGGGCGTGGTCCATAAGAAGGCCCCTTGCCCTCCAATCTCTCACCCCCCCCCCGCCGACACAATCCTTCCTTGCTATCTCTGTGGAGCCAGCTGCCTGTAGCCGGAGCGCGCTTTCCCTTCCCTTTGCTGCTGGGTGTTTCGTGTGTTCATTGTGTGGCGACTCCTGCTTTTCGTGCCGCGCACGCGGGAGTTAGAACTGACGCGTGTCCGACGAGGAACCTGATCCCGGGTTTGCAGCGGTCGTCGGGATCCTTGCGGATGGTACAAGGTCGCGGAGCTCTCAGCGAAAGACAATGGGCGGCAGCCGCGCCTGGGTCGGGAGTGCGGGTTGCAAAAGCCAGATTGTAAGGGAAGTGGGGGGCTCTAGTTGTCTCTCCTCTTCCTGTTGTTGTTGTAGCTGTTATTGGTAATATATGAATAATCCAACGTGCTAATGGTAGTTGCTTTTGTTGTGCTTGGATTGGGGATGGGCATGGGTGGGGTGGGGTAAGATGAGACATGAATAGAAATCACGCTTGATTTTATGTGTTTTAATTGTCTGTGTGGAAATATAGCTGTAAAGCGTCGACACTAGAGAGAGCGGCTGAGGGAGTATGGATCTTGTAGTAATCAAACCAAAATAAACAAAGCGGGTCTTGGGCGGGTGCTTCTTAATCCCGAAGAAAGAAATGCAGAGATTCTTGAGTGTTTTCGTGGCTTGGCGCGTCAGTACAATCGGCAGCGGGTCCCTTCTTCGCCCCCCCCCGCCCATTCTCCCGATCCCCAAACACGGCTCCTGCTTTCCCAGGTGCTGAAAAACAGAGAACAGAGAAAATAGTAAAATTTACATCTGTGACAGCCCACACTTTGCTTCCGTTTAACCAGACTGGGTTGCCTCTCCCTGCTACTCAGGCATTGCAGTGCGGTAGAATTCTCTCTCTTGACTAAATCTGCTTCTTGAAAGAGTGGGAGAAATCCACCTAGCTATTTTGGTGAACAGCTGCTGATATTGACAAAGGTTGGTTAGAAAATCTGTGATCTGTTTTACTTCTAGTGCATCATGAGGAAACGTAACTTGTATCCACAATATCCTTGGTGGGTAGGTTAGATTGCAGTGAGTATGTGAGGATTTGCAAAGCCAAGGGGGAAATGGGGGGGGGCTAGTTAGTAAATGATCGTGGTGTCCTTATTGTTGGGGAGGCTGAAAAGAGATAAGAACAAGAGAAAACAAAGGTAGGGCAGGAATTGATGGGAAGGTGATTTTTAACAACTGTTGGGCTAGCCTCTTTAGAATTGAGTGGATTCAATCATTGGATTATTCTAGAGCAAAGCACCAGGAAGATCTTTCTTGTGTGCTGTGCCAGAAGCACTGGGCTTGGTCCAGGAGCTGCCTACTAGAGAGTACTGTGTCCTATGTGATGCAGGGTGTTATAATGATTGGTATTCATTTGGTTTGGAAACCCACGTGGCATTATGGCTGCTACAAGAATGTGATGCATGTAAAACATTCTTTTGTTTGGGTTAGGCTCTACTCTGCACAATCCAAACTGGCAAGTCATTTAGAGGAGAGCAAATATTAAGTTAGGATGCTACTGCAGTTCTTAGGACCTGTCTGGCATCCATCCTGGGGGTGGTAGAAGGAAAGAGTCTGAGAAAGACACCCCACCCACAAGTGTGTCTTAAAGTTCTTTTAACCTTGTTTGCAATCTATAAAGTACCAGGATGAAATATGTCTTCCTTGTACTAGGAGTTATGGCACAAACCATTTTCTGTGCTTCTTGTTGGCTTAAGACAGGCATTTCTGTAATTTAGAACAAGCTGTACAGTGAGTGACTGAAACTTGGGAGTAGGATGTGGGTGTGCCAGGAAGGAAGTGCTTCCTAGTAATCATAGCTCAGACAATTTTTCTAATCTAGGTGCCACGTGAGGAGCTATGCTGACTAGTTCCCTTGTCTCTTTTCTCTCCAGGGGCTGAGACTGGATCTCTGAGAATGGTGTGTGGATCCCAGTGGAGACAGGCTGTTGCTCAGCTGTTCTGCCTTCTGTGAAGGTGCAGCCATGTCTGTAATGATAGCAAGGAAGAAGGTGATGCGGAAATGGGAGAAGCTGCCAGGAAGGAACACGTTCTGTTGCGATGGGCGCATCATGATGGCCCGACAGAAAGGCATCTTTTACCTGACACTCTTCCTGATCGTGGGAACATGTGCCCTCTTCTTTGCTTTTGAGTAAGTTCACAATGATTGAAACTTTTGCTTGCGTGGGTGCTTCCAAGACTGTGGTTAGTCAGTATGGCTCTTCTAGAGTAGCGCTATGGCTGTTAGAAAAGTCCAGTTATTCTTTGGAAACTGAGCTGGTGCCTGCTATTGTAAGGGCAGAGCAAACTGATAATCAGATTATTTGAGATCAATCTTGGAAAGTATTTATAAAACTGTGTGATAATTCTTTTTTTAAAACCTTTTTCAGTTCATAGACTGACACAGTCGACTTAAACTTGTGTGTGAATTTACTGCAGTGCCATTTTGCCTTTGTAGCATGCAATGGGTGAACAAGGGTGAGGCCCTTTGGATTCATAGGGCCTTGTCGGCCAACACAGAATACTGTACCACATCTAAAAAGTGTTGTAATGTCTGTTGCTTTGGGTTGGTAATAGAGAAAATGAATACAGTTTATTAGCGGCATTCTTCCACCACTTTGGATCTGGCATGAACTCTCCTGAATGGATGCTTCTTTTTCCATAGTGGGAGTTGCATTTGAAAATATTGATTATTATGGGTTGTACACTAGGAAGTGGCATAGCAAGAGATGTCACTACAGCTTCTTTTCTGCCAGTTATGCTTACCACATCATTTGTGAGAACTGCTGGCTTGCTAACTTAACAGATCATCTCTAGAGCAAGTGAACCATTTGGTAATGCAGTGGGTCTGAAGCTTGTCCGCTCCCCTGGCCAAACATCAGTTAATAACCTTGTTGCTAGTCTCTCGCCCAGGACAAATGAGAGTGTTCTCCAGAAAGTAGCTTTCTAGACCCACTGATGAACCCACACTGTGATGTTGTATAGTTAAAGACAGATGTGTGTGTGCTATGTATAATTATAAGCAACTTTTTGGAGCCAATTTTTGCAGAAAAAATAAAATCTTGCTAGGATCCCCATAGTTTCATCTCAGCGGCGTTGCTGGGAGCTGAAATGAGGATAGCCTTTTTGGAAATGCGTGCAGTGCTGTTGTCCTGAATTCATGTAGCTTTAAACTAAAATGATATAAAGAATAAGTCACTGAGGTTCTCAATTTGTTTTCTTGATGTAACAATGTTTGTGAGGCTTCTAAATGAAACTTTAACATGAACATTTTATCTAGTCGCACATGAAGTCTGTCCAGTAAATAACATCAGTGCAATATGCTATATCTAAGCTGATATTTGATATGAGCAGAGTTAGAAGGTACCTCTTCTCATTAGCAAACTTGGATTTTGAATTGGAACATAAGCTTGGACCAGTTTACTCTCTGTTCTGAATGGCTCTTCTAAAACTATTATTATGACCTGATCCTGTGTACATTAAAAATAAGCCCCAATGATTAATGAAAGCTGATGCATTGTATATGAAAAGGTTAATATGGAATCACAATATGTGTGAATGGTTATGATTCTCTGATTTCTTAATCCCTATATATAGCCAAGGAGTCATATACACATGGTACTGGGAATCGGGATCCTGAAAATATTGCTGCTGTCACAGGCTCAGTCTTCCTTGCTAGAGATGATGCAACTTCATGTTTGTAATGGGCCCTTAGGGCATTGTGCATGTGACATTCAGGCAAATAATAGAGTGATTGATCCAGTTTCTACCCAGCAACTGTTGCACAAAACCAGATTGTGTGTTGGCACCCACTTCCATGCCAGCTCACCTTCCTAAGCACTCTGTGGCTGAGGGGAGAGAGGGAAGGGTTGACTGGACTAAGTTTGTATTTCTAATCCTGTGTGTATTGAACCTCAAGGTTTATCAGCCTGAAGGCTTACTTTGACTTCTGTGCTAAGTATGATATAAGCAAGATGGCAGAGGTATCCCCAGGAGCTGCCTGTGGGGAAGTGTATGAGAGAAAAATGATACTTTAATTCTAAAATAATAACTTTATTGCATTTGTATCCTGCCTTTCGTCCAACTCGTTTAAGGTATATGTGATTCTCTTCCAGCCCCCTTTTTATTCTTAAAACACCCCAGTTATGTAGGTTAGGCTAAGAAAGGGATGGGGAGCCTTGGCCATCCAGATGTTACTGGACTCCCATCAGACTCAGCCAACATGGCCCATGGTCTGGGATGATGGGGGCTGAAGCTCAGTAACATCTGGAAGGGCTGCAGGTTCCCCATTCCTGCACTAAGAGATGGTGACTGGCCCAAGATGACCCAGTGACTTCATTTATAAATGGGGATTTGAATTTGCATCTCCCTGATCTATATACAACATTGGAGCCATTATATCTCACTGGTTGGTGAGAAGCTGCCCTCTCATCATAGGCCAGGAGTGGCAATAGTCAGAGCTGGCATAGTACTGCTCAGCGAGCTGTCCCCAGATCAGGAACTGATTGATAAGACAGTGGGTGTACAAGATTCCTCTGTTTCTCATGTGATTTGGCATCATCTTGTTGAGGTGACATTTACCTCCATTCCTTGATTGATACTTTAAAGGGGGAGGGTAAATCCCCAGCTGAACATTTGTCAAGCCATTAAAGTGTGTTTGTAAGAATTGGCTATGGGTAGGAAGAAATTTAGGAGTAACCAGAGGTGATGGCACTTCACACAGCTCTGCCTCACTGGCTTCTTCTGACACTAGAAATAAATAACTGTTTAGTGTATGAAAGGTACCCTAAACTCAGGGGAGATGTTCTGGATGTCTTGAGCATAAAAGAGCACAGGAAAGAGCATAATATATAGTCTCTATGTTTATGTAAGCTATTGGCAGGCTGGTTTTTGATTGATTGTTGGTTTGTTTTACAGTATAAGTGTCATAGATCGTAAAATCTGAAATTAAGAAAGCTTCTTTTTGTCTCTATCCTTGGGTGTTAAGTCCTTTAAAAGCAGCTCCCATTTCATTGTTGATTCAAGGTCTGTTCTCCCTTTGCATGCCTAACTACTGATTTCCCATTGCACATCTGACAGCAGATTCTGCTCTTCTTATCACCTGTAATGTTGGGAAGGGTTTCTAAAAGGGGAAAGAGGAGTGTGAACCTTGGTACTCCTCCTTCACTTGTATTTGTCCAAAGCCCTGCTAAACAAAACCCTGGGCACCACCTCCTTACACAAATACAATAACAAAAAATGAGAACAGGACATGGTGAAGGGTAACACGACTCCTGTGTACATTCAGAGATTAACTACTCAGGAACTTAGTGCTCATTTTAGTATAGCTTCTAACTTTAGGGGTCAGATTAATTGGTTTATTTTGATTTTTTCCCCACCTTCTTGTGGCTAAAATTAAAAAAAAATACAATTTCACTTCTGATTCAAGTGGAATTATGAAGAATGTCTGGAATGTCCAGTGTTTCTTCTAAAATAGGCACAGATTCCTGAACTTATCAATCATTTGCCTGTTACTTGAGTCACTCTTTGAGTAAGAGCAGAATCTATTGGCTGCTCTCTTGACCCTAGCAATATTGTGTTTGCCTGCTGAATTGGGACTTGTTCGAGCTATGGAAGAATTTTCAGGACTTTCTTATCTATTTACCCTTAATTAGGAACATAGGAAGTTGCCTTACACTGACCATAGGTCTGTCTAGCAGCTTCAAAACGCAGATCAGAGCTTTTTGCAAGACACTTGCAAAGAGTCCTGCATGGTGTCTTGAAGTTCCTACAAAGTGCCGTATTACCTGACATCATTGTGATCTCAGATGACTGACAGGTGGGCAAGGTGCAGGATGTAGAGGTAATAAGGTGCAGGCGGTAGGGGCAATCTGGCTCGCCAGCCAGATCCAGCTCTCCGCCCCGATCTAGCTCAGTATTGTCTGCACTGGCTGTCAGCAGCTTACCAGGGTTTCAGCCAGCAACCTTGTTCATGCAAAGCAGTACTACTGAGCTACAGTCTTGGTAAAAGTCATCTTCTTGATGATGAGGTTTTTTGGGACAGCATGCAAGCTCTCTAGTTAAAAGAACAATCTAATATACATTTTATACTTTTTGGCATGACCTAGATTTGCTCTCTTACTGCTGTTACTTGACAGCTTGGCTTTTATCCTGGCAAGGTGTAGGCATGTTGCATGTCTTTCACTCCTGCCCTATTTGTCCTTCTGTTAGTTGTTTGGGTAACCAAAAACGTGTCTCTTGCAAAGCTGATGCAGTGAATCAGGGCTTTGAATGTGTATCTTTTATGAGGTAATATTTGCAAGAACAAAAGAGAAATGGGCATTTAAATTATCTTAATGTAGCCATGCCTACTTGGGCATGAGTGAGCAGATCCCAGGCTGCGTTCATTCTGGCTAGCTTGCCTCTCATCTGCCACCAGTTACCTGCTCATACTGCTGCATCTGAGGGGAGATATGATAGCACTGTTCAAGTACTTGAAAAGTTGTCTCACAGAGGAGGGCCAGGATCTCTCCTCTATCATCCCAGAGTGCAGGACATGGAATAATGGGCTCAAGTTAGAGGAAGCCAGATTTCAATTGAACATCAGGAAAAACTTCCTAACTGTTAAAGCAGTACGACAATGGAACCACTTATGTAGGGAGCTGGTGGGCTGTCCAGCAGTAGAGGCCTTCAAGAGGCAGCTGGACAGCCACCTGTTGGATGTGCTTTAATTTAGATTCCTGCACTGAGCAGGGGTTTGGACTTGATGGCCTTATAGGCCCCTTCCAACTCAATGATTATGTGATCTCTTAGCATCAGATATCTAAAGCAGGGGCTAGCAGCTTGAATTTCCCTGACTTTGTGTTCATAGGTTCTGGACTACAGAATCTAGTTGCCTGTATGCTTGATTTCTCTTGCTTTCAAAGAGTTACTGGCTCTTTAAGGTAAAAGGGTGGGGGAGAGCGTGCCACTGGGGCAACCAGCATAGTTCTGTTTTGGATTTGGTTTCATAATGGGTGGTGTGTAAAAATCCTGTCAAAGTTCCAAGTTTTTGCATCATAGTCGTACTTACAAGTAAGTATTCTGCAGTTCATATAATCCTATATTTTCTATGAAAAAGTGCCCTTTAAATTTGGACATATTCTTTGCTAAAGCTTGTAGTGCTTTTAAATAAAACATTCCATACACTTGGTTAAATACGTAATCCTCAAGCGTTGGAGGCCTGCTTTCTCTCACAGGATAGCGGCTGGCAGCCGCACTTGCTGGTAACATGAATGTTGCTTGGAGTACAGAAGATTACATTGAAAAGTGTTTCTTTTGGGACGCAGATAGCCTTTCAGCACCAGTTGAAAACTGACCTATTCCATCGGGTTTTTATGGGGGTTGACTAGATCTTGTTGGTGGTTGCTGTGATTTTATCTGTTCCTTTTACTGTTTAACAGTATTGTTGGTTTGAATTTATATTTTTGTACCGTTTCCTGGTATTGCATTGCAGTGAAAGGCAGGTTAGAAATATTTTAAGTGTGGTATGTATTTGTGCCAGGATACTGAAGAGTTCCTATTACGGGACAGAGAGGACTGGTCTGTTTTTGTGCATATTTGGTAGCTCTGTCAAACAGGGCTTCTATACAAGATGCCCCATGAGCCATACATTCCTGTTTATGGGGTGCTTCCCATATTCCCACTATAATGTGCAGAAGGAAATTCCATGTGTCAGTTTTGCCTGTTTTGTTTTGGTGGAGATGCGAGTTCAACTGGCTGGTGCACCTGACCTCACCCTTCCTATACAGTGGTGTTTCTGTTTTGAAAGTTTATGTTGAGTTGGCCAAACATAGCATATCAGATGGGTGATGAAACAAGTCTTCTGAGTGTTTGGGATGCCAAACCTATATGTGAAGTAAGATTACATTTCTGGGATAATCTGCCTGGTGGTGTGGGTGCAAATTACAGCACTGCTTTCTAAAAATTATAAAGTACTAGACCTGGGGCCCAACAGCACATTACGTTATTCGCTCTTTCTTTTTCCTTCCTTTTAAAAGTGTATTTAAAACTGACCCCTTATTTTGGAGAAAGCAGTTGTGAGGCCCCGAGTCAGATTGGGGGCCCATACCAATGTCCTGCTGAAAATCACCTGTTCCCTGATTATATAGTGTATATCCTGAATGTGTTGCTTGCAGTAAATGGGCATCTGAGTAGGTGCTTTCCCAGAGGAAAGTGCTGCAGGCTCTTGATCTGGATTGGGGCTCCACAGTTGCTTTTTCTTCATAATAAAGGTAGTCAGGTTTCAGCCAACTGCTTTAAAAAAGCGTGAATAATATAACATGCAGTTTGGCCCTCAGATAAAGTATTCTGAAAATGGCATAGGCTTGTCTCTGATTTCTGTAAGATCATCTGTCTTCCCACTAAATACTCTGAAATTTGGGGAGTGTTGGAGCATTTACAGTGTTTACAGCCTTTTGTGCCCTGCTCACCTGCTTTTCCATTTCCTAGGGCTGCTAACTAACTCCTTTGGCCCTTTAACTTAACTCCTATTGCAATATCTTGAGCTCCTTGGAGGGAAGGTGGGATATAAATGTAATAATACTACTAGCGGAAACCAGTAATGATTTGAAACAAATGCTGATGAAAGTTAAAGAGGAGAGCACAAAAGCAGGACTACAGCTGAACGTCAAGAAGTGTCAACGTTAAAGTTACATAAATCTTCTGTTGTCAGTGAGGACACTGAACTTGTCAAGGATTATCAATACCTTGGCACAGTCATTAACCAAAAGGGAGACAATAGTCAAGAAATCAGAAGAAGGCTGGGACTGGGGAGGGCAGCTGTGAGAGAACTAGAAAAGGTCCTCAAATGCAAAGTGGTGTCACCGAACACTAAAGTCAGGATAATTCAGACCATGGTATTCCCAATTTCTATGGATGGATGTAAAAGTTGGACTGTGGAAAAAAGCAGATAAGAGAAAAATCAACTCAGTTGAAAGGGGGTGTTGGAAGAGAGCTTTGCGGATATGGAGCGTGAAAAAGACAAATAATTGGGTACTAGAACAAATTAAACCAGAGCTATCACTAGAAGCTAAAATGATGAAACTGAGGTTATCATACTTTGGACACATAATGAGAAGACATGATTCACTAGAAAAGACAATAATGATGAGAAAAACAGAAGGGAGTAGGAAAAGAGGAAGGCCAAACAAGAGATGGATTGATTCTATAAAGGAAGCCACAGACCTGAACTTACAAGATCTGAACAGAGCGGTTTGTATTGTAACAGATGCTATTGGAGGTTGCTGATTCATAGGGTTGCCACAAGTCGTAACCGACTTGAAGGCACATAACAACAACAAATGTAATAATGCATAATGCATAGATATATTTCCTTTCCTCTCTTCTCTCATGCTCATTGTTAACAGCAGAATTATTTATGCAAAAGAAGTATGTACAGTCTAATAATTCATGTTCAAGGGCAGAATTTGGGGGTGTTGCTGTAGAAGCGAGCATTCAGACTAGAGGTGGAAACTTGGAAATTGTGTTGTAGCATTTCCTGTTAGATATTAATTCAATATGAGAGCGAGTGTAAAATGAGAAGACAAGGTGGGGGTGGGGAGAAAGGCTTTCAGCAATGCATGGCTTCAGCTGCTTTATTGGTTGCGCTCCATGCAGAGGTTGTTCCCTGCTGGCTCCAACAGGGAAGTCCTGTCCGCAGAGCAACTGTCAGCATTCCACTTCCCGCTCTTGCAGCAGGAGAGGAGCTGCCTTTGCTGGCCGTTGCAGGCAGGACTTCGGTCTCCCTTTTTCCTTTCTTTGCTTGTTCTTGCTTCTAGAAGCTGCTCCTCTTGCTAGATCCCCCCCTTCTCTCCTGTGATATTTTCCTTGCAAGCAGGAACACTATTAGGCTAGGGATAGAACAGATATAGTGATGCTCCATAGATCAATCCCTCCTAGGGGGTTGCCAAGTCTCTGGTTTTTGCCCAGAGACCCTGGATTTTTGGGGTCCTCTCCGGGTAAGTTACCTTAATCTCCTGACTCTCATATTTCATTTTTTAAAAAGATTAAGTTTCTAGGTGGTCTGGTTCATGAGATATACACCAAAACATCAGCCCACCCCTGCAACTTCTGTTAAATGAGCTCGAAACCTGCCCTTTCAGGTTTGTAGCCAATAAGTGGAGTCACGGTTGTGATTTGTTGACCCCAGGCAGTAGTTGGACCCAGGCAGTAGCTATTGCAAAGCCAGAAAACTGTTGTTTTTTTCCTGCTTATCTGAAAATCTCAGCAATTGAGTAAGTATATAGCTTTCAGTCTTTTCCTCTGTTGTGTGCAGGAGTCGAACAAGTTTAAATTTCCCTGGCCTGTTGAAGAGGGCAGTGTTTTGAAAACCTTCCCAATACGAAGCTTTAATCTAGTACTTGCTTTTCTGGGAATGAAGCTGCAATGCTAATCCCACATAACAGGAGTAAACCCCATTGAATTCAGTAGGACTTACTTTTGAGTAGTCATGGTTAGGATTGTGCTGTAAATTAATAGGACTTTTGAGTGAACATAGCAAAGGAGTGTGTTTGTGTTGTAAATCTTTCTCTGCCCCTCCAGTCCTATTTTTACAGCGATTAGGCAGGGCTTACTTAGGTATCTGTGCTGTTATTATGTAGGAAAGTAATACTGGTTTTATTAAATTTTTTAATGTTCTGCAATGACCAACTAATTTTGACAATAAATTATTGTATGAGGTACATGTATTTTACACCTCCAGCATGTGTGTGTATGGAGTCCTTCCAACAACCCTGTGAGGTAGGGTTGCCAACTTGAAGCCAAGGCAGCTCACAATAAGAAATAAATCCCTTTAAAATCCAGTGACCATACTAACAAGTATAAACAGTTGCAAAACAGCTTAAAGTGGCATGATTTTGAATTTTGGGTTGGGTGAGTGAAGTTGAGGTTGCAGTTCTGTGCATTCTTTGCTGTTTGAGTAAGCCCCATTGAATACATTGGGACTTGTTTCTGAGTAAACAAACATAGGATTGCACTATAAATACCTTTACAAGTTGTGTAAATAATAAACATCTTTGAAAGTCATGCTTATATAAATATTTCTTCATACTACGTCCTGATAAGCATCTGATTTCACACTATGGTTGTACATGATTATTTCCTCTACATCAGTGGTTCCCAACCTTTGAGTATGGGACCCACTTTGTAAACTCAAAGAAATTTCTGCCTTACTCATAGGTGGTTGGTATGGTAATGCATTTAGGAAATCATCACTGTCTTTTGTTTTTCTTTTTCTGTTTGCATTTCATTTACCTTTAACCTTAGTTCCTTACATCGATAGAAGCAACAACAGTGACTGCATGTGCTCAGCCCAACCCCCTTAAACCCACTGATGACGTGTCTTGTTGGTTGCATGATGGTTTGCTTCTTGTCCAATAGCGGTAAAGAGAATTCACATACTGGGCATTGTGGCTGCAATTGTTCTTTCCAAGATGCTACCTGTGAAAGTAGACCAACCATGTGTGTTTTCTCTCTGTCAATTATTATTCACTGGAGTTAGGTTGGCTGTCAAAATGAGTTTATAGCAGCCCACAGGGTAGACAAAAAAGGGTAGAGAATCTTCTTACTTTTACTCATTTCTCAGACCTCTTTCTGAAGTGAAGGGTCAAATTTGTACAGAAGTTTAGGCTCTTTTCTTCCTACAATGGCCTTCTGGTGACTGCCCTGCCCTGAGGGCACTTAAACCTTTCTTGCCAGAAGCAAGTAGGCTAGATTAAATGTTCCCTACGCAGACTTCATCTTTTAGCTAAGATTTCTATCTTAATTTCCAATCGGAGAAATGTTTTTGTTTGAATTGTATGCTCCAAGCAAATGTAGTTGATGTTTAATGTATCATGCTTAGTGAATCATTCAGGCCTGTCCCTGAAATCTCAGGGTTTGGGATGCTTTTGACCTGGCAATCCTAATCCCTGCTCTCCTGTTTTACTATAAAAGGCCAGCACTGTTATGCAAAGACATATGTTTGTTAATTATTTATTAAATTTATAGTCCACCTTTCCTTCCAAAAGGAGCCCAGGGTGGCAATCAGGCAATAAAACACCAAAAACCTATATAAAACATATTTTAAAACAAAACATCTTAAAAACATCTTTCAAAAAATCTTTAGAAACAATTCCAGCACAGGTGCAGACGGGGATAAGGTATCTACTTAAAGAGGAAGTTCTTCAGTAGGTGCTGAAAAGACAACAGAATAGCACCTGTCTAATATTTAAGAGGAGTGAATTCCAACAGGGTAGTTGTCACGGCACTATGTTGCGTGGACTGGACCTCCTGATAAGATGGTATCTGCAGGAGGCCCTTTCCTACAGAAGGCAGTATAAGGGGTGAGACTGTCTTTCATGTTGCAGTAACCTTTCTGAAAGTAAGTAGGTCTGGGTCCAGTCAGTGCTTGGATGGAAGATAAGTTTTTCATTCAGGTTCAATCCTGCCAGGAAAGCCTTGGAAAGATTTACTGTCTGAAGCCCTGGAGATCTACTACCACTCTGTGTAGACAATACTGAGTTAGATGGATCATTGATCTCGCCCTGTATATGACAGTTTCCAACATCTGGAAACCTTGTCTTTGTCATCCCAAGTGCTAACATAGAAGATGACATGTAAATGAAATAAAATGGAAATAAAATCCCAGGTAATGGTTGGAAATGGGTGTCAACAGCTGATAGAATAAGTGCACTCTGCCTTTTTCTAATTACAGTGCTTATCTCCCACAACACCTTTGCCGTTCTTAAAGCAAGTGCTGCTTGAGTCGCATGTATGTTGCTGCTCACACAGCTCAGATGCTAGAATGCAAAGAGAAAGGCCAGCCTATATGTTGGCTGCATGCAAATTGTTCTTGAAGGCTGTGTAAAAAAAATTTTAATTCTCAAGTACAAAAATCTTATGTAAACAAGTACTTTCGTCAGTGTTTTACCTTTATAGGCTACCTTTTGATTGCAGTGCATCCCGGGGCAGATAAACACATTCAAGCGTTAACTTTCAATAATAGATACACGAGATGGCCCAAAAGCACGCTGCATAAACTTTGTTCCATTATAAGATTTCACTAGAGGTTGCTCAGCTGTTTCCAGGCCCTTCTTATCAACTAACAATGGGATTGAAAAGTGTAGTTTTAAAAAGTGATCAGCAGAAAAGTGGATTCTCAGAAAGCAAAATTCTGCAGCAAATACCAATTTTTGTAATCTAGCAAGGGACTTGTTTTACACAATCCTTATTCTTTTGGTACAAGGTCTTGTTCTTCATGCCTCAGTGACATTGAGCATCAAGGAGTCATGTAGTCAAAGGGCAACATTTTAAAGCAATGCTGTTGTCTTTTAACCCCCTCCTGAAGCCTAATTTGGCACACAACAGGCTTTGTGTCTAATTTCAGTCCCTGTGGGCTTTTGTCTTGCTGCAGGTGTCGCTATCTTGCTGTCCATCTCTCCCCAGCTATACCTGTCTTCGCAGTCGTCCTCTTCCTCTTTGCGATGGCTACCCTCCTACGCACAAGCTTCAGTGATCCAGGCGTGATCCCACGAGCCTTGCCTGATGAGGCAGCTTTTATTGAAATGGAGATTGGTAAGTCACCGTAGTGTCTTCTTCAGGCCTTCCGAACATGGTTGCAGCTAATTTAGCCTGCAGATGTGAAAAGTGTTCCCCACTGCTTCTGAATGACGAAGGGACATGTGTGCACTTATTATACACAGCTATGTGAGGGGGTGGGTTCCTATCCAGAGATATGGATGCACTTTATGCTGCATACAGGGGTGCTGAACCCATGAGCTGAATCAGACATGCCAAGCTGCCTGAAGTGGCTTGGCAGCTCCCTTAGAAAGGCATATCTTCTTCTTGTGCGCTGCCCTTGCTTTGGAGATCAGAGCGCTCTGGAAACAGGAAACACACTCCTTGCTGTTTCCAGAGCACTTCCAAGTTGTTAGTAGAGGTAGTGCAGAAGAAGAGGCACTTTTGCAACATCGGGAAGCAGTGCTGTTGCTTCCTCCCAGCCCAGTGCTGTGATGGGGAAGAAAATCACTGTCTCTGAAAAGCTGAGGTAAAGTTGTGTTGGGTGGTGTGTGTGTTGGACGTGTGCCTGGTTGTGTGTGTATCTGCCTGTTGTCGTCTGTGGGATGTGGGTGTCTGCCTGTGCTTATGGCAACTGCACTGTGTGAGAGAGAGTGGGATGGCAATGCCCACTTTCACTTCGTCTATGTCTGCCTTTGGTATGCAGTCCTTGGAGTTGTGGCCAGTAGCAGTTGCGGCTCTCGGACCAAGAAAGGTTAGCCACCCCGCCATATACAAACTAGTTTTCATTTTCAGAAGCAACCAACGGAACAGTGCCACCAGGCCAGCGGCCTCCCCCACGCATTAAGAATTTCCAGATCAATAACCAGATAGTGAAGCTGAAGTACTGCTACACATGCAAGATCTTCCGTCCACCCCGTGCCTCCCACTGCAGCATCTGTGACAACTGTGTGGGTGAGTGGTGGAGCTATGTTTGGGTTTGAAAAGAAAGCTTCATAAGGGACTTCTGATAATCAGGCCAGAGAGCATGAGCAGGCTATTATAGTGCATTACAAAAATATAAGTTGCTTGCCATGAATGGCTGAATTCTTTGTCCTGCTTCTGTTAGTCATGGAGGGCACTGAATTTCTGACGTGAAATTTCAGTGCGCTTGGTTTCCACACCTTCAGTCCTCTCTTCAGCCATCAAGACTAGCAACTTGATTTTGTTGTTGTTAAATGAAAGTTATGATTCTCGGTTCCTATTTTTGTGCAGAGGTGATTGTCAGGAAGTCTGGGTGTATCGTGTTCTGGAACCTTCCCACAGCAAGGTTAGGTTATTTCTTCCTGAGTGTAGGGCAACAGACTCTAAACAATCAGTGTTTATAGTCATGACTGATTTGGAGGGAGAGGGCATTGCCGCACACTGATTTCCTTGATAACCGTTGCCACGCACCACCCCTTTGATATCCATGTCATAAAATGCTAGTTACTATATCTGTGAAAGATTAGAGAAGAATTATCTTTTTCTAGGATGTGACCACTTAAAATATTACCACGGAAGGCCCCTTATACAAGGGCAGTTTTTACCATGTGAGTAGTGAAGGGAAGAGCTGCTACTTGGCAACTCTTCCACCTCAAATATGGGTGTGCAGATCTGTCCCTAACTAGCACAGTACAGGAAATTGCCATGTGTGTTTGGCACGTTAGTGGAATTTAGGTGCATATCTGTATGCTGGCTTCTTACTGAAACTCGTATGGCTAGGATATAGAGGTACAGCTCTGGCTGTTCTGACATGCTTCTCTGGTTCTTTCAGAGCGGTTTGATCATCATTGCCCCTGGGTGGGGAACTGCGTGGGGAAGAGGAACTACCGTTACTTCTACCTCTTCATCCTCTCCTTGTCTCTTCTCACAATCTACATCTTCTCCTTCAACATTGTCTACATTACCTTGAGTGAGTTTGTATTGTGCTGAGGAGGGGAGGGGCTGTCATGTTAGTGATTGAAAGGGTACCTGGGAAAGGGGGTGGTATTGGTGGGAAACAGTCCCTGCTCTTCCTGGTTTTTTTGGTATCTGTAGACTAACCTTTCCCCCTCCTTCCCTTTTCTCCAGGATCCCTGAAGATTGGCTTTTTGAATACTCTGAAAGAAACCCCAGGGACATATCCTTTCTGCTTCCACTGCAACAGCCTCTGACCTGCCCATTATGGGAGGACAATGGGAGAGGCCATCACCATCTCTCTCCTGGCAGAGGGGCAATGGTGGGGGGGTATCTGCAGCGTGGGGAGAAGCTAAGCCATCTGTAGTGCAGTTTGTGTTCCCTAACTCAGCTGCTCACCGTCCTGGAGGTTTTGATCTGCTTCTTCACTCTTTGGTCTGTAGTGGGTTTAACTGGCTTCCACACTTTTCTGGTAGCACTGAACCAGACAACTAACGAAGATGTGAGTGTCAACAGATACACCCTTTTCAGCAAGAAGCCTTCCAGCCTCCTCACTCTGTCAGTGGGAATGCTGCCGGATGAAAACACTGGTTGAGAATCCCCATGAAAGTTTGGGCCTAGGCAAGAGTGGTTCAATACCATCAAGAGATTGTCCAATTTCTCTCAGATGGAGATTGGGTTTCCTTCAAGTGACATAGGGGAGCCTTTCTAGTGTGTTTTTAAATCTCCGTCCCTTGTTCTGAAGAGATGTAGAGTGGGGAGAAAGTGCAACTCTGACTCCTTCGGTTTTGTTACCATTTGGGGTGGTTCTTCCATTTCCTAGAACCCCTCTTTCAGGCGCAGCCTTCATAGACTGCCAAACTAGAGGTAGCTTTCTCAAGTGCTGATTATTAGGCAAAATAAAGCTCTGGCAGACAACAGCTTCTGTTGCATTGAAGTAAAAGTCTTTTGTTGCTGTGCCAGACTCTGGGAATGGAGCTGATCTGTGAATGAGGAAGGGACTCTAGTAGGACAAAGGTAATTAAGAGTGCAGCAAGCCCCCCCCCCGGTAGAGAAACATACTGTAAAAGGAAAAGAAATCAGTATAACCTGACAGGTACTTTTTGTTGGAGCGTGGGTAGGCTCTGTTGCCATGCAGATCAATGATGATATTGGTGTTTGGGGCTCCTCCTGCCTCTTGCTTTTCTTTCAGATTAAGGGTTCCTGGACAGGGAAGAACCGTGTGCAGAATCCCTATAGTCATGGGAACATTGTAAAGAACTGCTGTGAGGTTCTGTGTGGACCTCTGCCTCCCAGGTAACGGTCTGATCGGGGCCTGAATGTTCTCCCAGGCTACCATCTCCATCTTTTAATTCCTCCCCTTTCCCAGTCTTGTTTCCCTGGAGTTACAAGGAGAGATGGACAGACCACTCTGTTTCTCGTCCATTTTATTCATTTTATTTTAAATGTTCTTAGCCCACCCTTCATCACAAGTGATGTGACGGTGAGATACAATGACCCAATTGAAAAATAATATCAATCAGCACAATAATATAAAACATGTAATTAAAGCAACCTGTTTGAACCACAGAAACAGGCTGAGATGCTGTTGGTGCGCGGTTCCTTTGACTGCTTAAATGGTGCGTGGCCTGCTCTAGATGGGGTCACACTCCTTCTGAAGGAGTGGGTTTGTAGTTTGGGGGTTCTCCTGGATCCATTGCTGTTGCTTGAAGCACAAGTGGCCTCAGTGGTGCAGAGTACCTACCATCGGCTTAGGTTGCTGGCCCACCTGCAATCCTATTTGGACAGGGATAACCTGGCTACAGTAAGCTATGCTATGGTAACCTCAAAGTTGGATTATTGCAATACGCTTTACGTGGGGCTGCCTTTGAAAACAGTTTGGAAGCTTCAGTTAGTGCAGAACGAAGCTGCCCAATGGTTGACGGGTTCAAGGCGAACAGACCACACAACATCAATCCTGTCCCAGTTACACTGGCTGCATGTTTGCTTCTGAGCCCAATTCAAAGTGCTGGTTTTGACCTATAAAGCTCTTTACAGCTCAGGATCCCAATATTGTCTGGAACACCTCTCCCAGTATGAACCTACCCAGACCCTTAGATTTTCTTTTGGGTCCCTTCTCCAGGTCCCCCCCCCCCGAAGGGTGTGCTGCAGCTTTCTGTGGCTGTATGGAGGTGGTTGTTATTGTTTTGTCATTTGTTTTTATTGTATGGCGTATTTACTTTTGTTTTTAACAATGTTGTAAGTCACTTGGAGACCTTCAGGTACCGAGCAACTAATCAAATAATACTTCCTGCTATCAACAGCAATTATGCTCCTATTTGAGGCATGTCACTCCTGCCTATGGAGAAGATACTTTTACTGGCATGCAACCAAAAGTATGCTGATAACGCTATAGTTTGTTACATCAAGGATAAAGAACCTGTGGTCCTCCAGACATTGTCGGACTGCTATGCCCCTCATCCCTGGCCATTGGTCATGGTGGGTGAGTCTAATGGAAGCTGGAATCCAACATCTTGAGGGCCACAGGCTCATGTCAATTCTGAATGTCTTCATTCATAAATCTGTTCCATCCAGTTTCTATGCAAATATAATTTAAAAAAATTCACATGAAAATTCATAATTACATAGTACTTAAATACGTGTATTTGAAATATTTTCTTACAAAATATGCATTTGTAAATGTATTTTATTTCAAAGTACATATTTTTATCAAGATATGCATTTTGGTACTTTGGTACTTTTTTGAGCCCAAGAACAAAATACAAAGGAGTGCAAAAACCGACAGCCAATTATGTTCTATGTTTACATTAGTCCAGGAGGTGCAGATTGAATCAGTTTTTATTGGGATGTGGAAATGATCACATTCTTCAAGTATCCCACAAGGAGATGAATAAGGCAAAGGCTTTACATTGCTACCACTTTGCTGGGCTAGTCCCTGGTTACTCTTCCCAGTGGAGCAGGGAAAGAGTATCTTGAGCTTTCCTATCTTTATTTATCTGTTACATTTATAATTTGCCCTTTACGAAACGGTTCCAGGGCAGAAATACATCTAATTAAAACAAGTGGTGGCTGGTGCCCATTGAGACTGGTAGGGCAGAAGGTAGGGAGTTGAAGAACAGGTGGAGCTAGAACCGGCCTGGCTGTAAGTAAGAAGACAGCGGGTGGGGGCTGGCTGAGGGCAGACTGGGGATGGTAGGGCAGTGCCCCATTTGCCGTAATGGGTAGCCTCTGCTGATTAAAACACAATAAAAACAAGATCAAATACATATACTGCTATTCTTGATTTCTCCTCCCCCCTTTTTTTCTTTCTTGCAGTGTGCTGGATAGGCGGGGTATCTTTCTGCAGGAGAGTGCTATCCATGAAAGCAGTCCTGAGCCCAAAGTGCCAGAAGAGGGAAGCACAGAAGAGCCGAGTGCCCGGGAAGCCAGTGGGGACAGTGTCCTCCCAGAGGAGAGTGTGGTAAGTGTGGTAGAGACTGTGCTCAGAATGTGGGTGGCAAGTGGCCACCCGTGCTTGGCATTGGTGGCTATGGGGTAGGGGATTTGATTGGGAGTTTCTCTGGAGAATGGTTTCTGCTGTGCAGAGGTGCTAGCTCCATATGTCAAGCTCTACCTCCAGGAACTGATGGCTTTTCTTTTGAAAGAGGGTTTTTGTTAGACTCTGCAATAAATCATCTTTTCCTCTCTCTCCCTCCCTCCCTCCCTCCCTCCCTCCCTCCCCAGCTCCGTGGGCCAACATGCAAGGTGCCACAGGAAACGGTGCAGCCACCTGCTATGGCCGAACCGTCTGTTCCATCCCTGGATGAAGAGCAGACGACACACTAGCATCTGAAGTGGACATATGAACGCTGCTTTTGTTTGGGCTTACTCCTTGTGGAGTGGGCGAAGGCAGGGAACAGCCTGGCAGGACAGTGGCCTTGCACGTTCCCTTTGGCTGTTTGTTCACCAGTGGTTGTGACCAGTGTCTACAAACTGATGGATGCCAGCAGTCCCCTTTCTAATGGGTGCTGAGCGCCCACTGTGCTGCTGAGGGACTCTTCCCCCTGAAAAGGCAGCTGCTGCTGGCTGGAGCAGGCCCTCTTCTCCCGTCTTTGGTCTCTTAACACTTATTGAGTGCCTCTCTAGCCTCGGCCCTGACATCACTGGAGCAGACTGGGAAGATGGAGCTGACGGCAGCGTTCTGTGCCATCTGTCTACCTGTGGTTGCAGTATTTTATGTTGGCTGAACATGGCTGTCAGTGGAGCCAAAATGCTAATGGGAGCTATAGACAACCAGGTTTATAAGTAGCACCTTTCCTAAGTGTTCTCTGCAAAACGGTGCCATAGGGTAGCTTGGAGCCCCAAGTGGTCCTAAATCATCAAACGGTCACCCAGGAGAGAGCGCCAGGCTCCACTTGGCCGCCATCTGTCTAGATATTGGAACTCTGGTGCGGTTTTGCTCTTTTCTCTTCCTCCTTTCTACAGTTAGTATGTCTTTCTGGTCTTCTCTCAATCCCTCCTTCCCACCATCCCAGCCTTTCTTTGGCAGCATTGGTGCTTGGATTGGCTCTAATCAAGGCTGACTATGTTCGTTCTGACAAGCAGCTCAGTCATGGTTATTGAAGAGGCAGTGCGAGTCACAAGGGGGTAAAACATGGGAGCAGAGGAACCGATGGCGCTTGGTTGGAAAGGATAATGCTGTGCAGGTATGAGAGGTGGGCCCCCCATTCCATGAGTTCTCTGTGGCCCATAAACATTGTGGTCCTCTGAGCTCAGTTGATCCAGTGCTAAGTGATGCTCTTGGTATTATCTGACTAAATGGTAATTGCTCTGTCCAGATCTTCTTGTGCTTCCCATTCCCTTCCCTGTTGATAAGTGGGAGGAAGCTGCCAAAAAGAAGCTACAAGGAAGCCACGTTCACTCTGTAGTGATGTTTGAGGAGGGGGTAGATTTCAGTGCCATTTCCCACCCACTCCTCATTAATACAGCTCAAGTGTAAAAACCTGCACTGTACTGTGCCCGTCAGACTGTAAGTGGAGGGACACTTTTTTAAACACTCCATTCCCCCCCCCAACAAAAACCCAACCCTGCACATGAGAAACCAATTATGTGGTGGGGAGAACTAAGTGGAACCTTTCTCCCTGAAAAGCTTTCTTCATGCACGGAATTTTTTGTGGGGCATATTACAAAAAAAGTATTTACTGCATCGTGGAATTCTAACGTGTAGTTCAGCTGTCACTGAGCAGGGCACATCCAGAGTGCAATGGCCCACATCTCCCTTGAGGGGGGAGCTCAGCATTGCTTACGTGTCCCTAAGGTTTAATCTTTTTCTGCGCTGTAGATCATTGGTGAAAGAAGAGAAAGCTGGGGGAAGGGGACGATAAACTTCTTTGCTTCCCACTACCCTGAGCTGAACAGGTCTGCTAAATCTTAACAAATCCCTGCTTGTCTTGGGACAGTCACGTAGCCAGCTCTGCTGGGGCATGAAGATTGTGGAACACCCTGGCAAAGCTCCCACTGTGTTTCTGGGTAGTGACACACTCTGATTAAGTGTGCGCTCTCAGTTTGCACAGGTAGGATTAGAGTGTTTCCAGCAAGTCCCTTCCAACTGATGTGTGGGAGGGGTAGTAGTAGCTGCATCCCCTTCTGAAGTGGTGGTTATGGTCCATGTACCTTCCTCCCCCCCCCCACTCTATATGGTGGGACCCAAGAGCAGACTGATGCACCTCCGGCAATCTTTTCCTGACCCGTTGCCAGTGTTGTCCTCCTTCCTTGAGGCAAGGATAGAGACTACCCCCAAATCTCCCGTTACTGACCATCTTTCAACAGTGTTGCAACCTTCTTGTTAAGAGTATATTTTCTAATGTACTGTGTCAAATTGCTCCAGGGAGCAGGATGGGCCTGGCTGCCTTGAATCTTTGGTGTGCTCCTGTGATCTCAATGAAGGCATTGGAATTTGTTGGAGTGTGTGTGTGCGCGTGCGTTGCCTTGGCACCAGTTGGTCTCCCCTGCTAGGCTTTATTTTTGGTGTGCAGTTTGTGCCAGAGATAGGCTTGCCTCAGTGCACGGTTCAGCATTTACTTTAACTGTCTCTTTTGTCGTAAAAACAAGAGGCAGCCTGCCTCGTGAAGTAGCAGCTTTGCTAGGACAATACCCTTTTGATACAGAAGTAGCCACGCTGTGGGCAACTGGCCGTACCCGTTGGCAGAGCAGGAGGACCAAGCGAGGTGTACTTGACATCTCTCACTGCCAGTCGTCACAACAGAAACCCTGCTTGGTGAATCCCCTTCCTATGATTCAGGCTTTCTTAAAACTTGGCTTCTGAGGACACCCCCCCCCCAACAATTGGGTGAGAGGTTGATGTGACAAACTACAAGAACTGGCTATTGTTACTGTGTGGGAGGCCACTACGACCTCATTCCACAGTAGAGTTAAGGACTCCTTTCTCTGCTGGTTGGGCACAGGGATGTGGTTGGGAAGGGTTGCCTCTATTTCCCCCAAAAGAGTTCTGTAGTCTCAGCCATAAGACAGGGAGGCCAGAGCTGTGGTTTGGAGGTTTATTTATTTATTGGGAATCCTGTACAAGAGGTTGATGCCTAAGAGACCCTAGTTCATTTTGCCAGACAGAGGCCAATATCCCTAGCCAGCAGTGTGCAGATCTCCTAATCCAAACAGTGCTGCTTGTTCTAGAGATAGCTCGGCTGGCCTGGGAATGTACCTACCTGTTGTTGACCAGGATCTTCCTGTAGTACCACACACCATTTTAAACAAAGATAATTTGGGGTATATTCAAAGAGAAAAGAATCAAAGTGTCCATTTTCATCCCCCACTTCAGATCAGGCCACTGCTACTTTTTCAGTTGTGGCTGCTACTAGGGAGCCTCTTCCCATTTCACAGCACAGAGGGGAAGTCGGGGGAAGCAATGGCTGCACTCAGTGCATTGATCTCTGTATCTGCTGCTTTTCTGCAGGCCTACGGGTCATATTTATTTATTCCTACCTCCAGCCTTCATTTATGCATATGTTGTGCATTGGAGTGGTGGTGGGGGCTGTTTTGAGCCGGAAGGGGTTGGGCTTATGGGGATAGCTGCAGCCATCCTTGGCTGAAGAGATTGTTCAGTAGTTCTCACTTCCTGAGCTTGGGTGGGGAGGGGGCAGTTTCAGCCAACATGCAAGAAGGCCAAGTATGCTTTTGCAGCGCAGCTGTTATCTTCTGGCTTGGAGGCAGGAGCATCTGAGATGACTGCTTGCATTTGCCAGGGTAGAAAGGGAAAGGCCTTATCTCAGCATGAGCCAGCCACAGAGAGAGGCTGCAGTCCTTCCCCCAGCTTGGAGTCATCTCGCCCGCCGTCCAGTGTCTCTGTCCCTTCAAAACAGCCGGAATCCCGGGGAATGTCCCCCTTCGGCTCTCCAGGGACCACCTGAGCCTCCAAGCTTCCTCCTTCATCTTCAGCCTCGCTGCTTGCTGCAGGGAGAGAAATAAGCTGTTACAGGAAGATATGACTATTCTGGGAGCTACACGTGGCAGAGATGGGAGATTGTCTTGCCCCAGGGCCTTGCCTGCCTAGTATTAGCTGGTGCTGTATCGCTTCCTAGAGGATGAGAAGCAGCGGCTACAGCAACTGTGAAAGAGGGGCAGGATGCTGTTCGTTGTTCAAACCATCCATGGGGGGGGGACACCCTGTAGGGAAACAGGAAGCTGTCTGACATCAGGTCAGATAATTTGCCCAGCGCCATCTACCCTTGACTGCCAGTGGCTCTCCAGGAATGGGGTCTTTCCTATCACCTGCTACTGGATCCTTTTAACTGGTGAGTTTTCTGAACCTGGGACCTTCTGCCTGCGAAGCAGGGGCTTTACCAGTGATCTAAAGAGTGTAGCGCAGAAGAAGGCAATGGTAAACCCCTTCTGAATACTGCTTACCCTATTCATAGGGTCGCCAAAAGTTGGAATTGACTTGAAGGCAGTCCGTTTTCTGTTTGTTTTTTTTCAAAGAGTGTGAATGGAAGGGGAAGAAACAAACTTTTTTTAAAACACATACTGTCATAATCTAGCAGGAGGTCTGCTGCTGTCAGCAGCTTGGCACGATGCTGTGGGTCAGTGATATTTAGCTCGTTCAGGTGAGTCTCCTGCAGTTCCTTGAAGTCCTCCAGGGTCTGGTAGCCATTCAGTAGCAATGTCGAGGTGTGCTCCTGGTGAGTGAGGAAGCGTCAGTGTGCTGACTATGACCAGCTCGCCAGGTTTAGCTGCAGAGGAAGGGGGAGTGCATGTGCTGCTACTAGGATTGTGCCAACCTTATTTTAGGGGCACAAGAGAAGTGATGCAGCCACAGCCCAGAGGGCTTATAACCTACATGAGAGGGAGAAGATGGGACTAGAGTAGACCCACTGTCCAGCATGGGTTAGGGTGGTTCAGGAAAGAAGGGCCGCTTTCATCTATGAGGAGGCCTTTGGTAAAGTGACCCCTTCCTACATCAAGGGTCACTACAAGGCTTATCTGGCATTGGCCACAGAAGCATTCAGATCAGTACTGGGCTTTGAGAGCTGCCTTTTTAAATTTTCCACAATGTCCCAGAACTCCTGAGCCATGTGGGAAATTTAATGGTGGCTTCCAGCCACAGTCATGCAACAATGAATGGAGCATAGGAAACAAGCTGTTGTTTTTTAAGTGAGGTCTGGTTCAGATGTTAGTTGTGCCCCCTCCAAGGATCTAGCTCCTCAACAGCTGCCCAAAGGTATCATGAGCTGACAACGGATCTCTAGCAAAGGTTTGCTGAAGATGCGAGTCCTGATGTACAGCCATGAAGGGGGGAACAAGAACAGGGAGATGACAGCTCTGACAGGCATTTATGTAAAACAGGCCTAACAACAGGAACAAGTGTTGGAATAGGGAGATGGAGAATTTAAAGAGGACCAGCAGCTTGATGCAGAAAATGGCATCCAGCTATACAATAGATGTAATCGGAAGAAGCAAGCCTTCAGTAAATATATGGTGCATGTGGAACTCATAAATACTACCACCTTTGGAATGTGTGCAGAGACGTTTAGACCCTTGTTTGCCACATGCGCAAGAGTTTTTTTGGAATGGCTCTATGTAAGTGAACTTAGGCTGCTAAAATTCAGGCTGGCCTATTATACCTTTGGGAGCAAATTATGACTGTACATATATATGTGGTCTACATCTTAGCCTGTGCTGGTTAATTGTGAATGCTCCTAGCCTACTCCCTTTACAGCAGAATGCCAATGATTAGCTAGAGCTACATACAACCTCCAAACATTTCCCACAAATGACTCAAAAGAGTTTTTCAAATTTTTAAGGTGACCAAACAAATTTATTATGCCATAAGCAGTGCTAGTGTTGTTACAACTTGTGTTATCACATAGTGCTGTTGTGAATGGCCACTCCGCTTGTTTTGTATACATTTTTTTGGGTTGAATTGTCATAGACTGTACTTCTTGCATTTCATTGCCAGTTGACCTCACTCCTTGTGAGTGTGTGTTTAATCTCTCTACACCCTAGTGTGTGCATGCATGTGTACCCACCCTTTTGCCTATCAAGGGTAATATTTCATGCATCTGATGACACAGTCTCGAGTCCATGACCGCTTATGCCATAATAAATTTGTCAGTCTTTAATGTGCTGCATCACTTTGTTTTTGGAGAGAGGGGAAAAATCTGTTGTTGCAATAAAATAAGCACACGTGTGCTGAATGTTGTGTATCTGAAATGGCAACCATCAGAGCTTCTAGCTTTTAGAACGGTTTTGTCCCTTTTAAATGGTGGCACAATATTCATTCAAAAGTATACTTGCATTTCTGCTTTCTACCATCTCTGAAAATGGCCTTTGCTTTTTCCTGCTTATAAAGTAACGCTCAGCGATGATTCTGTGCCAGACAATCCTGTGATCTGAGTGTTCAGGGACTTGTTAGAGCCAGGGCCATTATTTTATCCATGAGAAACAAAGGAACACAGAACCTCTCCTTCTACCAAGTCAGACCATTAGGCCATCCACACAGTATTGTGATGCTGACTAGCAGTGATGCCCCAGAGTTTCAGATGGGTGTCTTTTCCCAGCCGTAGCCCGAAATGCCAGGGACTGAACCTTCAAAATGTGTGTCCTACCACTGAGCCACGGACCCTCTCCTCCAGTAACACTGCAGATTTGCATACAGCTCAGCTGGACGGGCAATATCCTCACCTCAAGATTCATGCGCTCCAGCAGTTCATGCAAGGTCTTGGGTTTGGGCCTCTTGCTTCTGCTTCGCAAACAGCTCTTTGTAACTGGCGCAGGGTCTTCTGGGATGATGTCCACATAGATGAACTTGAAGGAGCCCACTTTGTTGTTTAGCAGGCCTGTCCACGTGCCTGCAGGGGCCTTTGCAATGATGTGGATGACATCCCCTTTCTATGCCAAATGCAAAATGACATCTTTTAGTCACATCCGTTCTGATCTGCCTCTGGGTGAGATCTAGCATGAATGCTCAATCCTACAGTAACATAAGTATTGGTATGAGCTTAGCCTTTGTCCACTTCCCTCAGAGCGGAGGATAGATGTGGTACTTCTGTCACATATTTATTTATTTATTATTTAATTTATATCCCTTCCTTCCTCCAAGCAGGAGCCCAGGGTGGCATATAGGAATGTTACTGTTGAGTTGCTGTCTTTAGCACCGAGTAGTGATCAGCCTGGATCTACCTTATGCTGGATGACTCCCCCTGAAAACTAGTCCAGCTTAACAATGGTGCAGGGAGCTCATCCCTCACTGTCCCCTATCTCCGTTCTATAGGCACCGGTACTGTGCCTGTTGCACAGAGATAGGGAACGTGGGGCCTTCTATGTGATGAAGATGTTGGACTCCAACTCCCATCAGGCCTAGCCAGCATGTCCCATAGTCAGGGATGATGGGAATTGCAGTCCGGCAATATCTGGAGGGCCACAAATTCTCTATTACTGCTAGGGCAGGTAAGACTATGTTTTCAAGCTTTATGGCCAAGGCTAGTCGCATGTGTTGTTAGGCTGAAGCAGAGAACCCTTGGGCCCAGGGGTCAAATGTGGCTGTCCAGGCTTCTCTGTCTGGCCCTCAAAACTCTCTCTAGGCCTCACCTCTTGCTATCCCTGCTTTATCGTGAGTGCTTTTGCCTGCCTGAAAAACGGGGAGTGCGTACACACCATCCATTTAAAGCATGACTTCTCCCAAAGAATCCTGGGAACTGTACTTCTGTGAGGGGTAAACTACTGCCCCCAGTAGTTTGCCTGGACAATTATAATGCAAAAAGGAAATGAAAACCCGTTTCAACTTTGCTGTGCTCCTCAGCGTAGGTGCTTTGTTTTGATTTTTTTTTTAGTGGGCAGGCGCTCTTATGCCCCATTGCCTGCTCCCTCGCTCTCTCTGCGGCCCACAAAAGCTGCCTACGTTGCCTTTCACTCACTCCCCCTTCTAATCTGTTTCATATAGTTTCTTCTCAAGTGCACCCCAGCTCTCCTGCTGGGAGAGAGGGGGCAATTGACAAGAAACAATGAAACTGACCAAAAAAAAAACCCTTTATCCATTAGCAATATCTACACTCAGGAAGAAGTAAACATGTAAAATTGGGGGCGGGGCCACAATGAAACTACAATACTAAACCTTTCCAGAGGAACACCTACTTCTGTGAAAGGGGAACAGAGGATTGGAAGCTACCACTGAGCAAGAAGTGTGGACCTTGAAAAGCTATTGCAATGGTAAAAGCAGCTTCATTAGTACGAAGTTAGGCTCCTGTGTGGATAATAATAATAATAATAATAAAATTTATTTCTAGGCCGCCTATCTGGCCACACAAGTCCCTAGGCTGAAAGAGGGTCCCATGCCTGCTGTTAGGTACAGCTGAGTGGTTTGTGGACAACAGGCAGAACTAACATTTGAGAAATGACAAAGAGGGATTTCTATTCAATTTCCCCCCTCTCATTTGTTATAAGAGTCTAAGTATGGGGAGCCCATGGCCCTCCAGATGTTGCTGGACTATAGCTCCCATCATCCCTGACTAGTGTCCATGCTGTCTGGGGCGGATTTATTTTATTACATTTATATCCCACTTTTCCTCCAAGGAGCTCAAGGTAGTGTGCAAGCAGTTTTCCTCCCCCTGACTTTTGTCCTCACAACAACCCTGTGAGTAGGTTAGGTTTGAGTTGCAGTGACTGGCTCAAGGTCACCCAGTGAGCTTGTGGCCAAGTGGGGTTTTGGTCTCTCAGGTCATAGTCCAGTACTCTTAACCACTGCACCACACTATAGTCCAACAACAGTTGATAAGTTTATAGCCGGTACTATAGAGTCTAAATCAGGTGCGGGGAACCTTTCGCTCTCCAGATGTTGCTGAACTGCATCTCCATCATCCCTTGCCATTAGCCATGCTTTCTGGGGATGAGGGGACTGTAGGTCAGCAACATCGGCAGATCCAAAGGTTTCCCCACATCTGGTGTAAATCCTACAGGGGGGCAGCTTTTTTCATCTGCTGGGAGGATGATGCCACAAAGCCACATGTGCTGATGAATAGTTTGAAGTGGAAGACCTTTTTTGTAGGTTGCCGACAGCCATCTTTGCTAGACCGGGCTGCCTTCCCAGACTCCAAATGGAGAAGTAGTGCAAAGTGTAGCATGGTTAGTTACCCACCTGAAGCTTCAGAGAATCTTTGTCATATGGGCTGGGGATGAAGTCTGTGTGAACTCTGGCTTTTCCACAGAAGGGGCCAACATATGGCACGGGGCCACCCTCTTCTCCCATCTTGCTGTTGCAGCTGCTCCCCATCAGTCTGGGACTGGACAACTTACTCCCTGCAGGAGGAGAGTTTAGGTCAGAAGCAAGAAAGTGTGGGTTGATTTTGCAGGAATTTACAGCTTGTGGACATTGGGCCTCTTTTAGGTTGGGTGCAGGGGAGGCTGTGTGCCTAGTGAACGCAAACTGTCCCCTTTCAGCAGTTTCCCTGAGGGACTAACTTCTTGTGTTTTTTGGAAATCTCTCCAAGGCACATCCCTCAGTCTGGCTGGGTGTGGCTGTAATGCTACACTCCAGCTTATGTGCTCTTCCCCAATTCCTCCAGCCATCTAAATAAATAAATAATCCCTGCACATTGAAAGCTAGTATGTCAAGGAAAAGGTGAGGCTCAAAAGCAATATCTTCTGTACAGAGGGAGGGAGTTGTTGGGCTTTTAGATTTTTTTTTTGCTTTGGGTATGGACTAGCATCCTGCTATGTGAGCTCCAACCCGCAATCTGAAGTGCTGTAACCTAGCCCCAGGTTTACCACCTCTTAGCCTTCATGCTGGGATAGTTGAAGAAGGACCCACTCACCATTTGGTGACTGAGGGCTGCTGGTCTCGTCACTTGCCTCTGGGAAGATGGGGGCTTCGTCTTCAATGGGGCTACTGATGGGAGATGCAGCGTCATCAGCTTCCCCCTGCATTAAGGCAACAAGGCACCATTAATGTCCCTTTGTTCTTGAAGCAGAGACAGAAGGTTGGCTTTTGATTTGCTGTGGGTTCGTCTCCCGACCCCGTTTCTTTGCAGCTTCTTGTTTGATTCTGTTCCTTCTCTGCTCCCCAACTCTGAGGACACCTCTTCCCATTTGAAATTATTGAGTGGCTTTTTTTTTTAGTAACCTGACCCTATGTTAACTATTCTGCTTGGCCGCATCCATCTGCCAAATGTCTTTTCCAGCTGGGTAACCCTTTAACTTAGAGGTGTTGGGGTTGAGTTGGGCCATTGAGTATGCAAAGCACATGTTCTATCAGCATTGAGCTATTCAGGCCCAAACTTGATGTCAGCAGCGCTGTCAAATTTCAGATTCTGGGCTTAATGATATGTGCCCTCTAGAGGGTAAGATGAATTATTTCACTCTTCAAAATACAGTAAGCCAGCTCTCTTGTGTTTGGTTTTGGGCCTGCTCATTCCACTGTGTGGGGCCTTGGATTTCTACCCCAAAGTTCTAACCTAGCTAGTTTAAATGCTAAAAATGTCATTAGCAACTACATCTGTGCATGTAGGTTTTTTAAAAAAACACCTCCCCCAAGCAGGGGCAGGGTATAGTATCTGCTTTACATGCAGAAGGTCCCAAGTTCAGTCCTCGGCATCTCCAGGCAGGGCTGGGACACAGCTCTCTGTTTGAAACCTGGAGATCCACTGCCAGTCAGTGTAGACAATACTGAGCTAGATGGACCAATGCTCTGACTTGGTATAAGCAGGTTCCTATTTCCCTACCTGCATGATGCAGGGAGTTTTAACCAGTTTCTCCCCCTTCCCTGTGTGTGAAACTTCCCTTCCCTAAGCTGCTATTAGTTTCAGAAGGAAAATTCCTGTGCGTACTTTCATGATGGGCTAATAGCAGCTTGTAGGGAGCATTTTTAGCAGGACCACAGTGTGTGTAAAAAAAAAAAGGGAGGGTTAAACCTTTTATCCATATGATCCTCACAAAAAAAATGAGATCTCTGCTCTTGCTGTTGATTTTTAAAAAACAAACGGGTACTAATGACTCATTTAGTGCGGCATCTAGCTTGGTCCTCAGACTTCAGTCTTAATAGTCTTTGGGCAAGCATTTTCAGAGATCTAAAAAAACATATTTATAAGCTACTTAATATCCAAAAAATCTCAAGAGTGGTACAGAAAAGGATAAAGGGTAAACAACACCAACTACCAAAATAGCATAAACTACTGTTCAAACATCACAGTGGCCAAGTAAGAGACAGTGAAATGCATGGCGAACAAGCCACTGTGGAAAGGCTTGGTTGAAAAGTCTTTAGCATGTATGAAAAACATAAGATTGTTGGACTCTTGAGCTGAGGTGCACTGGGCATATGGAAGCAGGTGCCAGCACAGGTCCTGATGGTAGAATTTCACACAAGATGCTGGATTCCAGAACTTGCTTCAGGACTTGGTGTTATCAGGCAGGTGCTGTGGCCTGCGTGTGGACAAGGCGCCCGTTGCTGATCCCTGGAGCTCCCACCGCCATCCTGCTCTGCTGCTGCCATCTGCCTGTTAACCTGCCCTCCAAGCACTGGGGCAGTGAAAAGAACAATCCTCTGCTTGTCTTTTCCTCTCTGTCTGGGCAACAGCCTTGTTCCTCACCTGCTCTGCAAGCGCTCTGGCTGCCGCTTTGCCCATCTTCCTGTTCATGGTGCGGGAGATGACAGCCCTCCATCTCTTGCTCAGCTTTGAGCTGCTGCTTCGGCCTGAGTCATCTGGGCTGGGCAGAGAGTCTGCCTGACTGCTTTCAGGGACCTGTGTAGAGAGGTAACAAATTGGGAGGAGCTGGCCTTTTGGAAAGGAGGACGCCTTCAAGTTGGACGTGGGATGAGATGAACCAAACCTTCCATACATCCCCAGCATCAGATGTGCGGAAGTCGGTCTTTTGAAACAGACCAGGTAATGGTAAGAAGGGTTCCATCAAAGAAGAGAACCTTCACAAGGCCATTGGTGAGCTGTGGATATTGAGATAGAACACTGTCCCCCTCTAGATGTCCTTTTTATTGTGCATTCATGCTGATCTATGTTCACGATGCTATTGGGACAGTCATACGTGATCCCACTTTCAATACTGTCTGCACCTGCAAATGTTTTGGGGTGGACATGCTGCTTTTCCCCCATTCAGTGCATACCTTTTTATACCACAAGTGTTCTGGTTCATTCTTGCCCTGCTTTTGTTGTGCTATAACCTCTCCAGAGAACAGTAATGTGGTAGCACTGGGGAAGCATCACAGAACAGCTAGTAAATCCACCATTAATGCACTATTAGTGTGCCAAGAATATGTTGCAGAATACACCTGCAATAAACACCAAGACAGCAATGGGGAACCTGTGGCCCTCTGGATGTTGTCTGGACCGCACCTCCCTTCAACCCTGGCCATTGGGCATACTGGCTAGGACTGATGGGAGCTGGAGTCCAAACAGCATCTGGAGGGTCCATGTTCCCCACCCCTGGGCGAAGCTCATGTGTGCTGCTTCCACAGTTGGAGACGGTACACTTCTGAATACCAGTTGCTAGAAACCACAGGAGGAGAGAGTGCTGTTGTGCTCAGGTCCTGCTTGTGGGCTTCCCATAGGCATCTGGTTGGCCACTGTGAGGATGCTGGATTAGGCGCATTTAAAGCATGTGGCTTCTCCCAAAGAATCCTGGAGCTTGTAGCTTTGTCGGGGTAAACTACCATTCCCAGGGTTTGTGGTGAGGGGACCAATATGTTTTAAACATATGATGTGTATGTCACAAAATCGTGATGTTAGCAATGTATCTGTGCAGATGATTCGGGGGAGTAGCAGTAGGAGCCCAAGGCAGGTTTGAGAGGGGCTGGATTCACCCATACCCTGGTCCCTGTGTACGGTCAGAAGTTACACGAGACCATTGCCTTGCTGAACCTGGTGGTCAGTGCCTGGACGGGTGACTGGGAACCACATGTATGCTGCCCTGGGTTGCATGGTGGAAAAAAGGCAGGATATAAATGTAAGAAAATAAATGACTAGATAGATTAAACAATAAGCCTGGGCACAGCTGGATGCTCTGAGATTATGGGGGTGTGTGTACTTACCTCCTCCTCCAGGTTGAATTCCTTTTCGCTTGTCATAGGGGAGCTGGGTTTGAACTTGGCAAAGTCCTTGAAGCTGCCAGACCGCTGCAGGGACAGCTAATGGGAGGAGCACAAGAGACCCGTGTGGGTGGTTGCAGCAGCAGGTAAATACAAAAGAGCCACCAGTGCCCACTGGCAACTAGGGACCTGTCGGGCTCAGCCTCCTAGTTCTCATGCAGGGAAGGGCCAGAGGTGAGTGGTAGAGCATCTGCTCTGCACGCAGACGGTGCCAGGCTCAATCTCTGGGCAGGGCTAGGAAAAGACTCCGTGCCTGAAACCCTGGAGAGCTGCTGCCAGTCAGTGTAGACAGTACTGAGCTAGATGGACCAAGGGTCTGACTCATTATAACACAGGCTCTTGTAACTAATCCTGCAGTCAAGCTCAAGCCAGTGTGACTGAAAAAATGACATATCCTTTCCATTTATCCCGGCCTCTTGATTTCCTGTCATTCCTCTTGTGTCTGCTGTGTTGAATTTTTAGATTTGAAGCTTGTGGGGCAGAGAACTGGCCTCTTATGCAGCACCATGGATATTGATGGCACTAATTTCATCAGCCTTTGCCAACCTGGTGCCCCTAGCGGTTCTGGACTACAACTCCCATCAGTCCAGAACTGCTGGAGGGTACCGGGTTGGTGAAGGCTGTGTCGTAAAATCCTTTCCCTTATCAACTTTTATCATAGAAGCAGTGTGCTTCCAGATACCAGTTGCTGGAAACTGGAGGGGGCATCTGGTTGGCCACTGTCAGGTGTTGGACTAGATAGGCCACTGGCCTGATCCTGCAGGCTCTTCTTATTTTAATAGCTAAGCTAACAGTGTGGTGTAGTGGTTAAGGTGTTGGACTACGACCTTCAAATCCCCACATAGCCATGAAGCTCACTGGGTAACCTTGGGCCAATCACTGCCTCTCAGCCTCATGAAAACCCTATTCATAGGGTGGCCCTAAGTCGGGATCGACTTGAAGGCGCAGTACGGTATATTTACATTTTAAGCTAACATAGGGGATGATCTGGCAATTCGGAACCGTGGAGAGGTAGCTGCTTATCGAAGAAGGAAGTAGGCCTCTCTAAGGAAGCATGAATTGTTATTGGGGAAAGGGAAGCTCCTCATCAACACTCCTCAAAATCTGCCTGCACGTTTTGATAGACACAACAACAGGTCGATGTCCAATTCAGTACAATGTTAGCATCATGATTCCCCTGTCCGTGCGTTATTAACGCCTTGCTCTGGAGCAGTGGGCGCTGCCCGCCATCGGAGACGGGAAACTTGAATTGCACAGGGAAGAATCGCCAGCCTAAAAGTCAACCTAGCCCTTTCGCCCCTCCGCGTGCTTTTTTTTTCTTCATAAGGCTGCTCAAAAACCGACACCTAGTTAGATCGGCGGTAGAGGGAGGAAGTGGGTTAGTACCACGTGACCAACAGCAAGTGCGCCTCTTGAAGCCGCAACACATGGAAGAGAGCGCGGCAAAGGCCGGGGAGGCTTCCGAACAGAGAAGCCGCTGAAGGCAGAAGAGAGCGTCTTGCAACCTTACGCGTGCGCATTTAAGGTCTGGACTTGCAAACGCATGTAAATCGGAATGCACACCTCAGGGCATTTTGCACAGCGGGAGGGGGAGAACTGGCACATTGCAGAGTAGCCCGCACCAGATCCACACAGTCCCGAGCCCAGACTGCTCTCAGTTCACACAGATACAAAAACGTATCATTGCAATGCCCTCCCCCCCACCGCGCCACAACTTCCTTGGGGGAAAAGGAACTACAGCCCATAACACCCAACACGTACACTCATCTCTGCGCTTTGTTGGTTACCCTTCTGGAAGCTCGTTGCAGCTCAGTCCGCGTGCAGTTTGCAGCAACGCTGTGCAAAACTGGGGGACTAATTTGCTCGGAGGATCCCAGGTGGAGCGGCCGCAATGGAAGCGTACAAGGACAGCTATTAGTCTGCTCGCAGAGTATGTTGGTTGAACTGTAGCTTGAGATTTCACGGGCCGCAGCCTGTGCTTCATCAGATGCATTGAGAGGGCCGAGATGGAAGCATCTGATGAGGGACGCTGTTGCCTAGCAAAGCTCAGCCCCTACTAAGAAACCTGCCAGTCTCTAAAATGGGTGATGCTCTGTTGGAATTTGCGCCATTATCATCGTGGGGTCTTGGAAGAGAGAGGAGTGTATGAAGTAGGGAGGCTACAGGAAGAGATGGAGAGAGGGAGCAGTATCCTCCAAACTTAGAATGAGAAGAAACTAGGGCTGCAACATTAAATGTATTAATCCATGAGGGGGGAAAATGCCCAGCGATCAACCAGGCAGCAGACTGATACGTTTTTTATGCGACTGCATACAAAAACTGCAGATAACAAAACCATTTCCCTCGTTTCATTCATAGAATGTAAGCATCTCCTGATGCAAACTACAGCACATCTGTATAGTTTAAATCTGGGGAAGACCGTGCCTGTAGCTCTAGGGCAGAGAGTCTGATCCTAGGTTCAATCCCCGGCATCTCCAGGTAGAGCTGAAAGAGACCCCTGCCTGAAACCCTGGACAGCCGCTGCCAGTCAGTGTTGACAATACTGAGCTGGATGGACCCAATGGTCAGTACAAGGGCAGCATCTTATGTTCCTAAAACAGGCTTGTTGCTTCATTAACATTTTTTTGCTGTGTGTAAATTTGATAGATTAACAAATAAAACTCATGTGATTAATTCATTAACATTTATTTAATTGGCCTGAGCCCTAGAAGAAAGAGCATGCCCTGGGAAAGCAAAGTGGGCACAGAACACAGACCTTTTAAGGTTCTGCTTCTTCCAGTGCTGTGAATCTGGGATACAGATAAAGTCCCCTCCCCCCCCTGTATAAGTACTATGCTCTTATCAGCTGCAGTTTTCCATGGTGTGGAGATGCAATAGGAGGAAGTGTCCCTGTTGACTTTCTGCCTGTTGTACCACTTAAACTAGCACAAGCTTAGAGCCAGCAAACACACAGAAATGAACAGACATGCATTGAATCACAGGGGTGCCTGCTGATGCAAATGGACCTCAAAAAGGTGGGGTGGGGGATCTGTGGCCTTCCAGATGTTGGACTACAACTCCTATCATCCCTGATCACAGGCCATGCTGGTTTGGTCTGATGGAGTTGAAGTCCAATAACATCTGGAGGGCCACAGGTCCCCCCATCCCTGTCTTAGCTGCCCTAACCTATGTAACAGGTGGGTTGTAAGAATGAAAAGGAAGCTGGGAGAGAGCCATGTAGACCTCAAGCTCCTTGGAGGAAAGGCAGGATGTCAATGCAGTAAAGAAATGCAGACTGGGGCTGATGGGAGTTGGGGTCCAGCAATGTCTGGAGGGCCACAGCTTCCCTAGCCCTGCCTATAAAGCAAGCTAGCCAACTCATCTAAAAGCATCTGCTTGAGACGCTTTACTGCTACCGATAGCTGTGATGATGCACCATTCTGGGATTGCTTTTTGGAAAGTCTTTGCAGGGCTGTAAACTGTCCTGGAATGCATCTCTTTAAGATTGCACCACCCAGAGCCACTGGTGTGGCATTCCCCATCCCTGCCCCCAGCAAAGGCAATATTGCTGCCCCAAGAGACCACTTGGGATGCTGGGGCCAGCTCTGCCTAATGTAGCATGACCGCAAAGATACCTAAGGCAGCTTGCAGTGTGGCCGGTGCCAGGCAGTGCTTGGATTCCTGGAGAAAGGGAGTGTGGCCCCCTAAGGAAAACTGCACACCCGAAGCGGAGGCTGGTATATTAGAGCTAATGGAGCACTGCCCCACCAACCTCATTCTGTCCCCAACCAGTCCCTACCTGTCTGCCATCTTACTGGCACTGCAAGTGGTATTGCCGCCAGCTTCTTCCTCCTTAGTCTCAGCAAGGAGGACGGGCAAAACTAGAATTCAAATCAAAAATCCAAATGTGCCCACGGGCAGCGGTGGCTGCTCCATTAGGACAAATGGGTCACTGCCCCACCAACCTCAGCCAGCCCCCATCCACCTGCCTTCTTACTCACAACCAGTTCAAGAGGTGGTTGCCCTGGCTGTAGGCTTCCTCCTCTTCCTTTGTCTCAGTGTTGCCCTTATAGAACTCCACAGGGAGAAGGATGAGGACAAAACTAGAATTCACTGGCTTTGCCTCTCATTGGCTGTGGCTCCACCTACTGTTGGGTTCCTTGCCTCCCGCCCTACCTGTCCCAGTGGGCAGCAGCCACCACTGATAATCCAAACCTGTGACTGACAGATGATGTTCCCCTCCCCATCGCCTTCAAAAAACAGTAGGTACAAGGGGCTGACACAACAGAAAAGCGGTCCAGGCCCTGGTCCTCTCTGACCCCCTTGTAATGCAAGCACTGCTATTGTGACCTTGCTATCAGATTGCTTTCCAGAGCAGAGACTCTGGGAAGAGGCAAGGGCCTGATCCCTGGCTCCCCTGCAACTCACCTTCCTCTTTTGCACTGGATCCTTCTCGCTAGCATTGGATGGCTTCCGGCGCAACATGGTGCTCTCTCCAGAGAGTGCATCTATCGACAGACAAAGCAAAAGAATAAGCCAGAGAGAGAGGGAGAGAGGGCAGGCGAGCATAAGCAGCGGCAGAAGCCAGGAAACACGCAGGAAATCACTGTATCACATGAGCCCCTTTCTCAGCAACTGAGCCTCCCGTAGCAGAAGCCGGGGCCCAGCCCTGTGTTTGCACATTTGCACAGGAAGGAAGTGGCAACTTACATGTTCATACAGACTTCTCTGCCTGAGAGCAAGAGGTAGATGCCTGTCTGTGAACGAGAGACTCACAAGGCACTACTTCCCCTGGAAAAAAAACCAAGGATAGGACCCCTGCCTTAGTGGTGGTACATGTGTATATGTGTGTACACATATCTGAGTGTGTGTATATATATAGGCAATTGTGGGGAACCTGTGACCCCCCCCCCATATGTTGTTGCACTACAACTCCCATCATCCCTGGCCGATAGCCATGCTTACCCAGGGCTGAGGGGAGTTTTAGTTCAGTAACATCTGGCCTGCTGTAAGGGATTCAATGGGGCAGTGTATGTGGTTCTTCCTCCCTCTTGAAGGATAGGCTAAGAGCGAGTGACTAGCTGAAAGTGGTCACCTAGTGAACATCATGGCTGAGTAGGGATTTGAACTGCAGGATAGTGAGAGAACATAGAATGCTAACTTTGCAGGCATTAAAAGCAACAGAGCATTTATTGGGTAAATAGTGATGCCAATTTCAGAAAGTTTGCATATAATTTCAGAGCATGGTTTTGCACTGACGGAACACTGCATCTTGACACAAATTCCATTCTGAGCAGGGCCCCTCAAGACATACTTTTTATTCCACATTTGTGATGATTTGTGCTATGATGGTCACACACAATCCTGTTTTCAATGTAGTTTGCGCCTGCAGAAGTTTTGGGGTGGTCAAACTGCTTCGTTTCCGAACAGTGCATATCCTGTAACTTTCTGAACTCCCATAACTTTTTATAACACAAATGTTCTGGTGTCTGTCTGTCCCACTTTTCTTGCGCTATAGACCCTCCAGACAGCAATTATTATCACATCCACACCATACATTTAAAGCACTCTTCTACCACCTTAACAGTCATGGCTTCCCCCAAAGAATCCTGGGAACTGTAGTTTGTTGAAGGTGCTGAAAGTTGCTAGGAGCTCCCTCTTCCCCTCACAGAGCTACAATTCACAGAGTGGATTAACCATCAGTCCCTCTTCCCAAAGAACTCTGTGAGAGGAATAAGGATCTCTTAGCACCCTTCACAAACTACAGTTCCCATATTTCTTTGGGGGAAACCATGACAAAGTGGCATAATAGTGCTTTAAATCTATGTGGTAATATTGGGGATGCAACGCAGAATATGCTGAAGCAGAAGAAATCTACCACTAATGCACTATGTTGCATGTTGCCAAAAGTACCTGCAATAAAACACCAGTTTGGAGGAGCCCTTTGGTAGCAACCCTGGGCAAACATTACCCAGCACAATAATATACACAGCCCTGTACTAGTGTTCATTTTGTGTGTGTTATGTGCTCTTATCTCTCAGCTGCTCTTGCAGCCACCTTATTTTGGCCCACAATGAATCTCCCCCACAGAAGATTAACATGGCCTTGGTGATTTGAAGCAATGAGCTGAAAGCAATAAAGAAGAAATCCAACAAAGTGGATGAATAATACTCTGGTGCTGAAAGCAGAAGATAAATGTCTAAATAAAACCAGAGGTGAGGGAGAAACTGACTACACTTCCAGCACTACCGAGGAGGATCCAGGCACGCACGGTTTATAAAGGGCCACAAACTCAGCATGCATAATAGGTTTGTGCAGCATGTTTAATCCAGCCTCACGCAAAGTCAAGAATGAAGGACACTGCTCATGCTTACAGATCATGGGATCATTTGGACTTCATAAAAAAGAGCATAGGATTTTTTCTATGATGCATCCAAGCATGGCCCAGCTGCATGACCTAGTATACTGTTCTTCAACCTTGGGTCCCCAAATGTTGTTGGATTACAACTCCCATCAACCCCAGACAGCATGGTCAATGGTCAGGGATGATGGGAGTTGCAGTCAATCAACATCTGGGGACACAAGGTGGAAGAACAGTGATCTAGTAGATTCTGCCCCCATGAAATACATATGAAGTTGACACTTTGGCTGCTTCCATGTTGGGCATTTACTGTGGAATTTTATGCTTTGTTCACTCACTTTTAATGGGGCACCTGCATGGAATCATGTTCAAAACATGCCCCTCTCGTGTTTTCCCTGTTTACCATCACCACCCAGTGCTCACAAAATCTGACTTTTAAAATGTAGTGGAACAGTTGTGCATTCCCCCCAGGTGTAGATGGTCTACTGTATATAGATTGCTCTAGCCATTTCCTTCTGTATGATCCATCTCTCTTCTCTTGGAACCAACTCTAACCCTTCACTTCCTAAACAGCATTGTTTTTATATTTGTTTCTTTTCTCTCTCCCCGCTTCTCCAATTGCAGCAGGGTTGGGATCCTGATCAGAAGTGCAGTGAGGGGGAAGTGGGTATTTAACCCCTTCCCCCCCACACACCATCACGGTCCCAATGAAAATTGTCCTTCCCAAAACATTTGGGGCTACGGAAAGTGGGACTGTCTACCTGGCTATGGAATGTTATTTAGATTCCAGCAGTCTGGAAGCAGAGTTGCCATTTGACTTGTGGCTTAAAGCAGAACACAGTGACTGGATGTTGCTCAGTACCTACATCTGGCAGCACCCTATGTGACAAACCGTTAGCCCACATAGCCTCATACTGTCTACTCTGATAACAGCTCTTCATAGTCTTTCTGAGCCCTGATACTTCAGTCTGTGGAGATGCTGGGGATTGAATCAGGGACCTTCTATCATGGAACTATCATACCAGGAGTTGTTTTATACTGAGCCAAAAAAGAGGGTACTGTAACCAAGTTTGAAAACATGATACATTTGTAGAAGCAACAGAAGTGTCATTCCATTAGGGTTTGGTATATAATCTGCAAGGCATACTATAAATATATAAAATAATATGTAACCAGATAATGACAATCAAGCATCCCAAATGCACTTGTTTAGATTTCAGAGAGAGAGAGAGAGAGAGAGAGAGAGATGTGTTTATATTATGCTTCTTTTTCACATGGGAGGAATAGGAGCATGACATTTACACAAACAGTTATCCAATTTGAACTGTTTGATAACTGAACACAACACATTTTGGAATATCGATGATGCTCATGATCTGGTGACATATAATTACTTTCATATGCATATTTTTATTCAGTATGTCTTCCAGATACATATTAAAGCGTCTACACACTTTTTGTGTTGTGTTTTGTTTTTTGGTTGTCCATCTAAGGTTCCCCCAGATGACTTGTGTATTGAGCATTCATTCTGATTTGCTTGCAGAAAGCTTATGCGGAGATTAGATTATATAAATTCGTTATTGAGCATTCGTTCTGATTTGTTTGCAGGCAAGAGTGTCCACTGAAATATTTCTAGGGTGAGTGTGGGGCAAGGTCTATCAATGGTTACTATTGCACTTTCATCGCACAAACCTAAAGTTCTGGTATATACTTGAATGCCTCCAGCAAAGGTGTAACATTTTGGAAGTACCCCGTACTACACGAATTAGCAGTAGTTCTCTGTGTTGTCCTGCAGAGGTTTGGCTGAGCCCTGTAACTTGAGGTGTTTTAAGTGGAAATGCCAGAGACTGAACTTGGGACTTTTTGCATTCAAAGCATGTGCTCTACCATTGGATATTACTAAGCAGGTCCTTTTTTAGAGTGGCCAAGTTGCCCCAGGTCTCACATATGGAGGGGGCCACATCAACATTGGAAAAAAGGTCTATGTTGCAGTGTTTCAAATGATCAAATCCTTTCCATTTCAAGGCAGAAATCTTGCTGAATAGAAATGGAAGTCCAGCACCAATAGAAATTTCAGTGCTTTGGGTTGGTCCAGCCTTTCAGTTACTAGGCCATTTTTTCAGTGCAGCGATCTGATCTTGTTCTCTTGCTGTTTGTCCTGCAAATTTCATCAATGCATAGTCTGTTAATTCCTTTCCTCTTTGACCCCAGCAGCTTGGCCTGGTTAGAGGGCAGGGTGGTGGAGCTATCACCAGAACAAATGGTAGCAAGAAATATTTTTGCAGCCTTCTCCAATCTGGTGCTCTCCAGATGCCATTGGACTACAACTCCCAGCAGTCCTAGCCAGCATGGCCAATGGTCAGGGATGGTGGGAGTTGTAATCTAAAACTTCTGGAGGACACTAGGTAGGGGTAGCCACAGGCTTTATCTTTGGATTTGATGTTTAATATTCATTGATGAAACATAATAAAGAGGCTCCCATATGCAGATGAAATGCCAACTCAAGTGAATCCAGTACATCCCACCCCCCTTTTTCCAGGTTTTTAAATATAATATACTGCTGTAGTAAATGCCGATGTCAAATGCAGATTCCCTGCCCCCCTCCATGTGTGAAAATATTACATGCACATATGGTTTCTCTTTTCCTAACAAGGAAAAACGCCACTGACACAGGATGCAGCAGGAATGAAGGAGCGCCTCAAATGAACATTCAGACATGGGCATCTCAGGGTTTGTTTGTTTTTAAAGGGCCTAATTTATTTATTTATTGCATTTACATCCCATCTTTTCTGCAAGGAACTCAAGGTGGCATACATGGTTCTCCCTCTCCTCATTTAATCCTTACAACAACCCTGCAAGGGTAGTTAGACTGAGAGGCAGTGACTGGCCCAAGGTCACTTAGTGAGCTTCATGGTCAAGCAGAGATTCGAACCCCAGTCCAACACTCTAACCACTACACCACCCTGGCTCTCAGTGGGGGCCTGCAGATTAAGGACTGAGGAGGATCAGCAGTGAGAGGCAGGAAAATACCCAGACCCAGTCCTAGGCCCCAGGCAGGACCGTAGAAGCCAGGCTGCTGATAGCCAAGGTACTCAGGGATGCTGTCAGCAGGAAGGTACAGGAAAGAGGCTGCGTGTTCTTCTGCAGCCACAGGTACTCCTCATCCAGGTTGTGTCGCTGTAGCTCAGGGCCAATGCGCTGACGGATAGCCTCATAGTACCTGTTGATGTACTGGATCTGCAAAGAGAGAGAGAGGAAGAGGTAGCAGCTCTGTGAGGTGGTAGGTTCTCCCTCGCTGCCCTACCCTGCTGTCGTTGCCCACCCAGTTTGCACTGACGATTTTATTCGGTCTGCAATTTTAAGCAAACTGACTTAATTTGTGCACTTCCCAGCTCATTCTTTATTGAAAGTGCTTTATTGGAGTTTAATACTATATGATCGTATGGTTGTAATAACCTGACCTGGGACCTTGCGGTGGAGGGTGGGTAAGAAATCTCTGAATGAATTAATTATACAGAAATATATAGAAAGGAACACAGTTCTCCTTTAGCTTTCACACTTCTCCAAATTTTGCAGTTCTTGGCTCATAAAAAAGCATATTGTTGCTTGAAGTGCATACAAAAGTGAATATTTTAGGATAACGGGTCTACAGAATGAATGCTTCAGGGCAAATGTGTACAAAAGTTCATATTTTAGGATAAGGCACCTACAATAATAATGTTAATTTTTGTTTTTGTTGTTTAAATTGTGGAGAATGAACTACTGAATGAACCAGAAATGGCTGGCTCTGACTGTCCCTGGCTTGCACACACCTGCTCCTGAGACAGGAGGTTCACATCGATGAGGTTCCGGTCGTACGGCACCAGCGACACTGTCTCAAAAGTCAGGTAGGGTTCTTCAGTCACACCGTACTGTGGCAGACAAAGAGAGAGAGGAAGGCTCACATTTGTTATTATTATTATTTATTAAATTTATAGCCCACCTTTCCTCCCAAAGGAGCCCAGGGCAGCAAACACACAAACGATAACCCAAATGAAATACCTAAAAACACCTAGAAATAATTCCAATATTGATGCAGACTGGGAAATATCTCTGCTTAAAAGGCTTTTTGGAAGGCTTTTTGGAGGAAGCGGTATACCAATTTTGTGAGGCCTGGTTTGACATGCACATTCTTTTTTCACTTCGTGGCTGCAGCATCAAGAGATGACTTGAACGTGTGAACAAGCCAAAAACTCCACTGTTAAATCCGTTGTACCTTCTCAGAGGCAAGGCTGTTTCAGAGCCAAACGAGACATGACATTCAGTGCATCGTTACAAACCACCTCTGTGTTTCTTACATAAGAACACAGGAACATGCCTTATACTGAGTCAGACCATTGGTCCATCTAGCTCAGTTCTGTCTACACTGACTGACAGTGGCTCTCCAGGGTTTCAGGAGTCTTTCCCAGCTCTACCTGGAGATGCCAGGGATTGAGCTTGGGACCTTCTGCATGCAAAGCAGATGCTCTACCACTGTCCTCTGGCCCTTCCCACAATTAGTTAGCTTTTTAAAAAGCAAGCATGGGGGAATTTTCATCTGGATCATAGCACATATGGAGGGTAAGTTTGACCTCACTTCCTTGCATACTTCCTTGCATTCTTTGGTCCTGATGAAAAGCACAGACCTCTGTACTTCTTTTTCTTCTTTTTAAATACAGAACACAGACATGGTTTGTCATGACATCTTTAGGGTTGAATCTAATTTGGTCCTCAATGAAGTTCATTCACACGTTAAACAGACAGCCATCCAGTTTATAGGCTGAAAAAATCAAATGATGGCCATGCATGAGTGGATTGTTTCTGGGGAAATCCCCCTTCTCCTGCATCATCCTACAGGTGACACATGCTACCTACCTTTGCCAGGGATATTGTGTTGTAACTAGGGATGGAGAAGAATATCAGCTAAATCGGACTTAGTACTGGATTCCAACTGAATTCGACATCCTGCTATCTTTTTGGACTGGCACTGATTTCTTGCAGCAGGCTGCAGCTGTAATCGGCACAAGGGTTTTTTCCCCAATTTTTTCCTCCAATTTTATGTAATTATCTTCGTAATTTCCTCTAAATTGATGCATTTGTAACAGTGATAAAGGTGTGATAAATAGGAAAAAACAAACCACATGGAATACCGTGATCATTTACATAGGCTTTTACGTTAAAAATTACACAATTTTTTTCGCAACCAAAAAACAACAACAGCTGATCAAATTGGCAAGTGCCACAGCAAGCGGGAACAAAAAAAGGATGGATTAGGATTAAACAACAGACTATCAGAATACAAGCGGATTGGAACTAGGCAGAGAACCCCATCCGTAATTGTAACAGGGATGGGGGACCTGTAGCCCTCTGGAGGTTGCTGGACTACAACTCCCATCAGCCCCAGCCAGCCTTTTTTATACCACTCTTCTGGATTCTTATACCACTCTTCTGCCAAAAAAAGGATCCCTTACTTATAATAGTTCCCTGTCTCCTCTTTCTATGCAATTGGCCCTAGATGAGGGACTGCAGGCACTGCACACAAAAGTCAATGTCAAAGCTCCTTTCTTTGAATATGCAGAAAGGCCTTTAGAAAGGCAAACAGGAATGAAAGAAACTTTGGGGGGGGATACTCTAAGATCCACACAGTGTACCCACCAACATTTAAAGCACGTGGCGTCCCCCAGAGAAACCTGGGAACTAGTTTTCCCTTCACGGAGTGACAATTCCCATCACCCTTTTTAAAAAAACTACAGCTCCCAGGATTTTTTGACAGGGGGAAGAATCAGCTTTAAACTTATTTTTTATTTAATAAAATGTATATACCACTTGAGTGTAACAAATCCTCCATGTGGCTTATAAGAAATATTAAAAATGAAAACAGTTAAAAACATTTTAAAGACAATTACAATCAGCAGTACGGGAAAAGGTATTTAAACACATCAGCAGCTACGTGTCTGGATAGTGCTTTAAATGTATGGTGTCATGTTTGCAGCCTTGGTCTTTATGTTGCAGAATCTCTACCTGTTCAAGGTTATATCTTTCAGTTTGCACCCACAATGTCCCTAAGCCTGTGCAAAGCATACCGCCCATTGGTGGACAGGACACTGTGGATGGACCAATCAAAGGTGGAGAAGGAGCATCACCTTGGTCTTTGCTTTCACCACAAGTGCGACGTCCTCAAGGCGGATCCCAAACTCACCATCCTTGTAATAACCTGGCTCTGGAAAGAGGGACAAAGCGGAAGGACAGGAGAAAGACGTCAGAGAGTGCTTCTATGCCCCCCTCCCGACACCTGGCAAGCTTTTTTTGTTCCCTGCTCCAACAACTGAGGTTATTTGTCTCAATGAGACCTTCTTTATCAATGCAAATTCCTGGAGCAGGGGCATTGGGGCAGGAGGCAGATCTGACCAAGCAGGCTCTGAGCCCCAAACGCGGCAATAAATATGTTAGACCGAAATCGTGAACACATTTACTTCTGGTAAAAGTGCACATTATTACGCCGTTTGTCTTTTCAAGCATCACGAGACTCTCAGTTCTGCTTGCGGTAGCAGACTAATCCGATGAGGAAGGGCCATAACTCAGTGCTAGAGCATCTGCTTTGCATGCAGAAAGTCCCAAGTTCAATCCCCAGCATCTCCAGGTAGGGCTGGGAGAGACCTCAGTCTGGAACCCTGGAGAGTCACTGCCAGTCAGTGTACACAGTACTGAGCTAAAAGGACCAAACAATGCTCTGACTCAGTATAAGGCAGCTTTCTATGTTCCTATGGCTAGAGAGCCAGTGTAGTGTAGCGGTTAAAGTGTTGGACTAGGACCTGGGAGACCAGGGTTCAAATCCCCGATCGGCCATGAAGCTCACTGGGTGACCATGGGCCAGTCACTGCCTCTCAGCCTAACCTGCCTCACAGGGTTGTTATGAGGATAACATGGGGGAGGGGGGAGAGAGCCATGTCTGTATGCCACCTTGAGCTCCCTAGAGGAAAGGTGGGACATAACATGTAATAATAAATAAATATGACTACTCCTCTAGCGGGATGAAGGAAGCTTCTAGCAATTCCCAGACTTGGGGGTAGGGGGTGGGGAGGGCTCCAGCCTCTGGCTGAGGAGCAAAGCTTGGTGGCATCAGGGCCGGAGGAGATCGTGTGGCACTTACCGATGGAGGTGAACATGCCTTCTCTCAAGGGCAAGTTGTTGGTTTGGAAGCCCACAGGCCCTAGAGTGAGATTGATGGTAAATTATTGCTGTTACCAGAACCGGCCCAAGAAATATTTCTCCCCCAACAAACTCTGTTGCTAAATCTGAGAGCAAGACTCCCACATCCTATGTGGCAATGCAGGGGATCAAATGGTGCACTGCTGTTTCTTTTTTCTTTTCTTTTTTTAATAAAATAAAAATCAATATAATCCAAAAGAATACAAAGATTTCCTGTTCCCTACCCCCTTAATCCAAATATTACAGCCATGGTATTGTCAGAATTAATTACAATATTCTATAATGTATCCGTTGAGCACAACTTAAAATCCATCACTGAACTCAATAATATAACTTTAAGTCAACCTAAGCTAACCATACTGGTGGCATTCCTTTGTTATTGCGTTCATCACTGGTATATTCGATAAGCCAATGCCAGTCTGTAGGAAATAAATCCTTCTTTTTCTTACCCTTCGCCAATCTCATTGTATTGGTTAGTTTTTCTAAAACCAAAATTTCTTAAACCAAACATCAAGGGTAGGCCCCTTTAATATATTTCCAAAATTGGGCTATTACCAGCCTCACTGCTATAAGTAAAAAACTGATTCAAGACTAAAGCTGCAATCCAATACACACTTACCTGAGAGTAAGTTCCATTGAACCCAATAAAGCTTACTTCTGAGTAGACCTATGTTGGATTGCACTGTTAAACTGTACATCCTTATTTCCCCCAAAAAACCAAATTCATTAAGGCTAACTCAGGTGATTTATTTACACATTGACCTGTAATCTTAGATATTTCAGCAAACGCTGCCTCTAAAAATACTACTGCTTTATTACAATGCCATCACATGCCCCTCCAGCACCTGGGGGAGTGATTTGATGTGATCTGTGAGAAGCATAAAGGAGTCAAATACCACTTTTGAAAGATTGTGTCGTTTCTCTGATGGAAGCTGAGGCAGGGGAGAATGGAAACCGATTCCATACAGAAACCTCTGTGTCAGTTTTCCCCAACCTTTGGGATGCTGTTGGACTACAACTCCCATCAGCCCCAGCCAGCGTGGCCAATGGTCAGGGATGATGGGAATTATAGTCCAGGCTGCTCTATGTCAATAGTCCAATCCTGGTCCCATGTCACTCCATCCCTGTATTTGATCCTGGGTCAGCAGCGAGTCGCAATGTATACATTCTAGGTATCCATATCAAAAGAGCAAAGAAAAATTTCAAAAGGGGTGAGCAACCAAAGTGCCTGCTCTTTTATTTGTAGTCTCCTAATAAAATCCCCAGTTCGGTATCATGCTAACCATGTAATATCTGTACCCCGAAGCTGCTTCCTCCACATATCTCTGGAACAGGTTGGCCATTAAGATAAAAGTCCTGTAGCTTATAGAAGCATTGCTGTCTCATTGGCACACCTGAAGGCTTGCCACTTCACATGACCACAGAAGCAATAGGTAGGAAGCTGCCTTATACTGAGTCAGACCATTGGTTCATATAGCTCAGTATTGTCCACTATGACTGGCAGTGTCTCTGCAGGGTTTCAGGCAGAGGACAGTCCCAGCCCTATCTACAGTAGGGGTGGGGTAGAATATCTGCTAAATCGAACTTAGAACCGGATTCTGACTGAATCCGACAGTCTGCTGTCTTTTCAGACCCGCACTGATTTCTTGCAGCAGACCACAGCTGTAATCAGCATGGCTTTTAACTCACCCCCAATTTTACTTAATTATCTTCGTAATTACAATCGTTATTATCCATTAACTTCCATGGATTCACAGAAGAATTTATGTTAAAAATTACGTAATTTTTTTCACCGCCAAAACAAACAAACTGCGGATCGAATCAGCAAGTGCAAAAGCAAGCAGGAACAAAAAAAGTGGATCGGGATTGAACGACGGACTATCAGAATACAAGCAGATCAGAACTAGGCAGTGAACCCCATCCCTAATGTGCAGATGCCAGGGATTGAACCTGCATGCAGGTCTTTCTGCATGCAAAGCACATGTTCTGTCACTGAGCTATGATCCCTTCCTCTACATCTCTTAGCTGATGGAAAACCAGTTCTCCCATTACAGCTTTTTTCCAAAGCTGTGGAAATTCTGCAATTATGCAAGAAGTTGGCACAGGAGGCAGAAACTGTCATGAAAATCTCAGCTTTCATTTTTCTTTAAACACACACACACAACGTTTCTAGTCCTAAAGATTACAAAGACAAGCTTGAAAATATCCTTACAGGGTTGAGTAACATTTGATGCTAATGGGAACGACTATAGCTCAGTGGTAGAGCATCTGCTTTGCATGCAGAAGGTCCCAGGTTCAATCCCTGGCATCTCCAGGTAGGGCTGGGAAACACACCTTCCTGAAATCCTGGAGAGCTGCTGTCAGTCAGTGTAGACTCTACTAAGCTAGATGGACCAATGAGTCTGGCTCAGTATAAGGCAGCTTCCTATGTATGTTGCTCTATGTTCCTACTGCATTGCTGAAGTGTCCACTGTATCTTCCCAAGGTAGGAGGATGGAGAGGAAACTTGAACAAATTGGTCCACCTCTGATGACCTCCCTTATCCACCCCACTAGGTCCAGTTGTCACTAGCTACCACCAAAAGTATGGGCTGTATTCAACTAAGTCCTACTCAAAACAGACCCATTTAAATTAAAGTGAATCATGTCTATTAACTTCAGTCTACTCTGATAAGAACTAGCATTGAATATAATTCTACGTATCCAGAATTCCTGCTGAAAGCAGAACCATTAATGGTCAAAAGGGCAGAGCTTCAGTGCTCTGCACAGATGACTGCCCTCTGCTATAGCGAACAGGTTCTATAAGCAAATGTGCACATTTTTATAGAGATTCTAGAATTCAGCTTCCAGTGGTGTTAAAGCTGGGTTATCATAGTGCAGAATTTTAGAAATGTTTGTTTCATGGCTTGTCATTGTTGAAGAGCAGGGTCGATGCAGCCCACTCTGATCCTGATGCTACTTACACTCATGGACAGACAAGAAGTTGCCAATGCCATGGCCGGTGCCGTGGCCATAGTTGAGTCCAGCTTCCCATAAGGCTCGGCGAGCGAGGGCCTCCACTACTCTCCCTGAAACATAAAAGTCAGGTGTTGTGGAGTACCAGCATGGGAGCACGTTTAGATTTCCCATACATTCATCTGTCTTTCTTTCCATCCATACAAGTCCATTTGCCTGTTGTTGCTGCTATTATTATTATTATTATTATTATTATTATTATTATTATTATTATTATTATTCCCACCCCTCCTCCCAAAAGGAGCCCAGGGTGGCAACAAGAAGTGATAAAACAATAAAAACATCTTAAAAACAAAACACCTTAAAACATCTTAAAAACCATTCCAACACAGATGCAGACCGGGATGGGGTCTCTACTTAAAAGGCTTGTTGAAAGAGGAAAGTTGTCAGTAGGCACCGAAAAGGTAACAAGAGAGGGTGCCTGTCTAATATTTATGGGGAGGGAATCCCAAAGAGGAAGTGCCACAACACGAAAGGACCAATGAGGTCCTATCAATCACCTTTGCCATGGGGTTGCCAATGTGGTGCCCATGGGCACCGGTGTACCTGCCAGTACCTTTTATGGCACCTGCAAAACGGCTCAGTAAATACTCCCTCAAAAATCCACAATGCACAAGAGACTCTTTGCTCTTCCTGGTAGTTCCTGTTTGCACTGCCTCAGCATCTCCTACGTCTCCTTAAACATGTCCACATTTCATTGGATCTGGGGGATTGGATACACATCCTTCCATTTGTTCTCAACAGATGAGAGGTGCAAATAGCTTTTCTCTGCAAGCAAGTGCATTGATGGGAGGGGTCGACTGAGGGGGGACATGCTCACACATTTTCGTGGCCCTGCCTCTTTTTCTGCTCTTTTAGAAGGGGCTGCCATTTTGTGTTATGCCATGCCCCCATGGCAACCATTTTGTGACCAGTGCCCATGGCACTTCCTCAAAATTCCAGATGTGCCCATTGATCCAAAAAGGTTGGCAACCCCTGTGTAAGAACATAAATGTAATAGAGATGAGACACAAGAGGGAAGTGGTCAGGGCATTCAGAAAGGGAAATGAGAAGTAACATATATAGTAGTCCTTCCCAGTTTGGGTAGATTGTAGACCAGCATCCAGGCTCTGCCCTTCAGGGTGAGGGGACAGAAGAACTTGCAGGAAGATTTCTACCTGTTCTAAAAGTGTGTCCACAGGGCCAGCTCTACCATTAGGGAGAATGAGGCAGCTACCTCTGGCAGCAGAGGTAGTAAGGTGGTGGTGGTAGTCGTGAGGTGTTGGAAGACAGAGCAGTATGTGCCATCCATGCCCTGCCTTACACCCCCTACACTAGTATGTTGCCCTCTGTTGTGGTGGACAATACCACCAGTCTTCATGTCAAATTCAACTGCCAGTCCAGTCAGTTTCTCTCCATGGAATGGGGGATGTCAAGATCTTGTCCTTTGACTCAGGCAGCAAAATGTCTTGGACTGCCATTTACTTAGCGCCCACTGCCCTTCCACTGCTGGTTTGTGAAGCCATGCACACACAATGTTAGCCACAATCCACACCTATCCTGTAATTTCTCGAGAGATATTGTCGTTTGATGCAGTCAGTTTGAAGCCATACGAACACATCCAAGCCCCTTCTCCACCCTCAAGTATGGCTGGACAGTGAACGACTTGGAAACACATCCAGTTAGACTGATGTGTACAATGACCTTGCTGCGTCTTCAGCTGGTGATGTGTACACAGCCTAAATTTGGTGGAGGGAACACTTGCTATCAGCAGCTGTACTGTTTTTACTTGCTCCCCCATCACCACTACCAAGGAGTCTCACCTGAAGTTTGGGGTGGAAAGATGAGCCTGGACAGGTCAATGTTCCCCATCAGCACCCGTGTGTAGGCTTCCTAAGAAGTGGAAGGGGTAAAAAAAAGAGATGATATGAAACACAATGATAAGAAAAAGGATGAACCAAGTTCACAGATAATTGGTCTCCTGGAGGAACAAACCATTGGTCTCCCAATGGAGGGCTGTAGAAAGTGGAGTCCCTCAAGGATCGGTATTGGGACCTGTACTTTTCAACTTGTTCATTAATGACCTAGAATTAGGAGTGAGTAGTGAAGTGGCCAAGTTTGCTGACGACACTAAATTGTTCAGGGCTGTTAAAACAAAAAGGGATTGCGAAGAGCTCCAAAAAGACCTCTCCAAACTGAGTGAATGGGCGGAAAAATGGCAAATGCAATTCAATATAAACAAGTGTAAAATTATGCATATTGGAGCAAAAAATCTTAATTTCACATATACGCTCATGGGGTCTGAACTGGCAGTGACCAACCAGGAGAGAGACCTCGGGTTGTAGTGGACAGCACGATGAAAATGTCGACCCAGTGTGCGGCAGCTGTGAAAAAGGCAAATTCCATGCTAGCGATAATTAGGAAAGGTATTGAAAATAAAACAGCCGATATCATAATGCCGTTGTATAAATCTATGGTGCGGCCGTATTTGGAATACTGTGTACAGTTCTGGTCGCCTCATCTCAAAAAGGATATTATAGAGTTGGAAAAGGTTCAGAAGAGGGCAACCAGAAGGATCAAGGGGATAGAGCGACTCCCTTATGAGGAAAGGTTGCAGCATTTGGGGCTTTTTAGTTTAGAGAAAAGGCAGGTCAGAGGAGACATGATAGAAAATTATGCATGGCATTGAGAAAGTGGATAGAGAAAAGTTCTTCTCCCTCTCTCATAATACTAGAACTCGTGGACATTCAAAGAAGCTGAATGTTGGAAGATTCAGGACAGACAAAAGGAAGTACTTCTTTACTCAGCGCATAGTTAAACTATGGAATTTGCTCCCACAAGATGCAGTAATGGCCGCCAGCTTGGATGGCTTTAAAAGAAGATTAGACAAATTCATGGAGAACAGGGCTATCAATGGCTACTAGCCGTGATGGCTGTGCTGTGCCACCCTAGTCAGAGGCAGCATGCTTCTGAAAACCAGTTGCCGGAAGCCTCAGGAGGGGAGAGTGTTCTTGCACTCGGGTCCTGCTTGTGGGCTTCCCCCAGGCACCTGGTTGGCCACTGTGAGAACAGGATGCTGGACTAGATGGGCCACTGGCCTGATCCAGCAGGCTCTTCTTATGTTCTTATGTTCTTATGGTGTATTTAATACAGGGGCAGGCAACTCACCCCTGGTCTAGGACTCTGCTGCCTATGTCAGTCAGCTGGACCACACGCTACAGAGAAAGCAAAGGATGGCAGGGAAACAGCAAGTTTGTGAAGATCTCTGACACCCCACCCCCATGGTGTCCGTTCACTCAGAGTTCCTTGGGTTACAACATAATCCCATATTTGTACTTCCCCAAGCACAAACATTTCTTTCTCTTTCTGTAGTAAAATATCATATACTTTATTAAGCATTCCATTTCCTTGCCTGGTTTGGCAAGGCCAAACCCACTGCTGAGCAAGGAGGCGAGTTTCAATTCAGCATAATGAATTTAAATTGACAAGTGACCCCTGCAACAAAACGTTGCATTGTAGGATGCTGTGGTCCAGCCACTCCACTCCACTCCACGTTTTCCATTCCATTCCCTAGCCCCCGCCCAACATTTCATGGCCACCGAGTATACTTGGTTCTCATTGGGCTGTTTTTCTCCCATCCTCTCCCTCATATTTTTTTCTAAAAAAAAAACTTTTACTTCTGCAAATCTTGGGGTTTCTTTGACCCTGCTAAGACTTCCCTCTTGTGCGTAGTTGGTGCCATTTTGTCTAGATAAGGAACGGCACTCACAGGCTGAGCAATGGAAATAGAAGGAATGACAATAAGCTTTGCATTGCATTAGGCTAAATGTTTGGTTCTTTATGCCTCTCAAAACAGACCTGTGCCACCTCTCACTAACTGCCAATTACAGGCAAAAGTATCAGGGACATGAACTCCACAAGAGAATGGGTACACTGATTGGCTTGGTTACAGCTGGAGTCTCCCCAGAATCAGGACAGATGACATGGGGTAAGTCAGTGGAGAGATTTTTGCCAAAGGTGGCCTCTCATCCTCAATGCACCTTGAGAGCCACCTGCGGTGCCAAAGCCATCCTGATGGTAGTGGAAAAAAGAAGGGCAAAGCAACGAAGGAGCAAGCTGGGGGAAAAGTCAGCTGCAGGAAAGCAAGGTGTTTGGGTCTATGGCTGTCCCCAAGCCCCCAGGTGTGCAATCCAGGTGTCTGCGTATGGAAATAAGAAGCATCACCTTCTGGAAATCTGTGGGCTCCCCCCAGTGGACAGTCCGGGTTATGTCTGTGGTTCCGTCGCTGCAGCGGAAAGAGAAGCAAGTGTGAAAGGTTTGTCAAACAATGGTGCCATCAGGGCAGGCACGACTTTAGGGCAGATATCCAGAGCCCCACTCAGCAGAAGGAGCAGGAAAGCCTCCCAAAGCCCAGCAAGGCTAGTATATCACATTTTGAAGTAAGTCAAGTAATGCAAAGAGGCACATCCCCCACTCTCGGAGGCCATTAAGCCCAGAGTCTAAAATTACTGTTTGATGGACAGAACTCCCTTCACGTAGCCCCAATAAACTCATGCCAAATATATTCAGCACCTGGCGCTCTGCTGAGAACAGCAGTTTTTCCTCTGCAGCGTGGAATCTGTAGCACCCAGAGACTTGCATCACTTTTAGCCTGACTTAGGAAGTGAAGGCTTCATTCTTAGTAATGCCCTTACCCCTCTCCTCCAGCTACCTATTTTTATCCTGAATAGGTGTATTTTTCCATTCTAGTTCTTGCACTTGTGCCCTGGGTGACCTCCAGGTGACCTGTTTATTGAGCACACATCCTGCATAAACTTTGTGGGGAGGCCAGCCGTTTACTGAGCATTCATTCTGATTGTTTTGCAGGTAGGTTATATGACATCATGTCAAGCAATTGTTATTCCACACTTCCCAGTGCAATTCCCCATCCCTTTCCTTACTGTAAGAAGTCCAATTTTGGGAACGGGGTGGGGGGTGGGGAGTGGGTTTGTTGCACAAGAGTGTCACATCCACTTTAATTACGCAACCCAAATTTGCCAATATGTGACTGAATCCCACCTGAAAAATGTCGGAATTCTATTGAGTTGCGTAGCGGAACGGAGAGTTTTGAGCGAGCTTGTGTGTGTGTGTTTGAATCCTTGCTAAGATTCTACCTTCCCTGCAAATTAGTCAGACAGAGACTTTAAGCTTTAAAATAAGAAATAACTACTTTATTCTGGAAGTACATGCTTGATAGGAAAGAGTTCTAGATCTAGCTATGGTGGAGCAGCCTGCACTGGTCCCAGTGCTAGACCTCATGCTGGTTGGAAGGGAGAGACAAAGGAAAAATGGCTGCTCCCCTCTCGAGAAAAAAGAAGAAGACTGGGAAGGCGGGAAGGAACTGGGATCAACATCCTTTGCATATCAGCCTAGCAGGAAGGGAGAGACAGCTGGAGATCAAAGGACAGGTATAGCCTAGCAACCAAGAGGTCTCCTCCCTAGCTACCCTTTTTAACCCCATGCAGCCTCAACCCACAAGTTGGAGTTGAACCTCATACATTCCAACAAAAAATAGCGACAGTCTGGAAGTACCCTTGCACTTCCTTCCACACACCCTCCTAGGTATCTGTTGATGTTTTATGTATCTGACATAGTCATTTTTATTTTAGCAATCTCTTGTGATGGGTAGTATATATTTTGACTATTTATACGTTGTAAAGTGCTTGCAAAAGTTAGCGGGGGGAGCTTTTTGAGAAAGGGGCCTAAAAATGAGCAAACAAACCCTACGGTACAAGCAGCTGTTTTCCCAAGACACCCAAAGTGCTCTACTTGTCTAGGGACGGAAAGATCTGTTAGCTTTGGCTCTCTCCTTTTCTTATTTTTCCAGTCTTAAGTTCAGTTCTCCATATTTCTGCAGCAATTTGCAATTTAAAAAAAGTCCTCATGAAAATTCTTCAGCTTTTAGCACAACTTTCTCCTACTAAACACATTTTGTATGCAGTTTTGACTAATGTACACATTTTTGCAAGGAATCTTCTGATATAGTGCATTTTTGTATGTTATTTTCACTAATATATTCATTCTAAAGCTCATTTTCCATAATATATGCATTTTTCGTAAACATTGGTTGGAGAACTGCGTTACAAAGTTTGGATAACTGCACATTTTGAAGGGTGGCTGTGTTTTGGTTCTCATGCTGCTTCGGAAAGTGCACATTTGATCAATTCTGCTTTTAATGGGAACCAAATCAAACTTTCCCCCCATCCCTACCCTTGACAAGAGGAAGTCCACGGATCAAGAAGCATTTTGCTGGGGTGGGGGGCAGAGCCACTACTCTAGGTTCTCGGCAGGTCAGTGGCTGTTGCTTATCTGGAGGGGTGAGGTGGGGGGGAAGACTGGTGTGGAGCAAATACACCAGCAAGAATGCCAGATTGGCTCCACTAGCACATTTGCGCCATGCAGACTTCCCTCTCAGTAAGCAATGGTGACCCACCTGCAGGGGCATTGGCATAGAGGCTCTCCCCCACCCGGCAAGCTGCTTCTCCATAAATCCCTCTGCCAAATGCAGGCACCTGAGCCTGACCAAAGAGAAAGAAACAAGCTACCAACAAGCACCCCACATACGCACAAGTATTGGCCGCCAGAGTCCAACAGGTACATCTCATCCACAGACAGCTTTCTGCTGGTAGCGTTGGATGGACTGAAAGAGGAAAGGTGGAGGGAGGAACATCAGCACTGGCATGTTGGGTCTGGCAACTGGTTCGGTAGGCAGAAGCCCCAGGGAAATTCAAAACAGGACAAGGTGGCAACACTCCCCCCTAATAGTAAGGAAATCTATACTCTCAGACTGATTTGGGAGGCCCTTAAGAAAATGTGGCCCTAGATACTCAGAGGCCTTCTTTAGGTGATGATGATGATTCCCCCCCACTCGTCACCATAAGATCCCAGAGTAATTACAAGAATATTTGTAATTTGTTTTAATTGCTTTTAATATTGAATTTTAGACTGCTGTAACCCATCCTGGGACATGTTGGTGAAGGGCAGGCAGTAAATATGATGATGATGATATAAAAATACGTTAAAATCATTTAAAGCAATTTACAGTCAGAACAGGATAAGGATATAAGGCCACATCTGCCCTATATATTTAAAGCAGGATCGTACCACGTCAACCAGCCATTTCTTCCCCCAAAGAAGGGGAACTGTAGTTTATTAAGGGTGCTGAGAGATATTAGGAGACCCTTCTATCCTTCAGAGAACTACAGTTCCAAGAGTAGTTCAACAATAAATTCTTTATATGTTTAATTTTAGATGGAACTGATGCTGTTGTATTTTCAGTGTGAGCTGACAGTATGTATTGTGTTTGTTTTTCCCATCTTTTTTTTAAAAAAATCTTTGTTCTTTCTCTTATTAAATTTGACACTTAAAAACCAAAAACCAATCCCATTTCCTAAGGAACTCTGGTAAAGTTCCGCGGGAGGAGGGATTGTGAAACTAATTCCCCCCATGGCTTTAGGGGAAGCCATTACTGTTTAAAGTGGTACAATACTGCCTTAAATGTAGGGTGCAGATGGGGCCTAATGAGGACTAGTGGCCTGTGTGTGGTGGGACTGAGCTGCGGAGCTACCCTCCCAACAATGGTGTTGCTGCGGCTTACTTGCATAGGGCTGGTATGGGGCAAGGGGGTGGTGAAGTCAGGGCTGCGTGGATGCACTGGAAGCCAACCTACCGCTCCCACTGGTGTGTCAACCCAGCCCCATTCTCACCACTGCTGTAGCCCACCCCAGCTCCATCCAGGTAAGTGGCAGAGACGCTGGTGTTGGGAGGATGGCTCCACTCCATCACACCGGCTGTTACTGAAAAGCTGAGCCCTGCTGGATCAGACTAAAGACTAGCATCTTCTTCCTGTACCCCACAGTGGCCAACAGATTGGCTCTGGGAAGCCCCACAAGCAGGACATGAGGGCAATAGGGCCACATTCACACCATACATGTAAATCATTACAATAACACTGTAAGCAGTCATAGCTTGCCCCAAATAATCCTGGGAACTGTAGTTTGTTATGGATGCTGAGAGTTGTTAGGTGACCCCTCTTCCCCTCACAGAGCTACAATTCCCAGAGAGATTTAACAATCAACCCTTTTTTTCAGGGAACTCTGGGAACTGTAGCTCTGTGAGGGGAAGAGGGGTCTCTTAACAACTCTCAGCACCCTTAAAGAACTACAGTTCCTGGGATTCTTTGGGGGAAGCCATGACTGTTTAAAGAGGTATGTTGTGTTGTTGTTGTTTTGTGCCTTCAAGTTGACTAAGACTTAGGGCGACCCTATGAGTCAGCGACCTCCAAGAGCATCTGTCATGAACCACCCAGTTCAGATGTCGTAAGTTCAGGTCTGTGGTTTCCTTTATGGAGTCAATCCATCTCTTGTTTGGCCTTCCTCTTTTTCTACTCCCTTCTGTTTTGATAGTGCTTTTGTGGCCTAGCTCTCTCTCTCACAGTTGCTCCCCAGCAACTGGCATTCAGATAGGCAGTCTGTCTCTGATCTTGGAGGTAGTGTATAAAGAGAACCACTAGTAACCATTGATCCCTTTATCCTCCATACATTTGTCTCATCCCCTTTTAAAGCCATTGAGGTTGGTGGCCGTCACGAGACCTTGTGGAAGCAAATTCAATAGTAGCACCTCCATGTTCCAAGACTGTCTTTGTGCCTTTTTGTGAGTTTCCTGGAAGCATCTGGCTGGCTGGCCAGTGTGAGAAACAGGATGCTACATTCATCACCAGCAGGGCTCTCCATGCTCTGCAGAGACAGATGCAACAGGCCTGCGCTTGAACCCATGTGTGCAAACCACAGCCTATATTTGGCCACGCCATTTTTAGATCCTGTCTCCCTTTGTGCAGAGTCCTGCTGGCAATGTGCTTTTCTTCTCTGTGCTCAGAGCTTTTAGGCTGGGCCCTTTAATATGAGGCTGTATACGCATCATACATTTAAAGCACATGGCTCCCCCCCCCCAAACAATCCTGAGAACTGTAGTTTGCCAAGGATGCTGTGTGTGTGTGTGTGTGTGTGGGTAAACTACAGTTCCCAGGATTTTGATAGATTTAGCTTTAAATGTGATTTGAATCAAATTTCTCCCTCATCCATAAATGCAAACAAAACCAAATTTATCCTCTATGCTTCCCTACCTGTAATGGGCTAGAGCTGCATTCAGGCCACTGGCGGAGATAGTTTCAAAGCTGGGACCCTGGCAGTACGCTTCTTCCCTGTGAAGGAAAAGAGAAACCTCTGGTTTCTGTATCTTTTTATCCTCTGCCTAATAATAGCACAGCTCTGAGGCACTGCCCTGTTTAGACTGACCTACGCAACTGGTCCACGTAACGTGCGCCGGAGATTTCATCCACAGAACCAGTGGGCACATTCTTTTCTAGCCAGACCAAGTACCGGATCACAGCGACGGCATCTCGTACCTATGATGGTTATTGTTATTTAGTATTTATATCCTGCTGAAGCACCTTGGACAGCTCCTTGAAAGTTCGGATTAAAACCCAGAGCGGATTGTACTGCCCCACTGACATGGAGCCACCAGTTGCGACTGCTCCTTCCTCGTGAGGAGGCAAAGGTGGCGAGCCTCTCCCCTGCCCTTTGAAAAGTATTATTTATTTAATTAATTTATGTCCCAGGGCAGCAAACAAAAGCACTTTAAAACATCTTAAAAACAAAAGACTTTAAAACATATTAAAACAAAACATCTTTAAACACATATTAAAACAAAACATCTTAAAAACATATTTAAAAAAACTTTAATAACATCTTTTTTAAAAAAAACATTCAAAACATCTTAAAAAGCAATTCCAGCACAGACACAGACTGGGATAAGATCTCCACTTAAAAGGCTTGTTGAAAGAATAAGGTCTTTGGTAGGGGCCGAAAAGGTAGCAGAGATGGCGCCTGTCTCATATTTAAAGGGAGGGAATTCCAAAGTGTTGGTGCCACAACATATAACTGGAGGAGGAGGCTGAGAAAGCAATGCTCTTTCCCACTTCCTCTTTCATCTCTATGTGCTTTTTGAGGAACCTAAACAGAAAATGGAGTGCCTGATCTGAGCAGACAGGAGGGAAAGGGGAGTGATCTGGAAGACAGCAGGGAGGAAAATGGAGTGTGGGGAGGCGGGGGGGGGGAGAGAGAGAGAGAATGGAGTCTCAAGGAGAGAGAGAATAGAGGGCCAGAGAGAAAGGAGGCGCACACACACACAAACACACACCCCGGTCGGATCCAGTCAAATGGATCCTCTTGAAATTGCATTATTTCTTCATGGGTTTCCCACCATCGCCACCATCATCAAATCACAGGTACATCTGTCTCTCTTGGCTAAACCATAAGAATCATGGATATGCAGATTTCCAGTAGATCTGAGCCACGGAACCGTATGGATCTTCATAATTTTGACAAGGGAGCCCTCAAACTCACCATCAACTCGTAGGTCACCTCTGTGGTGTGTTGGTGGTTTTGTTGTCATCCTGTGTATGAAGCATGACAGTGCATGGCTTAGATCAATGTTTCTGTGCTGCTGGCAAGCACTGGATCTATGCAGTTACCAAAGCAAGCTTTAATTTGATGATGGTTGTTTGCTGAAACCCCATTTATTTGTTTCTTTGTTTATTATGTTTATTAAATTTAAATTTCACCCTTCCTCCCAGAAGGAGTCCAGGCAGTAAACAACACGTGATAAAACAATAAAAATCATGTTAAATCATGTAAAATAATTCAAGAGAATCCATTTTAATTCTACTTTTACCCAGACACCCATGGAAAAAAATAAAGACTCTTTCTCTCTCTGACAGGGAAAAGGAGAAGAAACCATGGGGTGAGGTGGGGTGCCATGGTACTCTCTCAAAATTCCAAATGTACGCACAGATCCCAAAAAGGTTGCTGACCTCTGACTGATTCTAAATCTGTTGAAGAGTTCTATTGCACACTCAAGATTACGCTCTTCTTTGTGAACCCCTCCTGATATTTTTGGTTTTAAACCAGGAACGGAGAACCTGATGCCCTCCAGGTGTTGTTGGACTCCAGCTCCTACCAGCCCCATAGCCAGCATGGCCCGTGGTCACTGGGACAATGGGAGTTCTAGTCCAACGACATCTGGAGGGCCACAGGTTCCCCACCCGATTTGAATTCACAACAGATCATCATCATACCACAATGGTCCCATGCTCTTGCGCACGGGGTGGGCTTACGTACATGGGCGGCTCGCAGCATCTCTTGCTCCTTGGAGTTCTTGGCTGCCTTGGTGATCATGACAGGAGAGTAAGCCTCTGCCAAGAGCTTTTCCTGTAAGACAGGAAGGAGGGAGCCACGTCAGCAGGCCTTTCCCACGCCTCTAGAGGGATGCACCTGCCACAGACCAGCTGGGGACAGGCGTTTGCTGTCACTCACAGAGGCTTTTGTGCATTCTCTCTCTCTGATTTTGCTGTGTTCTGTACATGACAGTTCTCATAAGATGTCTTAGAGCTGCTCCATGCTCTATGCATACATGCATGCACAATCATCTCTTGATGTGTGCAGCATTCTTCAACTAAGCTTCATTTGAGACAGGACTCGCTACCTTTGGTCCTGGAAGAGCTTAGCAATAAAGCACATGTGCAGTAATGGACATAAGGAAATAGGAAGAGCCCCTCTGAATCAGAACAAAGGTCTGTAGAGATTTAGGGCCAGGACAAACCTGTCAATTTCAGTTTCTCACTTTTCCAGTCTTAAGCCCAGTTACTCACACTTCCACATCAGTTTGTGAAATTTTTGCCTAATGTCCACATTTTGTGAAGCAATTTCCCCTAATATAATGTGTTTTTATGTTATTTACATTAATATATGCATTCTTATGCACACATTTACCTGAGTATAAGCATTTTGGTTCTTGTGTTGGAAAGCGCAAATGAGGCGGTCTTGCCTTTAAATGTGAACTGCATAAAATTTCTTCCCCCATCCCTATAACTAGTCCAGCATCCTCTTTTTAACCAGCAGCCTCCAGGAAACCCACAAGAAAAGCATGGGGCAATAGCCCTCTTTAACTGTTGCACCCTAGCATCTGTAGTTCAGAGAAATACATAGCAGTCATGACTAGTAGCCACTGATAGTCTTATCCTCCCTGAGTTTGTCAAAAACCCTTTTAAAGCAGTCTAATAACGGCCAAATTAGACGCAAGGTGTACTTCATCACTTGCCCTTGCTTTTCTTTCTTTCAAATTTTGCCAGCACAGGGTAGGTTGGTGGGGAATCCAGATTGGAACCTAGCATGGGTAGCAGGAGAGCTTTAACTATCCCTCTGCCCCCCCCTCCACTATGATCTCAATCTGAACTGGGGGCCCTGCATTCATAATATTTTTAAATATTAATTATAAAAATATTTATATTCGCCCTCTTGCAAAGCATCAGGGCGGTGTACAGCAACATAAAACAATTTAAAGCCATCCAAACAATCATTAAAATGACTGGCTACTCCATAGGACAGCAGTTGCTTCTCTCCACCGCTTTTCCAATGCAGGTCCTTTCCTTTTCAAATGTTGCTCTGTCCCTCGTCTCCATGGGGGAAAAGCCATAGCTCAGTGGTAGAGCAGCTGCCTTGGATGCAGAAGGTCCCAGGTTCAATCCCCGGCATCTCCAGGTAGGGCTGGGAGAGACTCCTGCCTGAAACCCCGGACAGCAGCTGTGTAGACAATTCTGAGCGAAAAGGATCAACAGTCTGACTCAATATAAGGCAGCTTCTAATGTTCCACGTAGGCTCTTGCCTTTCAATCTTACCACAGGGATTTCTTGGTAGAGCCCCAAGTTGGTGTATTCTGTTCCGATCCAGATTCGAACATTGTCCTGCTGGGCATACTTTCTCAGACTGGCACTTGCTTGCCCATAGTCCTCCACCCTCACGCACAGGGCCCCTGGGCACTGAGAAGCCAGGGAGTTGGATGCCTCTCGGCTCAGCCGACTCTGGCCCACAAACAGACTGAGGGGGGCAAACCATGTGAGGTCAGAAGAACACCCAATTGTAGGCAATTCAGTTGCTTATTCCCTTTGGCCTTTATCCCACCCTTCCTTCAAGAAGCTCAGACAGCATCTAGCACCACCCCTTCCTTCCCCCCAACAACAACCATGCAAGGTAGTTTTGGGCTAAGAACTGGTGACTGGCCCAAGGTCATCCAACAAACTTTGTGGTCAAGTAGGGATTCGAACTCAGGTCTCCCTAGTCTAAATCCAACACTCCGTCCACCGCACTGCAGTGGGGCTTGGGCATGAGGTCTTGGAGCAGGGTAGAATGGGTTTATTCTGGGTGTGGAAGGAATGTCTTTTAGGCACTGTTGTCACTAGAGGTTTAAAGAATGGCCATTGGGCACGGTGCATACCTTAGTTTATTTAAAGTATATGCAAATGTAGCACTTACTAGCTATTTATTTATTTGTTTGTTTGTTTGTTTATTGATTGATTGATTGATTGTATTTATATACCACCCCATAGCCGAAGCTCTCTGGGCAGTTTACAGCAACTAAAAACATTAAAACAAATACAATGTAAAACACATCTTTTTAAAAACAATATAAAACACATGCTATCAATTAGAATGATTTTTTTTTAAAAAAAACACCCCCTTAATCACAAATGGCCAAGTTATTTTAATACAAGCTACTACACCAGTCTTTGCCAACCTGGTGCCTTCAGATATTTTAGACTATATTTTACAGCTGTAGTCCAAAACATCTGGAGTGCACCAGGGTTAGAGAAGCTGCACTACACGGACACATTCAGTCTGGTGCTTTTCATGTAAGATCTACATTGGCTTCAAAATAAACTTGATGAAAAAATGGCCTCTCCCTCATGCTCTCCTCCTGACCCACTAATGTTTTTTGTGGTTGTATAAGCAATCTGTTTCTTTGTTAAGAATGCAACAATTAATTGTCTCGGCAGATCAGACCAAAGTTCTGTCTGGTTTCAAAGTTCCAGCTGGTACTCTGTTGTTAGATATCCAGCCAGCCAGATATCTGCTGGTGCTGTCCTGGGCTCCTTTGCAAAGGAAGGATGGGACATAAATTTAATACTATAAACATATCTGAAAGTTCACAAGCAAAAAAAAAAAAAGGGGGGGAAGCATGTAAAAGTCCTTGCTTGTCACCTGTCTCCAGCACCTAGTGGTTAGAGGTACACTGTCTCCGGTCATGGAGGTTTAACTTAACTATCATGGCTAATAGCAATTGATGTACTCATAATCCATGAGCTAAATTCCAAAATTTGCATTATTTGTAACAACTCCTGTACTGAAAAGCTGAGTCCTGGAGCATCTTAGTAGAGCCACGCTTTAGTCCCGGATCATTGGCGACAATAACAGAGTGCTGCTGAGCAGGTGCAGAGGTTTTTTTTTTTAAAAAAAGCTTTACATTAATAAAGTGCATAGTGATCTCATTTTCTGGGTGTGGATGCTTATGCAGCCAAAACAGCACTGTCTACACTCAAGAGAGAAGTATCAACAGGCTCAGGGGAACCCCAAAGTTGGCAGAAGTACATAAAAACTTGAGAAAACTTGGGATTCCCTGGGTAAGCGGGGAGGCAATCCCCAGAATAGCCCCACGAGGACTGAGCATGCGCAGTGGACACAGAATGATGAATTTCTGTCGGGGGGGGAGTATAATGGGGGGAGGAATGGAGTATCCTGGAAGGGGACATGGCTGGCTAGCAAAAACCCTGTACGGGAGCATTTGACACGGTAACATTTGGTCGTAGTTCCTACTGGTGTGAACCAGACTCTTGGCAGAGATAGGGAGTAGGGGGATCATGTACCTGATATTTGTGTTGGTGAGAAGTGTGTAAGCGTAGAAGACGGGTGTGTAAGGAATGTCATCTCCCCGAAGATTGAAGAGCCCTGTGAAAAGATAGGCGTTTCTTACACTTTCCATTGTTGTGCTGGGGTGGCCTTCAAGTGGTTGAAGGACGAGTGATTGGAAGAATTAGCTTGCGGAATAGGCGTTAAGGATGGCGGAGAAATTTGATTCAGCCTGCATTTAAAGCCAAATCCATCAAATTGGCCCTTTCCTAAACAATATGAGAACCAAAACACAGATATCCTTTGGATCACACATATCTCAATTTTGCAATATCGTTTTCCAGCCAACCAGTGTTTACAAAAATGCATAAAAAGATTGCATAAAAATGAACATATTTAGTGAAAATCGCATTAAAATGCACTACATTAGGAAAAACCGCTTGCAAAAATGTATACATTAGTCAAAACTACATGTAAAAAAATGTATATGTGGACATATTTGCACTAAAATGCTGAAGAATTTTCAGGAGGATTTTTAAAAAATTATGCAAATTGCTGCAGAAATGTGGAGAACTGAATTTCAGATTGGAAAAATGAGAAATGGAACCAAAATTGATAGATCCTTCCATTCCCAGGAAGTACAGAGAGAAGCAGGGAAAACAGCTCTCGGACAGAAGTGTCAGTATTTTGAGGAAGGGATTCAATTGCATTCCAAAAACGTAGGTATGTGATCTTAAAGTTTGTGATCCTAAATGGGATTAAAGTGCTGTTTTGCAACAAATCCACTTTTAAAAAGCACCAGACTTTTTGCAGTTCGGAATGGGGAAAATGCCCTGAATAGTATGGGATCAACAACTGTTTGATGGGAAGATATATAAGCTCGTCCCAGTGCTGGCTGTTGGCTCCATGTCAGCGGCGCAGTGGAATCTGCTCTGGGTTTTAATCTGAACTTTCAAGGATCTGTCCAAGATGCTTCCACTGCCCCACTGACAGGGAGCCATCAGCTGTCACTGCCCCCTCCATATTAGCTAATCAGGATGAGTACTCCTTGTCATATCACCTCTCCAAACCAATCAGAACGAACACTCAGTAAAGAGCTGACATAACCTCCACATAAGCTTTGTGCAAGCAAATCAGGAAGAACGCTCAATAAACAAGTCATCTGGAGGAGCCTGTGGAACGAGGAGGCAACTGGAACCCACTGAGTGGAACAGAGAAAGGGAACAAGAAAGGGATATGAAAAGACGAGACCAGATCTTGAACATCCTGAAAACCTCAGCATTCAATGTTTGCACGTTTGCATCCCTTAAAGCTGTAAAGGGAGGCTTGAAAAAATATATAAGCCTGCTTCCAGACGACCTGTTTATTGGGTACCCAACTACTACAGGAGAGTGCTACCATGGTCTGCATTTCATTTCATGGGGCCATCTGTTTTTATATCATGGGATTGGTCCACCTAGCCCAGCTTTATCTACTCTGATCAGCGTAGCTATCTATGGGTCACTTCTAAACAACAGGGTTATTGAGCATTTACCAGGATTTGTTTGCACAAAGGTTGCAGGGAGGTTGGATGATGTTGGCAATTTATTGAGCATTCAGTCTGGCTTGTTTGCACGGAGGTTCGACAACACTGCATCAAATCTTATTCCATACTTTCCAGTCCCTCTTCCCATCACTTTCTTTGTCGCAAGAAGTCTGACTGTTGGGGGTGGGGGAGCAGATTTGCTGTGCAAGAGCTCCAAATAACTTGAATTACACAATCTGAACTTGCCTGCATGTGATTGAAATCCACCCCACCCCACCCCCAAAGGAACAGTCTGGAAGCAGTCTGGAAGAAAGCTTTCAGAGCCTCACCCCCTGAGATCTTTGTCAGACAGAGCTGCTGGGGACTGAACTGGGGATCTTACGCATGCAAAAACAGGCACTGTACCTTTGAGCTATGACCTCTCCCTGGGCAATGTCTAGCTTTGGAAGTTAATAACAAGAACCGCCAGCCAGAGAAATGCCTGCAGAAGTGATCACCCAGCTGCCTTTGCACTGTAAGCTGTTTTTGTATAATGGCTGTATAATCAGGCCTGTGAAGACTGCACTAAATATATCAAAACTCTGGGTCATGAAATTATATGCCTACGACAGCTGATTTCAGATGCCTGTATATATTATGTTAATTAATCTCCTAATTTTTCATAATTAATTCTGCTTATTCTAGGCATGAGGAAGGGCAGAAAACTCTGCTGGACACCTACCTAGGAACATAGGCACATAGGAAACGACCATAGTCAGACCATTGGCCAATCAAGATGCCCCATCCCTACCCACAGCTTAGCAGTAGTGGATGGTCCTCATTGGAGCAGGCAGGGCGGAAGACAGGGAGCCCAACAATCGGTGGAGCTAACTAACATCCTCCACCCTGCTGAGTTCTACAAGGAGCAACACTGAAACTAAAGAGAAGGAGGCTGACAAGAACCCCATGAACTGGTAGGAGGACAGGCAGGTGAGGGCAGGGCGAGGGCAGATGGAGGTTGGTGGGTCAGTGCCCTGCTTGCCCTAATGGACCAGCCACCACTTTAGCTGAGGACTAGTGAGTGAGGGCAGAGGGAAGGTGGACCGTCATCCCTGAGGAGGCTACGGTAGTGGGGAAGGGGATGAGAAGGGGCGGTGTTGAGTACAGAGGAGGCATGTCGTGTGCATTAAGTGACTAGGATAGTGCACTCACAGGCCGTTTCCTCAAGACCAGAGAGCAAGACAGCTGTGGGCTTCTTGCTATGATTCTCCATCTGGGTCCGGATATCAGTAACCTTCTCTTGCCAAGTGCTCCCTGAAAGAAAAGGAGGTGAGATGGAATGGGAGGACCAGCTGTTTAAAACCTTGGGTTGCTTTGGCCTGTTTGCCTCCCATGCAGAGAGCAGCTGCCATGTTAACCCCAAGGAACAGGAGAGAACAATAAGAACGGTAATAAGCAATTTGAAAACAAGGAGTTGTGGAATGCCTAAGTCAGGGGTGGGGAACCTCAGGTCCAAGGGCTGACTGTGGCCTTTCAGGCCTGTCTATCAGGCCCTTGGGACTGTACTCAGGCCACACCCTCTCTGCCTAGGCCACACTCCTCACTGGCCCTGCTTCGCACCCTGAGTCATTTTGCCTAGCTGGAACATGGACTCGGATAATGCTTGTCTGGGAATGGAGGATGTGAGAGTGTATGTAGCCTGAAAATGCCTCTTGCTATCCTTGATGGAGGATAGAGAGGGGTGTGTGAGTGCATGTAGAAACTCGCCTCCCGCACAAAGGTAAAATTTGCATGTGTTGCTCCACCCGCTTTTGCCTCTGGCCTCCGCCAACCACTCTCATGTAACCCTCCAGAAGGTTGCCCAGAACGGAATGCGGCTCTTTAGGCTGAAAAGGGTTCCCCATCACTGGCTTATGTTAAAAACAGCCCTTTTTGCTTACAGTCTAAAAGCGTTTGATTTTCATGGATCTCTTCAATGGCACAGTACAAAGGCAGCAAAGTTTCATGTCTACATTTTGAGCAAACAAGGTTACAAATTGCCACAGTTCTGGCAATGGTCTAATACACAATTCTGAAAGCGTTTGCACCGATAATAATGAGCTGTTTGCAAAACTACCCTACAATGGCTGAAACGACGTGCATTGCTTTATTTTCTCAGGCCTTTTCATCTCTTTCACTGTTCAGCTTTCACTGGTAATCATCTCTGCTGTAGATTTTTAACTGCTTTTATATCTTTATGGCGTATATCCCTGTGTTGTACGCCAGGTATTTTATGCATTTTAAATTTGCCTATCCGATTTTCTTAGCCATCCTGGGAATTCTTTTGAAGGGCAGGATGTAAATGCCCATAAGAAAGCCATAAATAACCTGAATTTTGAATTGGGCTTGGAAATGAATTGGAAGCCAGTGATATAGCAGCGAAATCAAATGCTCGGAAAACCAAGGCCCTGTTAAAACTCAAGTTGCCACATTCAGCTGGAGTTTCTGAACAATTTTCAAAAGCTGCTCTGCGTAGAGCGTGTTACAGTAATCTGGCCATGATCTCAGACACACATGATGCAACTCCTTATGATGCAGCTAAGTCACACATACATGTGCTACTGTTGTTGTTATGTGCCTTCAAGTCGATTACGACTTATGGTGACCCTATGAATCAGCAACCTCCAAGAGCATCTGTAATGAACCATCCTGTTCAGATCTTGTAAGTTCAGGTTTGTGGCTTCCTTTATGGAATCAATCCATCTCTTGTTTGGTCTTCCTCTTTTTCTACTCCCTTCTGTTTTCCCCAGTATTATTGTCTTTTCTAGTGAATACATGTACTATAGTCATATGTTATAATCTACATTAGCAGTGGGGAACCTCAGACTCGGTGGCCAATTCTGGCCCTCCAGGCCTCTCTATCTGGCCCTCAGGACTCTCCCCAGACCATATCCTCTTGCCAGTTGCACTCTCTTCAAGTATTTTTGCCTAGTTGGAATGTGTCTTTGAACCATGATAATGCCTCTTGCTTGCCTGGATGGAGAATACAGAAGAGCGTATGTAGAAACTAGCCTACTGTATAAAGGTAAAATTTACATTAATTGCTCCACCCACTTTTGCTTCTGGTCCTGCCCACCACTGGCATGTGGCCCCAGGAAGGTTGCCCAGAATGGAACGTGGCCCTTGGTCCAAAAAGGTTTCCCCATCTGCAGAGCTTGGAAAAGTTACTTTTTTGAACAACAACTCCCATCAGCCCCAGCCAGCATGGCCGTTGATTTGGGCTGATGGGAGTTGTAGTTCAAAAAAGTAACTTTTCCAAGCTCTGCGTCTGATGTACATGCTGATGCCTACTCAGAAATACCTTCTGTGTCTGGATTTTGTCACATGATTTGTACACAGCCTCAGGGCCTGCCGCTGACATCTTGCTGCTTGAGGCAGAGTAACAAAATGGTGCTTCTTCACCACTGAAGCCAAGGTACGCAGTAACCAAGGCCAATCAAGGTGGAAATATTTACAAGCATCTCTATCCCTCCTTGGCAGTAGATAAATATAATCATAATAAATAAAATAACAATTTGCCAGTCTTCCGTGACCACCAAAATCATCTGCTCGAGGCGGCTCCCTCAGCTCTACCTAACAGTTGGGCCAACCTTGTGAAGTCAAAGGCAGTTTTGACGATCCAGAAATTAAAGCATTAGAGCAGATGTGAGGAACCTTTGGCCTCCTGAAGTTGCTGAGCTACTCATCATCCCTGGCCATTGACCATGCTTGCTGGGGCTAATGGGAGTTGTAGTTTAGCAACATCCGGAGAGCCAAAGGTGCACTACACCTGGACTGGAGGCAGCTGCAATAACCTAGGGCCATCAATATAGAGAGCACATCGTATAGCAACATAAGCAAAGGTGCCTGCCCTGAGAAGCTTAGACATTATATTTAGACTAGGGGAGGAAGATGACAGAGGGAGGGAAAGGGAGGAGAGACAAGGCTAACAACAGATGAACATCAGAAATGTATACAGTAGAACATATCTGCTTGATGCTCGGCCAAGCCGGAATAACTAGGGCAATGGGCCAGGCTAAGTTTGACTGTTTCTTCTTGGTTCCCCTGCATTCCATTAATCTTGCAGGCAGAAAACAGGCCAACCCTGCCAAGGATGATGTAATATAAGTACACAGGAAGTTGCCTTAAATTGAGTCAGATAAATGGTCCATCTAGCTCAGTATTGTCTACACCAGTGGCTCCCAATTCTATTTCCCCAGGGACCACTCGAAAATTGCCAAGGGTCTTGGTGAACTACATCATGATTTTTCTGCCTGTTGTAGCAAGCAGCTCTGATGAGCTGTGCTAAATGCTGCACTATTTTTAATTGAATCAAGATTAATCTTCTTAATTCTAGCTTCCCATTAACTTTGCTGCTAATCCGCTCCACTCTTGCAAGTGCCTCCCCCTGTCCTGCTCACCTTCCCAGGATCACCAGGTTCTAAGAATGACAGAGCAGCTGCTGCTCCCGCCATTCTTCACACATATGTTGCAGACCATGTGAATAAAGCCCATGGACCACAGTTGGAGAACCTCTGGTCTGAACTGACAACCAGCAGCTCTCCAGGGTTTCAGACAGGGGACGTTCTCAGCTCTACCGAGAGATGCTGAGGGCTGAATCTGGGACTTTCTGTTTGCTATGCAGATGCTCTGCCACTGAGCTGCAGCCCTTCCTCAAGAAGGCAGGCAGCAGCTTTCATGCGTGGCTCAAGAACATACCAGTGAAGGTGTCCAAGAGTTGATAGATCATGCTGGTAGGTGGAAGAGGCCTCTGTGCACCCCATACTTGGTCTACTAAGTTGTCCTCTAAAGGAACGATGCTTCTATTTGAACCCTCCAGGACCTGGCTGTAGCTGTTCCAGTAAGCTGAGGAAAGAGGATGTCAGGCAGGTTAGCCTAGAAAAATCATATCACAGTTGCCCAGAGCTGGCCAGAGGATGTCAGAGAATTCCGATGGAAATGGGAGCAGAAATTGTTATTCTTCCCACGTCCAGAACAGAAATCAATCCACTGAATACAATTGATATTCACTGTTCTTGCTTTCACTCTGCAACTGATACATAACTGATTACGTTTCCCTCCCCCATTTGCTTTGTGCTTCCTTTGCACTGAAATGAATGGGGTGGAATACTGTAAAGGCAATGTAATTTACACAATTAAATGTAAATTACATAATTTTGCTACAGCGGACAGTGAGAGGAATAATGTTTTTGGTGGAAGACAAACTGCAGCAGAAAGGAAACAGTGCTGCATCTGACAAGTAAAGGGTGGAATGGAAAGTGATGCCTCCTTACATCCCTGGGCCAGGGGCTGTGGGAGAGTGAAGAGCAAGAGAATCTATTCACAGTGGTGCAGTTAGCTAATTTCAGACTCTGAATGTAACAGACTTTGGCCTCCCCACCCCACTTTAGATGGCAGAGTTGTGACTGCTGAGAATCATGGCTGAGTGGGGACTGATTGACAATAATGTGTCTTCATTCACTTCAAAATGTGGCCAACCAGCTCTGCTGTGTCTGGGTGTCCTTCCTCCCCTCCTCACTGCTTGTTCTGCTGAGTAGGGCCCTGGACCTCTCCCCCAAAGTCCTGCCCTGGTGGTGCTACTGGCTGCCTGACTACCCAAGCATGCCAATGTGGTAGAGGCAGGCAATGGAAAGAATGTGACCCTGGGATCTTTCAGAGGAAGTGATTCTTTGCATTTGTCAGGCCAGCCCTTGAGGATCCCTTTCCCAAGGCTGGCACTGCTGCGATTCGCTATGATTCACTTCAAGGATGCTTCTTACCAATAGAAAAGAGGAAGGGGTCCAATCCAATTCTCTCTCCAGCTGAAACTTCCTTAAGAATCCACTCCCCAATAGAGTGAAGCCAGGCTGCAAGACAAAGGAGAGATCAGCAAAGACTCCTTCAGTGCCTTTGGTGAAGGATCCGGCAACAGCAGTGGCCATCACAACAGATGCGCACTCCGAATCCATTGGCCACTGAGTCAGCTAACAGTGCAGGTCAATGGTAGAGCCAGTCACAGTCAATGTGGTGGGATGCAGCCACCCTCCTGACCAGGGGTGTAGTCATCAGGGGTCTTGGGTGGGTCAGAGACTCCTTAATTTTTTGGGAGCAGAGTCCCAGCCAGGTCCTTATGTACAATCCAATCAGCATGAAACAGGAATGTGTGAGCGACTGTGAAGAGTCCTTGTCCTTTCATGTTGACTGGAGCCAAACAGAGCGAAAGGAGGTGAGTCAGCCACTGAGAAGACTCTTCTCAGTAGCTAGCACACAGCCTCGTCTTTCATGCTGATTATTTCCTAGGGATGCCTGTTGCAGTGGAGTGTGGACTCAGAAGACACACAGAGCAAGGGAGATGAGGGGAAATGGAAATGGGGACGTGGCTATGAAGGGGCATGGTGTGACTATCATGAATGGACTCTGTACTTCTGAATTTGCCTGTGTGGTACTGCTCCTAACACCACCATTGCTGCAACTTACCTAGATGGGTCCGGAGGCACGGCAGAGTGGCAGCAAGGTCAGGGCTGCATGGATGCACCAGCAGAGCCAATCCAGCCCTCCCGCTGATAGGTTCATGCAGCCCCGCCTCACCATGCCCTGCTCCCAGCCACCTCCATGTAAACTGCAGCAATGCCAGTGTTGTGAGGGCTGCTGTACCCTATCACATCAGCCACTACTGGGAAGAGCACCTGCTTTGCATGCAGAAAGTCAGGTTCAATCCCCAACATCTCTAAGTAGAACTAGAAAAGACGCTGTCTGGAGAGCTGCTGCCTGCCAGTGTAGATGACATTGTGCTAGACAGGCCAACGGTCTGACTCGGCATATGGCAGCTTCCAATGTTGAGGGGAAGAACCATAGCTCAGAGGTATCTTCCTATGTTGGGAGGGGGTTGTAGACCAAAGCCTCCATTAAAGTCCTGCTGCTGTGGGCAGGACAGGATCACAATATTAGGAGTCGGCACAGTCAGGTTCCTGATGACACTTAAGCCCCAGCAGAGGTCCCACCGCTAAGCCCTGGAGCCTCTTGCTCTGCTGTGGATCCTACTGTCATAAGCAGTGGCTTTACACTGAGTCAGACCATTTGTCCATCTAGCTCAGTGTCTAGTCATCGGACATGTTGCCACTCCCCCACCTTTTCCACGTAGGTGCACTTTTGATTGACTGTGTGGTATGCCGAAATACCACCGAGAATTTTGTTTTCTGAGTGATGGTGGCAGGTTCTCTGAGCACTGCAAGAAACTTACAATGCAACCCTATTCCCCGCAATGTTCCGGGTTTCCAGGGTTGCAGACAGGTTTTTTTCTGGAAACCATTAACATGGAAATGAGCACAAAATTTCCACTAGATTCCACTAGATTTCCAGAAGTGGGTTTAATGTTATGTGAAATATCTCATAAAACATGAAAATGAACATATAAGGAAATGTCAGGAAGATTGACAAGGGCAATGAAACAGGCTGGATGACGGCTAGAGCACAAGTGGTGAAAAGCGTATTGTGAGGCTGATCGGGCATGAGTAAAACATCATAACCATGCCTAAGGTGGCAGTGAGGGGAGCAAAGAAGGCTCACTTCTCTGTCACTATCGCATCCTCAAGTAGCCATCCAGTGAAGCTTTTCTGTATTGTCAGGGGTTTGTTGACATCAATCCCAGGAAATACAGTTTTAGACCCTCTGGAGGCCCACTGTGAATTGTTTGCAAGGCACTTTGAGGGTAAAGTTGCTTGCCTCCATAACAATCTTGATGTCCCATCCACATCTACTGTAGTCCCCAGTGAGATGTCCAGTGCAACATTTGCTGCAAATTCTAGGGATTGGTTTCAGTTGATGCGGCATGATGACATGGATAAGGTACTTGCAATGATGCAGCCAGCAACGTGTCCTCTCGACCCTTGCCCTTCTTGGCTTATTAAAGCTTGCCGAGAGGATTTGACCGAGTGGATCCAGGGTGTGGTTAATGCATTGTTGTGGGAGGGAGTGGTTCCAGCCACCCTGAAAGAGGCGGTGGTCCGACCACTCCTGAAAAAGCCCGCCCTGAACCCATTGGTTTGTGACAACTACCACCTGGTTGCAACCCCCCTTTTTTTAGGAAAGGTGATTGAGAGGATTGTACTCTTGGATGAAACAGATTATCTTGACCCATTCCAATCTGGGTTCAGGCCTGGTTATGGGACTGAATCAACCTTGATTGCCCTGATGGATAGCCTTTATCAGGAGAAGGACAGGGGAGTGCAACCCTGTTATTCTTACTTGATCCTTCAGCGGTTTTTGATACCATTGACCATGGTATCCTTCTGGGCCAACTTAGTGAGATGGGTGTTGGAGGCACTGTTTTACAGTGGTTCCAATCCTATCTCCAGGGTAGTTTTCAGATAATAGCTTTGGGTGATTATCTTTTGGCCCACTGGTAGTTGTGCTATCTTGTCCCGCATGCTGCTTAACATCTATATGAAGCCCTTGGTCATCAGGAGATTTGGGGTGAGGTGTCAGCAGTATGCTGTTGATACCCAGCTCTATTTCTCTGTAACATCTGAATCAGGAGAAGCCATGCAAGCCCTGGACTGCTGCCTGGACACGGTGGTAGGCTGGATGAGGGCCAATAAATTGAGTCTGAATCCTAGCAAGATGGAGGTGCTGTGGGTTGGTGGTTCCTGAATTCGGGTAATTGGTCAGTTGCCTGCTTTGGATGGGGTCATCCTCTGGGGGTAGTCTGGGGGGTGCTCCTGGATCCATCTTTGTCGCTAGAGGCCCAGGTGACCTTAGTGGTTAGGAGTGCCTTTTTACCAGCTTTGGCTGGTAAGATAGCTGAGGCTGTTTCTGGACGGGGATAGCCTGACCACTGTTGTCCATGCACTGGTCACCTCCAGGCTGGACTACTGTAATGTGCTCTATGCGGGGCTGCCCTTGAGGTTGGTCTGGAAGCTGCAGCTGGTGCAAATGCGGCAGCAAAGCTGCTCACTGGGGCAGGGTATCGCCAACATGTCACCCTCCTGCTGAGTGAATTGCATTGGCTGCCTATTAGCTACCGGGCTAAGTTCAAGGTGCTGGTTTTGGTGTATAAAGCCCTATACAGCTTGGGACCAGGATACCTGAAAGACCATCTTACCCCTTATGTATCCAGTTGATCACAGTGCTCTGCAGGTGAGGGCTACCTGCAGATAACATCTTATCAGGAGGTCTGTTCTGCACAACATAGGAAGTGGACCTTTAGTGTGGCGGCACCTACCCTGTGGAATTCCCTCCCCTTAAATATTAAGAGAGGCGCCATCTCTGTTATCTTTTCGGTGCCTACTGAAGACCTTTCTCTTTCAACAAGTCTTTTAAATAGAGACCTTATCCTAGTGTTGAATTTTTTTTTTGTTAAATATGTTTTTCAAGATGTTTTGCTTTAATATGTTTTTAATGATGTTTTGTTGTAATATATTGTAAAGTCTGTTTTTATGATGTTTAGAGTGTTTTAGTGCTTTTGTTTGCCCCCCTGGGCTTCTAACTGGGATGAAGCGTAGGGTATGTATGTATAAGTAAATAAATAAATGCAAACTGAATTGAATTTATTCCCCATCCCATCCTAGAGCCAGAGAGAGGGAGAGAACTGCACACCAAGACAGTTATGGTGAGGACCGACCTGATTTCTGCAGCTCCCAGTTGCAATCCATTTGGCGCGTGGCTTGGGTCCAGTAGCGGCTGTCTGTGAAGAGGGCTGCTTTCTGCAAAGTGACCACACCGGTCCCTAAGATAAGCAAGCAGAAAGATTCAGTGGGTGGTATTCAAAGAATAAACCTTAGTTAGTCATGCCCATTGAGTTGAATGGGTCTACGCTGAGGAGGACTATTGTTGATTACCACACCAATATGTGTGTATCAGGGTTAATTTCTAAAATCAGTGGTGCTGTGACCTCAGCCTATTTGGAAAACATATTCCTTCAATATTGAGCTCTCTTCCCTAAGCACTTGCTAGAAGTGCTTTGGTGAGGGAAAGGCACTCTGTACATGCATTGAAACTTCTGTACTAGATGTTCCTGGGTGAAGTCCCAATGAAAATGAAACCAGGCTTTAAAACTGGTCACATCTACACCATACATTTAAAGTGCATTTAAAGCACATTTAGAGCTTTGGTTTCCCCCAAAGAATCCTTGGGACCTGTAGTTTGGTCATTGTCGCTTTGTGGGAAGTAAACTATAGTTTCCAGGATTCTTTGGGGGCAGCCATGTGCTTTATATGTATGGTGTGGAATGGATGTGACCTAAAAGAATGTTCACAACTAATGTTGTGAGTGTTCTTTAATGTGGAGTGCATAATTTATCAATGATGTTAATGGCAAGACACAGAGCAAATGAGAGCTATTTTTAGAGCAAATACACAATTGAGCCAATGCAGGGTTCGCACTCAAATTACAGATGTGGGAGATTTTTGCCCTTTGTGCATTTTTTCCTCTTTCATTTTTATTATTTTAAAACAAATTAATCCAGTGACTTGAATCTGACACATTCCAACATCTTCAGTACATTAAATGCGGTTATTGCACCACACATTTTTCTTATTCCAAAGTTCAGTGAAGACATTTTATTCTCTGTCTTTCTTCCTCCATGTATTCCTAATGAGTCAACATTATGTGCTCTTGTTATTTCTCCACAAATCCCAATATTTACTTATTTACTCATCTTTTCTTACACATTTTCAGGTTACGTGTTGATTCCAATTCTTGGTGAGTAACAACTTGTTTTAAGTGTAGGGAACCTGTGGCTTTCCAGATGTTGCTGGACAACTATGCCAATCATCCCTGACCCCTGGCCCTGCTGGCGGAACTGATGGGAACTGGAGGCGAACAACATCTGGAGGGCCACAGGTTCCCCATCCTTACCTAGGATGTGTGGGGCTTGAGGTGCTGGGCAAAGCTGAACAGGCAAAGTGCATGGCAAGTCTGAAAGAGGATTCACCTGCTGATCCTGTGAAGCCTGTCATCCAGGAAAGCCTTTTGTCTCGTTCTGTGACGTATTCACTCTGGAAAGCAGAAAAGTTCTGAATGTATGGAACAATATTCCTCCTCAGAGACTGCTGTGAGGAAGGGCTCCCCTTTGCGATAACATACCTGTGTATATTCTGCCAGTGGCAGCTCCATGGCAGTGGGTTAGTGGAACCTGCTCTGGGTTTTAGTCTGAACTTTCAAGGAGCTGGCCAAAGCACATTGGACAGCTCCTCGAAAGTTCAGACTAAACCTCAGAACAGATTCTACTGCCCCATTGACACAGAGCCACTGCGCAACTGTTCTCTGCACTTAAACACACACACATACACACACACACACACACACATTTATTTGTCCAAAATACAGAATTCTGCAATCTGCATACATTATACATATTATGCAAAGGGATTGTTTTGCATAATATATCTTGCATCTGCCTGTCATGCAGGAATCTGAAGCCCCACCCTGAAATATATAGGAACTCCTGCTCAGCCCCATCCAAGGCAAGCAATTTTGCAAGGCCTTGCCTTGCCACATGCTTGCCATCCTATCTTTGCAGCTTATGCAATGCTTTGTTTCCTTTTAAATTAAAACTGAGATTCTTTGGTTGATGAATTCTGTATCTTAGACCAAATTCTGTGCTTTGCTCTTGATTCATAAAAATGCACACCACTCGGCCATTAGCTAGTCTGTGTAGCTCAGTGATTATATTTTCCTCCAAGGTCCACAGCAAAATCATAATATTGTCTATCTAAATGCTTAGAATACTTAGCCCCCCAGTTCCTGTCTTCAGTTTCAGAAGGAATGAATAGTCCTGTTGCCAGCACGGCAAAAGCCATAAGCAGGGGAAGGGCCATAGCTCAGTGGTAGAGCATCTGCTTTGCATGCAGAAGGTCCGAGGTTCAATCCCCGGCATCCCCACGTAGGGCTCAGAAAGAACTTTGTCTGAAATCCTGAAGAGCTGCTGCCAGTCAGGGTGGACAGTACTGAGGTAGATGAGGCAAAGGGTTTGACTCATAAGGCAACTTCTTATCCTCCTATACTCTAGAGCACAGTTCCCAAACTGTGGTCTGTGGACCACCACCAATGGTCCACGAGCTTCATTCAGGTGGTCCATGGCAAGTCCACATTAAATATTCATATTGATTTTTAATTGTATTCTTATTACTTCTTTTATTTCTTTTATTGCATTGTACTGCAATTTAAATTCTGTAGAATGGAAATTGTAATATAATATAAGAAAGAAAATAAGCCATTAAAAATACAATTAAGACCATACAGCAACTAGCCCAGCACATTACAATAGCTACAACAGGCAGAAAAAATCATTAAGTGGTCCACCAAGACCATCAGCAATTTTCTGCGGTCCATGGGAGAAAAGGTTGGGAACCATTGCCCTAGAGAGACAGAGTGAGTTTGCCTGACAGGGAAACAGGTCAACAGACATCCTCAGGTGGGTATTTCCTTCAGTGTCCTAGTTCGACACAGCAAGGAGGAGCACCCTCATCTCCCGCTGCCAATTATGGTGGAGCTGCTGCACCCTTTGCCTTACCATGTGCGCATCTGTGGTAGGGATGATGTAGGCAGAGAGGTTGTGAGATTGCATGTGCAGCCGCAGAGCACTCAGCCGTTCACTCGTGTTGGTGGCCGTGGGAGGCAAGTACTGACATCGCAAAGAAAAAAAATGATCAGCGTGCTGTGAGGGCAAAGGAAGAGGACAAAAGGGGAAGAGGCCAACCATTCACACTGATCCTCTGTTCCATTTTTACTGCTGGTTCATTGACACTTCAGGAGGCTTCACAAGCTGCCAGACCACATGCCAGTAGGGATGGAAGGAACTGTCCATTTCATTTCTCTGAGTTTCTCATTTTTCCCATCTTAAATTCACTTCTCTCCCTTTTTGCAACAATTCACAATGAGTTCTCTTAAAATCCTCATGAAAACTCGTCAGCATTTTCGTGCGCATCCCTAATAAACACACTTGTTTGCAAGCCATTTTCCTTCACACAATGCATTTTTGTATGTTTTTTTCACCAATGTGTTCATTTTTACACACACTTCCCCCTGATATATGCATTTTTGTAAACACCATTTGGTTGGGGCACTACATCACAACTTTTGGAGAAGTGCAGATTTCAAAAGGGCAGCTGTGTTTTGGCTTGCATGTTGTTTTCAGAAAGTGGAGATTTGATAACTTGCCTTTAAAGGTGAACTGAATTGAATGTATCCCCCATCTAGATGCCAGTGACTTTGGAAAGGGCATATATATGCACACACACATGGACACACACACACATACACGGATTATAGACCTCTCCAATTTCTAGCAATGTTAAAGACCTCACCGGAGGGATGGATGTACAGTTTCTGATGTCTTCTGATTCAGATGTTCTTTCTTTGGAATTATCTGTGATGCACCCTAGGAAGGAAAGAAACACTCATACAATTAAGTCCATGTGGTTTGGGTATGGGGGACAGGGGAGAGGCTAGCCGGCCAAATGCTTGCTTGTCATCCCTGTCCTGTTGCACTCATTTGCTAAAATGCTGGAAGTCAGGAGTAGGTTTATTATTTACTGAGCAATTGCATGGAATACTGGTTGCTTGCACATCCCCTCTCGTATCTCTATAAATAAAGGGACTAGAGCAGGGTGTAGTCGTCTGGGGTCTTGGGGGGTCTTAGACCCCTTTCCTTTTTTGGGAGCAGGGTCCAAGCTGGGTCCCGATGTCTCCAGCATCCTAAGAACCAATCAGCATGAAAGGGGACTGTATGCAAACAGAAAACTAGCAGAGCAAAAACCATGTTAGGCTGAAACACTTTCCCCTGATGTGCTAGGCTTTTCATTTATCTTGTTTTAACCTGCAGTGAGTTTTGCATACCCTTTTGGAGCCTAAATTGGCACATTCCATTCTACTTTCTCATTCTACTGTATGTGTAGACCATGCTGGGTGGCCACTTAACACATCCCCTCCCCGAAAAAGGAAAATGCATCATCAAAAGGAGAGGGCAAGAGAGGATACAGATTTGCATAACATTTGCATATACTAATGAATGCAAATTCCAATATAAATTTAGACATAATTACTATAATTTAAATAGATATACAATACATCCCAATTTAGGGTGCAATCCAACTTACCTTTCTGCTGGGCTGGGGGGAGTTGGATGCCGTGGACCCTCAGCTGCACTGGCAGGCTCCTGGCGCCAATGGGCTCTGCTGGCCTCTGTCAGCAGCAGCACTCTGCCGTGGCTGAGCCACAGCACCACCAGGAGCCTGTTGGCGACACTGGGGGCTGGCAGAAGCCCCAAAAACAGGGCATTCCCGGGGCGCGGGGGATGTAGCCATGGGGGGGATTTATGCTAGATCCTCCTTGTGTCCCCCAGGTCCTGATCTGCCCGAAACTCTGCCGGCGAGAAGGCAGTAAAAAATTGTAATGGGCCTCTATGGGCGCACTTACTCCCTAGGAGGCCAGTTTGTGGGAGCCAGCAGTCCCTGGTTGGCTCGTAAGTGCAGCTCCCCAAAGGAGCCAGTGTTCAGCCAGGCCACCGGCTCCCGAGCAGGAGGAGAATCCTGCTGGCCTTTCTGATGACTCCTCCTCCACCGGCCCCCCTTCTGCCAGCTCCCCAGCATTTGGATTGCTCTGCCTGTGGGGAAGGCTGTGACCAGTGTGCTGTCCAGCTACTCACTGCTGAGACACAACTTCAGAGCCCCTGCTCTTCCTTCTTAGGGGTATTGTTAAGGGGTGGTCCAGGGGGCCTGAGTTTCAGGCCTTTTTTGCTCCATCTCAGTTCTCCCCCCCCCTTTCTAAACTTAAATTTCTTTTTTTCGAGAAAAAAAATTTGCTTGGACAGCAACTGGGTGCATTAAAAAGTGCAGTGCCAGTGAAATCCCAGCCACCTGCCAATGCCATCGTCATCCACCCAGAGGACCTTATTTTACCTTTAATATGTACATACATATGCATCTTGCCAATGTGAGTGGGGTGCACTGGGCCCAGAAACTCCTACTGGCACCCCGTAGCTCAGAGTAAACCCTCAGAACTAGAGTCTGGTTCTTCCCCTTTGAAAGTCAACCTAAATTTGTATACATGCATTTAAATTAGCATGGGGTCTGTGCCTCTGGCTTAAAACACAAAAAGGTTTGATTTTCCTTAATAAAAGACAATCTGAGAAAGAACAAAAGTGAAGGAGGATAATTCAAAATGGGTTGCAAACACTAAAATATTTAATAACCATTAAGCAAACTAAACACAGCAATTAACAACATATGTCCTAATGAGATGTGTGCCAGTTTAAAATAAGTGTTCCGAGAATAAGTTGGCCAGATGCGTATCTGCCATTTGTTCTTCTTCAGTGGCCAAACAATGCCAGTGGCTTTAATATAGAAGTTCTTCACTGGAACATAAATCATGCTTGTTCAAATACAGGATTCTATCTGTCAGCATTAATAAATAGTCCCAGTGTGGAGATCCAAATGAAAATGATTTTCAAATGACACAAAGCCTTGGGTTAATCCAATAATTTGAATTGTTCTTCTCTAACTTTGTACAGCTTTTAAGTACCAAGCGATGCCCCTGGTTCTTTTCTTTAAACTGGACAACCCTTCAAACAGAAGGCGACCTCCAATAAAGGACTGTTCTCTGACAATCCTGTTGGAAGGTTCACTTCAATCAATGCATTGTCTTGCTGTGTGCTCTGAATCTATTGACCACTAGAGGCAATAGATATAGTAGTCAGTTGAAAGAGCCCTTGCTTGAATTCTCTGCTTGTTACTTTCCTCGAGTTTAAGCATGCCTCTGATTGGTTAGACTGATAAGAACATAAGAACATAAGAAGAGCCTGCTGAATCAGGCCAGTGGCCCATCTAGTCCAGCATCCTGTTCTCACAGTGGCCAACCAGTTGCTTGGGGGAAGCCCGCAAGCAGGACCTGAGTGCAATATTCTCAGGGCTATCATCACTTCCAGTTCTCCTTCTTCCCCCAGTTTTCTCTCTCCCTACTCTTTTGAATTCAGCTAGTGTACATGATTAAGCTTTCATATGCATGTGTACTTTCTTAATAAAATGAGTTTATTTTGTTTAAGATAAATCCCACTCTCTTTCATATTCCTTTATATCTCCAATGAACTCTGCTGCATAAAGCAACAGTCTTCAAATCCTTCAAATGGAGGAGTGTTCTGTAAAGTTAAAACACCTGACCATCCTTAGACAAGACCTCTGATGTTAGCCATCACCTCTGTGATGGCTTATTCATGCATCCAATTCACCAGCCAATGCAGCACAATTTACTAACAAGATACCCAAATGTTTGAATGAGCCTACCATCACAAAATTTACCAACAAGATACCCAGTTTTTTAAAAATGTGTAACATAGGAAGCTGCCTCTGCAGAGTCAGACCTAGCTCCGTATTGTCTACAGTGATTGGCAGTGGCTTCTCTAGAGGTTCAGACATGGAGATGCCAGGGATTGAATCTGGGACCTTCTACATGCAAAACAGATGCTCTTCCCCTAATCACTGGGTCTAGGGGTCCCAAGGATCATTTTGCTTTGCCGCCTGATTGATTTCAGGTGCATGGCTCTGCCTGATCCTGGTGTCCCAGGCCAAGTGTCTGAAGTTTACAAGCTTTTGTGTCCTGCTAAGAGAGGAGGCTGAGCAGAGCTGATTCCATTAGGTTAATGTCATAACTGGCTTCCTGTAAAGACGGCATACTTTGCGTGGCAGTCTGTGGTCCATTCCATCAGCAAGGATGGCAAGAGAGTCATCAGCTCTAAGAATTGGCAGCAGATGTGCCACGTTCTTACCGCTGGCAGCAGGCGAAGGTTGACATCGCTGGAAGAGCATGCGCCTCTATTTTGAGGGTTTGTGTGCACTGCAGCACTGAAGATGTGGCTAGTCATGACCAACACTGAAAGCATGTTTGGAGAGGGCTAATGGAACAGAGGGGAAATGGGGGTGTGCTTTTATTTTTACTGGCCTTGTTCCTGTGCTTTTTTCAATAGTCGCCTGGTGACATGCAGAAATCATGCGGGGAAAATGGTCTCCATCACTTTTATCTTCATACCAGGAAAAGTTTCCTTTACTTAACAGGGCCAGTAAAAAAATGTTGGTGATCCTAGAACAGGGGCAAAGGTGGCTGGTGCCCAATGGGACTCGTGGGGCAGAAAGCAGAGAGCCCAGCTGTAGATGGAGCCACAGCCAATGACAGGCAGATCCAACTAATTATATTTTTTTCCCCAGGCTCCTTCCTGTGGAGTTCTACAAGGGCAACACTGAGATGAAGGAAGGGGAGAAAGCTAACAGCAGGGCCACCACCTTCTGAACTGTTTGTAAGTAAGAAGGCAGGTAGATGGGAGCTGGCTGAGGTTGGTGGGGCAGTGACCCATTTGCCATAATGGAATAGCCACCACTGCCCGTGGGCACATTTGGATTTTTGATTTGAATGCTATAAGCATCCCACTCTGGTCACCATTCTCCCCCATATCAGACCCCCTTTCCAAGAGAAAGAAAAAGAGAAAATGTGCACATACACCGGTCATTTCCCCAGGGATCTGGGTAAAAGTCAGATTCAGCAGAATTAATCTGAGCCATGAAAAGCACATAGAGCTGAAAGAGGAAGTGGTGGGAAAGAACGTCACTCTCCCAACTTCCTCCAGCTCTGTGTTCAAGGGAGAAAAAGATACTAACCACTCTTTGTGCTTCATGACCAAGAGGACTCAGAGGCTTTGTGGGCACCAGGGAAAGACCTCAAGGGCACTAATGTGTCATGAAACAGGATTTGATTGCTAGGGAAATGACGGGAACCCCGTCCAATAACAAGAACATATAGGCATGTAGTATATTATAGTATGTGGTTAAACAAACAAACAAACAAAGCCCAAGTCCCAAAGTTCTGACATACCGAACAATGAAAAGAGATTACTGAAACTGCTATTAGTACTTCTAAGGGGAAAGGGAAGGGCCTGCAAAGAGTCCTGATAGAACCACCTGGAAAGACACAGCCGGTCCCCCTTTCGTGAGGTTCCCACCTCCACATCATAAGGATATTATTAGCAACCTGGGGAGGAATTTTGATAAAAGAAAATGCACAGGGGGCAAGGGTTAAACACATATTTGTATGTGTATTTGTATGTCTATTTCCACATAGGTGGAACTCACAAAGCTGCTTACAGGCACTTATTTATACAAATATTTCAATACTGCTATTCATTAAAAAAAAATCAAAGTGCTAATGGAAATGGACTGCCTTCAAGTCAATCCCGACTTATGGCGACCCTACGAATAGGGTTTTCATGGTAAGCGGTATTCAGAGGGGTTTTTACCATTGCCGTCCTCTGAGGCTGAGAGGCAGTGACTGGCCCAAGGTCACCCAGGGAGCTTTGTGGCTGTGTGGGGATTCGAACCCTGGTCTCCCAGGTCATAGTCCAACCCTCGAACCACTGCACCACACTGGCTCTTTCAAAGTGCCTCGGTGGCACGGAATGCATTTTACCATCTTCGTCTGGTAGCCCAACTACGCCCCTATCTGGACAGGGACGACCTCGCCTCCGTTGTTCATGCTCTGGTAACTTCAAGATTGGATTACTGTAATGCGCTCTACGTAGGGCTGCCCTTGAAGACAGTTCGGAAGCTTCAGCTGGTGCAGAACGCAGCTGCCAGACTATTGACGAGGACCAGTCAGTCTTCGCATATAACACCTATTCTGGCGCGTCTGCACTGGCTCCCTATTTGCTTCCGGGCGAGATTCAAGGTGCTGGTTTTGACCTATAAAGCCTTACACGGCGTGGGACCTCAATACCTTGTGGAACGCCTCTCTCGCTATGAACCTACCCGTTCACTTCGTTCAGAATCTAAGGCCCTCCTCCGGGTACCAGCTCATCGGGAAGCCCGGAGGGTGGTTACTAGATCTAGGGCCTTTTCTGTGGTGGCCCCTGAGTTGTGGAACAGCCTCCCCAAAGAGGTACGCCTGGCGCCTACACTTCTATCTTTCCGGCGCCAGGTAAAGACCTTTTTATGCTCCCAGGCATTTTAATCTTTTAATTTTCTTAATCTTTCTACTTTTAACATGTATCCTTCTTAATTTGTGTTGTATTTCGTTTTTGTTGTGCTTTCTGTTGTTTGTTTGTACATGTTTTTGTGATTTTTTACTATGATATATTGTATTTTATCTTGTTTGTTCACCGCCCTGAGAGCTATTCTGCTAAGGGCGGTATATAAATTGAAATAATAAATAAATAAATAAACAATATTTCCCTAACACTGCTGCTGTGAGTCACTTTTCACCTCCCCGCCTGGTTTTAAGTTTTGCAAAAGATATGGAGAGATCATGTTACATTTATTTCAGCCACATGTTTGGGGGTAAATGCCCAAAGGATGCTTGTGCGGATAACGGCATATGCTATGGTTTAGTCACTAGATGACATTGGAGTTAGTTGTATCAGGAGTTTCCCGTGCTGGTTCTCTCCTTGCCGGAGGCAATAAAGTTCTTGTCTAGCTTCCTGACTGGGTGCGTCCTCTGAGCTTTCCATTTGCACTTTTGCAATTCTTAACTAATTGTTTAGGGCCATTCTTCTGTGTCCTTTGATATCCATCTGCTATTCCTCAAGTGTTTCCTACACCTAGGTACTTCCTCCTCTTGATATCAGTTTGGGCTAGTGATGGATGGATCTGCAGTTTTGGTTCTCTCCATTTCTAATTTTTCCAAACTTAAATTCAGTTCTGCAGCAATCTGTGATTTTTAAAAAAATCCTCATGAAAATTCTTCAGCATTTTAGTGCGAATTTCTCCTAATAAATACATTTTTGTATGCAGTCTTGACTAATATACACATTTTGGCAAGGAATTATCCCTGATATATTTTGTATATTATTTTCACTAATATATTCATTTTTATGCACATTTTCCCCTAATATCTGCATTTTTGTAGACATTGGTTGGAGAAAGGCATCACAAAATTCGGAGAAGAGCAAATTTCAAAGGAAGGCTGTGTTTCAGTTCTCATATTATTTCAGAAAGTGTGAATTAGATAGATTCACCTTCAAATGCAAACAGAATTTAATTTCTCCCCCATCCCTAGTTTGGGCTGGGATTAAAGGTTTTTTGTTTTTTTAAAAAAACTTAAACAGGAAATTGTGCACACCAACGTCTCTCTCTCTCTCTCTCTCTCTCTCTCTCTCTCTTTCTGCATGCAAAGTCAGTTGGTGGGAGGCGAAGAGGAGGCAAAGTTGGCAATGGTGCTAAAATATGACATTTTTATAGGAAATGAGATGCCCCAAAATATAAAATGTCCAACATGTTTCAGCATATAATGTTGCAACACATCATACCCTACCAAAGTATCATAGTAAGTTATATTCCTTTGTCCTTGCAAGGAGCACCAAAATGCAGTGGTCATTTTATAATTCTGAGCATCTTATTTCCTGTTCATATTTCTTATATTTCAGTATCACTTGGAGGCTTGTTCTGTGTACACACCATACATTCAAAGTACATTTAAGGCACCTTCCACCACCACCCCAAAAAAGCATCATGGGAACTATAGTTTATCCCTCATTGTTGTTGTTATGTGCCTTCAAGTTGACTATGACTTATGGCGACCCTGTAGGCTTTTCGTGGTAAGACATATTCAGAGGTGGTTTACCATTGCCTTCCTCTGAGTTTGGATGCATCTTAGTCTAGTGTCTCAGCTTTGACCATTCTGCCTTGGGTGCCCCTGCTAGGAGTCTAGCTTCTTGGTCTAGACTCCTGACGGCTTTGCTCTCAGCTTCTTCAACACTCTCAAACCCCCTCACCACGTTAAGGTGTGCATCCTAGATGGGAGTTTATTCCTCACAGAGCTATAATTCTCAGCACCCTTAACAACAACGGTTGTCGGGATTAAATGAGCTTTAAATTTATTTTATTTTATTTATTTAACAAAATATGGCATACTGCTTGAATGGAAAGACCTCTATGGGGTTTACAAAAAAACCCAAAACAATATTATCAATAAAACAGTTAAATACAAGTAATGAAAAACTTATTCGAAACAATTAGCTTCTAACTAAAAAGGGTTAAACCAGATCAACATCTATGTGTCTGGCAAAGCTTGCCTAAACAGAAAAGTTTTAAATGTATGGTGTGTATGCAGCCTGGGGCTCCTTTTTGTGCTCTGGTGTGCTGACTCCCCTTCCCTTTCCCGCCACACACACCAAAAGCTTTGCTGACATGCCAAAGGATGGAGAGGACCGAGGACTGCAGAGTAACCAGGAGCTACTCCTGGTTACTCAGATACAAAACGGGAAGAACCAGGTCTCCTATGAAGAGCAAAATGTAGAGAACTGAATTTAAGATTGAAAAAATGGGAAATGGAGAGAAACTGAAATAGGCAGATTTATCCATCCTTAGTTGCCTGCAGTAAATGAACCAGGGTCTGTTGCAGCAAAGCGGTTGCTGAGATCACCTATGAGATCTCTTGCAAGTCAAATGGCTGTGTTTGGCACAATGTATGATTTGCTGAGCATGCCTCCAGCTTACAATTCAAATGTTGTGAGCTGAAGGAAAGGATGTCCTTCACCAGCTTACCAGAGACTGAATTGGCTGGGTACCGAGTTAGCTAGGATTTGAAGCAAGAACTTCCTGCTCTGTCCACAGGTGCCCCTTGTCAAGAGTTGCCACCATTGTGCAGAGTGAGGAGGTGGGCAGGGAGAATACTGCCCCTTTCAGGATCTAGCAAAGTTCCACACCAGAAAAGCCTATTAGCATCCCAGGACCACTGGGCTGGCCAAAAGAGTTTCCAGGTCAATCCCGAGAAGTTTGCCTAGTCTAGTCTAGTTGAAAGAAGCCTTGCCTGTCTGAGGCCCCAGTTGCATTATACATTTAAAACATTATCACACGAGTTTAAACAGTCATGGCTTTTACCAAGGAATCCTGGGAACTGTAGTTTGTGAAGGTTACTGAGAGTTGGTAGGAGACCCCTCTTCCCCTTGCAGAGGTACAGATTGGTTTAACAATCCCACTTCCCATGGAACTCCAGCTTCTTATTTCCCTATCTATCTGTTGTCTCCCCACATCCTACTGGACTGATATTTCAGCTTTTAATTTTTTTTCACTCTGGCTGCCTTAATAATTTGGTCTTCCATGCATTCTTCCAGAACTATGTTCCATCCCCTATGGATTGCCCTTGCTGAGGATGCCCTGAACCTCTTTCCACCAACCCTACATTAAAATTAATATTACCACCTCCACCCCCAAACATGTGTACATAGTATATCCCTGTAACTCAAGATAACACTTTGTGCATCTGATGAAGTAGACTGTAGTCCATGAAAGGCTTGGCCATAATAAATCTGTTTGTCTTTAAGGTGACACAAGACCCTTTCTTGGTTTTGCTTCAGCAGACTAACATTTCTACCCTCTGAAAATTAGTATTAAGTCATGACATGGCTGGGAACCCTGTATTGCCTGGATAACATGTAGTTGTGCCTTTACACTGGGAATCAACACAATCAAGGATGTCTCCAAAAAGTTCATGTTTTGCAAAAGGGGTTCAAGGGCATATCAGAACTTGAGGTATGCTTTTTGTGCAACTAAAGTGGATTAAGGGCTCTGTCACTCCAGCACAAACAAAGCCACCGGATAATTAACTGGAAGACATGTAAACACCCCACAAGCAAATCAGGATAAATGCACGTTGTTGCATAACCACTCTGAAAATAAATTAGAACAAATGCTCAATAAGGACTGGATGCAATCTAAACTTTCCGTAAACTTTGTGCAAGCAGATTAAGATGAATGCTCAATAAATGGGTCATTTGGAGGCGCCCCAAGGCTTTCTCCATGGATACCAGGTGCTGAAGTGGTTGACTCCGCAGGCGCTGCAGCACTGAGGAAAGTGGGATGGCGTGGTACGCCTGCATTGAATTGTGAACTGGATGGCCAGGAAAGCAACCCACAATTTGTTACGTTATGTGCCAAATCAGCCCAGAAGATCCATTCAATTCCTCCTTACTCACCATGCAAATATGGTCATGTGAACGAGTCTGGCCTGGCCTTTGGGGTGGTGCAGTGGGCAAGCCCTTCCTCCCTGTTTCTACACTTCAGGGAAGAGGATCCACCTCTCACACCGGCATACGTACCATGAAGGAGAAAAATCCAGACCACCAAGCTGCAGCTGAAATGGACCATGTCTTTGTTCAGACTAGAGGCACTTCACCAAAGTAAAGGTTTTGAAGAAGGATTAAAACATCAACCACAGCGAGAAAACCTGGCTTTGCCACTGCTTGGGACTTGTTAGAGGTGGCAGAGCGGCACAAGAAAGCCCAAGTAACCTCCTAGATTCTACTGGCTGTTGTGCTCCAAAGATCAGGTTCTCTCGGCCAGATGAAACAAACAGATAACAAGGCACGTGCTACAAAGTCCAACCTCCAGACAGCCCCAGAAACCTTGTTTTCTGTTGCAGCTTTTTTTCCTGGTGGTTTTGACAGTTATTTATTTATTATCTGTAATGACTTGTTCAACACTTCTAACGTCTGAGGGCAAACCAGCACATTATCTGGTCAAAGAGTGTTCCCTGTCTTGTGTGTTTGCTGAGATAATGTGATTCGAGGTGGGCAGGGCCCATTAGTGGGGGGAAACTGGCAGGGCAGGGAGGAGGGTGGGGTGCTTCATTCCTCTCATGGCTACATATTCTTCCCAGAACTTACATCCAGTGGAGACTGTTGGCTCCAGTGTAAGTGGGGCAGTGAATCTGCCCCGGGTTTTAGTCCGAACTTTCAAGGAGCCCCTTGAAAGTTCAGTCTAAAACCCAGAGTGGAGTCACTGCTGCACTGACATCAGAGCGACTAGTCTCCACTGCATACATCTCCTCCGGTTGTTTTCTCTCTTCCCCTATCCTGTGGGATTTCTTTTTGGTCTTGTGAGCCCTTGCAGTGGAGAGCAGAACTGGCAGGCAGGCAGTGGTGTCATCTGAGCAGGACTTTGGGGCAGAAGTGTAGGGTCCCACTCAGCGGAATGAGCAGGAGGGCCCCCAAATGAAGCAAAGCTGCCCATTTTGAAGTGGAGTATATTGCCATCTAAAGAGCCCCCTCGCACACTCCAGAACCTATGGTTGCATATACACCATACATTTGGAGCACATTAAAAACACATGACTTCCCCCCAAAGAACCCTAGGAATGGTTATTTGTTAAGGGTGCTGGGACTTGTAGCTCTGTGAGATGTAAACTACAGTTCCTGGAATTCTTTGGAGGAAGTCACATGCTTTCAGTGTGTTCTAAACATTTGCTGTGTGTACTCAGCCTAAAATTACCTAATGTACCACTGCAAGTGCGAGAAGGGTTAAGCAATTTGGGAATTATGTCAAACTATAAGCCCTGCCCCAACCCAGAATATGCAGGCTGGGAAAGGTTTTTTCCTATCAGAATGAAGGTACTCCAAACTGCTCTGTGGTTTCATCTAACACAAGCTGCTTACAACAGAAGTGCAGAACTTCAAAGGAGCTGAAGAAGATAAACAGGGGAAATTGTCCTTTGATGCTGCTGAAGTTTGAAGAGGAAGTTGGAGGTCAGCCTGACATTTCTCTTGAAAACACTCAGCCTGAAATCTGGTGGTGGAGGAGGAAAGGAGTGATGAGATTTTTTAAATAAAAAAGGACGAAATCATTCTCGAATAAGACACGTAGGAAATGCCATTCCAGGTATTCTGGTTGGATTGAAGAGTGGAGAGAATGGGTCTGTGGCCTCAAGAGCAGAGGATTTTGCAGATTTTAGTTTAACAAAGGGCATGAAGACGACATGAATGAATTGTGTCCAAACGTAAGATATTCTACTCAAGGAAAAATGTGGAATGTACACCAGACACTTCTTGTTTCAGTTATGATGCTTCTTGTTTCAATAATGGAGATTTTCATTATTATTTATTTATCATTATTAGGCATTTATTTATTTAAGAGATTTCTTGCCTGCCCTTCACCATAAGGTCCAAAGGTAACCCCAAGAAAACAATTGAAAACACACCAAAGAATGCCCATATCTGCACCAGACATTTAAGGTAGTATTATACCACTTACCAACCATGGCTCCTCCCAAAGAATCCTGGGAATTGTAGTATGCAAAGGGTGCCAAGAGTTTAGACCACTATTCCTCTCATAGAGCTAGAATTGCTAGAGTTCCCTGGGAGGAAGGACTGATTGTTAAACCACTGGGGGGATTGTAGTTCTTTGAAGGAACAGAGGTTTCCTAACAACTCTCAGCATCCTTAACAAACTATAATTCCCAGGATTCTTTGGGGGAAACCATAACTGTTACAAGTGTTTCATATTGCTTTAAATGTATAGTGTGGATGTGGTCAATGTTTGGTTGTAAAAAATGTTTGTGATTGCCCCTCTCTCATTTACCAAACTATCAACATTTTTAAAAGTATCTTTCTACATGACCTAAAGTTCTGCCATTTAGTACCCAACTTTGATAGTCCAAAATACCCTGCTTACCAAAGAACTCTAAATAACAGGCGTTTATAAATAGTACCCTAAAAATGGAGGAATATGAGATACACGCTAAAATCATAGTGTAGTATTCAGTGCTAGTTCTACTAAGAAAAAAACATTGAAGTTAATAACTTAAGTTCATTAATTTCAGTGAGTCTACTCTAAGAAGGACTTAGTCGGTTACAATTAAAGTGTATAAAATGCATGCAAAAATGCATTTTATTGGAGGACAGTGCTTGCAAAAGTGTGTATATTAGAACTGGATGCAAAAATGAGTATATTTTGAGAAATTTGCACAAAAATGCTGACCATATTTTCATTTTTTTTAACACAGAGAAATTGCTGTGGAAATGTGGAAAACTGAATTTAAGATTGGAAAAATGAGAAACCAAGAAAAACCAAAACTGACAGTTTTGCCCATCTCTAGTTTTGAGTCATTCTCAACATCAGAACCAGTTTCTTCAGAGGAATTGCTTAAAAAAACAGGTGGAGTTTTGTATGAGGCTATTTCAGCTGTTCCTCTGAGAAAGCTGTTCTGCTTTTTTAGATTTGTTTCGGCCAGTCTTCACCAACCTGGTGCCCGATAGACAGACAGACAGACAGACAGACAGACAGACAGACAGACAGATAGATAGATAGATAGATAGATAGATAGATAGATAGATAGATAGATAGATAGATAGATAGATAGATAGATAGATGTGTGTATATATATATATATAAGAGCAACAGGGAAATCACAAGGCAATGGTGATTGGATGCTGCCACCATGCTGATGGTTTGTAAGAAGTGAATGATCAAATGTTACCTCAGAGATCATTTCTGTTCTTGGATTAGGTTTTGGGATGTACCTTCCCAAGTTTGTATGGGCCGGGTGTTTTAAAGGCGATTCTACAGTCCAAAATGCTGGACCATAACCTGCCCAAATAGAACATTCAGAGAGGAACTAGCAAAGCTGCCCCCTAGCCCTGACAATAATGCAAGGGTTGCTACTTGCACCTCTGTGGGTGAAGGGGAATAGCCTTGCTCAGAGAATCCTCAGGGATGCTGTTACCATGGGAACAGCAACAGCAGCCTGGCATTGGCTTCTGACTGGTACATTTTGCTCTGTTGCCGCCTCCTCTTTCTCCTCTCGTACAACAGCAGCAGAGAGAAAGATACAGAGAGGGAGAGACAACACCTCTGCTCCCATCTCCAGATTGACTTTCAACAGCAGAGGATTTCGCTTGCTGTCCCAGTCGGTCATGCCCTTGCTCTGACTCTGCTGCTCAAGAAGGCATCTGGCAGAGTGAGTGCCAAGATCCGCGTGGGTTATGTAAGTCTAATAAATGCTGATCAAATTACAGCAGAGACGGCTGTGCCTTCAAGCCATGGCCCTGAACAGGAGTCTCTCTAGGAAGCAGGAGACAGTCAGCTGCTTTCCTTTCCATGGGCAATGCCAAGGCACTAGCACTCAGAGGGCAGCTGGTGCACCATTTCTTCCCTCCTAGACCTGGCAGGCCTCACTCGGGGCATCCTGGCAAAAGAAATATACCATCTCTCTCTCTCCCCCTGCTCTTTGTTGGAAGCCTCCCATGTCTTTGCTAACGTGCAGAAATGCACGCAGAAATTCCTGGAAGTGCTTCCATTAGCCACTCCCAGATTTTAGCAAGAGTTTCGCTGCCTACAGATTATCTTCCTTCTGCTTCTGTCTTCCCTGCTAGGGTAGTGCAAAGGGAGGCAAAATCAGAACCTGCAGGCTGCTCTAGGGTTGCCCTTTGCCCTAAGCTAACAACTGCTGCCAACTGCAAGAAGGATCTTTCAGGGTTTTTCAGTTACCCCTGGAGGCACTGTGTTTTTCTGGGGGAATTGCAAGTAGCACCTGTCAGAAGTAACAACTCTGCTGTTGTATCTATTCACAACCACTCATTCAAGGATGTAAAGTCTAGGGATGGAGGAGAAATTTGCTTCCGTTCATGTTGAAAGGTGCGCCTCCCTAATTCGCATTTTCCAACAACAGTACGCGAGCCGAAACACAGACATCCTTTGAAATTCTCTGCATTTTGTAATGCTGTTCTCCAGCCAAGCAATGTGTGCAAACATGCATATACTAGGGTAGATACAAATGTATATATTTGTGAAAACAACATAAAAATGCATTATATTAGGGGAAGTTGCTTTGCATATACTGTGTATGTTATTAGGCAAGATTGCATACAAAAATGTGTATATTAGGAGAAATTCTACAAAGCTGATGAATTTTCACAAGGACTTCTTTTTAAAAATGACAAACTCTTGTGGAAATGTTGAGAACTGAAGTTAAGATTGGAAAAATTAGAAAGGAAGAGAAGTCGAAATTGACAGATTCACCCATCCCTAAGAGAGACCACAGTAATTTTGGATCCACAGGCAAAACATTCCCTTGCTTTACCTGATCTAGGAGTACAAATATAACAGCCACTCCCATCAGGGTGTATGCTTATCCCCTTTCAACAGCTATGTCAGGTAGATACCACACTTTGCAAGGATTCTCCTTTCCCCTGTATATTTGTTCTTAGTCCTCAAGACTTTATGGGCTGCAGCGGTTCATCTTATCAAGCAACTCCTCACTTCACCCCAGGACTCACCAAACCCCTTTTCTGATCCCCCTTTTTTGCTCCCTCTACAGCAAGGGTGGGGAACCTTAGGCCTGGGGGCCAAATGTGGCCCTCCGGGCCTCTCTATTTGGCTCTTGGAATTCTTCCCAGGACATATCCTTCACTGGCCCTGCTTTGCACCCCAAGTGTTTTTGCTTGGCTAGAATATGTTCTTGAAGTTTGATAATACCTCTTTTTTGTCTGGGTGGAGGAGAGAGCAAGCGATGTGTGAACTTGTGTAGAAACTAGCTTCTATACAAAAGTATTACTGTACGTAATAATATTTATTCATGTATGTAGTTTTTAAACTGTTAATTTGTATTAGTTTCAATAATCACAAAGTACACATGTCTATACCAAATGTTTTCAAAATCCTGAATGATTATCTTGTGGAATAGTGAGAGCCCTACAGGTGCTCTAAACAGTCATTGTTGTTACAGTCCCTGTGCCATGACGACTCACTTCTCTCCACCACTGAGCTTTCTTGGATCCTCAAGAACACTTACCCAGTCAAAGGCAAATTCCAAGGGAAACTGATCCCTTACATTGCAGTTTCCCCAGGAAGCCTCTTCCTTGGCTGCCAACACACAGAAGCCAGCCAGCTTGCCCTTTTCACATCTCCGCATTGCTTGCTCAACTGATTAAAGCCACCAGAACACATATGGAAATCTTAACGTGCAAAGTGCTTAGGAAATCAGGTATACAGCGGAGATTGAGCAGGCACTCATAACAGGCTTAGAATAGCCAACTCTTTGCTTCTGGGGAGAGTTCCTTGACCTGCTTGGACTCATATGGCCAACAGCAATCATGGAAGAAAGCAGCAACAACAACATAACCCTCTCCAATTGTGCTTTTAACAGCATTCAAATTTGTAGAAATCAGCAGGTGAAGTGTCCCTTCTGTCCCCAGCATGGAGGGTACACATGGTCATCTACTAATATTTGCACATCAAACAGCATTTAAAGACACAGTGGCAGGAGCCTGTTGAAAAGTTGGCAACCCTAACAGCTTCACGAACCAATGCCTCTGGTCAATGCAGAGTTTGTGTTGTTTGCTCCTTAGGGATGGGGGAGAAATTCGATCAAGTTTACTTTTAAAGGCAAAACTACCGAATTTGCACGTTCTGAAACAATATGCAAATTGAAACCAAACTTCCTCTGAAATTCACACTTCTCGCATTTTGCAATGCAGTTCTCCAATCAAGTAATGTGTACAAAAATGCATATATATTAAGGTAAAGTGTGCATAAAATGCATGGGTTAATGAAAATAACATACAAAAATGTGTTATATTTGGGAAATCACTTTGCAAAACTGTGCATATTAGCTAAAATTGCATAGGAAAAATATGTTTATTAGGAGAAATTCACACTAGAATTATTATGAATTTTCATGAGGTTTTTTTAATTGTAAATTGCTGCAGAAATGTGGAGAAATGAATTTAAGATGTGAAAAATTAGAAACAGAGGGAACCAGAATCGATTATCCTTCCCTACTTTTGATGAAAGTTATCACTGAGATGAGTCCACAGGTGATGCATCTGTTGGTTTGGTAGAAACTTCTTCCCGGTGGGGCCTGCTATACAGTAGTCTGTAGCAAGACTCTGTATTTCAGGGAGGCTGACAGTGTGTGGAGCTCTGAAAAGTCGCTCCTCAAGGTCTCCAAAGGGCATTCTCCAGCTCTTTCCTTGAGGCTGACATTGGGCCACCTGCTTTCAAGCTGAGGAGCTGGACTTGACAGAGAGAGACAAGTCCAGCTGCAGTTTCTATCACTTGACGTCCTTCTGCAGGAATGGCCATTGGCATCGCACACACATGGCTGTAGCAAAACCGGACGTTCAGATTGTTTCCCTCATATTAGAAATATGCAGCCCTATTTGCTTTTTGCTGAGCAAGCCCCCCCCCCCGCACACCCTGCCCATTGCCAGAGAGAAAGGTGTGTGACTGCAACTGTTGTTGTGTCTCAAGCTGTTTAGTGTTTTGTTTTCCTGGAATCCAAAAAAAGATGTGGGCAGGGTAGGAATGATCCTGAGCCAAACATCTGCAGTTTCTTGAAATGCAGCCATTTATTCAGCAATCTGTTGAAACTGAAGAGCATCGAATGACCGAAACTTAAGGGACTCGTAAAGATCACTTGAAACCAACATAGCAGTGGCTGCCCTTCTTATGTTGCTGCTTTGAGATAGGCCAAGAGTGATGCTAAGTGGTTGGCTCAATAATGACGAGAGAGAGAAAGAGGTCAAGGAGTTTGTGCTGAAGTCCATCCCCAGCAATCTCACTTGAAAGAGTATAGGAATGGGGGATGGATCCAGAGGAGGAGCAAGAGTAAGGTGGGGTCAAGCATGAAAGTAAGATAGTATGCCTGTCAAATTATTATAACGGAACAAAGGGAAAGAGTCTCTCTCTCTGGTGACTGTAAAACCCGTATCTCAAACTGTTAAGTATTCAAGTGTGTAAGCTGCCTGACAAAGCATTCGACGTAACTTGGAATCTTTTGGATATTAAACACTAACAGTACTTGAAAGTTGCCACCTTTCCTACTTTTAATTGTTTTTATTTAACAAAATTTATATACCACTTGATTGTAAATAGAAAATCTAAGTGGTTTACAACAAACAAACAAAGAAAACGTAAAGATATTTTATATTTCAGCACACGTCCAAATGTCCCATCTATTGCTACTGGGGAAATTGAGTCCTCTGCACTATTGCTAGGAAAGGCCATAGCTCTGTGGTAGAGCACATGGTTTGCATGCAGAAGGTCCAAGGTTCTGTTCCCAGCACCTCCAGTTAGGGCTGGGAAAGACTTATCTCCCAATCTTGAAGAGCTGCTGCCAGTCAGTGTATAGAATACAGAGCTAGATGATCCAATCATCTGGCTCACAGGAAGGCTGTAAGCTGGGGAAGGGCTGTACCTCAGTGGTAGAGCATCTGCTTTGCATGCAGAAGGTCCCAGATCTAGTCCTTTGCATCTCCAGGTAAGGCTGGGGACGTTCCGTGTCTGAAACCCTGGAAAGCTGCTGTCAGTCCGTGTGGACAATACTGAGCTAGATGGACCAATGGTCTGACTCAATATGATGCAGCTTCCTATGTCCCTATTTTATCTATGAATGGTGCCACAGGAAAGAGAACAAGGAACATAGTTGTATCCATCAGTGCAGGACAACATGACCACAAAAGAGTGTCCTGGAATAAGAGAGGCAAATCTTTTAAAATAACAAAGCTTCCTGTATCATAAAAAGACTACCTAGCAGCATCTTGGACATACCACTAGATGGCACTCCAGTTGCATTATAGTTACAGATGGGGTTGGCTGGGTTTGGGTACTGGCCGGAGGGGGCTGAGGCCCTTTATGAAAATAAAAGGGGAGGTTTGCAGGATAGTCATGACACATGCTGTCCTGCTGTGAGGAAGCAGATGGTGTTTGAATGGATACAACTGCCAGGAGAAGGCAAGGCTGTCCAGTGGTTGTGGTTGATATGAAATTCTCTTTTACTGGATCAAACCACTGGTCCACCTAGCCTGGCCCTGTCTACTGCGGCCGGGAATGGCTCTTAGCAACTTCAGATGGGGTTTGCCCTCAGTCCTGGGACCTGAGAGGCTTTTGCCTGGAATCGCCAAGGATTCAATCAGAGACCGTTAAGCATACAAGGAATATTCCCCTATGAGGAACGGTTACAGCATTTGGGGCTTTTTTGTTTAGAGAAAAGGCAAGTAAGAGGTGACATGACAGAGGTGTATACAGTTATGCATGAGGTGGAACAAGTGGATAGAGAAAATATTTTTCTCCCTCATAGCACAAGAAGTCATGGACAGTCAATGAAGCTAAATGCTGGAAGATTCAGGACAGACACAAGAATGTATTTCTTCGTACAGTGCATAGTTAGACTGTGGATTCTGCTCCCACAGGAGGCAGGGATGGCCAACAACTTGGATGGCTTTAAAAGAGGATTAGACAAATACATGGAGGATAAGGTATCAATGGCTACTAGCCATGACGGCTATGCTCTACCTCCGTAGCTGAAGGCAGCATACTTCTGAATACCAGTTGCTGGAAGCCACAGGAGGGGAGAGTGTTGCTGATCTCAGGTTCTGCTTGTGGGCTTCCCCCAGGCATCTAGTTGGCCACTATGAGAACAGGATGCTGGATTAGATGGGTCACTGACCTGATGCAGCAGGCTCTCGTGTTTTTATGTTCTTTTGCTCTCTGCTCTTGAGCTATGGGTCCCCTTCAATTCCTGTTGCCATTCTAGGATTTCTCTCTCTCTTTCTGTGTCTCGGGGTGCAGAGCTTGGAAAAGTTACTTTTTGAACTACATCTCCCATCAGCCCCAGCCAGCACCATGCTGGCTGGGGCTGATAGGAGTTGTAGTTCAAAAAAGTAACTTTTCCAAGCTCTGTCGGGGTGGAAGAACATTTTTAGCCTGGAGGCCGCGTTTCCTCATGGGTAAGCTTCCTGGGACCGCATTCTAGTGGTAGGCAGCAAAAGAGGCAAAAGTGAGTGGAACAACAGAGGTGACTCTTACCTTTGTACAGTAGGCTACATTCCCGCCACATAAATGTCAGCTGTTTCTGCACAGACACACATCTTTGTATCCTAGAACCAGGCAAGCAAGGGGCGTGATCACAGTTAAGGGCAAATTCAAAGGGTGCCAAACAGAACCGGTGAGGGTGTGGCCTGAACAAAAAGCCAGGTAGAAAGTCCTGAGAGGCTGCATTTGAACTCCAGGCCTGAGGCTCCTGGTCACCCCTGATCTGGGCACTGAGGGATCTGTCAATGTTGGTTCTCTCCGCGTCTCATTTTTCCAGCCTTAAATTCAGTTCACATTTCTGTAGCAATTTGCTTTAAGACAAAAAATTCTCATGAAAATTCTTCAGCATTTTAGTGTGAATTTTCTCCTAATAAGCACATTTTTGGGAGGCAATATCTCCTAATACAATGCATTTTTGTATGTTATTCACTAATATGTTCATTTTTATACACACTTTCCCTTAATGTATTCATTTTTGTAAACACTACAAGGTTGGAGAACTGCATGGCAATCTCTGGATATGTGCTAATTCAAAGGATGGCTGCGTTTTGGTTCTAATATTGTTTTGGAAAGTGCAAATCTGATAAATTTGGCTTTAAATACAAACTGATTGAATCCCCCCCCCCCGATCCATCACATCTGACATCAGAATAGCTGTCAGCAGCATCTTATTGAGATGCAGTAAGGCTGGGGTAGTAACAGGAATCCCCCTCCAGCTCTTGACTGCCCTCTAGTGGTGTTGGCTTTATAGAGTCTGCTACAGCAAAGGGACCACAGCTCCGTGGTAAAGGATATGCCTTGCATACAGAAAGCTGCAGGTTCAATCCCAGGTATCTCCTGTTGAAAGGATCAAGCAGAAGGTGAGATGATGCGAAAGAGCTCCTTCTGAGACCCTGCAATACTGAGCTAGCTGGACAAATCAAATAGTCTGAAATGGTATAAGCAGCTTTCTAGGTATGGTATATATGAGTCTCCCACACAATGGCACAATTGGGTAGGGTTTATTGAAGCCAGAGTTCTTTAAAGCTCAGCCACGAGCCTTATTTCCAGTAGCAGGCCTAGAACTTAATGTCATTTTGTGGTCATTTTGTTGTGGTCATTTTGTGTTCTGACAGGGTACCTGTGCATTTAATTTATGCCAGGACTCTGCTTTCATAGCTGGGGCTGAACCCTGGATAGGGTTGCCAGGTTCAAGGCCTGAGACTGATCCTGTATCTTTAGGAGAAGAGAAAGTCAGCCAAATGCAGGTGTTCTTGCAACTCTGTAATGGGAAAAACCACAAGATGGAATTCTTCCTTTCCCCTGCACAACTTTTAAAGATACAAAAGACCTCTTGGTGGCCTCCACCTGCACTTGGCTGACTTTCTCTTCTCCTAAAGATACAGGATCAGTCTCAGGCCTTGAACCTGGCAACCCTAACCCTGGAACAGTTTTATTAACTGATTATTACATTTTTCATGCCATCTTTTCTCCATTTGATGATGGCCTGCAGACCTAGTTTGGGAGAATGGTAGATGCATTATGGGAGGTTGAGGCCCCACCTTTATAGGGATTTGGGGGAGTTTCTTATGGAGAGACAAATGCTAAGTGATGCTGAAATAATGGGATACTCTTTGAAAGGAAGATTACCTCCTGTTCAGTGTATGTAGCCACACATGGTGTTGAATCATACTTCAACTGGGCATTGCTTTTCCCCACTTTTTCAAACTATAGTTTTTAATATTTATTGTTGTTAAAATCAACCTCAATTCAAGGCAAGGGAACGCTTAGACATTTACATTAATCAACACATATACAAACGGCTGGTTTCTCCCTCTACCATCACCCTGGAGAAATAGTGACACCCAAGATTTTCAGGTGTGGAAAGCCTCCAACATCAACTTCTAAGGGAGCCATCTTGATTTCCTTTTAGGGCCTTCCTGATGGAAGTGGCTCGGCAGTTCCTATCGCTATGGAAACTAAAGTTTCAGGTTGGTGGGAATGGAAGTTGCCACGGCAACAAGGAGGCGAGGTATTTTTCTTTTCACTGCTGCTGGTAATTAAAAATAGCACCCTAACTGGCCACTTATCTAGTCTCCCATTCATATGGTGACCAGCCTGCTGTTTGAGCATCTAAATTCTCTTAATGGCAGTCTGGGTACTGAGTCTAATGTCATCTTTCCTGCACTGCAATGCTGATTCATTGGGGAGGGGAGAAGATCTCATATTTCGGTACTCACTTTATGCCAGAGATAGGGATAATACTATCAGTAAATATTTAATTCTGTGCAAGTATCTAAACATGAGGAGAGAGGCAGACTGGATGGCCTGAACTTTTGCTTTTTTATTTTATTCCTTGGGGAAGGGCTTTGTAGCTCAGTGGTGTAGAGCATCTGATTTGCACTCAAAAGGTCCCAAGTTCAATCACCACCAACTTGGATGGCTTTAAAAGAGGATTAGACAAATACATGGAGGATACGGCTATCAATGGCTATTAGCCATGATGGCTATGCTCTGCCACCACCATGTTTTTGCGCACATTCAGTAGCGAACTGAACTGAACTTCTCCCCCAACCCTCAAAATGGGTTTGTTGCACTAGAGCTCCAAATGAACTTGAATTGCTCAACCTGAATTTGCAGGTATGTGATTGAACCCCACTCAAAAATAGCAACAGCCTGGAAGCTGTTGTCCAGAAGCACAACAGATCCCAGGGTACAGTCTAAGCAGGACTAGGTCTGGTCAATGGCTAGATACCTAGGAACCTCATGTATGCTGCTTTGAGTTCCATAATGGAAGAAACACAGGACAGACATTTACCATCTCAAGAAACGATAGCATCTCACAGTACAATGTTAACAATCCGTTCCTCAAAGATAGAGACAGTGATTGAGAAGGGGCCTAAAAGAACTCTTTAATCCACTTTTAAGTGTTCAAACCTAAATTTCTGGCTTGAATCTCTCCCACAGAATACTGACAGACTGGAGGCAGCCAGTGTTTTTTATCCCATCCTTCAGCCCAAAGGCTCTCAGAATTCTAACAATAATTAAAAGCACAATAAAACAACGACATTATATCAAACAAACAGTAATCAGAGATATGCCAGTGCATCAAGCCAGGTTAAAACACACTCTAAAAAGCTAAGAGACAACTGGAGACTATGGAACTTGCCCCAAACCCTATAGTATTGCTGTGTAAAGGATGGGACTTAAATAGGGCTGCCAACATTGAACTGTAGCGGTCCTGTTAACAGCAACTCCCTCTGGATTAGGGATGGGCAAAATAATTGATTCAGTTCACATTTCAAGCCAAATCCATCCAATTTGCACTGTCTGAAACAATATGAGAATCGAAACAGAGCCATCCTTTGAAATTTGCACTTACTTGAATTTTTCAATGCAGTTTGCCATCCAGACAAAAACGTATGTGAGGGGAAGGTGTGCTTAAAAATGAATATATGTATGAAAATAACATACAAAAATGCATTATATGATGAGAAACTGCTTGCCAAGATGTGTACATTAGTTAAAAGTGCCTACAAACATGTGTTTACTAGGAGAAATTCACACTAAAATGCTACAGAATTTTCATGAGGATTTTTTAAAATTGCAAATTGCTGCAGAAATGTGGAGAACTGAATTTAAGATTGGAGAATGAGAAACTGAGAGAACCGAGACTGAGAGAACTTTCAATCCCTACTCTACTTTGTTCTGGCCAGTTGGCAACCCTAGACTTGAACCGTGGTTCCCTTCAGTGTTTCAGTAAATCCAAACTCCTCTACTTTGCAAAAATTCTCCCTTTGTGGATAAAAAAACAAAGACATGACCTCTCTCCAAGATATTCAACTAATTAACAAGTGATAAATGATCTAAACGTGTGTGTGTTATGTGAACTTTTATGTGATTTGAACAACTTCCCTTGTCACAGCATTTGGAAACCAACATTGGAATACCTACCCTGGACAGATTTGTGCCTTTTTAGAATGTCTTGGGGGTCAGCAGTGAATGGTATTAATTGATCCTTACCTGCCTTGACTGTGAGCCGTGAACATGCTCTACTTAGGCTGAGAGTAAACAGACGGCTGCAGGAGAGGGGCGAAACCAACATAAATCCACTCTGAGTTGGCAGCGTAAGTGCCAATTTCATTATATGTTCCTATCAGGGGACTGTTATCAGATTTTCCAGTTCAAACCCTGGGAGGATTACAGAACGGGTTTCCCTGGGCAGCCACATGACACTGGGGCTTGGATGCAGCCGTGCAAGGAATGGTGGGGATAGGAAGCAGGCAGCTTGATGTCACTGAGCCAGGCCAAAAATATAGTCAAGAAGGGGAGAGGGTGTTTGCTTGACTGCTCAACTTAGCCTGTAATGTATCACCATTTACTGCCAGGTCAAAGGTTATGGCCTACGAGGCCATAGGGCAGGCCCAGCATCCCTCACCCACAGCCAGCGATTCAGAACCTGCATTCCTGTAAAGTTCCCCAGGCTGCTGGTTAATGTTGTTATATCACAGGGCTACAGACTGTCTCTAATGGGCTTCTCCAAGAGGGAGAGGAAGGGGTGAAGCTTTGAAGAGGGAGACTATCAACTTTTTTTTGGTCTTTTCAATATTCCTGCTGATAACTGAAATCCCTGCTGAAGAAATTAATATTAAGCTCCTAGCATTTACCTTCCCTGTGATTCAGAAAGTCCTGCGCCCTTGCACAGGCCTCAGATAAAGCCAGGAACACAAAACACTGATTCACACATCAGCTTATACATCACTTGATTTCTCATTACTGAGTGGGTTACTCACCATATGCTGATGACCTGTAAGTAGAAGCGTGAACTGGCTCCACAATGAAAAACATTGTGTACTTACTGTGGTTGGAAAGCTTTGTCTGCAATTTGATGGCTCATGTGTATGTCTGAGCCCCCTTCACATGATGAAAAATGCATGGGTGAATCAGCCCTAGAGATCCAATACGGCAGAGTACAGGGATGGGGAATATGTGGCCCTCCAGATGTTGAACTCCAGCGATTCCCATCAGCCCCAGCCAGAATGCCCAGTGGTCAGGAATGATGGGAATTGTAGTCCAACAACACCTGGAGGGTCACAGGTTCCCTACACCTGTAGTGACTAGAATGTTGGACTACATTCTTGGAGACCCTGGTTCAAATCTGCCATGATGTTGAAGCTCTGGGCCAGTGACTATTAGCTGCACAAGACGGTTGTGATGATAAAAAGAAAATGGGTGGAGCTCTGTGCTCTGTGGAGCAAGAGTGGAATAAAAATGTAATGTGAAATAATAATAGATCAGGGATGTTGTATATATTTGTGTTGATTCAGGCTCTTGTGGAATGCTTTCTTTGCAAACAAAGTGGACAGAGGCCCTGTGCCTTTCGATAACAGGTCAAAACCAACAGGTAAAATTGTCCATCACTACATCTTCATAACAGGAAAAACTTATCTTGTTGACTCCTGCCTGTTATGCAGCTATTAAGGGCACAGCTGCAAATCGTGGTAACCTGAAGGATTGCTATTAATGTCACTATTTTCTTAATATTAGTGCCTGGCACCTTCATTATGCTGCTTTCATTGTATGCTGAAGACAAGCATCTTTACCCTGGTCTTTCACATCTGGCATCATCATAATCATCTCTGGATACTTTGGGCCACGACATTTTATTTATTTATTATTCATTTATTTCTCACATTTATATCCCACCTTTCGTCCAAGGAGTTCAAGGTGGCATACAAAGAGGGTTCACCTCCTCCTGATTTTGTCCTCACAACAAGCCTGTGAGGTAGGTTAGGCTGAGAAACTGTGACTGTTCCAAGATCACCCAGTGAGTTTTATAGCCAAGCAGGGATTTGAACCCTGGGCTCCCCAGCCCTGTAGCCAGTCTTCCTTGTTAGGTGGGACAGCCACATTTCTAGGTGAGGCATTTGGGGGAGAGAGGAGCATAGCGCCAGCCAGTCCCTCCACCCCACTGGTGGAGAGGTTATTGGGGCCAGGACAGGGGAAGGGAAATTCCGGTACCTGTCCCGTCACTTCTCCTCCATCCAGAGAGTGTGCTAACTTACACGAATGAAAGCTTGATATTGCCTATGGCTACAGTCCCCTTTCACCTGTGGTCTGTCCCTGATTCTTCATGAACTGAACTACTTTGGTAAAGACAGTGAGCTCCTGAGTTTGGCTTTGACGTTGTATTAGGTATCTCAATTTTAGATTCCACCTGGAAAACAAATTTGTCCATACTACAGTATAAGTTTAGGGAAGGGCAGAAAGAAAATAAATACTATAGGGTATGTTTGCTAACTCCTCCTTGAGAGTCCCTCCTTCTAGTCTTGCTCTTGGCCTTTAGATTTTCCTTCCTGTTGGACAATCAAGGGAAAACCTTTAAACTGGCTGATGTATAAAGGACAAACTAAACAATTGGAAATTAACTGAGGAAAGCAATTGGATTTTTTTTTTTACTGATTGCTGGGTTGTTTTTTTCTGTCCAGAAACTCTGAAAAGGCCTCATGCTGAGCTGCATAGAGTGGAATAATAAGAAATTAGGCCTGAGTTACAGCCTAGGTGGCCAGCCAGCCAGCCAGCTAACTGTAGTGTACACAACAATATTTCTGTTACTCTAGGGCTGTTTTCATCCTTTGCCATCACATCACCAAGAAAAAGAAGAAAAATAGCCACTATGATTGTGAGTATAGTGTTTGAAAAGAGTAAAAGGTAGCCATTTTCTTCAGATCACTTGAACTAATCTCTTTATTTCACCCTTTAGCAATAAGCATCCAATCCTGCTCTGCTCATTATAATAATTGCAGAATAAATAAATTCTTATTTCTTACTGCAGGCAAACAAACATACTTCTTTATTGCTGGCTGGGTAGATAGCACAAATGAAAACGAAAATGAAAAGCAGAGCAAAGGAAAGTCCAAGGGGTGGAGTAACTCTAGCCCATAATACCAAGTTCTAATATTTAATGCTTCTATGGTCATTTTACTATACAGGCTGTTTTTTTCAGGATCACTTAAATAATTATAGCGTGATTGTGATCATGAAAAATCCACCCTCAGTCAAGGAAAGCCTTGAGTGAGCAGACTTTTTGGGGCTCTTCCAGACAAGTCTTTTGTTGTGCCCTTGCCCTACCTTGTTCACTGAATTTTTCAGAGGGTCCTATTCATAAATTGTTCCTGTTCTTAAAACAAGCTATAATTCTTTAAACGGAGGTTGTCGTTGTCCGTCATGTCACAAATTAAAATGACAATTTCCTCCTCCAAAATCCTAGGGAGGGGCCAAAGCACAGCTCTGAGAGGGCAGCACCTGCCTCCCCAGCCACAGGTGTGGGTCTCCCACACCACAGTATGATACTCTAATCGCTACACCTTTTCTTGAAGAAGCAAATATGTTGAGAGAGAGTCTTTCTGTAGATTTATTTACTATTAATGGGTGAATGTTGCCTCTTGTTTCTCAGTTTCACTGGAGCTGCTGGCTACTGAATAGTGAGTTAGAAGTAGCATTTGCCTGACCCAACATGCCAGTTCTGATAATAATGATAACAATTTTACAAAATGACAGAGACTTGTGTGCTGAGCACATTTTTTGTAGACCTCAGTGGAGCTGTGATGGTGTAATGCAAGGGCCACCCCTTTGGAGATGTCTGGGAAGGAAGGGCAGTTGGCAATATGCTCTTCACATTTCTGCAGCAGTGTGCAATTTTTTTTAAAAAAATCCTCATGAAAATTGTCAGCATTTTAGTGCATATTTCTCCTAATAAACACATTTTTGTATGTAATTTTGACTAATGTACACTTTTTGCAAACAAATCTTCCACAATGTAATGCATTTTTCCATGTTACTTTCAGAAACAGATGCATTTTTATGCACACTTTCCGCTAATTTGTGCATTTTTTAAAATATTGTTTGGTTAGAGAACTGCATCACAAAATTTGGAGAATTGCACACTTCAAAGAATGGCTATGTTTAGGTTCTCGTATTGTTTCAGAAAATGTGAATTAGATAGGTTTGCCTTTAAATGCTAACTGAATTGAATTTCTCTCCATCCCTAGTTGAAAGATGGGAGATAGTACCCCTGCCAAGCACCTGTTTCGGAGGGCAGCTCCGTCAGTCTCATCCCTTCCATCACCAAACAAAACATTCTTTTGCAAACAGGAAAAAGAATTTCCTTGGAAAAGGCACGTTCAGTTGAGCTGCCAAGCTCATCTGGACCGCTGCCCTCCTCCTTCATTCGGAGTTTCCTCGAAGGCCCGTTGCAGGATTCTTTCCAGGTTGGCCCGGGTTGGCCTTGGTGCGCAAGGGAGACATCCTCCCTTTGTTGGCTATTGTTAGCCTTCCGTCACCTGCAGAAGCCATCAGTGGTGTGACTCAGGCCCTTGCTATGCCTCTAGGAAACAGGATGCATGGCAGTGAGGTGGCCTGGGGATGAGGCCAAGGAACGCAGGAATGCGGAAACTGGGCGGGGGCGGAGAAGGAAGAGTTTCCTAGAATGTTGGAAATCTGATGATTCTGGATTATAACGGGGGAACAAAGATAGATTGGGAGAATCTGGATGGAGTGGTTGCCACTGATAGTGGAGACTGCTCGGCATTCTGGGAAATTAGATGGTGTCCTCTCAGGCCTCTTTAGCATTTAACAGAGGGAAGGGGAAACCCAGGCCTGGGAGCCTTCCAGGCTACTCTTTCTGGCCCTTGGGACTTTTTGCAGGCCTCTCTCCTCTCCAGGTCACATCCCTCACCATCCCTGCTCCACACCCTCCTCTTGAGTGCTTTTGCTTGCCTGGAAGGTGTCCTTGGACTATGATAATGCCTCAATAGGTGTGTATATCCGCCCCTCTGACTTTTGTGTGGTTGAAATGTAGCCTACTATAGGAAGATAAGAATCGCATGCATTGCTCCGCTTACCTTTCCCTCTCACCCTTACCACCACTGGCATGTGGCCCTAGAAAGTTGTCTGTGAGGGAATGCAGCCCTTGGGCTGAGGACAGTTCCCCACCCTTGAGTTAACATGTAGCTCAGCTGGCTTGGTCAGGTCATTTGGACAATGGCAATACCAGAAAAAAATGGAGGGGGGAGAGACACAAGGGGCAAAATGCGTTTCTGAGGGACGGCTGAGCTTTGTCCTATGTGTTGGATTTCTTAAAGAGAAATAAGCATATATTTCACCTTAACATTCCCACCCTACAAATATTTTCTCTGAAATCCTAGTGATTTTTATGGAGTAAACTTTCGTCTAGGTGTGCTTAGGACTGCAGTTTTCATTTTAATGTAAGAACAGTTTAATTGATTGATTGATTGATTAATTAATTATTGCTGATCAGACCAACGGCTCATGTAGTCCAGCATCCTCTTCTCATGCTGGCCAACCAGATGCCTCTTGGGCAGCTCACAAACAGGACATGAGTGCAGCAGCACTCTCCCTTCTTGCGATTCCCAGCACTGGTATCGAGAGGCATACAATGCCTCTGATGCTTCAGGTAATATAGCCATCTTGACTAGTAGCCACTGATAGCCTTATCCTCTCTGAACTTGTCTAATCCCCTTTTAAAGCTGCCCAAATTGGCGGGCACCATCATTATATCTTGTGCTAGTGAATTATTTTCTTTAATTATGCACCGTGTGGAGAGTGAACTGCTTATCTGGGAGACTGCTTGTCCATCCCTCACCCTCCCTCTCAAGCTGTCCACTCCAGTGTTCTGTCACACTCTGTGGTTTGCAATGGATTCTGAGCATTTATGTGTGTGAGACTGCAAGTACTTTATCTATCACACCCTCTTTTCAAGTAACCTTGGGAACTGTAGTTCCGTAAAATGTGGGTGAGGGGATCTCAGAGATTTCTTGGCAACCTCATCAGATAACTTTTCCCAGGATTCTTGAGGGACGAGAGGGGAACAGGACAGTTAAACTCTGGTATAAAACTAGCTACATACTGTTGGGCACTCCCCAATATCTGAGTGATGGAAGACTTCCAAGGGTTCTAGCACTTATGCAGGGATCGGTTTCCTTTGAATTAAGGTCAGTGGAGACTAGGGATAGGTGAGAATTTTGATTCAGTTTGCTTTTCAAGCAGAATTTATCAAATGCTCAGTTACTGAAACAATATGAGAACCAAAACACAGCCATCCTTCGAAATTTGCATTTATTAGAATTTTGGGATGCATTTCGCCAACTAAACATTTACAAAAATGCGTATATTAGGGGAAAGTGTGCATAAAAATGAATACATGAGTAAAAATAATATGCAAAAAGGCATGATGTGATGAGAAACAGCTTGCAAAAATGTGTACCTTTGTCAAAACTGCCTACAAAATTTTGGAGAAATTTGCACTAAAATGGTGGAGAATTTTCATGAAGATTTTTTTTTTTAAATTGCAGATCGCTGTACAAATGTAGAGAACTGAATTTAACATTGGAAAAATGAGGAACAGACAGAACTGAAACTGACAGATCTTTCCATCCCTAGCGGAGACTGTGGTGTCTTTAGGATATATGGTTTTATTTGCACATATATGCAACCTGAGATGGAAGGGACTCATAGCATTAGCACCCCAACAGATCTTGCTTCCCCATTAGGTTTCTAGGGGAGGCTTCCCAAAGCCTTACCTTTGGATTCAGCACAGAGAGTGAGGCAAACCTCTCTGTGTCTTTCCAACTCCCAGCTCCACATCAGACTAAAACACAAAATCTACCTTCTGCCCAAACCATATGAGAGGAGAGGGCTACCCTGGTTCTTATGGCAACACATCTACCCTTGACCAAATCCTTAGACATTAATGGGGGCACTTGACAGACTTGGCCAGTCCTATTGGCTTAACAAAGAAACTGGCTTGACGAGTTCAGCAGTCCTTTCTACTGCAGAGTTCACCCCTGGAGATACAAAATTATGGGCTTGGAGGGTATCCACAACATCATCCAAACCAACCAACCCCCCAATCCTATAACAAGATTAAAATAGCATGACCTGGTACATATCAAATAAATCCCTATACAGTAGGGATGGGGAGTGAGATGGCAATTGGGAGTGTTGGTGTGGGACAGTGGAGATGGCAACTGGAAATTGGGGGTGTGGGAGAGTGGTGTGGGAGAGCAGCGATAAACTGATCCTCTCCAGCCAGTTTATTCCTAAAGTGTTACTTTGGAACTTGGATCCACACCAGGAATAAAATGGTAGAGGAGGGGCATGGTGGGGGGGGAGTGCAAGACAAGGGGAAGGGCTGTAGCTCAGTGATACAGCATCTGCTTTGCAAGCAGAAGGTCCCCGGTTCAATCCCTGGCATCTCCAGGTAGTTCTGGGAGAGATCCCTGCCTGAAACCCTGGAAAGCTGCTGCCAGTCAGTGTAGACAGTACTGAGCTAGATGGACCAATGGTCTGATTTCAGTATGAGGCAGCTTCCCATGTTTTCTGTGTTTGTTCCTAGTAGCCTTCTACCTGCCAGACCTCCCCACCATTCACTTTTCTTTCTAAGGATTTGGAGAGGGCCAGATCCTGACTTACAGGCTTGTCACCATTGCCCAGTTCATCCCATATTCTTACCAAATCACTCCCCCACACGTGATGGAGAGTAAGAGCACACTTTTCCTCTCTGCTCACCCGGTTCTCCCATCCTGACTCGGAGACCTTTGTACATCCACAAATAGGCCTAACATTTTACTCGGGGCATCAGCCCAACAGCTCCTATCTATAGACCCATTAACTCCAAACCCCCAAATTTGATTCACCTTCCAAACATATACCAAAGTTTTATGCTAGTCTGTGCCATCAGCCCAAATACTTTTTTGAGGAGAGGGATACCAGATTTGGGGGTTCATTGTTAATACAGCTCCTATCTAGGAGGGCAATAGTGGTGCCTCTCTCTGCTTTCCAAAACTAATAGTGAAATCCTAAGAATACAAGAAGAGCCCTGGTGGATCAGGCCAGTGGCCCTACGAGTCCTGCATCCTGTTCTCACCGTGGCCAACCAGTTGTTATTTTGGTTGTTGTTATAATTTATTACCCGCCCTTCACCAAAAGGTCCCAGGGCAGGTTACAACAATTTAAAAACATATGATTAAAAACAGTTTAAAAACTACCCAAACAACATCATAGAAAATAGGGTGGGTCCTATTATATATATATATATCTCAGGTGTAAAGAGATGCATCTTCGGTATTCGCCAAAAGTTGTACAATTAAGTTACAGGCGCACCTCAGTGAGAAGGGAGTTCTACAGCTTTGGGGCTGCCACAGAGATTGCCCTCTCCCAGGCCACCACCTCCCGAACTTCTGAGGGTGGCGGAACCAGAGCTTGGAAAAGTTATTTTTTTGAACTATAACTCCCATCAGCCCAATCCAGTGGCCATGCTGGCTGGGGCTGATGGGAGCTGTAGTTTAAAAAAGTAACTTTTCCAAGCTCTGGGAGGAACTACCAAAAGGCTGTTGATCTCAATGTCCGAGAGGGTCTGTAGGGAAGGAGGCGGTCTTTCAGATATTTGGGACCTAAGTCATTTAGGGCATTAAACACTTGGAAGACCCAGTGCCTGCAGGAAGAAGGAGGACATCGCCACCCAGGGAAGGAGAGCCTGCTGTTGCTGCTGCTGTTGGAACACCACCTCCACCACCCTTCCCAGTGGGACTGCTGCCTGGCAGACGTGCCTCCTGCAGGACCAGGTCCCAGGTACCCAGCCAGCTGTGACTAATTTCCATCACCTGTCCCTCTTCGGAGGGATACATAAGCCGGCTGGCTGAGGTGGCCTGGGGTTTTGTCTTTTGTTTTGTTTTTTGTTTGTTTTTTCTTTTGGGTTCCATTGGTTTTAGCTATGGGTGGGTTCGGTTTCGTTTTATATTGTAGTTCTTGGGTTTTTATGTAGTTTGTATGTTGTATTTTACTTTATCTTGTACGCCGCCTAGAGTGGCCGCTTGTGCGGCCAGATAGGCGGCCTAGAAATAAAATTTATTATTATTATTATTACTTAACGTGAGCATCTTGAACTGGGCCCAGAAACGAACTGCAGCTATTTTAAAACAGTTTATAGGAGTTCTAAAGGGAATCCCAGCCAGTAATCTGGCTGCTGCATTTTGGACCAGTTGAAGTTTCCGAGTAGTCTTCAAGTGCAGCCCCACGTAGAGCACATTGCAACAGTCCAGTCTGGAAGTTATAAGAGCATGGAGCACTGTGGTCAAGTCATCTCTGTCCAAAAGGGGCCAAAGCTCGTGAACCAGTCAGAGCTGTAATAAGGCACTCCTAGCCACTGAGGCCACCTGAACCTCCAGTGACAGTGTTGGATCAAGGAGTACCCCCAAGCTACAGACCTGCTCCCTCAAGGAAAGAGCAACCCCATCCAGAACAGGCTCTCTTCCCACCTCCTGGACATGAGAACCCCAGACACGTAATGCCTCTGCTTTTTCAAGATTCAACCTTACTTTATCGGCCCACGTTCAGTCCATCACTGCCTCCAAGCATTGGTTCAACACCTCAACTGCCTCTCCTGATTCAGATGGAACAGAGAGGGAGAGCTGGGTGTCACCTGCATATTGAGGGCACCTCACCCCAGATCTCCTGATGATAGTTCCCAGTGGCTTCGTATAGATATTAAATAGCATGGTGAACAAGATAGAACCCAGTGGAACACCACAAGATAACTCCCACCACAGGATAATTGGAAGCTGCTCTGGAGGTATGAGCAGAACCACTGAAGCACAGTGCCCCCCAACCCCCATCTCCTCAAAATGTTCCAGAAGGATACTATGGTCAACAGAATCAAAAGCCACTGAGAGATCAAGGAGAACGAGCAGGATTGCACTCCCCCCATCTCTCTCCCTACAAATGTCATCAACCAGGGCGATCAAGACAGTTTCAGTGCTACGGCCAGGCCTGAAGCCAGACTGGAATGGATCCAAGTAATCAGTTTCCTCCAAATATGCTTGAAACTGGACAGCCACCACCTTCTCAAGCACCTTGCCCAAAAAGGGGATATTTGCCACTGGGAGATAGTTGTTTGATTATTTTTGTTTACCTTTGTTGGTTTGATTCTATTGTTTTATTGTATTTATATATTCCTGATTGCTTTATTCTATGTACACCACCCAGAGAGCCCTTGGGCTTAGGGCGGTATATAAATTAAATTAAATAAAAAATAAAATAAAAAATTTAACACTTCTGGGTCCAGGGAGGTCCTCTTAAGGAGGGGACACACCACTGCCTCTTTCAAGGCATATAGTACCTCCCCTTCCTCCAGTGAAGCATTAATCACACCCTGGACCCAGCCAGCCAGTCCCATAGGACCATGGGAAGCCCACAAGCAGGACCTGACTGCAAGGGCACTCTCCCCTCCTGCTACTGGCAATTGGTTTTCAGAAGCATACTACATCTGACTATGGCAGCAGAGCACAGGCATATTTCCTCAGCAGTAAGTTCCACTGTGTTCACAAAGGCCGTATGCTCTAGTAAATGGGCATAGGATTGCAACCAGAGGGACCTGGGCAACTGTGGGGCTTGTGCAACCGTTGCAATTTCCCGTGCATTGGTGGCTGGTGCCCTTTTGGGACTGGTGGAGCAGAAGGCAGGGAGCCCAACAGTTGGTGGAGCCAAAGCCAATGACAGTACAGAGCTAATTCCAGCTTTGTACCCATCCGTCTCCCTGCTGATTTCTACAACAGCAACACTAAGAGACTAATGAGGAGAAAGCTGACAGCCAGTATCACCTTCTGGACTGGTTGTAAGGAAGAAAGCAGGCAGGTGGGGAGATGACTGAGAGCAGACTGGGGTTGGAGGGCTGTGCCCCCTTTCTACCAAATGGTCCCTATGGCCACTTACGTTTGTTGCACACAAGCATGATGTTTGGTTTCCCATTAAAAAGGAAAACTAAGCAACAGAATGAGAATAAGTCATGCAGCGCCACACATATTGCAGAATTATCAGACTTTCTTATCCCGGCAAGGAAAATTCACTGAAAGAAGCAGAGGAGGATGTAGGCAAGGGAGACCACATTTCCTCTCTCTTTTCTATCAGCAGAGCCAGACAGACAACTGGCACCCAGGCAGTAACTGTTGCAAAGCCCTTTTCACCAAAGGACAAAAGTCGAAGCAAACCCAAAGATCCACAGAGCAATTTGGGGAAAGACATGGTTGATTTAGTGGTCTCCAGTCCCCTAGATTTCTGAGCGGCTGTGGTGGGGGATATAGCAATGAGTTTGACCAGTGTAATTGAAGACTGCTGATGACTGGCTCCTTATGTGGTTAATGTTGCTGTGACACAGAAAGCTTTTAAGTGGCTACTGTGTGCGTTGGGGGTCCCAACCATCTGAATCTGCCCCAGGAGCTTCCAGGAGCTTGAGGCTGGTGTGCAAAGTGAGTCTGTGAAGTGACTGAAGGGAAATCCGGAAGAGAAAGGTGATTTCTGCATCATCTGAATGTGGATGGTCATGGGGCACATTTTTAATTTTTTAAGGACAGCGTACAGACATCCTTGGCCATCCACCCCCACTTCTGCTACCATAAGAGTCATGGATATGATGCCTAACACCTCCCAGTTGGAACAAGCTGCTTCAGGAGATGTGGCCACTTTTTCACTGGGTCTCCTACTGGGAGGAAGGGCAGGATATAAATTTAATAAATAAATAATAAAATAAGTAAGCAGAGGCTTGATGGCCAACTGCCAGGGATGCTGTAGTTGTACCCTGCACTGCAGGTTCTGTCTTTAAGCAGAGGGTTGGACTAGATGATTTCTGGGGTCCTTTCCAGTTCTATGATAACTGAAGGGGTGACCAGCTCTGTCTATACACTATGTTTAAATTATGAAAGTTTTGTCCCACAGCCATCCAAATTTGGACTGTTAAAAACTGGATTCTACACATACAAAGAATATCCAGTTCTAAAACTGTTTGATTTATGTATTCTGCAATATTTATTTATTATTTTGCATACATTTATTCTAGTTCTACAAAACAAGAGGCAAAGATCTGTGCAGGGCACTGAAACACAGTGCCCCAACCACTGAAAATCTTCAGCTTTTTTTGCTTTTGGATATTTTAGCAGGCATTGCCCACACACTTTCAAATATTTCTTCTTAGCCTTAAGGGTGAGAAACTTGACCCCTTTTTTAAAAGGAAGAAAGGATCGAAATTCTCTGGGAGATGAATTCTGTGTTGTGTTGTACCACACTTTGTGTTTATTGCGCAGTGCTTTTGTAGATCTGCACCATACACTCAGTCCTAGATATGGCATGAAGATGTGTTAATGCAAAAAGAGCAGCTATATAAAAGAGAGATGGTCAGAGCTTGAAAATGTTTCCGCGGCTCAGAAAGCACTCATCTCTGCTCCTACTCCTACTTGCATAGAATACAGAAAAGGGGGGAAAAGATGCAGCCTTTCTCATATATGATATTTGTTCCTTGTTTCTAATGAGTAAAATTATGTTTAATGTGGACATGCTTGGGTTTAGTTCTGCTCATTCATACAACTGTGATTGCACTGGTTGCCCCTTATCACACAAAGAGGTGGTCCTGTCATTCTTTTGGCACACACAGAAACTGGCATTTCCTGGAGGAAATGCGGGTTGATGAGTGGTGTGCCAGGTTCAGTCCAATTTCCAAGTGTGCTGGTTTGGTCATGTAATGCTTTGGCATTGGATTCAGCATGAATCGAGTAGCAGGCACAAGGCTTCCTGGTCCAAATTGGGACCTTGATGGGGGCAAAGGGTTAAAACTCCCTTCCCCTGCTGGGGTGCCATTCCAGTCCAGATTGGGCGTCTATACCTGTTTATTTATTTATTTGTAAACACATTCACACAATTGATACACACTAAGTTTGCTCCTTGCTAATGTGGCCAAGGGCAGTTGTTCTGGATCACAGAGATCACAGGCGAGAGCAGCCTTCAGCATCCCGGTGGTCTCCAGATGTTTTAGATTACAACTCCCATCATGGAGCATGGCCGGGGCTGATGGGAATTGTAGTCCAAGCTTCTGCAAGCTTTTTAAAAAAAATCTTCTGATTCGCCTGTATTGTGATTTGTCTTTTTAAATCATTTTTGCTGGCTGGCTGACCTTTGGCATTTTGTATTGTTCTCTGTTGTATATTTTGTTGTTTTAACATACTGTTTACTACTTTGGGGGGCTTTGGGCCAAAACTAAACACATATACAAACAAACAAATATGCAGATGTGATGGTCAGAATTAGCCCGCACTGCAAGCAAGATCTTCCAGTGGTAACAAAGTTGAACAGCGAGTAAGTGCAGGCACTTCTCAAAGGATCCCTGCTCCCCAACAATAACAGGTCGTTTTCTTCTGTTTAGTTGCTGGGATAAACTTAGCCATGGGTCAGGAGGGAGTAGGGATGAACAAATATTTATGTATTTATTAATTTAATATTCTGCCTTTCCTCCCAGAAGGAGACCAGGGCGGCAAAAAGACCAACTCTGGTTTCTCTGTGTTTCTGAATTCTCCAGTCTGAAGCTTAGTTCTCCATATTTCTACATCAGTTTGTGATTTTTTTTAACATCATTAAAATTTGTTAGCAATTTTGTGCATTCTCCTACTATACACATTTTGATATGCAATTTTGCTAATGTAGACATTTTGCCAAGCAATTTCCTCTTATATAATGCATTTTTGTATATTATTTTCATGAATATAGGCATCAGTATACAGTATATGCATTTGTATATATATGCATTTATATTTACTCATATATATTATATGCATTTATATATACTAATATGTGTATTGTAATATGCATTTTATTTATAATATATGCATTTTTAACACATTACTTGGCTTTAGTAGTGTAGTGGCAAATTCAGAAGTGCAGGGACCCTTCGTGATAGTCATGTTAGTCCCCCTCACAGCCAGGCACCCTTCTAAGCTTATACAATAAAATGAGCTTTCAGTCTTTTACTTTGTTTGGAGTATTTTCCCTTACTGATACACTGCCGTGATCAATGCAGATCTCCATGTCTTGCCTTCGGCTAGATCTGCTATTTTCTGTGCATATACATGGGCAAATGTACTACAATGCTGTAAGGTAAGCAGCTTCCTTTGCTGAATTTCCCTTCTTGGTTGTCATACCAAGGCTTGGAATAACTGTATTTGAGCAGAGCTTATGAGTTTTAGGAGGAAATTTAAGAATAGAAATTCCTTATCCTAATCTCTGATGTTAGTTGCAGTGCACCACATACACACTTAGACATATTCATTTGCATTTCACCTTACCATGCACAACACACATATATAGAACATAATTAAAAGCTGAAACACCATCTCACATATACTTACTCCCCGCCAAATGTATTTTTTCTCACACTCCTCCCCGTACTACTCCTGGCTTTGGGCTAGAACAAAACAACACATCCCCTTTTTTTGCTGCTGGGTTGAGAATAAGATCCTTGTTAACAAACAAATGAACAGGGGCCTGTGCAGCACCCACACACACACACACAGACCACTTTAGTCCAAGTTCTTCTCCCTACCTCCTTTTCCACTTTCCCTTGCTTGCTTGCTCTCTGTCGTCGTATCCACACTCCTCAGTCCTTCCTACATGCGCCTTCTCCCACAACAGATGTTCCTAGGAGTAAATCAGCATGAAAGGGGAGTGTGTTAGCTACTGAGAAGAGTCTTCTCAGTTGCTGATTTGCCTCTTTTCACTCTGATTGGCTACAGTCTGCAGGAAAGGACGCTGGAGACATAGGGATCCTCGTGGAACCCTGCTTCTGAAAAAAGTAAGGGGCTCTGGAGGACTCTACCCCTGCTTGGCTGGAGAATAGCACTGCAAAATTTGGAGAAGTGTGAATTTCTAAGGACGACTGTATTTCAGTTCACATATGGTTTGGGAAAACCCAAATTAAGTAAGTTCGCCTTTACATACAAACTTATTCAAATTTCTCCCCCATCCCTAGTCAGGAGTAGTAATGTTTTAAGGATATTGGAGACATTCCTGATGATTAAGACAGAGTGGTTCATGAGCCACTGAAGCTGCAATTCAAGTGGCAGATGCATTTGGGGAAATGCTTCCCCCCGCCTTTCCATCCAGGTCAATGCTGACATTCCAAGAGTGTGAGCTGTCTTGAGACCAACTCTGTCACAGCATCCTTCCTCTTCAAAGCACTTCCTTGGCTGGTTCCTGTTTATCCCCCAGACTCCAAGCCATTTGCAGAGACACCTTGAGGCACTTCATTTTTTTCCTCTCTCTTTTTTAAATCTCTCCCTCCCCCCCCCTACATCTTTTGTTGTGTTGGCTCTGGTTTCATTGCAGATGTTTCTATCACGGGGGAACTTACCAGCCCGTGCCAGTTAAGGTTGGAAAAATGTTTCCTCCACCACCACCTTTTTCCTCTGGACGTTTCTGTCAGGTGGCTTGGGTACAACAACACCCCTGTAAACTTTGGACATCAGCAAAAAAAAACACAAAAAAACCTCAAAATGCATGTCAATGAGGGCTTTCAAGCAAGACATAAAGGATTGGGCTACCTTGGCTAGAGTTCTAGGTCCAATTTGAAGCAGGGTGTCCATAAGTACAGGGACTTGAGAGGAAAGCAGGAAAGGGGGATTCCAGACAGCGGCTTAATATTGTAAAGCAGGGCTAGCCAATGTGGTGCCCTCCAGATGTTGCTGAACTGCAACTCCCATCAGCCCCAGCCAGCACCGCCAATGGTCAGATATGATGAGAATTGTAGTCCAACAAAAATCTGGAGGACACTATGTTGGTTACCCCTGTTGTAAAGCAAGGTGAGGAACCTGTGCCCCTCCAGTACAACTCCCATCACTCCCGATTGGTGGCCATGATGGCTGGGGCTGATGGGAGATGGAGTCCAACAACATTTGGAGGTTCTCCATCCCTGTTGTAAAGAGTTGTTCAGATATTGCAAATGGGATGTTGGCAACTTATCGGATTTGGATTAAGTGAGGGGGATATAAGGGGCATTTTGATGCCAATGACGTTGCGTGGATGCTGCAAAAAAAAAATTGCATGCATGAGGAACATCCATCCCACAATCAGCACCCACCTAGAAGTGCCCAGAGATTATCAACCAATAGGAAAGGCCTATCTTGAGTATAGAACTGTATAGAACATTTGTCAGTTTTGCACTTTAGAAGTAATACATTATATGACTGACAAAGTTCATACTGCAAACCCTATCAGAAAAGAGGCGTTATCTCTTCTCCCACACAGAGAAGGGAAAGCCTCTTCTCAGATGATGCCTGCTGCAACACGTTTCTGCATAATCTAAAAACAAAGAAAGTAGCCTTCTTGCTTCAGCTGTATTGTTTCTTGTTGTTGTTATGTGCATTCAAGTTGATTACGACTTATGGTGACCCTATAAATCAGTGACCTCCAGTAGCATCTGTCATGAACCACCCTGTTCAGATCTTGTAAGTTCAGATCTGTGGCTTCCTTTATGGAATCAATCCATCTCTTGTTTGATCTTCCTCATTTTCTACCCCCTTCTATTTTTTCCAGCATTATTGTCATTTCTAGTGAAATGCCTTCTCATTATGTGTCCAAAGTATGACAACCTCAGTTTCATGATTGTAGCTTCTAATGATAGTTGTGGTTTAATTTGTTCTAACACCCAGCTTTGTCTTTTTCATGGTCCATGGTATCTGCAAAGCGCTCCTCCAACACCACATTTCAAAAGAGTTTATCTTTCTAGTATCCGCTTTTTTCACTGTCCAACTTTCACATCCATACATAGAGATCGGGAATACCATGGTCTGAACAATCCTGACTTTAGTTTTCAGTGATACGTCTTTGCATTTGAGGACCTTTTCTAGTTCTCTCATTGCTGCCCTCCCCAGTCCTAGCCTTCTTCTAATTTCTTGACTATTGTCTCTATTTTGGTTAATGACTGTGCCAAGGTATTGATAATCCTTGACAAGTTCAATGTCCTCATCCATTTATGGGATATTAAGGCAATAGTTCGATAATTACTGGATTCCTTGGGATCCCCTTTCTTTGGAACTGGGATGTATATTGAACGCTTCCAGTCTGTGGATCATTTAATTTTCCATTATTTGTTGACAAATTTTTGTCAACATTTGGATAGATTCAGTCTCAGTAACTTGTAGCAACTCTATTGGTATGCCATCTGTTCCTGGTGATTTGTTTCTTCCAAGTATTTTAAGAGCAGCTTTCACCTCACATTCTAAAATTTCTGGTTCTTCATCTTATGGTTCCTCCGTGAATTAATCTGTCATCCTTGCATCTCTTTTATAGAGTTCTTCAGTGTATTACTTCCATCTTCCTTAAATGTAATTGAGAGATTATTCAATTGATCGACCAAAACTCTTAGGATTAATCACATAATGTTTCATTGTTTTGATTGTTGCCCTATTTATTAATTAATTTAGTTAGGTATTTTAACAAGTAATCATATATTATACAATTAAGTTATACAAATGATTAAATTATATAAATGATAAAACACTATAATTATACTGTTTGTTTGAAAAGATTATGCCTATTGGCTAACAAATATGGAGGTAGTTCTGACTTATAGAATATTTGATGTGTAGTATTAACACACTGAGCTGTAAATCAGGAAGTCCCTGGTACAACTCTCACCTTTGCTACAAATTCACTCGATGGCCTTAGGGCAAACCACACTATCTCAGCCTGAATCTGCAGTGTTGGGGACAATACTACCATGTTGCCTTCCAGCAAGGAAAGGGAAGCTGTAGCCCTTCAGTTGTAATGGGACTGTCAAAGTTGGTTTCTCCGTTTCTCATTTTTCCAATCTTAAATTTAGCTCTACATTTCTAGATCAGTCTGTGAATTTTTTTAAACAGTCCTCATGAAAATTCTTTAGCATTGTAGTGTAAAGTTCTCCTAATATACATATTGTGCAAAGCAATATTATGCATTTTTGTATATTATTTTTACGAATGTATGCATTTTTATGTACAGTATGTAAGTATATGAATTTTTGTACACATCACTTGCCTGGAGAAATACAGTGCAAAATTCAAAGAAGTGCAAATTTCAACAGATGCCTTTCAGAAAGTGCAAATTGAGTAAGTTTGCTTTCAAATGTGAACTGAATTGAATTTCTCCCCCATCCCTAGTTCTCCCCAAGTGCAAACTGGTTCCTAATCTTTCATGTAATCCATTTCCAAAGGAAATTGTGTTGGTCTGTTGCAGCAAAAACAACCAAGAATCTTGCAGCACCTGTGTAGGGTTAATCCATGGCTTGGTTTACCATTACATCTGAACCCTGCCTTGTTGTTTGTCTTGCTTCTTCAGACAAACCATAGCTGTAAATGAAGGTTTGTTCGTGGTTTGCTATGTGTGGTTTGTCTGTGGAAGACAAACCATGAAGCCAGGTTGGATATAACACTAATCCTAACCATGGCTTAGGCCTAGGTAGCACAGAATCAGCAGGAACAGAAGAGCAAAGCGTCCACAGTGTTCGCTGCAGGAACTCACTCATTTGGTCATTCATGCTAGCCTGTAGTTTGGGTTAGGGTTACATGTGAACTGGACCACTGATGATGGCATAGTTTCATGGACTAACATCTTATGAAGTGGACTCTAGTTGAATCCATGAAAGCTTCTGCCATAATCAATGTGTTAGTATAGCCTTCCTAACCCTGTGCACTCTAGATGTTGTTGGACTCCAACTCTCCCATCAGCCCCAGCCAGCATTGCCAATGTTCAGGAATTATGGGAGCTGGAGCCCAACATATGGAAGGCACCAGATTGGGGAAGTCTGTGTTATTTTTAGGTGACAGAAGGCACCTCTGATTTAGTCCTTCAGAAATCATTGGCTTTTAAGATCCACCTCTCAGCAATGTGAGACTGATGTGGCCTGAGCGCTTGCTACATGAGAGTGCGTGTGTGGGTGAGCAATTGCTTTGCTTTCCCTCAGTTTGGCCCAACAACACCCTGTGAAGGCCCGGTGGTCCCTAGTGTAGCCTCCTCTGCAGCTATTCCATCTCCACCCTGTTCCCCTTTGACCACAGCTGTTTGGATGGAGGCTTGACAGCAAGCCCCAGATTTCAGAGGAGAGATCATTTGGCCCCGGTTCCCTTCAATTCAAGCCTGAAGGAGATAATTCGACATGCTATTGCTAAGTTTCTGTCTGCCATGGAATTCTGACAGCATTTAGATAAAGAATCTTTCATCTAAGGCTGGATTGTAGGGGGTCTCTTGTCAGTGGAATTGTTACGTTATAAAGGCTCGTCTTTGAGATGTGCACTGCCAGGTGAGATGCACTGCCAGGTGAACCATACTGTAACTATCTTGAAGATCTATGTCAAATATCATTAAAGAATGGATATATAATATACATACATACACAGCCTTTTCTTTTGCTGCTGGGCTGTACATTCAGAAAAAAACAAAAAAAGAAGCAGCGGTTTGGACAAAGTGCATGTCTGAATGATAAAGTGCATACATAACTGTGAGCAATTAAGGTTGATCCCAACTGTAGAAATTGGCTTCTGCTTCTCAGTTCTCAGGGCCAGCCCTGCCATTAGGCAGAGTGAGGCTGCTGCCTCAGGTGGCATAAGTTTCCTGTACCATTCCCCATGGATCCCTTAAGCTAGCCTGCTTTTCACCCTCCTAAGTTAGCCTGGTATGGTGGAGGATGTTGTCCCTCTGCCAGGGTCGAAATAGAGAGAGAGAGGAGGGTGGCAGGGAGAGAGAAGGAGCGAGAGGATGGCAGAAAGAGAGAGAGAAGGGGTGGCAGAAAGGGAGACAGGGAGGGAAGAAAGAGAAATCACAGGGTGCCCACCTACTTTTGGATCTGGCCCTGGCTAGGATGCAGCCTCTGATAGATTACTCCTAGGAAAATGCTGCCCTTGATAGAAAAAAAAGTCTCCCCATCCCCTCTGTGTTAACATAAGGGAAGCTTCATATAAATGGCTAAACCAGCCAAGAAAAGGTCAGCCTACACTATGTCGTAAAAAGATGTGGTTGCATTACACGTACTTACATGTTTGATGGTGGTGATGAAAGAGAACCCAGGGGGTTGGTGGTGTGGAGGGGTGGGGGAAGGATAGCAAACCATATTTTTAAAAGTATAGTGGTTACAAAATGCCTTTTACTCCAACGGCTGTACAGTTCAACTACATTGTATCTGGGACAATTTCTTAGAAAAGGTCTAATTGCCCAGTGCTTAATAGCTGCCAAGACACAAATTGCAAAAGCCTGGAAAAGCAGAAATGCTCCAGGGATCCTAGGATAGGATGAGCACATTAGGGGAAGTGATGTTGCTGCGTAAGATCTCCTCCCAACTAAAGGGGATGGCCAACCCATGCTCCAAGGATTATTTTGTGGAGAGGCAGCTTGTCCTGAGGATTGCAACTGTTCATTATATAATCTTTATATGAGGCGTGTGTAGAAATTTAGAACAAACTCCTTTAAAGTGAAAATTGCTTTGCATTTCCTCTTCTTTCCTGATGTTCCCCCAACCCAATTTATTTTTTTTGTTAAGGCAGCTGATTGGCCACTGTAGAAGTAGGATGCTGGACTAGATGGTCTGCTTGTGTCCTTATGTCTTCCTGCACACTTTGCTTAATATTCCTGTTGGGATGCCTAGCTGTCCCCTGTCGGGGGCAGAGTCATGGGCTAGATGGACTCATAGAGTAAAGCCATTCTCATGTTCTGTAATACAGAGGTGGGGGACCTGCAGCCTTCCAGATGCTGTTGGACTCCCAACTCCTGTCACCCCTGACCACTGGCCATGCTGGCTGGGGCTGATGGGAGTTGGGGGTCCCAAAGCATCTGGAGGACCCCACAGGTTGCCCCTCCCCCACCCTGTTCTGGGGTGATCTGCTCCTACCAAAGAGTGACAGGCAATGCGGCTAACCTCAGTGGCTGGATTCCAAAATGAAAGATAAGGACAGAATAGTGAGGAATGATGACGGGATGCTGGACGCAGCTGTGAGATATTTGGAGACGTGACTGCTGAAGAACACGAGGAAGGGAAACAGGCAAGCATGCTGTGACTATGCTTGCTCAAAGAGGGACTGTGGTTCAAATGGGTGAATGGACTAGAGGCTAAGGCTGTGTACTCCATACATTTGAAGCACATGATTTCCCCCAAAGAATCTCGGGAACAGTAGTTTACCCCTTCAATTCCCAGCCCTTTTAACAAATTATACCTCCAAGGATTCTCTGGGGAAAGTCATGTGCTTTAAATGTATGGTGTGTGTGCAGCCATAGAGTTTGAAGGGGTCTTAGAGGTCATCTAGTCCAAGCCTCTGTCCAGTGCAGGATCTGCAATGCAGGATGCACCTACTATATCCCTGAGAGATGGCAGCATGACCTCTGCTTAAATCCCTCCAGTGACAGAGAGCTCATCCCTTCCTGTGGCAGTCTGTTCCACAGCTCCTTCCGTTAGGAAGTTTTCCCTAATGTTTTACTGAAATCTGATTTCACTACAATTTCCACCACTTGGTTGTAGTCCTGCCCTCCAGTCCAGAGCAACAGAGAACAAGATGCTACTTTTTTATATACTCAGGGGGCCAGTTCATCCCATCTGGACGCACCATCCTGTGATGATTCTCTTAGCCGATGTGTAAACCTTCTCCAGCGAAAAGTATTGGATCTGGCAACAGCCAGTGTGAACACTCTATCCATGGCAATTTATTGCATGGGATGTTGGCACATTCACACATATACAAGGCCAAAGAGAGAGAGAGAGAGAGAGAGAGAGAGAGAGAGAGACACCCTGTGCTTTGAGGAGCTGCCTAAGAGGCAGCTATTAACAGGTAATGCTTTTCCTGGCATAAAGATGTGCAGTGGGGGGGGGGGTCCCTTATAGAAGTGTTCTTCCCAATAAATGGGGCAGAGGAAAATAAAATAAAGTTGGTGAGAGGCAGAAGGAGGTAGCTACTTCAGGTGTCATTGCTGGAGGGCTGGCAGCAGGGCCAGGTGATAGAGAACAGAGCGGTATGAGCCACAGAGCCCACCCTGCACCCCCTAAGCTACCCTAATGCCCTCAGGTGAATTTGAGGATGCTTCCCTGTGTCATCAGTACTGAAGTAACACTCTCACCTGGGGGCAACTTCTGAATGAAGACTGGGCAGAAGACAACCATCCTTTGCCTCAGGCAGCAAAATGCACGGGTCTGAGGGCCAGATTCTTATCTAGACAACCCTCCGAGGGCCACGTGGGGGCCCCAAAAGCCAAGTTGGCCTATCCAGTAAGACTGTCCTGCTGGGGGGATGTAAGCCTTAGAGGGGTGTCCAGGGCATTTGCCTTGGCACACTCCTAGTGGGAGGGGGGTATCTGAGCAAACCGGGGGGGGGATTCCCTTGGGAATGTTCGAAGGGGACAGAAGGAAGGGGGGTTTAGTATCTAAGTTCAAGGATGGAGAGGGGGAAGCCACTTGATGGGAGAACTCGGGAACTGCAGTATGGGGGGGTGGCGGGGGTGTCAAATGGCCCTGTTAGAGGCGGGGCGATCCCTAGATGGGCGGAGGGTCGGGAGAAGGAGGTGGGAGTTGCTCTTCCTAGCGGGGGCGTCCTTCGCTCGTCGCCGGAGGAGGCTGCGCCGCTGCTGTGTGGGGCTTGGGGTGGGGTGAGGGGGAAGGACGGCTGCACGAGGAGGAGGAGGGGGGGCGTGTGGAGGCAACAGCCACATGACCGGGCGGGCTGGGAGCCAAGGCGGCCGGTCTGGGTCTCCCCCGACGCCCGCCTACAAATGCAGGCGGGCCTCGGCGGGAGCGGGCGCAATCGCTGCTGCTGCTCGCAGTGTGACTGTTGCAGGCGCAGCCGGCTGGCGTGGCTCGGCCCTCGGCGGCGGCGCGATGGGCGTGCGGCGCTGGCTGCTGGCGCTGCTCCTTCTCTGGCTGGCTCTCAGCCCCGGCTCTGGAGGTGGGTGGCTGCTGGCCTTGACCCGGGCGGGCGGGCGGCAGGGAGACCCCGCACTTGTTGCCTGCACGCACGCACGCACACCGGGCTGGGTAGGTGGCTGGTCTCTGGGCAGCGGGCAGCAGGCTCGGGATCGCCGCGCTCGCCTCGTCCTTGCAAGGCAGCGCGCCTACCGCAGCGGCCGTCCGTCGTCCCCTTTCCTCCCTCGCCCTTGCCTTGCCGTCGGGGCACGCTCTCGGCCGGGAGGGGCTGTGCCAGGCGGCGCGCCGCCCGCCTGCCCCCGTCTCTGGTTACTCGCGAGACAGCCAAGAAGCAACGGCCTGGCACGGACAGCGAGATGGCGGGCGGGCCGGCTGGCAGCAATGCCCGGCCTCCGTGGCCCGCTGCGGCGCCCCTGGGTGGCAGCGCTTGTTGCAGCGAGATCGGGAAGCCTGCCCCCCAAAGCGTGCATGCTTCCCTGCAAGCGAGCCCTCTGGGTTTTGAGCCGCCCCAGTGCTACCGTGTCGCCATGGGCTGGGGGATCATAAATAACTTCAGCCAAACCTGGCCTTGCTGGGCTGGCACAGGCTGCAGGGATTGCACCTGTTAGCAGGCATTAGATTGGCAGAAGTTCAACAGGTGAAGGCCGCCTGCACCCTCTGCTTGGGAAGACTTTTATCTGTTGAATATCTGCCTTATAGCAGCCACTTGACTGGCAGAAGTTCCATGGTGAAGGTTGTGCACCCTCTGCTGGAGAATACTTTGTCTGTTGAATGTCCCCCTTTTAGCAACTGCATGACTGGCAGAAGCTCAACAGGTGAAGGCCTCCGCTGGGTAAGACTTCATTTGTTGAATGTCTGCCTTTTAGCAGAAGTTCAACAGGTGAAGGCTATGCATACTTTGCTGGGAAACATTAATCTGTTGAATTCCTGGCTGTCCTTCTAAAGAAGAGGCACAGGACCAGCGTGGGGTGGAGGGAACGGGCTGGGAAAATGTGGCAGCTTTCAGCCTAGGGAATCTTTGCAACTTGGGAAATGGTTTTCAAAGTAGCAGAAAGGTTGGTAGGTTGGCTGGAGAGGGTTTCCAGTTGGGAACGTTGAAGGTGCACCTTTGAAGTCTCCATTACCTGTGGTGGTAGGTAGTTAAAGAGTCAGTGATGATGGGGAGGCTTTGTGCTGCCCTTAGGGGCTTAAAGAGCAACAGCTGACAGGCAGAACACCTGACTTTCCTGCTCCCTGTCAGCAGATGCCACAGAATTGCAGCCAACAGGAGAATGCAGCACGTCTCCCTCTTGGCACAGCCAGGCCCAGCTTGCCCAGAGTGGTGCATTCGAGTGCCACTTAATGGCCAGGCTGGGGTGGAAAGCAAGAGGCTGGCACCAGCCTGCTCTTTCCAGTGATTTAAAAGCTGGTGTTGCTTGCCAGATGCTGTCAGTCTGGAAATGTCCCTGTGTGTGTGCTTGGATTCTTTTGTGCTTAATGGTTACTGGTAAGGTTGATTTGAGCCTTAGTCTTGAGACCCATCTCTAGTGCTGGAATTCCACCCTGGGCACTGTGGAGAAGCAGTGCCTCTGAGCATGGGCAGAGAACGCTGTGTCCCCTTCTCTAATATGTAGTCAGCATCCCCACATATGGGAACAAATGAGGAGCAAGATGTGTGGTTTCTAATTAGGACTGAGCCACTGCACATATCTATCCTCTACTCTCCCCCCCTTCCACCTGGCTTTTCGTCTTGTGATCTTTCTGGTGTTATCATTTCCTTCAATTTGTGCCCCACATTGGCTATGTAGGGAGCTGGCATGGGCATTTTGTAAGCAACAGGGGCTGAGATAGCATCCCAAAGGGGATGGAGACAGCCAAAGTGGTGAGGTAGTGGGTTAAAGGTTGCTGAAATAGACTAATCTCAGCATTCAACCATCTTGGAGAGGAGAAAAAGGCTGTTTGCACCCTCCCTTCTATTGAATCTGTCATTTAAAGCTTTTGAATGCATAATAAGCCAGACTCCATTGGCATCTTAACCCTCACTGAATATGCACGTGTGTCAGATTTCAAACTGCCTGATAAATATGTGCTTAGAATGCAACATGTGATGGGAAACGGGGATTTTTCACCTTGATCCAATTTGGACAATTGTATCCATGAACAAGCCTTGTGTTGGGTGTGCCCCCCCCAGCACAAGTAAGTTAAAGCAGAAGTCTTCCATTAACCATAGTTTCTCATTTAGTCCAAACTTGGAAACTATGGTTACCAGGTTGGGAATGAGCCAGGATCTTAAATCAAGTTCAAATCACGTTTTATGATCCTGACTCGTTCCATACACTTGTTGCTTCAGGCAATTTATTTATTAAACATTCATCTTGATAACTTGCACAAAAGATTACATCCAGTTAAGTCCTGCTCAGAGTAAACCCAATGAAATTAATGAACCTGAGGTAGTTGTGTCAGTTAACTTTGATGGGTCAACTCTGAGTAGAACTAGCATTAGATACAAGCCGAAGTTTCCAGGGAGGTTATATGATACTGCATCAAGCAACTGTTAACCCCCCCTCTCCAGTACATTTTCCTGTTGTTTTCCTCACAGCAAAATATCTGGGGTGGTTTTGTTTTGTTTTGTTGGTGAGTGGGTGTGTTTGTTGTACAAGAACACCAAGTCAACTTTAATTGCACCACCGGAATTTGCCAGTATGTGATTGAATCCCACCCCAAAATAGTGACAGTGTGGAAGCACCCCTGGTAACCATAGTTTCCTGGTTCTGAGGAAATGGGGAAACCATGGTTAATTGGAGACTTCTGGTTTTAACTTCCTCACACCAAGGAGGAAAGGGGCAGCTCATCAGAGCCGCAGGATGGATGCATGTTAGTTTATTAAGCCCAGATACAGTTGTACATATGATATAAAAACCTTGCATGCACCACAGCTGCTCATTAGTACAAAACAACAAAAGCTGTAATTTATAAAGCTGTTGAAGATGCTTAAATATCAGTAATGGTTACAGTGCTAACCCTGCAAGGAAGGCTTGTATTATCCTTATATTGCGGATATGGGGGCTGAGACATAGAGATGATGCCTTACCCAAAGACATCTGGGGTGTGAATGGCAGGGATGAGATTTGAACTCATGACTGACTCATTTACTGTGATCCTACATGCTCTTACCTGGGAGTAGGGCTGGAAGGATCTGTCAATTTTGGTTCTCTTCGTTTCTCATTTTTTCCAGTCTTTCATTCGATTTTCCACATTTCTGCAGCAATTTGTGATTTTTTTTAAAAAATCCTCATGAGAATTCTCTAGTATTTTGGTGAGAATTTCTCCTACTAAACACATTCTTGAATGCAGTTTTGACTAGCTTGCACATTTTTGCAAGCAATTTATGTTAACTAATATATTCATTTTTATGCACACTTTCCCTTAATATTTTATCAAACATTGCTTAGTTGGAGAACTGCATTGCAAAATCTGGAGAAGTACAAATTTCAAAGGATGGCTGTGTTTCGATTCTCATGCTATTTCAGAAAATGCAAATTTAATAAATTCAGCTTTAAATGCAAACTGAATCAATTTTTTTTGGCAATTCCTACCTGGGAGTAAGGTCCATTGAAAACCGCAGGATCAATTTCAAAGGACAAATGCTTGGGATTGGGCTGTCAGTTCCTTAGCTGCTGATGGCATGCTTTACAATCCACACCGAAGGCACTCCTCTGTAATGTGTGAAGATGTGGCTCTGAGTAGCAGCATTAGAATGGGAGGCTGTGAGCAACAGCTGTTTGTGATCAGCTGCCTAGGAGGGTGAGCAAAGCATGTCGGGAGGGAAGTGTGAGGGAGGAGAGAATTAATGCTGAGGATAAATGAGGGTGGAAGATGAACTTGTGATTGTGCCCCTTAAAAAAGAAAAATAGATGCCTTAATTAGAAGTATGGAGGACAGGCCTGTAGTGGTCATTTCCTCCAGCTGGCCCCCTAAATCCTACAGGTCAGCTGTGCAGATAAGTTGCCTCCCTTGTGCAAACATCAGTCTTTGTAGTGTTTCCCCTTGAGGTGTGTTTTGTGTGCCTATGCCCTACTTTTCAGCAGTTGTATTTGACTGGAAGTCCTGATGAGAGCTGGAGAAAGCAAAAGTCTCCCATGTCCTGATTGTCAAGAGCACGGGACGATTTAAGGTCTCCTACTGAAGAATTTGGAAATAAATAGGCCTTATTGCAGGGGTGGGAAACTGTGGCCCTCCAGATGTTGCTGGACTGCAGCTCCCATCGTTCCTGACCACCTGCCATGTTGGCTGGGGCTCATGGGAGTTAAAGTCCAACAACATCAGGAGAGCCATGGGCCCCCACCCTTCTTATGAGATGGGAAGGGTTTTACTCTGTTAGGAACATAGGAAGCTGCCTTAAACTGAGTCAGTTGCTCTGTCTAGCTCAGTACTGACCACGCTGACTGCCAGCAGCTCTCAAGGTTTTCAGACAAGAGATTTACCAGTCCTAACTGGAAGTGGTGGGGATTGAACCTGGGACTTCCTGTGTGCAAGGCAGATGCTGTAGCACTGGGCTGCAGCCTTTTTCTTTCTCAGAAAGCCAAGCTGGTGCTCTTCCTTCAAGGTGGATACAGACAGACATTGTGTCTTAAGCGTTTTTCTGTGTTGCTCACTGCACGCTAACGGTGAACGGGTTGATTTCCCCTCCATTAAATCCACAGATGTGCATGTACTTTGGGGAAGTGCCTTAGCTCTCCCCCAAAGTGCACCAGCTAAACTTGTGGAAGGATGGGAACAAAATCCTCCAGGGGGGGTTGTCTCTGGGGCTGGGATTTGTATTCCAGTCAGAGCCTGCTCCTCTGCTGTGCCGTTGGGTGGCGTCAACTGGCCTATTACACAGAGCATGGGAAAGCAATTGGTGTGGGATGTGTTTTCCTAGGAACTCCACATAGTGCCCTGAACCTTACCAGGAAGACTTTTTAAGGGTACATGCTCCATAGAAGGATAGTTAATCTGTGTTAGATTGTTGCACTTTAACCATTTTTGGCATGCGTACTGTCATGATAGTTAAAGAATGCTAAAAGGATGGAATTTTTATTTATTTATTATTTATGTATTTATTAGATTTATATGCTGGCCTTCTTCCCAGTAGGAACCCAGGGCGGCATTTTTAAGATGTGTATATATAGTGCAGATTACTAATCCAGGTTAGTACAGAACCAGAGCAATTCTAGGTTAATTAAACTGGAGTCCCACTGGTTTGCATTGTGGATGTGACATCAGGTACCCTTTTCCTGACTTTACACAAAGAATAAGACATCAAATGGCAAGTGCCGTAAAATCAGGAAATGGCCTTTCCTCCAACCCTTTGTCAGATATTTGAAATATAGAATTCTTATCCTAGTTTGAAGTTGATGATTGCCATTAATTTGTATGGTGGTCTACAGAGTGCAAGAGGGAAGGTCCCTGCCCAAAAGTATATGCAATTTAAAATTTGACCCAGGAAAAACAGAGAAAGAGGAGAGAATCTTACACATCCAGAAGCACAAGGAACATGAGATGAGGTACTTGCAAATTATTCACAAGTTTGGTAATCTCACAGTCTTCTTCCAATCACTACAGTTCAAAAATGCATAGCAAAACTGAGACTTGGGGCCTAATAATATGTGATGCTAAATGAATCGCTGGATTCTTAAATTTAGCTTTCCTTTAACTGTATCTGATGTTATTGTTTACTTTAAATAGTAGCTGCCATGGTTTCTAACCCCCACCCCCACCCCCAAAAACTTTGCTTTTGTTATCTGCTGGAGAAGAGCTTCTCATTGAAGCTCCTGTTAGTTGCCCTGAAAGAGGAAGGGTGTCTTCACACAGCACAGTGCAATGTACCCACTAGAAAAAAGGACTGGGTAACATCATTGAAGCAGGTAGGTCTATCTCTTGGTCACTACTATGCATGAGAGCCAGTGGGGCAACCCAGAGATGGTATGCTGCTGTTGATCAGATGCTGAATTTTAACAGGGGTGTCTTCCATGCAGCAGTTGATTGGGGACTCAGTCCTCTTCGCACATCCAAGTTTTTTGCAGCATCTGCACAATGTTCTCACCAAACTACCATCCCATCTTTCACTCCCCCAATTAATCTGGATTTATCATTTCTGCATTGTTTTTCTTTCTACCGGATTTTTTATGGAAACGGAAAATCCATATTAAATGGGGAAATAATACAGGATGTCACTTTGATGAGGGGAACATCTTGCAGATGATGCACCAAACTTGCATGCTTCAGCTGCGGCACTGACTCCCAAGATTGCTTGCTCACCATACATTTAAAGCCCCCCCCCCAAAATCGCGGGAACTCTAGTTTGTTGCTGGGAATTATAGCTGTGTGAGGGGTAAACTACAGTTCGCAAGATTCTTGGGTGTGTGTGTTAAGTATTTGGTGTATTCACAGCCCACAACAAACTGCTGTGTTGAAGCACCCAGGGAGCGGGCACCCCATAGATCAACTCTGAGCATGTTGCTGAGGTCATTGTTTGTGATAGTTTGTCTCCGGGAGGCATTTCTGCATGGAAATGAAACACTCCTTCATATAGCCAATCCTTGTGCAATTCAACAGCAAAAATAAATAAAATTGCATTTCTTCAGGGCAGAGCAAAGACAATACCATTTAGGCAGTGTCCTTGTCATTTTCCCCATCACTGAACTCGACTTGGACTGTCGCCATGGGTCCTTATTTAAAGAAAAGAGCCTCTGATGCTGCTTCCAGTAGCAACGTGTCTAGTTCTGGTGCGTGTCAGGCGGATGCCTGCCGCCATGCAGGTCTGGCCGATGGGCCTTTGTTGACAGGAATTTGATGCTCTTCCTCCCTCCCTGCCCCCCTCACCCTCAAATAACAGCCCAGACAAAGCGCTTTTCATGGCAATAACAAACACCATGCTATCAAGGCAGCACAGTCTAGAAAGGAGTGTCAAGACAACATTCCCAAGCAGGTCCAGAAAAGTGCCATCTCCACTGCGGCATGGCCTGCAAAGGGCATCTTCGCCTACTCACACTGGGAATGAGCTTCCCAGTCAGTTACCATACCTAAGTGCTCCCCCCCGCCTTGCCTTTAGTACCGTAAGTACTGGTGTTATAGGAAGAAAATGGTGGTGGCTGCCTCTAGATGACCACTTTATTGAGACCTGAATCTCCATCAGAGGGATTAAAGGCCACATGGCCTGTGCTGGAATGTTGGATGCTGGTGGATTAAATTAGGCCTCATCTGCGCTATACATTTAAAGCACAGTTATACTACTTTAAACACAGTCATGGCTTCTTCCAAAGAATCTTGAGAATTGTGGCTTGTTAATGGTGCTGAGAGATGTTAGGAGATCCCTCTTCCCCCAACAGTGCTGTAATTCCCAGAGTGGTTTAACAATCAATCCCTCTTTCCAGGGAACTCTGAGAATCGTAGTTCTGTGAGGGGGACGGGTCTCCTAACAGCTCTCAGCAGCCTTTACAAACTACATTTCCCAGGATTGTTTGGGGAAAGCCATGACTGTGTTTTAAGTGGTATAACATTTTAAATGTATAGCGCAGATGGGGCCTAATGGAAGCCTTCGCTGACTTGGTGCCCTCCAAATGCTGTTGGACTCCAGCTCCCATCATCCCTGACTATTGGTCATTCTGGCTGGGGCTGATGGAAGTTGGAGTTCAACACCGTGTAGGGGGGCCACAGTTCCCCATAGCTGCCCTTCTGTAACTAAGTCTGTTGTTATGTGCCTTCAAGTAGATTACGACTTATGGCGACCCTATGAATCGGTGACCTCCAAGAGCATCTGTTATGAACCACCCTGTTCAGATCTTGTAAGTTCAGGTCTGTGGCTTCCTTTATGGAGTCAATCCATCTCTTGTTTGGCCTTCCTCTTTTTCTACTCCCTTCTGTTTTTCCCAGCACTATTGTCTTTTCTAGTGAATCAGGTCTTCTCATTGTGTGTCCAAAGTATGATAACCTCAATTTCATCATTTTAGCTTCTAGTGACAGTTCTGGTTTAATTTGTTCTAACACCCAATTATTTGTCTTTTTCGCGGTCCATAGTATGCGCAAAGCTGTCCTCCAACACCACATTTCAAATGAGTTGATTTTTCTCTTACCAGCTTTTTTCACTGTCCAACTTTCACATCCATACATAGAAATCGGGAATACCATGGTCTGAACGATCCTGACTTTGGTGTAACTAAGTCAACAAATGTGTAATTGGAGTGATTTGCGCATTCTTTCCCTGTTTAGCACTGTCTCCATTTCCCTCCCCTTTCTGTTGTTTTCCCTGTGTTGAATTTTCAGATTGTGAGCTCCTTGGGGCAGGGACCTGCCCTCTTGTACGCTATAAAATGCCATGCACATTAATGATGTGGTATAAAATCCCAGTGAGGATTCTGGCATTTGATGTACAGTGTGTAGCGTACTGTGGACTAGCCAAGAGAAGTGACAGAGGTGGAGTTGAAGGAACCTTTTCCCATATGGTGTGGCCTACTAGGAAATAGTTTAGCACTGAATGGCTCCTGTTTGGAGTAATTCAGGAAATGGGCCTTGTGGCTTGGGCTCGTTGCCATGACTACCGGACACTTTGCCTCAAACAGTCCGAAGAAGCCAGGCCATAATGTTGGAGTGTGCTGGAGAATTCTAGATGCAGTTGGTCCACTGATTTGGGCAGGGACCGTCTAGGAGGAAAGGAGTTGAACTACCATGTCTACTGCAGGGCTTCAGCAAACAGAGCAGTATTTTTCTCAGTGGGGCTAATTTTTCTGCGTAGAGCCAATGAGGTGGTGGGGGAGGGGAACTTCCCCTGGGACCTGTGTGGTCCAGTGGTTAGAGCAGTGATTCTCAAATGGTGTGCCCAGGCACACTGGTGCGCTATAAGAGGTGACTAGGTGTGCCTCAAATGTTATGAAAGTATATTTTAAAAATGAGAAGAAACCCGTTTGTATAGGGTAAGTAATATTTTCTATAGGTTATATTTATTCATAGTTTAAAATATATTAATATATTTTTAATTTTGTACACGAAGTGCGCCAGAAAAATTTTATATGTTTTACAGTGCGCCGCGAACCAAAAAAGTTTGAGAGCCACTGGGTTAGAGTGTCAGGTTAAGTCCCATCTGCACTATACTGGACAGATCACTGGGTGGAAGAATGTTTTAAAACTGTAACGTTGTTTTAGAATGTTTTTAAACTGTTTTAGAATGCTTTTCTTTTTGTTGTTGTTAGGTCCAAACCCAGCACGCAAGCCGTCACTGTCTACTCAGCTCACATCCACCCGGGAAGGTGCGGAGTTGAGAGCAAGCATCTATTGCCAGAGGCCAGGAAATAACACACAATATTACCTTTGCAAAGGGGTCCCAAGACCTGCGAGCGAATTGCCTTTCAGAAGTGGGAACCCCGTTTATTGAAATACAGTAGATTATATAGGTTCCCCAGTGGTTACAAAAATGGGGAGCAGACATCATAAAGAATAGAAAACATTGCTAGACATAGTAATATCTAAGATATGGAAAAAGGGGTGCTTAGGATAGCAAAAGCCAGGAACATCTTGCTTCTTTTAGACATGGGCTTGCATAGTTTCTACTTTATATCAAGTCAGTAATATTTCCATACCCAACATTGCTGTTAAATTGTTTTGTTGTGTTTGCCTCCCTGGGCTCCTGCAGAAGGAATGGCAGGGTATGCATTTAATAGATAAATAAATAATGTACATCTAAAGCAGTATTATATCACTTTAAAGAGTCATGGTTTATCTCAAAGCATCCTGGGAACCGTAGTTATTTAAGAGTGCTGACAGTTGTTAGGAGACCCCTATTCCCTTCACAGAACTACAGCTGCCAGGGTTTCCTGGGAAGAGGGATTGATTGTTCAACCACTTTGGTAACGGTAGCTCTTTGAAGGGGTCTCTTAGCTCTCTGCACCCTTCACAAACTACAGTTCCCATGATTGTTTGGGAGGTTAGCCATGACTGTTGAAGTGGTGTAATACTGCTTTAAACCTATAGTGCCGATGGGATGGTCCTGGTTTGAATCTCTGCTCATCTGCAAAGCTCATTGGGTGACCTTGGGCCAGTCACCATCTCTTAGCCTAATTCACCTAACAGGGTTGTTGTTGTGAGGATAAAATGGTCAAGGGGACGGAGAGAGACATGTGCTTCTCCTGAGCTCTTTGGAGGAAGGGTAGGATATAAATGTGTTACAGGACAAGAAGCTGTGGTGCGAAGCAGTTCTGCATTTAAGTGAGCAACCATCCTGACCTCTAACTGTCCTATCATATTTACAATCAAAGCAATGAAATGGGTAGTTAGTTTATTCCCCCTTTCACTTACACATTTTGTGAATGGGAAATTGTTGTCTGCACTAGCAAGGGTTGATTTCAGCCAAACCTCAGACCTAGGCCCTGTGTTGGATATGATTGGTAAAGAGTGCTCCTAGCCATGCATAGAGTGTGTTTCTTGCCTCACTGAGTGACTGCATCCCATCCTCATGCTCTTTAAAAGATATGGGGACATGGCTTCCAGATCAGTGGTTGCGAACTCTTTTAATCCCTCACCCCATAAGAAATAAAACAGTTCTGTTTGGGTGATTGTGAACATGGCGCTTGCAGTTTGCACTTCCTACGGATGAGCATGCCTGTTCATGCCTGTGTTGCATTAGATGCTGCTGGATTCATGCCTGTGTTGTGTTAGATGCTGGCACAGTATAGACTTTTCAGCCCTGTGTAAGGAGAAGGCAAGGAGGGTTTTTTTGTATCATGTCCAAGGCACACCACTCATCTCATCTGGCCCACGACTGTCAGTAGCTCTCCAAGATCTCAATCAGAGATTCTTTAGAGCAGGAGTGTGCAGAAGGTCGAGCAGGATCTACTGGTAGATTGTCTGGTGATTTGCAATGGACCATCAAGGATTTCTGACTCCTGGTTGCTTAACAATAGCAACAACAAAATCACCCCTAATTACACTGCTAAAATGAAGGGAGCTTGAGGGTGGGAGTAACCAGGAGTGCATTTTTTCTGTTCTGGAACTCAAAACTACTACCTGGGTTCAGAATTCTTTAATTTAAAGTGCATGACTTTTGCATCATGCCCCAGGAGGTGAACCTTGGGGTTCTAGTAAAAACCAAAGCAGATTTTGTAAGCCTGAAATCTACCCATTCCTGGATTAGAGTTTCCAGAAATAGAATCGGCAGCCTTTTGTATGCAAAGCATGTGTTCTGTTGCTGAGTTCCAGCCTCATCTTCAGGAGGCAATGCAAATTTACGAGAACTGGAACAGGTTCAGAGGAGGGCAACAAGGATGATCAGGACTGGAAACAAAGCCCTATGAGAAAAAGTTGAAAGAAGTGGGCATGTTTAGCCTTGAGAAGAGAAGACTGCGTGGAGATGTGATAGCACTCTTCTGAGTACTTGAAAGGTTGCCACACAGAGGAGGGCCAGGATCTCTTCTCGATCGTCCCAAAGTGCAGGACACAGAATAATGTACTCAAGTTGCAGGAAGCCAAATTTTGGCTGAATATCAGGAAAAACTTCCTGTTAGAGCAGTATGACAATGGAAGCAATTACTTAGGGAGGTGGTGGGCTCTCCAACACAGGAGGGCTTCAAAGGCAGCTGGACAGCCACCTGTTGGGCATGTTTTAAGTTGGATTTTTGCATTGAGCAGGGGGTTGGACTCGACGGCCTTATAGGTCCCTTCCAACTCTACTATTCTGTGATTCTAGGAGAAGGGGGTGCTTGTATGCAGTATTGCAGGGATATGGAGCCTCAGGCCCGCAGGCCAGGTGTGGCCCTCCAGGCCTCTGCATCTGGTCCTTGGGACTCTACCCAGGCCATACCCCTCCCCAGCCATGCCACTGCTTCCCAGACGACATCCCTTACTGGTGCTTTCCACCCTCCTGGAGTGTTTTTGCCTGGCTGGAATGTGTCCTTGGACTCTGATAATGCCTCAGAGCTTGGAAAAGTTACTTTTTTGAACTACAACTCCCATCAGCCCAATCCAGTGGCCATGCTGGCTGGGGCTGATGGGAGTTGTTCAAAAAAGTAACTTTTCCAAGCTCTGCTCTTGCTTGCCTGGATGGAGGATAGAGAGGGGAGAGTGAATGTGGGTAGAAACTAGTCTACTGTCAAAGCTAACACATTAGTTCCTCTGCACGCCTTTGCCTGTAGTCCCACCCACCGTGGCCATGTGGCCCCTAGAAGATTGCCCAGAAGGAAGTGTGGACCTCAAGCTGAACTATGTTCCACACCTCTGGTGTCCTGGATTTGATCCTGACTCCATGCAGGCCACACAGAGCAACAAGGATTGAAACAGAAGGGAGTGGAAGTGGAGTACTGGGGATAAATAGCGAGAAGGAGCTTGTGTGACCAGATTAGGTCAGGAGACCCTGGGAGATTCCAGAAATATCATCTCTTTCTCCTTTTTCCTGATGCTTCCTCCTTAAAAGGAAGGAAATGGATGACATGCACGTGAAGGAGCAGAGTCCTTCCTTCTCACAGGTACATCTTTTTTTCTGGGGCCCTGAAAGTCTGCCCTCGCATCACTTCAGTGTGGTCAATATCAGTAGCCAGCTTTTATGGGCTCTAGGATCATGCCCTTCCAAAAGGCTTGAAACACTTGTTTCAGCACGTGCTTTTCCTAATGTGCTCTTCTGGGACATGCATGCAGTTTTATGGCCACCTTACATCACTTCCAAATTGAGCGCTCACTGGTAAAAATGCTCAAATCTGGTTGGTGATTGAATGCTGAGCCATGTGCACATGTGTCACTAGATCCGGACGGTGTGTGGCCTGTGATTTCGTGGCCTTGCTTTGAAAGTGAACTTGGTAGTTCAGCTTCTTGAGGATCTCCGTCTTTAAAAGAAGGCAGGTTTCTAGTTCTTAAGCTGTGAAGGTGGTTTCAGTCAAATCGGAAACCCAAAGGGAGAGGGTAAGGTGAGATTTCCAGTGACGTAGGAATAGGGACCCATCTATAACTCCTTTTAATCTGCAATCTAACCCCCTCGTGTGTCCATTTATTCCCCAGCATCCATATGACGTCCCCCACCATTTCTGACTTTCTCCTAGTTAAACCTGCACTTCCCCTACCCTGCAATACTGTACCACAATTATTTTTTTCTGTCCTGATTATTAACCGGTCTAACCTCTGTAGTGAGGATGTCTTTCCCTGCTTTTTTGTATTATGGGTGGATGATGTTAGATCCCACCATCTGTCCATGCTGCCTCCTCCTTTCTTATAGTTCATTCCTGCTTCCAGTACTGAACCAGGGTACTTCCTCATTATGGCTTCTGTAGCTGTATCGCATTGCTTTAAAAAACAAACAAAACTACTCTATTTGCAATCAAAAGTAAAATCAAATGTTTAATGAATCACGTTTCCACTTAAAAGCTATTTTGTGATAATATTTATGCAAACAGAGGCTAATGGACTTTATTGAAAACATGACAAATTTGCACATGCGCGTTAATTCAGAAAGTCAGATATACATTTTTGCGCTCTTTTGGAAAAGCGTGGGAAAAGCAAAGTACCATTCTGGACCAATCACCATATAGAGGTGGACTTAGGGTTGTGATTAATGCAGAAGCAAATTAGACCAAAAAAAATAATGCTCATGTGTATGGATGTGAAAATTTGGGTTTTAAAAAATAAATCTGAGCACAAACAGAACATGTACAGATCTCAAGGCCACCAACCTAATATGGAAAATACGGATTTTGAGGTTAGATATGGATGGGCCCTACGTTTTTGTAGCTCTTTGCCCCTTTTCATGACTAGCAGAAACAATTATGCAAATACACCAACGTGCCTAATTGGGGATCATAGAATTCAGTTTTCCTTGGTGTGTGACTTTGACTTTTCTCCCTCTTGTGATTTATTACTTAGATCTCAGCTGTATGTATAAACTGTCCCTTTTTTTTGAGGGTGGAGAATGGAGTATCATGTCTGATGAAAGCTCTTTCTCTGTTGCGTTTGGTTTGTAATGACTATTCCACACATGCAACAAACCTTCATTTGATGCATCTGATGAAGTGGACTCTAGTCTATGAAAGTTAATTATTTCATTTAACAAAATGCATATATACTGTGTACTAGAACAAAAGAGCTCTGAGCGGTTTAGAAGACAATCTAAAATACTAATTTAAAATACGAGTAAGAACAAACATTAAAAACTACATAAAGTGTTAAAATATAAAATCAGATCAGTAAACTTAAAACAGTTATACCTACTAAAACCACATGTCAAAATTACACAGCTGGGTAGGCTCGATGGAACAAAAACTTTAGCAGGCACCAAAAAAATACAGTGTAATATCATTGGGCAGAGAGTTCCAAAGTGTGGGTGCTGCCACACTGAAAGATCAATTTCTTGCAAGCGTGGAACAAAGCATTTTGTGGCACTTCTAAAAGTACCAGTTCCACAGCTCTGAAGTGGTTGAGTGGGCACGTATGGGGTGAGGCCATCCTTTAAGTAAACTAGTCCTAAGCTGTTGAAGGCTTTATATACCAATAGCAACACTTTGAATTTGGCCTGATAACAAATCAGCAGCCAGTACAGATCTATTTTGCTATATGCTATAAAGCTTATCCTGTAATAACGTTTGTTGAGGTGCTACAAAATTTTTGATTTCAGTTGATCTTGCCGTTATCAACTGTCAAAAGGTACAATGGCCAACTTACCCTTACAGCAGGGATGGGGAATATGTCCTTGCTTAGATGTTATTGCTCTTAACTCCCATCAGGCTCAGGCAGCATGCCCAATAGTCAGGGTTGTTAGGAGTTGGAAGTCCAGCAATATGTGATGGGCCGTAAGTTCCCCTTCTCTGCCTTAAAAGGACAATACCATGCCACACAATTAGATACATTTGATGGAGAGATGCCTGTTGTCTTTTAAGTATGGATTAAGGATATGCTAGGCACCTTGTACACTTTGAGAATGTAAGCCTTGCATCTGTCTAGTTAAGTACAGTTAGAGGATATGAAAATATGGAATATCTGTGGAATATCTGCCAAGTTCTTCTGTAGCTTACCTTGTTCTGTCATGAACTGATTTGTGCCCAGGTGTATGCGTGTTAACACTTCACATACATGCACATTGTTTGATATGCAGTTCACAATTCAGTGTCCTGATATTCTCAGGTCTCCCCCTTCCCAAAACAAGATTCTAGTCCTTATTGTCGCAGACAGTTTTTGCGTTAGAAGTGGCGTGGTTAAATGAGGCATCATTGGTCTTGGCGTACGCACACGTTTCTCTTGTCTCAATGCTGCTGTTTGTCAAATAGGCTTTTGAAGCGCTGTGGAGATTTGTTTATCAGAGGTAACGGTAGGACAGATGCAGACACACCACAGACAAAAGTGTCTCTCTCTGTCGCAAACCACCTTCAACACTCGGGCAGAAAGGGGGAACACCCTGTCTCCAGCCTTGAAAGTAGGTTGAAATATTCCAGGCTTGTGCTCCAAATTAATTTGCTTGGATGGCAGTTGGAGAGATGTGGGGTAGTAATAGTTACAAAGAGCTTGTAATTCATCTGATAATAGCAGCAATGTTATGTGCATAGCTCAACATGGAGGGGTAGGGGAAATGTGCAGTCTTCTACAATTACACAAAAGTTATGTAAATGCCGTGACATCAGAGAAAATGGAGAAATATGAAGTCCTTTATATTATCTAAAATGGGTGGGGAAACTGTGGCCCTCGAGATATTGTTGGACATCAGCCCCAGGCAGCCTGGCCAATGGCCAGGGATGATGAGAGTTGTAGTCCAGCAACATCTGTAGGGCCACAGGTTCACCACCTCTGCTTTAAAGCAGCCTTCCCCAATCTGGGACACTCCAGATGTTTTGGGCTACATCCCCCACCATCTCTGACCATTGGTCCAATAACATCTGGCAGACACTGGGTTGGTAAAGGCTTATTGTTGCAGCCAAGGTTTGAGAGTTGGAAGTGAGAAATTTTGGGTGCATTTTCCACTTGGTAACTTCCTGCTTCCTTCCCCCTTCTTAGGCCCTCTGTCTGAGGCATCCGATGGGAAAGAACCTGGAGAAGCGCGCGTCTTGAACCTGGTGCACCCCAAGAGGATTCGGAGTGCTGTGGGGCATCGGCAGAATGGCTGGCGGAAGTACCGGCGTCCCCGTCCCCGTCTCTCTCACAAAGGGCCTATGCCGTTCTAGCACAGGTAGAAAACGCAGGCTCTGCTGGTGGACTGGGAGAAGTAGGGTGGGCAATTGCAAAGAAACACAGGAACGTACAAAACTGCCGTACACTGAGTTAGACCATTGGTCTATCTAGATCAGTATCATCTGTGCTACTCTTCTTCAGCCTTGGGTCGCCAGATGTTGCTGGTCTACAACTCCCATCAACCCCAGCCAGCTTAGCCAGTGGTGAAGGATGATGGGAGTTGTAGTCCAGCAACATCTGGGGATCCAAGGCTGAAGAACAGTGATCTCTATGCTGACTGACAGTGGCCGTCCAGGGTTTCAGACAAGGAGTCTTCTGGAGATGCTGGGGATTGAACCTGGGACCTTCTGCGTGCAAAGCAGTTGCTCTGTCGCTGATGATTGGGGACCAAACAGAGCAAAGATGAAGAGTGTTGTGGTCCTCTGGCAACAGCTGTGGTAGAGCGAGGATCTTATTGTGGCCTTTCCCAAGGCATGGGGAGAAGACAAAATAGTGTATGGTTTCCCCTCCCACCCCAAACTGGGCCTAAATAGCAAGATCCCCTGGTAGCAACTGCATTTGAGTTTTGGGGGTGGGTGGTTGTTGGCAGTTTGCCTAGCACTCTGTGTCCAGAAGGAGGATGCTAGATAGATGTCCAGATATTATTTATTTATTGGTATTTTTAAGCCACTTTTCTGGGCAAGCCCTTCCAAAGTGACCTACAACATTTAAAATCCCCACAATGGGTGAACAATGAGAAACAAGCCTGTAAACAAAACAGAACAGATAAAAGGAGTATCAGCTAAACCAGGGATAGGGTTGGGGTTCGCTGCCTGGTACCCATCTGCTTGTATTCCGATTGTTAGATCCTGATCCATCCTATTTTTGTTCCTGCATGCATTGGTGCTTGCCGATTCAATCAGCTGTTGTTTTTTGGGGTGGAAAAAAATGTAATTTTTGGCATAAATGTCTATGTAAATGATCATGGTGTTTCACATGGTTTATTTTTTCCTATTTATCACACCTACACTGTTACAAATGCATCAAGCTAGAGGAAATTACAAAGATAATTATGTAAAATTGGGGGGGAAATTTGGAGGGCAAAATCTGTGCCGATTACAGCCGCAGCCCACTGCAAGAAGTCAGTGCTGGCCCCAAAAGATGGCGGACTGTCAAATTCCGTCAGAATCCGGTACTAAATTGGATTTAGCAGATATTCTCCCCCATTCCTAACCAGGGGTTCCCAAACAGTGGTCTGTGGACCAGTAGTGGTCAATGGTCAGCTGGTCTGAAGGCACATAGGGCCAGCTCCCTGCTGAAGCTAAGTAGGGTCAGGTCTGGTCAGTGCCTGGATGGGAGACCACCTGGGAACCATATGAAGGCCGCCTTGGGTTTCTATCATGAAACGAAAGGCGGGGTATAAATATAATAAATAAATAAATAAAATAATGAGAAATAAAAGAAGCAATAAACATACAATTAAAAATTCGACAGCTCCTAGTGCAGTGCATGACAATTACTGCAACAGGCAGAAAAACCATTAATTGGTACGCCAACACAGTGTTTTCAAGTAGTCTGAGTGTGTGTGGGAACTTTGGGAACCACTGAACTAGACAATAAAACTGTAATCTCACACTGAACTAGAAAAAAAAACCCTGTAATCTCACACACAGAAAATGAAATATAAAACGGAAAGTTTTCAGAGATGTATTTAAGCAGTTTCCCCCTAGAAACATGGTGCCCTCTGGATGTTGGACTACAGCTCCTGCCATTCCCAGCCACCATGGCCAGTGGTCAGAGATGATGGGAATTGTAGTCTGGCCACATCTGGATGGGGAAAACTGATCTAGATTGTGTTATGATATATATTAACTGCCCACAAGATTCTTCCAGAAAAGACTGTGGTGCTGCTTATATCAGCCAAAACCAAATGGAACCTCCCTTCCAAACTGCAAAACAGAAGAGGTTGTTAGATGTGGCTCCCCATACAGGAAACCCTGTCTAGGCTTCGTCTCTCTCCTCTGACTTGGTGTTGCTTTGTCTTTGTTTGCAGGTTTGGTTCCCACCCTGGAAAGGCCGGCCTTTGTGTGTCCTCTCTGCTTGATAAACTATCTGCTTGTACAGGGCTTCCACCCCTGGTAGAAGGTGACCCCGCCAGCCTACATTGCTGCCCTGGATTGGAGGGGTGTTGTGAGCACCGTTGTTCTCTTGCATTATCTCTTAGTGTTAACTTCTACTCAGGCTGGTCTAGGCAGGTGGCACCTCCCCCCCCCCGCCTTGCCAAGTTACCATCAGCTGAGGCTTAGAGCACTTTTCCTCAACTGGCTGGGGCTGCTGGGAGTTGTAGTCCAGAACACCTGGAGGATGCCAGTTTGAGGAAGTCTGGCCTAGAGAATGCTGAGGTTACCCAGAATGAAAGGAAGATGAGGAAATGGGTCATGATGGGCCTGCAGGGATCCCTTTGCCTTGTGGAACATCCCTCACTGTTGTTTGAGGGATCAGCTAAGGCATGGCTTGTAGCGAAAGCACTCCTGTCCACCAAAGCCAGCTGCTGGGCCCCTTGTGGCGGTGGCAGAAGATGCAGCTGGCACCAGAAGGCCTTTGGTCTGTGAGAAGCACTTTGTCCAACGGAGATTTTTCACCCAGGTGTCTCAAACATCCCCTTTTGCATCCATCCCACCCACCACAGGACATTCTTAAAAGGGCAGCCATCTCCCCACCCCTCCTTGTTGAGGCTCCTGCGCTCTTGTAATGCAGCAATGCAGCAGCTAAAGCTTTTCCTCCTGGATGCAGTTCTGTGCCCGAGAAAAGCCACACCGAATGAATTTCTGCCTCTTCTATAGCTGTTCGTCCAAGAGCCCTGCCTGGGGTGGGGGGTAAGTGGCAACCCTATTCTGGGAGCTCAGCCCTGTGTCAAGTCGCAAGTCTAGACCTTTCTTGGCACCAGTAGCAGATGGTGTGGTGGGATGGCAGCACTCGCCTAACCTCTGGTCAGTTGCGTCACTGCTGCTTACAGGGAGGTAAAGGGGGAGGGGCCAGGCGATGGCAGCATGGGGCAAACACAGCAACAGAGCCAAACTGGCGCTCCCGCTGGTGCTTTTGCAATGCACTAACCTTGCACTTCCTCCTCTACCTCTTGGTAAGCAGCAGCAGGTGCCGTGACATGGCCAACAGCAGACTAGGTGAGTGCTACCCCATGACCACACCATCTACTACTGCGTGGTACAGAATTTGGACTTATTTTGGCACACGCATCCCTACCTGTAAATATGGACTGGTTTCAACAACCTCCTCTGCCAAAGACCGTCCCTCCACCTTTTCCAAAAGCAAGCTTTGACCAACCTGGGCAGGCGCCTCTCTCTGTTACAATTTGTACTCCCCGCCCTTCCACGCTGTCTCACTCCAGTGAGTGGAGCCAGGACGCACATCACCTGGCCAAGCCTATTTGGCAGCTTGGCCGGCTTTTCAAGGCAGCAGCTGCTGTAGCAGGTTATAAGGGTGCAGCGCCCATTGTCTTTGGCCACAGGGTGAGAGAGGATCCCAAGTAGTGACCTAGTGAGAGCCGGCAGGATGAAACTGTAAATCAGCAAGGGTGGGTTCAGACCTTCAACCTTGACCTTTGGCTGAGAGAACAGGGGCTTGCCTATCTGTAAGGCAGGGTTAATAATACGGGCCTCCCTTACAGGGGGTTCGTAAGGATTACTGAGGCAAATGTCTGCAAAAAGCTCTTTTGAACTTCGGTAGCACGCTGTGTTAAGTGCTAAATGTTGTTATGGACTGAGGTGGTCAGAGAGGCCTTTTGAAATTCTTTAATTCACCTTTGCTTCTGGCTTTGGAGCATGTTAAGCACTCAAGGGGGTGCATCAGGGGGTGAACCTGCTGTCTGTTTTGCACTGGGGGGTGGCTTAGGCCAAGGGGACTCGCTGTGAGGAAATACCATGTGGGGGTGTGAAGGAGCCTGGTGTGGAAGCTCACCTCTGCATAACCTTTTTCAGGTGGCTGTTGACTTTCTTTGTACAAAAACACTAATTTATACCAGCTGGGGACATCTTACTGTGTCACATCTTCGTTGGTAACTGGGTTTTTTGTGTTTGTGTGTGACTGTAAAGATTTGTTCTATGTAAATATAGCTTTATAATAAAGAGATATGAAAACAATAAATCCTTATTTAATTTTTCTGTGGGGAGTTGCAGGCTGTGTTTTCTCCTTCCTCTTCCTTGTCCGCCTCACTTTTTGAGGAGGCCACCGATGGGCTGAGCCATTACAACAGAGATGGAGACCCTCAGGCCTGGGGGCCAAATATGGCCCTCCAAGCCTCTCCCTCTGGCCCTCAGAACTCCCCCTGGGCCATCCCCCCTCTCCCCAGAACCCATCCCTCACCGGCCCTGCTTTGCAGCCTGAGCGTTTTTGCCTGGCTGGAATGTGCCCTGGAACACTGATAATCTTCTTGCGTGCCTGGATGGAGGACAGAGAGGGGTGTTAGAAGTGTGTATAGAAACTCATCTATTGTACAAAGGTAACATTTGCATTCATTGCCCTGCCCGCTTTGGTTCTGGCCACATCCACCAGCGGCATGACACCCTCAAGTTTGCCCAGAAGGGAATGCGGCCCTTGAGCTGAAAAAAGGTTTCCTCCCTCTGGAATTGGAGCCTTCGTTTGGCACAGAGAAAGAGCAGTTCAGGTTATTTCTCCATTAGGCCCAGCATTGTCTATGCCAGTGGTTCTCAAACTTTTTTGGTTCGCGGCGCACTGTAAAATATATAAAAAATTCCTGGCGCACTTCATGTACAAAATTAAAAATATATTAATATATTTTAAACTATGAATAAAAATAACTTAATAATATACTTTCATAATATACGCGGCACACCTAGCCACCTCTTGCGGCGCACCAGTGTGCCCTGGCGCACCGTTTGAGAATCACTGGTCTATGCGAACAGGCAGTGGCTCTCCAAGGTTCCTAGCAGATGGATCCTTCCCATTATCAGCTACCTAATCCTTTTAACCAGAGATGGCTGGAACCTGTAACCTTCTATGTGCAAAACGTGTGCTCTGGCACTGAGCTCTAGGCCCCTTCCGCAGGGCTTTCTGCAGTATTCTTTCCCCATCAGCTCTGCAGTATGCGATGAGGATTCAGACGCAGATCCTCTCATAGCCTAAGCGAGGAAAACGGCCCTAGACTAGCAACACCAATTTCCTTTATCTTTGCTGGGACTGCCTTGAGGCTGACTTATTATGGCAGGCTTGGGGAACCTTTGGCCCTGAACTACAACTCCCATCATCTCTGGCTATTGGCCATGCTTGCTGGGGCTGGTGAGAGTTGTAGTTCAGCAGCATCTGGAGGGGCAAAGGTTCCCTACACCTGTGTTAACAGGAGTTGGCCAAGACCCAGGGAAAGAGGAGGGGTAGACCTGGCTCCTGGAGGCAATACCACTGTTTAGTTTACTGTACAATATTGCTTCCCACTGAAAAAGTCCCAAAGCTATATACAACCAAGTAAAAATGCAATAATAAAATCACATAAGCGTTATTAAAAGCACGTTTAGCAATACATCATTGGAGCTGCCCAAAGGCTGGGGAAAACAACAATGTCTTTGGCACTTAAACACTTACGTGGTTGATGCCAGGCAGGCCTTCCTAGGGAGAGCATTTCATTAATGTGGGGGCAGGCCTGTTCTCTTGTCCACATCTTCTGGACTTCCCTCAGAGGTTGTACATAGAGAAGGGCTACAAAATATGATCTTGGGGTCTGTGAAGGTGGGGAAGGGTGGTGGGTGGTGAAATACATTCATTATCATCATCATCACAAATTTATTTATACCCCGCCTTTCGGCCAAAGGCCCTCAAGGCGGCTTACAAAGAAAAATAAACAGAAGTATAAAAATACATCAATGAAAGCAATACAATTTACAAAAATTAAACTAAATAACAAGTAACATTATTAAGAAAAAAAAGGTCCAGGAAAGAAACTCAGAACTGAAGACCTTGTATTGGTTGAAATCCATTACGGTGGAAGGGAAAGAGTGGGAAGACAAATTGTATGAGTACACTCTAATGTAGGGGAAACTCTGGCTGTCCAGCTGTCCAGCTCCAGCAACCATCGGGTGGCCACACTAGCTGGGCACTGAGGGGAGTTGGAATCCAACAGCACCTGGGGGTGTGTGTCACAGGTTCCTTACCCCCAACTCTGATGTTAAGGCTAAAAAACTTTGTAAGACTAAAGGAAGACAGCATTTTTCTTAAACTGAAAAGATCAATTCTTCATCTGATGAGAGAATTCTGTTCAATATAAGAACATAAGAACCTGCTGGATCAGGCCAGTGGCCCATCTGGATCAGCATCCCATTCTCATGGAAGCCAACCAGATGTCTATGGGAAGCCAGCAAGCAGGACCTGAGTCCCAGCAGCCGTTCCCAACCAATGCGCCTCCAGATGTTGTTGGACCACAACTCCCATCAGCCTCAGCCAGCATTGCCAATGGTCAGGAAAGATGGGAGTTGTGGTCCAACAACATCTGGAGGCACACTGGTTGGGAAAGGCTGCCTGAGTGCAACAGCACTCTCCCCTCCTGCAGTTTCCAGCGACTGGCATTCAGAAGCATACTGCCTGATTATGGAGGCAGAGCATAACTATTATGGTTAGTAGCCATTGATAGCATCCTCCTCCACATGTTTGCCTAATCCTCTTAAAGCCATCCAATTTGGTAGCCATCACTGCCTTCTTTGAGAGCGAATTCCAGAGTTTAACTATGCACTTGCATGAAGAAATGCTTTCTTTTGTCTGTCCTGACTCTTCTAACATTCAGCTTCATTTGATGTCCATGAGTTCTAGTGCTATGAGAGAAGGAGAAACATATTTTCTCCATCCACTTTCTCCATGCCATGCCCAATTTTATACACTTCTATTGTGGCACCTCTTACTTACCTTTCCTCTGAACCAAAAAGCCCCAAATGCTGCAACCTTTCTTCATAGTGGAGTTGCTCCATCCCCCTGATCATGTTGATTGTTCTTTTCTAAACCCTTTCTAACTCTACAACATAAGGTGAGGTGTCCAGAACTGTAAACAGTACTCCAAATGCAGCCGCACCATCTATTTATATAACGGCATTATGACATTGACAGTTTTATTTTCAGTACCTTTCCTAATGATCCTTTGCATGGAATTCACCCTTTTGGTTGTTGTAATACGTTGCAACCTCCTCTCCTTTCCTTCATATCCCAAATTCTGAAGGAGCCCATTTCCCTTTGTAAGCAGCCATTGGGGGAGCTGCTTGGAATACAATTAGGGGTGAGTGTGGGAAGAAGAATTTGTCAAATAAATCTTCCTATCTCAGAAACTGCATACAAAAATTCTAACGTTTAAGAACACAGGAATCTGCCTTTATACTGAGACCACCTAGCTCAGTATTACCACACTGATTGGCAGTGGCTTTCCAGGGTTTCAGGTAGGGGGTCTTTCTTTGCCCTGCCTGTAGATGCCGCGGATTGAATCTGGGACCTTCTGCATGCAAAGCAGATACTCCGCCACTGCATGGGTTCCTTCAGGAAAATTCAATAAATAATAGCCCTCCTGCTAAGATCCTGCCTCCTCAATATTTTCCAATTTTGATACTTAGATTTAAGGGGGGGGGGTGACCGAAAGGGTAGGAAGTACTGCTTTTGGCAAGATGAAACCTACCATTTATTGCCCGTTATTCGGAAGGCACCACTGGAAGGATGCTTCCAATGCTTAGTAAAAACACATCTCTTTGCTTGGACTTTCCCTGACCATTAATACTGGTTTCAGCTGTGCTACGTTTTTAATGATGTGAGGCTTGCTTTTTAAAAACGGGATATGATTTAAAGTCTACTTTTATGCTGTAAACCACTTTGGGATTTTTAATGGTAAGCTGTATAAAAATACTCTACACAAATAAAGCAAATTTGAATGCTGAGATTTCCCCCAATTTCATTTACACCCTCCACACTCTTTTTTAGCATTATTATTTCAAACAAGCTCCATGTTGTACAGGACACTATTTTCAAAAGTGATCACATTAAGGCCACTCAAGTTGTGAATTTCCATAGTGTTTGTTCCAGTACTCAGTAAACCACAGTCGTTTTTCAGCAATCAGAACAATCAACAATCACAGAACAATCTTCTATTACCCATCTTTAAAGGAAGGGCCATAGCTCAGCGGCAGAGCATCTGCTTTGCATTAAGAGGGTCCTAAATTCAATCCCTGGCATCTCCAAGTAGGGCTGGGAGATATTCCATATCTGAAATCCCACAGAGCTGCTGTCCGGCAGTGTAGACAATACTGAGCTATAGCTGACTCCATATAAGGCAGGTTCCTATGTTCCTAATTGGTTCATCTCTGCAAAGTCCAGGCATTTCAGTAACCATTCCCCTACCCTTGGAGGTTCTGGACTTGTCCAATAAATGTGCTCACATGATCTTTGCCATCAATAAATTAATAGTTAATTCATTACCTTTGAAATACTTTTCTCTACCCGGAATTAGCCCCAGCCTTATACCTAAAACTTCTGATCTATAAACAGATATAATTTGCTTCCAGTAATCATATGCTACTTTGCAAACCCACCACATATGAAGCAAGTTTGCACTGACAGGCGCTTCCAACATCTAAACTGTGCAACTGAACAAATCTTATTAAGCCTAGCTGGCATCAGATACCAACGCAAAAACCATTTATGTTTAGTTTCACGTACAAAAAAGCTTAATAAGGACTTCTTTATCGCACACATCCCATTCCATTTTTGTTCTGATACAATAAAACCAAGCTTGCTCTCCTTCATCTACTAGATATTTGGGGGAAAGTCTCTTTGTTCTCTGTGCATTTGGACACCTCTTAAGATATTGTAACCAAATTTTGCATGATGGTTCCTGAGATAAAGGAGCAGGTTTTCAACTATTGTTTGGATACAGTTAGATGCCATTTTGAATTAAGATGGCAGACGGAACCTTTCAAAACTGCCCTGATCTTAATTAGATTTGAGATACCGTAAGTGCATTTTGCCTGATGGTGCATCCTTTCCTACTCTTACCTCCACCAGAATGCCTCCTGCCCACCCCCAAAGCACATGACTTTCAGTCATTGACAAGAGCCCCCTGAAGCTACTCCTGCATTTCATTATTGCAACTTGCTTGTCCTTTCTCTGTGGCCCAGGCAATGGCAGTGGTGAGAAGGAGACAGGGGGTGTAGTCATCCAGGGACTCAAAGGGGCTTTTCTTTTTTTAGGAGCAGGGTCCCAGCAGGATCCCTATATCTCCAGCATGCTACAAGCCAATCAGCATGAAAAAGAAGTGTGTTAGCCATTGAGAAAAGTCTTCTAACATGCTTCCTTATCCATTCCTGCTGATTGGAACCATCAGAGTGAAAGGAGGTGAATCAGCCACTGAGAAGACTCTTCTCAGTAGCTAACACTCTCCTCTTTCATGCTTATTGGCTCCTAGGTGTGTCTGGGGTTTTCAGAAAAGGCATTAAAACCCACAGCAAAAAAGGGGGGAGAGGGGGCATGGCTGTGACTAACATGAAGGGTCCCTCCACTTCTGAATTTGCCACTACGCTGCTGGAAGGAGGGGCAGTAGATGCTGCTGCCTGCTTGCTCCCTGGTTTTCAGGCTGACAAGCAAGCAGGCAGTAGAAAGCATGAGGAAAGGGAGCAGTATTATTGGATGATTGTTGAGGAAAAGAGGGAGAGCAGCCTTCCATAACCTGGTGCCCTCCATATCTTACAGGCTCCAACTCCCATCAGTCCCAGCCAGCACAATCAATGGTCAGGGATGATGGGAGTTGTAGTTCAGCAACATCTGGAGGCAGTGATGGCTGGTGCCTATTGGAACTAGTGGGGCGGAAAGCATGGAGGCCACCATTAGAGCCAATGACAGGCAGAGCCAACTAATTCTAATCTTGTACCCATCCCCCTCCTCATTGCTGAGTTCTACAAGGGCAACATCGAGACTAAGGAGATGGATGCAGACAGCCAGGCTCACCCTCTGAACTGGTTGTGGGTATGAAGGCAAGTGGAGGGTTGGAGGAATCAAGACTGAGATTGGTGGGGCAGTGCTCCATTTGCTTTAATGGATCACCCTCCACTGTCTGCAGAACACCAGGTTGGGGAAAGCTGAGATAGGGCAGGTCTATGCTATGCATTTAAAGTGCATCCAATGCACATTTAAAGCACATGGCCTCCCTCAAAGAATCATGGGAACTATAGTTTGTTAAGGAGGCTGGGAATTTGTAGCTCTGTGAGGGGAAACACCACAGTTCCTAGAAGTGTTTGGTGGAAGTAATGTGCTTTGGATGTGCTTTAAATGTATGGGGTGGATCTGACCATAGACTCACTTAAGAAGGAGGAGCCCACGGTGGGTATTTTGGCCCAGGGCCTTCCAAACCCTGGATCCAGCACTGCAATGGAATCCCATCCATGCTGTTTCGGAAGTCCCACTGAATTCACTGAGACCAACTTAGTAAAGTGCAGAAAAATGCTAGCTTTTGAGGAGGGAGAGATGGCTTTAGGAGCTGATCTGTTACAACAGGAATGGGAAACCTTTAGCCCTCCAGATCTTATAAGATCACAACCCCCATCAGTAGGGATAGGGGAGAAATTGGATTAAGTTCACATTTAAAGGCAAACCTCTCAAACTCACAGTTTCTGAAACGTTATGAGGACCAAAACAGCCATTCTTCAAAATTCACACTTATCCGAAATTTGTATTGTAGTTCTTCAATCAAAGAATGTTTACAGAAATGCATATATTAGGGGGAAGTGTACATAAAAGTAAATATATTAGTGAAAATATACAAAAATGCATTATAATAGGGGACATTGCTTTCAAAAATGTGTACATTAGTCAAAACTGGATACAAAAATGTGTTAGGAGAAATCTGCATGAAAATGCTGATTTAAAAAAATTGCAAATGGCTGGAGAAATGTGGAGAACTGAATTTAATACTGGGGAAAAATGAGAAACTGAGAGAACCGAAACTGACAGATCCTTCCATCCCTACCCATCAGCCTTGATTATTGGCCATGCTGGCTGGGATTGATGGGAGATGTAGTTCATCAGCACCTGGAGGGCCAAAGGTCACCCACCCCTACATTAGAGGCTTGGGAAAAGTGGAGATTGGGCCCTCTAGGACTGGGGCCTTTGATCTAATTGGTCTTCAGTTTCCCACTAGCCTTGTGTTTGTACTCCATGTGGGAATGGGGGGGGGTTTCTTCTTCTTCTTCAAATGTCTGGAGCTCCCTCTAATGGTCATGATTGACCATTGACTGAGTTCAGTCTGAGCTTGCACGTTTTTGTCTCGTTTGGAGAGAAAGGTGAAGAATAAATGGAGTGTTGGAAATCAGACTGAGCGCTAAAATTCGCTCAAGTTCATTGGAAAGGAACAAGTGATGAAAATACAACTATATGATAGATTATAGAGAAGATGAATGTATTTATTCACTATTGGAATGGCAACAGTCAAGATGCAAACAAATTCAGCTGCTTGTTACGTTAGATGCGATTTGAGTAAAATAATCAAAGTCAAAGAAAAATAAAAAAGTCAATAAGCACGAAAATAATCAAACCTGCCCTCCCCTCCTCCTCCTCCCTATCTCCTCCCTCATGCCCTTCCCCCTCCCCCTTCCAAGCTACACGGGACGTGGATTGGACTGTGAAAGACCAACCCAAAATGTGTTTGCAGTTTTTACAAATTTGTAGAGCAGTACAATATCTCAGAGAGGAAGTCAGGCCTCCTGCTCCCTTGGTGCATTTACCGTGGCTGCCCAATTTCCCCACTTTTAGAAGTTTGATAGAAATATCTGTGGGCTATAGGTACGTTCTTAAACCACAAGGGTGTTTTTTGCCTGTTAGTGAATATTGTTAAATATACATACACGCGCACACACACCTACCCTTGGAAAGGTGATATGAAAACACCTGCGTGTAGGTAATCTCATCTACAGTTTTTAACAACATTACCTGACAACATGAACTGATGCACTTCATGAAGTTTAGCGCATGTCTGAATGCATGCTAAACGTCTACGAGAAAATGCAACTTGAAAGAACTTCTCAAAGGTCAACTCTGCAAAAAGATGACCTTTTGCAATGGCCTGTGTTTAGGAACCCAATAGCTGATGAGGCTTGGAGGAACCCCAAGCCCACATCCTAACAGAGCAGGTTACAAAATACAAGGATGCTATGTCAAATGGATGATCTTTCAGCACAACCTGCGCTGTAAGGAGTGGAACAACTTGCAAGAGACACTATCATGACAATCTCACCATTATAATTTCTTTCTGCTTTTCTCTTAGGCAGCACGCCCATGCCCTGGACTGCTCCACCTTCCCTGCGATGCAGCCTTCGACCAGGCTTGTAAAGAAGGGAGCAGAGGTGCTGGGTGCCAGGGCAGCCAAGTCTACCCCTGTAGCAAAATGGGGCAACAGAACAGACTGAAAGTTGGCATTCAAAAACCTCCCCTATTGCGAAAAAACACACCACTCCCCATCAGTAGAAATCTAGTACAATAGGAAGTATGCTAGATTAGATCCCCTCTCCTTGATGTGGTAGGTAGTAGCTGTTTTTTACTTGTAGGAAAGCTTGGGGAGGATGAAAAAAACCCCAGCATCTTCCACTTGCTTGGATAGACTTGGCCACAGCTTTTGAACTGGACAAGAGAGGGCTGGTTTTTAAAAATCCCTGCTTGGCCACAAAGCCCACAGCATGGCCTTGGGGAAGTAACTCTCAGCCTAAATGACCTCGCAAAGAGATGGTGATGAGGAACCTAGGAATACCACCCTGTACTCCTTGGAAGAAGGACTGAATAGCAATGGAATGGCAATAGTATTGCTGGCTTAGATGCCAGGAAAAAGGACCATGATTTACACACAACTGGCACAGCACAGAACAGGGAGGCAGGGCAATGCCTGGAAAGGGGCTAGGCCCTGAACTATTTGGTACTTTAATAATTGTGTCTTGTATTTTTAAAAACTGTTATGATTTTGCTTGGTAAGCCAACTAAAGAATGTTATTGATAGACAGCCAATAAAGATAATTAAGTGCCTTGACTAAGCCAGAAGCAGCCTAAGGCTGTATTCAGATGTAGGGCTCAATTGCATTAATTGCATTAATTGCATGGTGTGACACAACAATGAATATCACTGGGCATGTCACCATTCCCCTACCCTTTCCGCACAGGTGTGCTTCTGTTCTCCCATGATTCAATGCACAGTATGCCAAAACTCCACCCAAATTTGTGCTAGATGAGCGGTGGAGCATGATCCATTAAAAACGAGGAAAACAGGCAATGCAAAACTCCTGTGATATTCTGAGTTTCCAGGGTTGAAAATGGATTTTATTTTTCTGGAAACAACATGGAAATGAGCGCTAAACTTCCACTAGATTTCCAGAAGTGGCTTTTACATCATGTGAAAGATCACACAAAACATGGAAATGAATAGGTAATATCAGGGAGGCGAAATAAAAGTGCCATCTGAATGTAGGCTAAGTTCCAAAACACAAACAGCATATCTTGATTTTCTTCCAAGGAAGCAGTGTACATGGTTCTCTCTCTCTCTGTCCCACACCCTTCCCAATTTTATCTTCACAATCACCCTGCAAGACAGGCTAGGCACGGGTAGGGAAACTGTGTAGTCTTCTGCCTGTTAATTTCCATCACGGCTGACAACTGGTGGGGCCGAGGGGGTCTCCACAGTCCTACTGGCCAGAGGATAAAAAGTGAAACATGTCAAGAAGTCAAGGTGTGTACAACGCTCCAGCAGTGACCAGCTTCAGTCTTATGCTATGGCCCTCAAGTTCTGTGTCTCCTTTGGGAGGAAGAGCAGGATAGACATGGAGTAAATCAATCAAACTCATAATGTGATTACGGCAGGGATAAGGACTCTTTGGCCTTCTAGGCGTTGGTGGACTCCACCTCCCATCAGCCCCCCCCCAGCCAGCATGGCCAATGGTCAGGGATGGTGGGAGTCATCAGTGGCGGGTTTATCATCTGCACTCCTTCATGCGGGGGGGGGGTATTCATTCACCTTTACTATTATATTATTAAACAGCCACTACACTTTTCTCAGGGAGTAGGAGAAATGAAGAGTGAAAACAAGGCAAGAAACTACAATGCTAGAATTCAACAATGGCAATTCATTGTTTTTAGTCACTTTTCAAAAGAATCTTCTCACTCACAATGGATACTAATGACTGGGGGGGTCTTAGCTTCACAGGGCCCGATTTCTGCACATACCTGTAAATCCACCCCTGGGAGTTGTAGTCCAGCAACATCAAGATTATCAGGAGGGCCACAGATGCCTTAACCCAGGATTACAAGTAAGCACACTTAATATCCTGCTTGGCACAGCTGCTTTCATGTAGCAGAATGACTTCAGTATTAAAAGAAAAAAAGATACTGAAGATGTAGACATTGTCCCTAATTGTATGGGGAGATGGGCCTGGAATGGGGATATACTACCAGGACCTGCGCGGCTCCATAAAAACATCAAGCCAGGAAATCTCCAAACTGAAGACAATGCACTGAAATTCCTCTTCAAACCCAAGAGGCCATAACGGAATGCTGGAATCTCCAGGAACTCTTGCAAAGCTTGGCCGGCTGCCTTCAGCTTTGGTGGTGGCGCACTTTCTGTTGTGTGCTGGTGCAGTCACCAATTATCTGAAGTCTTTGTCATGCTTGTGGCTGCATGGCAGGTGCTCGGAAGATGCTGAGTGAGCACAGTCTTTACCCTTGAGCAGATCCCGGTCTCCAGTGTCATAAGAAGAGCCCTGCTGGACCAGACCAAAATCAGTGGAGCCCAGGGGTGTAGTTGTCCAGGGTCTCAGGGGGACTTAGAGCCCTTACTTTTTTGGGAGCGGGTCCCAACTGGGTCCCTATGTCTCCAGCATTTTGTGAGCCAATCAGCGTGAAAGGGAAGTGTGTTGGCTACTGAAAAAAGTCTTCTAACATGCCTCCTTGTCCTTTCCTGCTGACTGGAGCCAATCAGAGTGAAAGGAGGCGTTAGCCAAAGATCCATCTAATCCAGCATTCCGTTCCCATAGAGCTCAAACAGTTGACTCTGGAAAGCCCACAAACAGGCTACGAGTGTAATAATGTTGTGGTTCTTAAGGTAGTTTAGGCTAGTATACAGGTTCCCAAACTGTGGTCTGTGGAGCTTCATTCAGGTGGTCCGTGGCATGTCTGTGTTAAATATTCATATTGATTTTGAATTGTATTCTTATTGGTTCTTCTACTGTTCTTCTACTGTACTTTATTGTATTACAATTTGAAATCTATTGAATATAATGCCGTATATAAGAAGTAAAAGAAGGAATAAAAAAGCAATTTAAAATCGTGCCGCATCTAGCACAGTGCATTACAATAGCTACAACAGGCAGAAAAATAATTAAGTGGTCCGCCAAGAGCATCAGTGATTTTCAGGTGGTCTGTGAGGAAGAGAATATGGGAATCACTGGGCTGAGAGACAGTGACCAATCCAAGGCCACCTAGCAAGCTTGATGGCTGAGTGGGGATTTGAACCTGTACCTTCCCAGTCCTAGTCCAGCATTCTTACCTTTGCACCATGCTGTTTAGGGCTTTATAGGTGAAAACCATCACTAAAAATTACTCTTGAAAGCAGACTAGAAGCCAATGGACGCGGTAACCCTGGCTCCAAGTAACAAGCAGAGCTGCCATATTCAGAATAACTTCAAGTTCCTGAATATTCTTGAAAAGGCAGCCCTACATGCTGCAAATAATGTAGTGTCCCAGTCTAAAAGAGAGACCTTATCCCGATCTGCGTCTGTGTTGGAATTGCTTTTTAAGATGTTTTTAAAGCTTCTTTTAAAAATATATATTTTTAAAGATGTTTTGCTTTAATATGTTTTTAAAGATGTTTTGTTTGAATATATTTTAATGTCTGTTTTTATGAGATGTTTTACAGTGTTTTTAGTGTTTTTGTTTGCCACCCTGGGCTCGTACTGGGAGGAAGGGCAGGATAAAAATAAATAAATAAATAAATACAACAACAACAACGCAATCTGGATGTCATCAGAGCATGGGTAACTGTATCCAGGTTCTCAGTGTCCAAGATGGGCAACTGCTAGTAACACCAACCTGAACTGGCAAAAAGGTATTTTGTACCCAGCTTTGCCTCCAGATCTCAAACAAGCAAACAAGCACATCCCAAGCTGCAAACCTGCTGCTCAAACAGGGGCTGAATCTCTATCTACCGTAGGCAGAGCACCATTTCTCCGAACCTCCCCCATTTAGTCTGAATTTAGTTTCAGTTGATTAGCCTGTTATCAACCCATTACTAGGGATGAGGGAGAATTTTGATTCAGTTCGCATTTCAGGCAATCTATCAAATTTGCACTTTCCGAAACAATATGAGAACTGAAGCGCAGCCGTCATTTGTAATTCTTTGAATTTTGCAATGCAGTTAGCCAACCAATATGTACAAAAATGCATATATTTATTTATTTTATTTATTAAATTTCTTAGTCGCCCAATCTAGCTGGTTCTCCAGCCACTCTGGGCGACATACAAATTAGCATATCAGTGCAATAAAAATTAGAATCTGAGCCAATAATAATAATACAAATATGCATTATATGATGAGAAACGGCTTGCAAAAATGCGTACCAAAACTGCTGACAGAAATGCATTTATCAGGAGAAAAAAAAGGTAAAGGTGTCCCTGCACTTGTAGTGCGAGTCGTTTCCGACTCTTAGGGTGACGTCTTGCGACGTTTACAAGGCAGTATATGGGGTGGTATTGCCAGTTCCTTCCCTGGCCTTTCTTTACCCCCCAGCATATGCTGGGTACTCATTTTACCGACCACGGATGGATGGAAGGCTGAGTGGACCTCGACCCCTTTTACCGGAGATTTGACTTCCTCCTTCCGTTGGAATCAAACTCCGGCCGTGAGCAGAGCTTTGGCTGCGTTACTGCCTCTTACCACTCTGCGCCATGGAGGGTCTTCTATTAGGAGAAACTCGCACTAAAATGCTGAAGAATTTTCATGAGGTTTTTTAAAAAAAAGTCGCACACCGCAGCAGAAATGTCGATAACTGAATTTAAGATTGGAAAAACAAGAAAGGGAGAGAACTGAAACTGACAGATCTTTCCATCCCTACACATTACCAACTCCAAGCACCTTAACAGAGATGCTCCACATCTCTTAATGTTATCAATCCAATCCTCTCCAACGTTGCAATGTAAGTCTTTGCAAGAAGTGGCACAATGACCTACCTTAGTGCCGTTGGCTTAATTGCTCTGATGGGGCACAGGGACTGAGCAGCCTTGGCTTGTGCAAAGTCTACTCTAAAAGAGCTCTGAATTTACCTTCTAAGCTTCATAAATAACTTTTGTGCAAGTATTAGACAACGTAATATGTTCCCTGCTAGACACCAGCAGCTTTCACATGGCACCCATTGGTGCAAATGGGTTGAGTTGTTTTGAAACACTTGGATGAGAATGGAGTAGGAGGGTGGAAGAATACTTTCCAGCTGCTCATGTATGAGATGGCGTAGAGCCGGTGCTACAAAACGAAAGGAAACATCCCTTTCCTTACAAGGTCAAAAACAAAGAAGTCCAGGTGGCCTGCACTCTAAATTACTTCTGAAACCTGGCAGTGCCAGTCATCAACCAACCGTCAAAAAAAGGCAGTTGCTTTGAAGTGCTTATTTGGAATGTAACTAGGAAACACTTAAGTGCAATGTGGCATGTGTGCAGAGGAGACATGCAACAAACCTGTGCCAAGCAAAGCCAAACCCTGTTCTGCATTAGGGACCCAAAATGGATGATCAGGCCTGCTGAAGGAATTTTAGGAACTGCTAAGTTCTATTAGGACAAACATACCTCTTACATTCAGAGAGAGATCTTCCCCAAACTTACACAAGCCATTTTGAATATATGGCAAGGCAGAATATACAAATCTGCTTGGATTAGGCACATCCCATACTGGGCAGCAAAAAGTGAATTATGGTATACAGCTTCAGCTTTTGAAAAGCTTCTAGACCCCAACTCTGGAGGTACAGTGCATGAAATCATTGGGGTCTATACCAGAGATGGAATACCTGTGACCCTACTGCTGTTGCAGGACTCCAGCTCCCATCATCCCCAGCCAGCATGGCCAGTGGCCAGGGATGATGGGAGCTTTAGCACAGCAACATCTGAGAGGGTGGCTCAACTGATGCAATGTCTAAAAATATCCACTCTCTCTCGAAGGGAGCCTTGGGCAATAGCTGGAGGAGAGGAGGGAGGGGTTCTGAGGCACACGTCTGTTAGTGTCCCTTCCCCATGAGTTATAGGCCTTGACCCATAGACCCTGATGGATGCCTCAGTTCCTACATCTGCCTCCCTCATTCTTACTAAAAAAAAAAAAAGTCTGTAAAACCCCCAAATGTTGCCATGCATATTTACATAAAAGGGTGCTACGCATAAGGAGGAGAGATCTGAACCTCAAGAATAAAGTCAGCTTAAATAATCCTGAACCCCAGAAATCCAAACCGCACAGGGACCTACCTGTTCTTCTGTTCAGATGGACATTTGGACCAAGAAATGTTAATACTGCATACTTGCTTTGGCTCCAGAGAGCTGTGTGACGCTGGCAAAACAAAAATGCAAAGGCAGGAATCTAGGAACATTGGAAGCTGCCTTATACCAAGTCTGACCATTGACCTATCTAGCTCAGTATGGTCTACCCTGACTGCCAGCACCTCTCCAGGATTTCAGGTAGGATGTTCTCCCAGCACTATCTGGAGAGGAGACTGAACCTGGGACCTTCTGCATGTAAAGCAGATGCTCTGCCACTGAGCTATGGCCCTTCCACAGGGTGCATCAATGGAACGTGCAAGACCCCTGAACGATGGAAGCAACCCATCTCAAAGGGGCAGGAAAGGCAGAGCTGAATGGCTGACTGTCCAAAGTCAGGTTGTTACAAACGTGACTGGTGAAGCTGTGCAAAGCCTCTACTGTGCACAGGATCTCCAAGGAGGACAGATCTACAGCAGGGGTGGGGAACACTTTTCAGCCCAAGGGCCACATTCCTTTGTAAGGGACCCTTTGAGGGCCTCACACCAGTGGTGGGTGGGGATTAGGGTTGCCAGGTCAGAAGCATCCCAAAACCTGAGATTTCAGGGGTGGGCCCTAGTGATGTTATGGGGTGGGCCTGAGTGATGTCACAGGGGTGGGCCCCAGTGAAGTTATTAAGCATGATACATTAAGCATCAATCACAGTTCCTTGGAGCATACAATTAAAAAAAATCTGATTGGAAATTAAGATAGAAATCTTAGCTAAAAGATGGAGCCTGGGTAGGGAACATTTAATCTAGTCTACTTGCTTTCGGCAAGAAGGGTTTAAGTGCCTTCAGGCCAGGCCAGTCACCAGAAGACCACAGTAGGAAGAAAGGAGCCTAGTGTTGTGGAGATGTTAGATGGGAGCATTCGGGAGTAAAGATGGATGCCAGCTGCAATTCTAAACGCACATACTAAGGGACTAAGCCCCATAGAACTCAACAGGACTTACTACTGAGTAGATATAGTTTGGATTGTGCTGTTGGTAAACCTTGACTAGGGATCCTCTGCAAAGACATCCATATCCAAGCAGGGTTGGCAACCCTCTGCCTGGTATGTCCTGCCCTTATCTTTTAACATGGCTGCTCCAAATTTCTTTACAGATTTGACCTTTCAGTTCAGAAAGAGATCTGAGAAATTAACAAGGATAAACCCTTTCTGTCTACCCTGTGGGCTGCTATAAACTCACTTGGGTCAGCCAACCCAATTCTAGTGAGTAATAACTGACAGAGAGAAAACACACATGGTTTGATCTACCTTCACAGGCAGCAGCTTGGGAACAACAATTGCAGCCACACTTTCAAATGTGTGAATTCTCTTTTACCACTATTGGGCAAGAAACAAACTGTCATGCAACCAACAAGGTGCATCATCAATGGGTTTTAGGGGGTTGAGCTGAGCACATGCAACCACGGCTGTTGCTTCTATGGATGTAAGGGAATGAGGTTAAAGGTAAATGAAATGCAAACAGAAAATGAAAAACAAAAGACAGTGATAATTTCTTAAATGCAATACCGTACCAACCACAACAAGATTCCTATAAGTAAGGCAGACAACTTAGCATCCCACAACTAGTCAGGATTCATAACCGAAAACCAAAACTAAAAAAATCCTGGCAGCCAGTCAGTTAATGCAGAATGCTGTGGCATGATTGTTGACATGAGTGAGATCCTATCAGCACATAATACCTCTGCTCTGAAATCTGCATTGGTTGGTTTGCTACCAGGCCAAGTTTAAGCTGTGCTTTCCATGTTATGGGTGCCACATAGTACTTGTTCTGCTCTTGTAAGAAATCAGTGGCAGCATTTTGGATACTCTGTTCATTGGGTTTTCGTGGTAAGAGGTATTCAGAGGAGGTTTACCATTGCCTTCCTCTGACTTTGGACAGATACCATACTTTGGACACATAATGAGAAGACATGATTCATTAGAAAAGACAATAATGCTGGGAAAAACAGAAGGGAGTAGAAAAAGAGGAAGACCAAACAAGAGATGGGTTGATTCCATAAAGAAAGCCATAGACCTGAACTTACAAAATCTGAACAGGGTGGTTCATGACAGATGCTCTTGGAGGTCACTGATTCATAGGGTCACCATAAGTCAAAATCCATTTGAAGGCACATAACAACAACAACAACAAAGTGGCAGCACCTACGCTTTGGAACTTCTTGCCTATTGACATTAAGTAGACGCCTCTTTTCAGCACCTGCAAAAATATTTTTTGTTTACGCAAGCCTGTCCCCAGGCATGTAGAAGCTATTGTGTTTTTAAATCTGTTTTTAACTCATTGTTGATTTTATTATTTTGAATGCTTTTAAAATATATATCTTTAACTGTTTTTGCCAATAATTTTATTGTTTTAATTCTTTCTGTAAACCGCTTTGAGATTTTTTACAATAAAGCAGTATATAACTGTTGTAAATAAAATACATAAATAAATTTTGGAGTCACTGTGGCCCTTGAGTCTCTTCCCACTTTTAGGAACAAAGGAATCTGCCTTATACTGACTCGGGCCATTTGGTACTACATAGCTCATTACTGATGACATGGACTAGCATTGGCTCTCCAGGATTTCAGGCAATAGTCTTTTCCAGAAATTGAATTCTGGACCATTCCATGCAAAGCATATGCCCTACCAATGAGCTACAACCCTTCCCCTGTTTAAAAAAGTATCTTTTAAAATTGTTCTTTTCAATTCACTCTTGAATGCACATCATACCTAGGGCAGATCCACACCATTCATTTAAAGCACATTCAACACCCATTTGAAGCATATGAATCCCACCACAGAATCATGGGAACTGCAGTTTGTTAAGAGTGGTGAGAACTATAACTGTGAGGGGGAAACAACACTTCCCAGGATTCGTTAGGGGAAGTCATGCGCTTTAAATGCGAGTTGGATGTGCTTTAAATGTATTGTGTGGATCCACTTAATAAATTTTGCCTGCATGTAAATTGTTTTAATTAATTTTTCAAAATGGTGGGTGACCATGGGCTACTCACCATCTCTCAGCCTATCTGCCCCTCAGGATGAAAACAATGGAGTACCATGACCACCTCAAGGAAGAAGGGCATACTTAAAATGTAGAGGAAGTATTGTACAACCATAGTGTGAAATTGGATAGTTATTGGGACACAGTATGAAGAAATATTTATATAAGCATGACTATCAAATATGTTTATTATTTACACAACCTGTAAAGGTATTTATAGTACAATCCTATTTTTTTTCTCAGAAGTAAGTTCCAATGTATTCAATGGGGCTTACTCAACCAGGGAAAACTGCAGCCTCCAGTGATAAGGAACTTGTACTTTTAACAAGCCCTTTAAGTTGAGATCTTATCACAGTCTGTGTTGGAATTGCTTTTTAATATGTTTTTAAACCTTTTCTTTTTTAAAAAAAAATGTTTTTAAAGCTTTTAAAAATGCTTTGTTTTAATATATTTTAAAGTCTGTTTTATTATTTTAAAAGTGTTTTTAGTGCTTTTGTTTGCTGCCCTAGGCTCCTACTGGGAAGAAGGGTGGGATATAAATCACATAATAAATATAAATAAATAAATAAACTTAATTCACCCAACCCAAAATTCAGAATCATGCCACTTTAACCTGATTTGCAACTGTTTATACTTGTTTTATGGTTATTGGTTTTTAAAGGGATTTATTTCTTATTGTGAACTGCCTTGGTTTCCAATCACCAACCCTACCTCACAGGGTTGCTGGTAAGACTCCATACACACACACATACTTGCAGGTGTAAAAATGCACCCCATATAGTAGTTTATTGTCAAACCAGTTGGTCATTGCAGAACATTTAAAAAAAACCAGTATTAGTTTTCTACATAATAAAAGCTGTGATACCTAGGTAAACCCTAATTGCTTTAAAAATAGGATTGGAAGAATAGAGAAAGATTTACAATACAAACACAATTCTTTGCTATGTTTACCCAAAAGTCCCATTAATTTACAGCACAATCCTAACCATGTCTACTCAAAAGTAAATCCTAATGAATTAAATGGGGTTTACTGCAGGTACATGGGATTAGCATTGCTTTACTCCAAGAAAAGCAAGTATTGGATTAAATACTTTCATATTGCAAAGGTTTTCAAAGCACTGCCCTCTTCAACAGCCCAGGGTCTGATTCTTGCACACAAGGGGAAAAAACCTTACTTACTCAAACTGAAAATCTCAAAACCACCATTTTCTGATGTTGCAATGAAGTCTAGGCACTGCCTGGGTCAACAAATCACAACCCTGGCTTCACTTATTGGCTACAATCCTGAAAGGGCAGGACTAGAGCTAGGAGCTACTATAACAGATCTGTTAAAGAGATTTAACAGTTGTGGGGGGGGGCGACTGACGTTTTGGTGTATATCTCAGGAACCAGACCACCTAGAAACTTAATTTTTTTTAAAAAAAAATGAAGCCGAAAGTCTGGAGATTAAAGTGGAGACCCGGAGGGGACCCCCAAAAGCCAGAAAATCTGGCCAAAAACCAGACACCTGGTAACCCCAGTGGGGATAGAGGCAAAAGCGGACGGCATAATGAATGGGGCTTACCTATGTTCTAGCTATGCAAAAGTCAGAGGTTGCTGCATACACACATTTCTCCATTTAGGCAAGCAAGAGACATCGGGGAAGGGCCACAGCTCAGCAGTAGAGCATCTGCCTTGCAAGCAGAAGGCCCCAAGTCCAACCCATGTGATCTGCAGGTGGGGCTTGGAGAGACCCTTGTCTGAAATCCTACAGGTGCAGCTAGTTGGTGTAGACAAACTGCACTAGATGGACTGATGGTCTGACTCAGCTGCCTATGTTCCTGTTCTCACAGTTCAGGGACATATTCTAGCCAGGCAAATGTTCCAATGGCCAGAGAGGCCTGGAGATCTGCTTTTGGCCCTTGGGCCTCAGGTTCCCCACCCCTGATCTACAGCAATATCCCCAGTAGGGCGGCTGACATTCTTTCATCCAAAGTAACACACGCCCTATCCCAAGTTTCACTAAATCTTAGTCGAAGCACATGGACACACACTTGCCAGAAGGATGCTAAGGCACATCTGGCTTGCTGCTTTGGGATCTGGAGGTATGTGTTCCCTCCCAGTTGCCTGCTGCTCGCTCTAGGCTGAGAGTGTGCCTCTTCCCAAAGTCTCACGCATTCATGTCCTGCACAGCTGGCAAATCCCAGAGGCAGCTGGCTGCTCCACCACAGTGCCAGCCCGGAGAAGAGCAAGAAACAAGCCCAAGCTTCTGTGTAGGATGTCTGTGTATGTGTCCATGTGCTCCACTGATGACCAAGTGTAGGGCATCATGTTTTCAGGAAACCCCTGGAAACAGTGCCAAGATTCCTGTTGTAACCATAAATTTAGAATTGAAGGAAGCGGGGGAAACTCTCAGTAAGCCAGGCGTGATGCAGTCAAGTAGGGTAGGAAAGATGGCATCCTGCAATGTCATAGGGTGCTCCAAACCAACATGAGTCTCTGCCTGCTGTCCCTACACAGCAGCACCCTGATCATGGGCTGTAGCCATAGTTTGTTCTATGGCCCACCACTTGTGGTTTATCTTGGTGGAGACAAACCACAAAGCTGGGCTCGTATGACATGCTAAGACAAACCATGACTTAGCTCTCAGCAGCAACAGGACACATCAAACCAGCTGCAGTCTTGCACACTGAGTCACTGGGTAGCAAGCTAAAAAGGACTAAATTCAAATTGGAAGTTTTTTTTAAGTAATGTATATTGACTAGGGTTGCATACACACCAAACATCTAAAGCACATCCCCCGCCCCGAAAGAATCCTGAGAGTTGCAGTTTAAGGGTGCTGAGAATTGTAGCTCTGTGAGGGGTAAGCTATAGTTCCCAAGATTCTTTGAGGTGGGGATGTGCTTTAAATATATGGTGTGTACACAGCCCAGGTTCCCTCAAAGACCATTTATGTCAGGGGTAGGGAACCTTTGGCCCTCCAGATATTTATTTATTTATTGCATTTGTACACTGCCCCATAGCCGAAGCTCTCTGGGCGGTTTACAACAATTAAAAACATTAAAAACAAATATACAAATTTAAAAACACATGCTAAAGTGCCTGGGAGAAGAGGAAAGCCATGACCTGGTGCCGAAAAAGATAACAGTGTTGGTGCCAGGCACACCTTGTCAGGGAGATCATTCCATAATTTGGATATTGCTGAACTACAACTCCTATCAGCCCCAGCAAGCATGGCCAATGGCCAGGGATACTTGTAGTTCAGCAACATTTGTAGGGCCAGATTTCCCACACCTTGTTTATGTTAACAACATAACAGCACTGCTGGATCGGCCCAAGAGGTCCATCAAGTCCAGCACCTTATTTCTGTCAGGGATGGACCAGACACCTCCAGGAATCCCACAAGCAGGGCATGAAGGACAGAGCTCCTTGTCACTCTTGCACTCCCCCCCCCCATGCCAGGAATTGGTATTCAGAGATATCCTGCTTCTGAATACAGAAAATCTATTCAGCTATCATGCCTTATCAACTGCTCTCAAGACTTGGCTTCATGAATTTGCCCATACCCTTAAAAAAACCCCACCATATACAGCAGTCCACATTCCATGGCATCAAGTTGCATGTGTGAAGAAGCAGTCTCTTTTGTGTAGCCTGAATTCTGAACATGTCGAGAAACCTGGGAAAGCCAGCTCGTTAATAGGCCTTACCGGCACACCATTGGTTTTACATTCTTTTCAGATTGCTGGGTGGTCCGGCTTTCTTTCAGTGTGAACAGCTTCACTGTTCAAAAACCACCTGCCAATGGCACAACAGATGCTGGGGACGGGCCACAGTACCGTGATAGAACACACGTCTTGCATGCAGAAGGCCACCGGTTCAATCTTCCGCATTCACAAAGGACGCTGCCTTATACTGAGCTGGTATAAACTGGTCCATCTAGCTCAGTCTTGTCTTCACGGATGGGCAGCTGCTCTCCAGGGTTTCAGACAGTTTTCCTTCTGGAGATGCTGGGGATTGAACCTGGGACCTTCTGCATCCAAAGCAGATGCTCTGCCACCCGACCACCACCCTTCTCCTCCTCTAGGCAAAGGGTTCCCAAGGAGCAGGTTTGGGGAAGACCTCTTTCCCCAAGACTTCAGGCAGCTGCTACAAACAGGCAATACTAAGCCAGATGGACCAATAGTCTGGCTTGGAATAAGGCAGCATCACGTAGCAGCAGGAATCAGGAAGCTGCTCTCCCTGAACAAGCTTCAAAGGGATCTGCGGAAGAAGGCAATTTAGAAAAGTGTGGCTTAGGGAAAGCAACATAGCCCTCTCGTGCCACCTGCAGGCTCTGTTGATAAAAACAACTCAATTAGATTCCGACCAGCTGCAATCTCTGTGCAACCTGGGGTGCAAACAGCTCCTCCCCTCCCACCTCTCCCTCATGTGCAAGAATCCAGAAGGCAGCATTCAGGTGGTTTTGAAGAGGAGGGCTGACTCAGCTTCAGAGGGGTGGAGAAACCAGCACTGGCACATGTTGCACCTCTCACCCCCTGCCCACACACACACACACACCAGGACAGTCTTCACACAATGGAGATTTTTATTTTGAAACAACAGTTTTCCAATAAATTATACAGTTTAAAAAAAGAGAGAGAAAGTGTGCACAAAGTACAGGAATCCAAGAGAGAAAACAAAACAGACAAGATTTCAGAACTTGGGGTGGGAGGGCAGCTCTACCCACTGCCCCAGCTTGAGGCAGATCTCCTCCTGCTGCCCTATCTGCCCCCTCTCCTTCCTCCCTCACCCCACCCCCTTAGGCAGTGCTTAGTGTTTCATGAAGAATTAATGCCCCAGACAGAGACTACTTGGCAGAATGGGGGTAGATACCTGAAACTATACAGAGCATGTGGGCCACATGGGTGGTCTACCCTTTCCCCACCAGCATTGGGGCCAAGGGGCAGCAAAAGTTGGTCTTGCAACCCCAGGACAGGCTGGGAGTCCTTGTGTCTGCCACGGGTATCATGCACTCTGCTGGAACAGAAAGTGAGGGAGTGGAGTACTGCATTGGAAATGAGGGCAATGGTGGCGGCACCAGTGGAGGATGACTGCCAGCAAATCCCTGGCTATACCCAGCAAACAGGCTCCCTCCCCAAAAGCCTGCCAAGGCCCTGGAACCATGTGTATGGAATGCCACAAGTGTCCAGCCACATCAGGGGGGCGGAGGAAAAAGCTGATAAAGGGTAGAGCTTGGGGAAGGGCACAACGGAGCCCCTCTGCAGCAGTGGGAAGATTGGGAGGCCAATTCACCTCCATGTCATCAGAGAACAGAGGGTGGGCCTTGCTGCTCTCCTCCTGCTCTGTCTCCAAGCTGCCTCACAGCTGGCACGGAGTCCTCGCTTTGGCACCTTTAGTAGTCATCTGCTCCTAGCAGGAAGCCCAGGAGAAAGGTAATGGCATGCCGGCGATCCTGCGGGCTCTGCTTCGACAGAACGTTGGGCGGAGGCCGCAGCAGGAGGCTGGCGAAGAGGGTGGCTGCAGGGAAGGAAAACATTTGTTCGAGAGAGCTGGGAGCCTGAAGCAGTGGGGAGGTTGTGATGTTCCTGTATTAGTGTATATATGGTAAGTGCTGTTTGTATAGGAGATACATGGTAAGTGGAATGAAAGAGGAGGGGGGAGTGAATGGGCAGTAGAATGCTGGATGATTGGCTGAGTGTTTAGAATGGCTGAGGGTATAAATGGAAGGATGACAGTTAAATCTGGGGGGACGGTGGAAGTGAGTGGGTTGTTTTGGTGGGTTTTTGAGAGGAGATTGGGTGGAGAGTTGGTGGATGTGAGGAGAGTGTGGAGTTCGGATTAATACTAAGACCAGTACCTCAGGAATAGATGAAACCATATGCTTAAGTGCCTTTATAAAGTAATCTTGTTATCTCTGTTATTTAATAAATATATTTGGTTTACCAAAGGCCTGATCCTTGGCTGGGGTTCCACAGACCAGAAGGGAGGGTAAGGTAAATACCAAGGCTGAAGGGTAACAAATGGTGGCAGCGGTGAAGAGAATAACACCACAAGTATTCAGAGCAAACCAGGATTATCTGCATTGATACAAAGGGATTGGGACAGCTTAAGCACGCAGTCACAGAGGTAACCTGATAGACTCAGGCAGAGTCTCTGGGAATACGGGTTATAGGACGTGACTGGTGGTGCTGCCTAGCAGGGGGATCTGGTGAGGTCTATGCTAGAGCGGGGAGAGAAACCATAAAAAAGGACAGTCCGGACTGGTGGAGTCCCTGGTGGTGCCTAGTGACAGGCAGTAACCATGAGCAGGTAGGAACCTGACAGGGAGAGCCAGGGAAGGGCGTCACAGAGGTCAACTCCCAGACTGGCCCTTACCTAGCATGTTGGCACTGACGTTGTTGGTCTCCGAGTATTTCAGCAGTTCGCGCAAGAATGCCATCACGTAGCGGAAGACGTTTCGGTGAGACCGTGGCAACTGGCAGATCACCTGCAAGGCAGGAAGGGTCAGCTCAGAGCTTGCATGTGTCACTTTAGGGGAGGAGGGGTGTAGCTGATGTATACAGCATATACTCATGCATGTATAAAGGTTCGACCTTTGGCATTAAAAAAGTTTTCAAATGACTAGATTCAAAAAACACTGCTTGGAGCCTTGGGGAAGGGCCTTAGCTCAGTGGAAGAGCATCTGCTTTGCGTGCAGAAGTTCCCAGGTTCCATCCCCAGCATCTCCAGGTATGGCTGAGAGAGACTCCCTGCCTAAAGCCCTTGACAGCCGCTCCTAGGCAGTGCAGACCACTGTTCTTCAACCTTGGGTCCCCAGATGTTGTTGGACTACAACTCCCACCAACCCTAGCCAGCTGAGCCAAGGATGATGGGAGTTGCAGTTCAACAGTATCTGGAGATCCAAGGCTGAAGAAAAGTGGTGCAGACGATACTGAGCTTGATGAACCAACTGTCTGATTCGGTATTTGGCAGCTTCCTGTAAGTGGTATTCAATGCTAGTCTAGCTCAGAGTAGACCCACTGAAGTAACTTAAGTTCATTAATTTCAATGGATCTACTCTAAGTAGGGCTTAGTTGAATACATCCCTATGTTGAGAAAACCATCATGGTTCACTGAAACAGATGGATCTTCATTACAACTCCTTGTCAGACACACAGCAACATCACTTCCACTCCAAAGGCTGGGAGGCACCATTATCAAGGGAGACATCAACCCCTGCACTATCAAGTAAATCTGAGGACATCCACTGCTAACGCTCAGCAGCCTTTGCAGTTAGCAGTGCCACCCAGACCAGAGTAACCCTCCTCCCAATACGCTGGATTGCCACCCATCAGGGATGCTGTAGTGGACTTCCTGTCGTTGGTAGGATAGTTGGACTAGATGACCTTTGAAGTCCTTTCTGACTCTGATTCTATGCTTCTGTACGCACCACAGATCACTCAACAAAAGGCAGGGCTCTGAAGCTTACCTGGCGACAGAGGCGGCTGTCGTGTGAGCAGTCAAGGCAGCGCTGATACAGTTCATAGCAGATGACCGGTTCTGGTAGGGCCTCCAAGAAGATGAGCAGAGCTTCGGCCACTGAGTGGTTACTGCCCGCTAATGACAGCTTGTCAAGGAGGGGTCATATTCTGTTATCCCGCACTCTGTCTCCTCCCAGGCTGGTCCAAAGCAAGCAGTTTGTTCGTATGCATCTGAACCCACCCTGCAGGTCCCCCAGCAGCCTCCTGAGCAGGATAAGCAGGCAACCTGATGCAAGAAGAGGACTGGCCATGGATGCTGTTTGCCTCCACTGTGCACGTGAGCACCTGGTATACAGCTTAGGGCAGCCTTTCCCAACCGGTGTGCCTCCAGATGTTGTTGGACCACAACTCCCATCAGCCTCAGCGCTGGCTGAGGCTGATGGGAATTGTGGGCCAACAACATCTGGAGGCACACCAGTTGGGAAAGGCTGGCTTAGGGGTTGGAATCTTGGCCCTCCAGATGTTGCTGAACTACAACTCCCATCAGCCCCAGCAAGCATGGCCAGGGATGATGGGAGCTGCAGTTCAGCAACATCCAAAGGGCCAAAGGTTCTCCACACTTAGTGTAGCTAACCAGCAGTATAATACAGACAAGGGTTTTGCCACTCCCCTGCTGATTCCTCAGGTTACCGAACAGGAGCAGGTATGGGGAAGAGTTCTTTTCACTTCTTTGCTAAAATGGTAAGATGACCAACCCCCCCCCTTCCCAAATAGTCATGTGCACACTGGGCCACTTGAGAAACAGTCGTCTGCCTTCACTTTGGGTCTCAAGTGAAATCAGGGCTCAGCGTCACATGGGTGAGGTAATGCCCCTTAAGAATGCAGAAAGCTTGCAAAGGACATATAAAGAGGCACTTGTGTTGGGACTGTCACCACTCTGGCATTCCTTTCCCTTGGGAGACCCTTTGGGAAGCAGAAGCTCTCTCTCAGGGGTGAGGAGCTGGATGCAACCGGCAGCCCAGAACCTGGCCACATGCTGTGGGCCACTTTGACAGGTAGACGACATCAGGCAACAACTTCAAACTGGGCTCAGTGTCAGCGTCAACCAGGTGATCTGCACTGACAGAGAGCCCCTTTGAAACTGCAAGTGCAATTTGGATTCAAACTGCCTCCAAATTGACATTTTCCCTCTGCAGATGGATGAAGCTGTCTGGGAAGCTGATCTGCAAAGATGCCTGTTTTGCAGGCATGGTTTGGATTTAAACCGCACATACAAATAAGCAACTTCAAAAAAGTGCTCTCAGCAAGCCCCACTTGCCAAGGAACAACTGGAAGCACACTTTAAGCTCCCAACTGTTCCTTTGAGCTGTGTCTTTTCCTGCCTCACACCTGAAGCTAGATATGGGGCAGGTGGGAGTGGTTTGGCAAAACAGCCTCGCAGCCCCAATTAGAGCACAGTGGAGTGGGCCTATCTAGTCAGGCTGGTGTTTGTAAACAGAGGTTAAATCTGTTAAGCTGTTTGCTTGGATGCATGTCTGAATTCAACTGTGGACAGTTCATTCTCTTTGTTTATACTCTAACCTTCCTTGGAGCCTTAGGGATGGGGTGGCCTAGGAGCCTAAGCCATCTGATAAATAAAAGTACAGTCCAGAATGAAAAAAAACCACACCAACAATGACCCCCCCAAAAAAAACCCTACCCGACCAACCCCCTGCCCAAAAAAGGATACGGATTGTCTCAGGAATGCTGGTGTCCAGGCACTCTATGATATCCTGTAGCTCGTCCTGCATGCCTGGTGTCTGGAAGAGATCCTCCTGCCAGAGAGAAGCAGAGTGTCACACGTGCTCTAGGAAGGGGCAAGGTCCATCCCAGGTAGCGCAAAGATCTGGCCTGACCTGGGGTGCATAATGTGAGCTCCAGCAATACAGTAATGGAGAGAAGTCCAGTCACCAAGAGGAGCTGCTCAAGGATGGAGAGTTTGATCCAGCCTCCGTTCTTCACAAGCACCAGCATGAAGTTTCAAGGGACGCTCATCCTGGGAAGCATTCTGCTACCCTCTCATGATTTTGAGCCACAGGACAGTGTAGTCTCTCCCCTCTGATCAAAGTGGCAGAGACTCTCTTTCCCATGGATAGGCATTGTTTGTGAACACGTAAGCTGTTTTGAGGCACTCCAGGGAATCTGTGTACCATGCGTCCTATAAGCGGATGTATGTGAAAATCCTCCCCATGCAGCCACTTCACTCGCAGGAGTGATCTGCAAGAGCAAGTCAGTGACCAAAAAATTGTGAAGTGGCTCTTGAGAACTAACATGCCTCCAAGACTGGTGCTCATTCTGGAAAGCCCTCCCATTCCCAGCAACCACGATTCCAGCCAACACCCACCCTTAACTGGACCAGTCCTGCTCAGCTCACCTGGTGGCAGGCGTTCTTGAAGAGGTGGTTCACCAAGAGCCAGATTTCCTTGGGGATGTGCAAAGGTCGCTCACTGGAGTCATTGCCATCCTGGGGCATCATCTCCAGAAACGGCTTCTCCTGGAGGTCCAAAGAGAAGAATGGGATGAAAGTCTGCTAGGAGATGTGTGTATGCATGAGTGTGCACTTTCCTCGCTTCAACTGGGTGGTCAATGTGCTGTGTCCACTCTCAAGTCTTGTCCTTAGAGGGCACAACAAGCATCTTCAGCAGCCCGGGGTGGGGAATCAACCTATCTTGCCCAAAATGCAGGTTCCCTTTCACCCTTTAATATGAAACTAATCTTCCCATGCTTCAGGTGAGCTCAGGGAAGAAGCTGTTGTGGACATGGCATCTAGCTAGAACCTCAGCTCCCCTCCAAGATGGCAATGAACTCCAGACCATCAGCCCCAGCCGGCATGGGCAATCTTCAGGGATGACGGGAGTTATAGTCCTGCAACATTCAGAAGGCCACAGGTGTCCCACCCTGATCTACAGCATGCTGCAGAGGCACTGTTAGAAAACAAGCGATAGCTGGAGGCTGAGCACCCGGCGCCCTACAGGCAATGCAGCACACAGCAGCTGGGGTTAAGCAACTTTAGCATAGCTTCACATGAAAAATGCCTCCTGCCTTTCCCTAGCCCCCCTCCAGAGACATTCCGGACGGTCAGCTCCATCTCACTCTAACAAATTCAAAGAGGGGCTGGGGGACAGAAAAAGTCTGTGGTGTCGTTGCCTGGTAGAATGGAGCTCCCCACTCTGTGCCACCACCCAGTCAGGCCCTGCAAACTGATGCTGGATGGGGATCATGGAGCAAAAGCTCCACCCTCCCAGCCACAGGGGCCCTCAGCTAGTGCCCGACCTGGCCACCCACTGGCACCAGGCCTGAGACCAGCCACCACTACTTGGGGCATCTGCTCATAACAGGGACAGTACCTGAATGAGACCGCTGCAAGACCCACTAAAGAGAGACCGCATAGAATGTTACCTTTTCAAGGAAGCTGTCTTCTCCCTGAGACCAGAGTAGGAATGCAAGAGCAAAAGAAAGAAAGAAAAAAAGATACAAAGTGCATTACTGGCAGAGACCCCAAGGTGAGAAAAAGAAACAACCCATGAGCTGGGAAGCTACAGGCCAGATGGTGGAAAAAATATACACAGTTTAGTGCCCACATGAAAGGGAAGTGTGGGTGAAAGGGCAGATGGGAGGAGAACCTGGGAGCAAAGGATTTGGATAGTGTGCAGGAAAGCGAGGGCACAGCTGCAGAAGCCAATTTGGAGGAAGGGGCCCCACCATTCAGATGGAGATGAAAGGGTAGGGTAGCCATTTTCCAAGCAGGCAGGGAGGGTTAAACATTCAGTGAACAAAGCTACCAGGCAAATCCTTTCATCTCCTACCAGATCAATAAGCTTGGTGACGGGGACTTCACGAATCGGCAGTTTCATCCGGCACAAGGCCTCCAAGGAGGTCCCAAAGCAGCTGGGCAGGTAGCTACCACTGATGGTGAGGAAGTAATCCTTGCCACGGTCGAGGTGAAGGACAAGGATCTCCTCAATCTTGTCCTCCCCTGAATTGAGAAGCGTCACTGAGTCCTTGCTGACATATACATCTAGGGAGATGTCCACTGTCTCATCTGAAATGGGAGTGGATTGTTCCAAAGAGATTGGGCAAAACAGTGTTTTATTAAGAATGAAGTTACTGACTAATTTCAGGAATCAAGAACAGAAGACACTTAATCTCCCCCTCCACACCACTTTCCCACTCCTCCAAAGCAATAGTTCTTTGTAAAACAATCCTAAGAACCTCTGATATATACTTTGACCAAAAATGAAAAATGCTTATCTAAGACAGGTGTGGGGAATCTGTGGCCCTCTAAGTGTTGCTACGCTACTACTCTGATCACCCCTGGCCATAGGCCACATTTGCTGGGGCTAATGGGAGTTGCAGTTCAGCAACATCTGGAGGGCCAAAGGTTCCCCATACCTGATCTAAGAAGAGCCCACTGGATCAAGCCAAAGTCCCACCTAGTCCAGCATCCTCTTCTCTCAGTGGGCAACCAGATGCCCCAATGGGAAGCCTGCAAGTAGGACACAAGTGCAACAGCACTCTCTATTTTTCAGAAAGGACTTTTGTCAAAGAGATCTGAAAGCATTTTATGAGCGCAGGTGATAATATCAGAAGCCATTGGGAGACAAATGTTTCAGTTATTACAGAGAAAATACATTTAGATGCATGGAAAGTATCTTGTATACTCCACACTATTTTTATCCAAAGAATGTATGGAATATTACATTCAAAGTATCAGTGTAGTAGTTGTAGTAGTAATTATTATTATTGCTACTATTATTATAGCTGCCGCCACAGTAGCTTATATCCATACAAATGGTGGTCTTGTAAGGAAATAAACTTCATAGAAGGCTGAAATAATGTAAAAGATATTGCTGGGTATAAACTTCCAGTGCACTATCTATAGCCGAGGATGGAGAATCTGTAGCCCTCCAGATGTTGCTGGACTCCAATTCTCATCATCCCTCACCACCGGCCATGTGGGCTGGGGCTGGTGGGAACTGGAAACAAAAACCTCTGGAGCCCGCAGGTTCTTCATCCCTGCTCTTCAGTACTGTTTCTGGGGAAGAAATGGGCAATATATGAATTGCTGTGCAAATTGTGGTGGCAAGACACTGGGAAAAAAGAGAAAGTGACCTTAATAAAATAATGGAGAAGGAAAACATCTCCCCACCATAAGTGTTTTTGTGCTCCCCTCAATTTATATTATTTTGTTAAACGTACCTTTTTTCAGTTTTTAAGATTTTGACTACTCCTACAGGGCTTCGTTGTGATGCCAAAACATTCTGTGGTACCCAAATTCCTCCCCGCTTCCATTTTTCAATAAATAAAGATATATATATATTTCCTCACAGACTGCTCTCATGCAGTTTGGTGATGCCAAAAGGTTTTTGGGACCCTCCAGCATTTGTTTAGCCACACTCACTGTGGGCACACCCACTCTGACATGTGGCTCCCAGACGGTCGACCGTAGGCCAGTGTAACCCCTGGCCCAAAAAAGGGTTAGCTTCCCCTGCCCTACGGACACCCAAGGATGGATGGAGAAGGGATGGGAAACGCTGGAGAAGGGAAGGGGAGGAAAAGGAAAAAGACATTCCGAGGCGCTCTGAGAGAGACTCACTTGGCTCTAAGTATCCCTCGCAGGGCTCAGCGCGAAGCCACGGCTTACAGTACTGGCTGTCGTTGAGCTTGGGGATGAAGGAGAAATGGCAGGTGACCTGCCCGTTGTTTGTGATCTGGAACTTCTCCTTTTGCAGCTGCCGGAACTTCACATTCTCAAACAAAAACTGCAGAGCAAAAGTGGAAAGAAAAGGAGAGTTGCATTCAGCAGCTGGTAAGAAAATGTATCCCGGAGGAGGGCAGAGCTTGTCCTTGACCCGAGCCCCAACTAGGGGAATAATGCACACATGATGGAATCAAACAGTATCACATTGACACTCTAGTACAGCCTTTCCCAACCAGTGTGCCTCCAGATGTTGTTGGACCACAACTCCCATCAGCCTCAGCCAGCATTGCCAATGGTCAGGAAAGATGGGAATTGTGGTCAAACAACATCTGGAGGCACAATGGTTGGGAAAGGCTGCTCTAGTATTTGCCTGGGAAAAACTGGAAGAGGCTGTAGCTAAGTGGTAGGGCATCTGCTTTGCATGCAGAAGGTCCCAGGTTCAATCCCCAGCATCTCCAGGTAGGGATGAGAGAGACCCCTGCTGGAAATCCTGCAAACTTCTTGCCAGTCAGCGTGGGCAATACTGAGCTAGATGGACTAATGGTCTCTCTCAGTATAAGACAGCTTCCCATGTTTCTTTTCCTAATTCTGGTCTTTCCGGAGCTGTCTCTCTTTAAAGGGATGGCGGAGGATATAGTTCATCCTTACCTCCCTCCTGCTGAGCTCCACCGATGGAAGGAATTCATTTTCCATCCTGTCCATCAACCGAACAATATCCTCAAACACCCTCCGGTACCGCCGGTCATCCACAACCTTCACCTATGGGGGAAAAACAGATCACGCTTTTGGTTGTCAAAAAAATAAAAATAGTACATGGCAAAAGCAAAGATGCCTGACCACCTGCTATTCCCAGCCCTGAAGGAAGCAAATGCCTCTCAGAGCTGTCTGGCGGCACCTGTGACTTACAGGCACTTTGGGCAGAAGCCAAATGCTCTGTGTTAAATGCCACAGAAGCTCTATAGGATGGATGGGGTCAATTTCCTATGTACAATTCAGTCCAATTTGATGTGGTCTGCCATGCCAGAAGGAGCAGTGTGTGCTCGCTCCTACTGGGGGCAGCTCATATGGAAACTATGTTGCACTGGAAGTCTGAGGATGGCTTTCTGTTGAAGGGTTGGATAGGCAGAGTTTGGGAAATTGTCCTATATTATACAGCCATGAGAGTGGCTGTATGCTGTAGCCAGCATGGATTTTTCACATTCCACAATGTTAAACTGAAAATACCTCCCATGCCATTCTGATGCTTCTCATAAGCTCATTTAAAAACAAAACCTTACAAAACTTATAGTCCTGAACTCAGAAATGCTTGCTTTCCAAATTTTCATGGCGATACACAAAACAATCTGAGAGAATCGAGAGTTTGAAGTGTAAAAACAGAGGAAAAAAAACCCAGACCCCTTTTGGACTTTTTTCTGTCCGAGTTCTCATTATCTGTTGAAATTAATTAACAATCAGCCATGTTCAGAGTACCTGTAATTCTATTACTGACCTTGCCCTATACTCTGACCTTCATTTTCTGCAGTTTAAAAGTTTTAAAAATGCCTGACTGATTTTTAATTAATTTAAGAAACTGAGCATTGAATTGAATGATAACATTGGGCATGCTCAGTAAGAACCAACTGTCAGTGTTCTAAAAGCCAGACTCACAGCTGCTGGGCTTGCCTAATCAGGGGGCCACACCCACACCAGACTTTGATTTAACTTTAGACAGTCATGGCTTCCCCCAAAGAATCCTGGGAAGTGTAGTTTGTGAAGGGTGCTGAGAGGAGACTCTTATTCCCCTGACAGAGCTCCAGTGGCCAGAGTGGTTCAACTATCAGCCACTTTGATTGAAGCTCTGTGAGGCGAACAGGGCCTCTCCTAGCAACTCTCAGCACCCTTCACAAACTACACTTCCCAGGATTCTTTGGGGGACTCCATGACTGTCTAAAGTGAAATAAAAGTCTGGTGTGGATGTGGCCAGGGCCAGCTTTGGTTTAAATTTGGATGGGAGGCTACATGTGCCTGCTGTAGAATATAAAGGCGGGGGAAACACTGAAAAGCAATGATACTGTTCACAATGTTTTCCTTTTGGAAAGGAATGGGGCTTCCCCTCTGCCCATCCATCTGATCTCCTGTCCTCCCCCTCCCTCCCCCAGGTCAGTTTCACCTATCCTAAGCATGATTGCACAGGAGTAAATCCCACTGCACTCAAAAAGCATGCAAATGGTCAAACCTGCCCTCCCCTCCTCCTCCCTCCTATCCCCTCCTTCCCCCTCCACCCTCCCCCTTCCCCATGGTAAAAACAGTAGAAAATCAAAATGTATAGAGTTAATAGTCAAGACCTGTCCACTCTTTTGCACTGGAAGTTGTGTGCTGTGGAAAGGGGTGTGTGTGTTTTTTGCCAGGGAAACTTTCCTGATAAAAGGCCTGCCCAACCTCAAGGAGGTGCCACAGAGCAAGCAACTAAGAAATTGAATGGATGATAGTCCTAGCCACGATGGGAGTTACCCCTATGAGGAAGAGGGAGCTGACAGGCTTGTGGTCGCTTGTCTTCAATTCCATATGACTTCGGTAGTGGAGCTGATTGACGCTGCCTCCTCTCCAGAGGATTCGGTCACACCATGCTGGCACACGACACTTCCCGCTGCAAGGAGACAAGATGGGTTTCAGGCCTATTGGATTGACTGAGCTGGTGCACAAGGCTCATGTTGTCAGCCTTCAGCCACACACATGGTCACTGATCTCACTATGTTCCAACTCACAGGATCCATCCTTCCCAATTTACCTCTATCTTCCCCAACCTGGTGCTCTCTAGGTCAGTGATTCCTGACCTTTTTTGCCACAGACCACTTGAAAATATGGCTGAGGGTCTTGGTGGACCATGTAATGATTTTTTCTGCCTGTTGTAGCAATTGTGGTTCGCTGTGCTAGCTGTTGAATGATTTTTATTGTACTTTCATTGCTCCTTTTGATTTTTATATTGTATTTAATTATATCACAATCTGAATTCTATAGAATTCAAACTGCAAGCATTTTTCACAGACATGCCGCGGACTACCTGAATGAAGCTCATGAACCACTGGTGTTCCACAGGCCACAGTTTGGGAATCCCTGCTCTGGATGTTGTTGGACTCCCAACACCCATCAGCTGGAAATGATGGAAGCTGGAGTACAACATCTGCAGAGTGCCAGGCTGGGGAAGTCTGAGCTAGCAGATATTTTGCCTCATGGTGAGAGCCACTAGGAAATCAAAAGCTCCGTTCTACCAGGTCAGATTAATTTCCCATCAAGCCCAATTTCGTCTATTAAGACTGGCAGCAGCTCTTCAGAGCTCAATTCTTTTTTAAGTGGGGATGCCAGAGTTTCAGCTTGGGATCCTCTGCATACAAAGCATGTGCTCTACCACAGAGGTATGATTCCTTCCAAAGCAATGGACCCCATTATTTTTCCTCATATACTATTCCCTCAGGGTTGCAGGCATCAGAAAATGTAAAATACCCCTTTTGGCACCAGAAAGGCTGCCAGAAAGAGCCTCATGCTTTCTTGCTCTCTCACTTCATTCTGTCTGTTCCTTCCGTTGCTCATAACCAGGGCTGTGGAGTCGGAAGCAATTTTGGGTGGAGTCGGAGTCGGTAGAAATGTACCGACTCTGACTTCAAAATAAAATTAATATTAATTTATTAATATTAATAAATTAATATACATTTGCCATTTATGAAGGAGTCGGAGTTGGACAGTAGAAAAATAGAGGAGTCAGAGTCGAAGGTTTGACGTACCAACTCCACAGCCCTGCTCATAACTACAGCAAGGGAAGTTCAACTCGCAGGCCAAGGTGGCCTCCCCAGTTGTCAATAGCCACGCATTATGAATAATATGCAAACTCATGGAAGATAAGGCTATCAATGGCTACTAGCCATGATGGCTATGTTCTGTCTCCACTGTTGGAGGCAGTAAGCCTCCACTCTGTCTCTCCTCCTCTGCTAGACTGACTGGCAGAAGGCTTTTTTTTAAAACTAGCCTGCTAAAAGGATGGAAACACAGGATACTAGCATCTCAGCAGGCTGTGGGAAAAATCTCTTCGCAGGCAAGGAATTTTGAGAGCCTATTTACAAAGGCCAAACTATCAGGCAGGTGCTTACCTGGAATCCCAGCGATCTGTTTTAGAGTCAAATTTGTACGTGGGGATGAACTTGATCTCACCTTCTGTAAAATCGGCAAAAGCTGTCTTCTGAGTACGTTGAATATTGAGCTGGAGGCAAAAAGCAACAGCAGATATCCCTCTGGTGCCTGACAACATTGTATAGAAATAGCTGATGTTGCACTGGAACGCCACAGCAAAGTACTGTAGGGCAGATGTGGGGAACGTTTCTCCTCCAGATGTTGCTGAATTACAACTCTCATCATCCCTGGCCTTTGGCCATGCTTGCTGGAGCTGATAGGATTTGTAGGGTAGCCAGGTCCAAAAGAGGACAGGGCCACTAGGCACACCTACTAAAATGCCATCTTCTACACAACTATTAAAGGTGCAGGAGCCTTCTCCCCCTTAGCACCTGGACACCTTAAGTACTATTATTTATTCATTCACTCATTGCATTTATATCCAGTCTTTTCTCCAAGGAGCTCAAGGTGGCATACATGGTTCTCCCCCTCCTCATTTAATCCCCACAAGTCTGTGAGGGTAGGTTAGGCTGCATCACATGACTGGAAAACCCTCTAACCCGGGGTAGCTAGTCTGTGGCCCTTCCAACGTGGCTGAACTACAAGTCCCATCATCCCTGACCATTGGCCATGCTGGGTGGGGCTGATGGGAATTACAGTTCAGTAGCATCTGGAGGGCCACAGGGTTAGCGATACCTGTGCCAGACACCATCTTTTTTAATGGCAATCCCTAAACTTGTTAACAGCTACTGATGTATTATTAAACATATATGTTCATTAATAAAAATAGAAAATGTACTCAAAGATTCTCCTGTGCTTTTGTACGAAACCAAAACTGAACCACGTCTGGCCCCCAGACTTGAAGTTCCCCTCCCCATGCCTAGCGGAGATTCACCAATATTGCCACACTCAGGGAGAGTAACTCCATCATAAAGAGGAGTAATTGGGCCTCCATTTCACACAAAGTGCCAGCCATCCTCACACCAAGTGGGTGAAACATCAAAAACAGCCTGAACATACACACCTACTATAGATAGAAACATTAGCAATAAAAGTATCAGCCGTTCAAGAGAGAAGTTGGTAGCAACAAGAATATGCATGTATTGCAGAGTTTCCAGATAGGTCATGGGTGGGGAACCTCCAGACAGTAGGCCAAACTTGGCCCACCAGGCCTTCTCATTGGGCCAGTGAGGCTGTTTTGGGGAAGCCACACTCACCTGCCCTACACCCAACATTCCTCACCTGAGACAGATGCAAAACCTAGAGAAGGGGCAGGGAACCTGAGCCCTTTGGATATTGCTGAGCTGCAACTACTAGCATCCCTGAACACTAGTCATATTGGCCAAGGGAGCAGGAGTCCAACAACATCTGAAGGACCACAGGTTCCTCCACTACAGCATCTGTTGAGCTCAAAAGGTCTTATAACTGAGTAACTGCAGTGTAGTCCTGTGCATGTACATTCTGAAGCCGGTTTCTTTGAATTAAATTGGTACTTACTCCTAATTAAGCATGCACAAGACTGCAGCCTTAAAAAGCATTTCTAGAAGTCACAGTCATCCCATGTTAACTAAGTCTTGCTAATAACTATCTCAAGGTGGCTCTCCATCCTAAACACAGGAAAGAAACAGGTCAATGTCCTAAATCATCATATGACACAAAGATGTCTCACCTGGTCATACATCAGCAGCTTCTGAAGCTCCTTTTTATGTATCAGAGTTTTCACGTCATTGGCATCAGGAAGGCAAAGCCTGTAGTTTAGATCTCCCAACCAGATGACAACACTGAAGGACAGAAAATATGAAACCACAGCTACTTGCAAGCTCACAGGAAGAACAGCCAGCTGCCACTTCCTGTGACATGAAGCAAGGCTGATAACTGGAAGTGGGCATACAATCATATTATGCTGGTGCTCTGTGAACTACACTGGCTCTTGAACTCAGTGGAGCACTGCCCCACCAATCTGTCTCTTCCCAGCTAACTCACACCTGCCTGCCTTCTTTGTTACAAAAGCCCAGAGGGTGGAACTGGCTGCCAGCTTCCTCCTCCTCCTCCTTCGTCTTGTCCTTGGAGAACTCAGCAGGGAGGATGGGGGCAAAACTAGAATTAGCTGGCTCTGCCTGTCATTGGCTCTGGCTCTACCTGCTGTTGGGCTATCTGCCTTCTGCCCCACCAGTCCTAATGACCAACAGCCTCCGCTGCCTGAACTGTTCCCAGGCCCAATTCAAAGTATATGTTTTGGCCTTTAAAGCCTTTCAAAGTTTGAGATAAGGGAACCTGAAGGACCCCGTTTTTGCATGTGCTTGCCCAATACACTAAAGTCTTCAGCAGGGGCCTTTCCCTGGGCACTCTTGTTATTTGAGGTATAGCAGGCAGTTACCAGGGAAGAGGCCTCTTCAGTCATGGCATTGCAGCTTTCGAATGTTCTGAGAGAGGCTCACCTGTCCCGAACGTGAAGTCATTTCAGCAAAGATTTTCTGATTTTTCTGGGATTTTTTTAATCCAGGGGAGGGAAACCTGCAACCCTCTAAATGTTGCTGTAATACATAGGGATGTAGGAAGCTGCCTAATAAAATCAGATCATTGGTCCATCCAGCTCCGTACTGTCTACACTGACTGGCAGCGGCTCTCCAGGGTTTCAGACAGGGAACATTCCCAGTTCAACCTGGGACGTTCTGCATCCAAAGCAGATGCTCTAATACTGGCCTACAGCCCTTCAACACTACTACAGCTCCCATCACCTCTGATCACTGGCCACGCTGGCTGGGGCTGATGGGAGTCGACTTCAACACCTGAATATGTTGACCACCCATTTTAATCTAATCTAACCGTCTCCTTCTCTGTTGCTAGGTTTATACTGCTCTCTTTAGATCTGCTGCTTTTAGTACAGAGTTTGTATGTTTAAGTGTATTCCTGATTATTATTATTTTAAATAAGCCACTCTGGGAATTTGTTTGAAGAGTGAGGAAGAGAGCCGCATAAACAGTGAGACCCAGGGCTGACTCCCACAGCCACACTTGCCTGCCGTGACTGAAAGCGGACCCTCTCATGCTGAACCCTTTTGCCTATTCCAGCTGAAACCTTTGCAATGTAGCTACTGCAGGGACAGCCAACTTGGTGCCTTCCAGATACGTTAAGCTACAACTCCCATTAGCCCCAGTCAGCAAGGTCAACGGTCAGGGATGATGGGAATTGTAGCTAGGGATGGGTAAGAATTTTGATTCAGTTCGCATTTCAAGCAGAATTCCTCAAATTTGCAATTTCCAAAACAATATGAGAACTAAAACACAGCCATCCCTTGAAATTTGCATTTATTAGAATTTTGGGATGCAGTTTGCCAATTAAACAATATTTACAAAAATGCATTTATTAGGGGAGAGTGTGCATAAAAATGAACACGTGAGTGAAAATAACATGCAAACAGGCAATAAATGAGGAGAAATGGCTTGCGAAAATGTGTATCTGTCAAAACTGCCTACAAAAATGTGGAGAAATTCACACTAAAATGGAGAATTTTCATGAGGATTTAAAAAAAAAAAATTTCACAGATCACTGTAGAAATGTAAAAAAGGTAAAGGTGTCCCTGCACTTGTAGTGTGAGTCGTTTCGGACTCTTAGGGTGACGTCTTGCGACGTTTACTCGGCAGACCGTATATATTGGGTGGGATTGCCAGTTCCTTCCCCGGCCTTTCTTTACCCCCCAGCGTATGCCGGGTACTCATTTTACCGACCACGGATGGATGGAAGGCTGAGTGGACCTCGACCCCTTTTACCGGAGACTTGACTTCCTCCTTCTGTCGGAATCGGACTCCGGCCGTGAGCAGAGCTTCAGCTGCGTTACCGCCACTTACCACTCTGCACCACAGAACTGAATTTAACATTGGAAAAATGAGAAACTGAGAGAACCAAAACAGACAGATCTTTCCATCCCTAGTTGTAGCCCACCAAGATCTGCAGGGCGCCACGTTGGCTACCCATGAGCTAAACACACGGAAGCTACAGGGACTCGTTTTTTGTCTCCAGATAGCAGAGACCCAGTTAACCCGGCCGGTGCTTTCCCCCACTCCAAGCCCTCAAAACGCACTCGTGCTTCATGATTGTCAGCTGCGGCAGACCCTGGTCAGGGGGCAGGAAGCTCATCCGGGCACAGATGTCCTTGTAGTCCTGGTTGCGGCGCTCGAAGTCTTCCACGTGGGCGGCAAGATGGGAATTGACAATGCAGAAGCTGGTATTGTGGAAGACAAACCTCATGGCCACACCCCCCTTATTACCCTGCAGGGGTGGAGCAAAGACCAGCTGTTAGTGAGCAAGCAGGAAAGAGAGGGGGAAAACTGCTCAGTGGAGATAAAAACGTGGAGCCCCGTTGTCGGGGTCTACTCACCATCTTCCCCATGATACCCGTGCCCACTGTCTCTGTCACCACCTCCCTGATATGGCTGAACTGTTCCTTCCTGGCAAAGATGAGCAACATCATCCCAACCAGACGCACCAGCTGCACCTACAAGACACAAGGTGCTAGGATGGCTGCTGGCTTTGTGCACCAGCCTGGAGCTTGGTTGCCCTGTTGTCTGGCTGCTGAAGGAGGGAGGAGGAGAGGCAGGACTTACTTTCTTGTACTTGGCTTTGGGATGCAGAGCCTTTTCCACAGCTGTCAGCCACTCTTGCTCCTTTGTTGACTCAAAGTAGAAGAAAGCCTCTGTACTCAGGTCCAGCTCCTGGAAACTAAAGCCAAAGTTCCATCAGATACAGCACACATCCCCAACATCAGGGCTGTCCTCCCCCAGAGCCACTGAGGACTCTGGCTATCGGTGGTGGTAGTGCTGCAATCCACTGCCCGCAGGATGTTATTGTCTTTCTTATTCTTAACTGCATCTATCAGTCATTCATACAATAAAAAGTTTCAAAGTGACTTGACAAAGTAAAACACACCACATGGAAGCAATTTAAAACCAGGAAAAAAAATTAAAACAATGAACACAAAGTACGGAAGATGCTCATCCAGCAACATATTGAAAAGGACAAGTCCTACCCACTGCACCAGAAAATGACCACCACCGTAGGAGGCAACATTAAACCACTAAAGCCTGGGTAAACAGAAAGATCTTAGCCTGACATCTAAAGAATGAGAAATATGGTGCCAGATGTGTCTCCCTGGGGAGAGCATTCCATAGGTGGGAGCCACTACTGAAAAGGTCTGTTCTCAGGTGGCCACACTCCACACCTCTCTTGGGTGGGGCACACAAAGAAGGGCATCTGATGAAGACTGCCGGTTCTGGGCTGATTCAAATGGAAAGAGGCGGTCCTTGAGTTTTGCAGTCCTGAACTGTATAGGGTTTTAAAAGTCAAAACCATCACTTTGAATTGAGCCCAGAAATGAATCGGTAGCCAGTGCACCTGGGGCAGAATTGCTGTAGTATGTTCAGACCTTCTAGACCCAGTCAATAATCTGGCCACCGCATTCTGCCGGCCACTGGATTCTGCATTAGCTGTAATTTCCAAACTGTCTTCAGGCAGTCTCTCTTATAATACATGGCAGAAACCTAACCTAGAGGTTGGCTGAATGATTATGGTTTAATGTTGCTATTTGGCAAATAAATAAATACATAAATCAATCAATAAATCTTAAGACACAAGTCTTGGGGGATGTTTTGTTCCAAGTACAGAGCTAACTAACAAAAGTCTTCACAACTGTGGGGAAAGGAAGACCATGAAAAAGGGATCTCTGCAAGGCCCTGCAACCTTCGTTCCTCACCCAATGCAGTAGATATCTGGGGGTTCAGGGTCACAGTTCAGCCAAGGTTCCAATCCACTGTCTGGAGACTGCCCATTCACATTCCATGTCCCCACAAAAAACCTGCAGTACAGAGAAGAATGTTGAGCTGCTGGAACAGGACTGCAATCTGAACAGATCCACAAGTTAAATGGGCAAAGGCAAGAGGAGTGTCCCTCAGCTAGGACTTCAAAGGCAAGAAAGATCAGTATCAAGAATGAAAATAAATAAATATAAATAAAATGCCAGCAGCAACTTCTTGCTCATCTTAATTATTCTGGGCCCTGAATAGGCTTGGCTGGCAAAAGACAAAGCAATTATATTTTTAAAATGTGTGAACCAGCCTTGCATTTAAGCACTAGCCTGGTGGCCAGAGGCAACCAGGAATTCCATGCAGATGAGCAAGCAGACTGCATCTCTCCATCCTTCATCCACCAGTCCACTCGGTTTCCATACTAGCTGCTCAAGAAGGAAGACTGTCTCTCAGATGTGCCTACCTGGTAGAAGGCAGCATTTTTTTCTAGCCTGCTAATAGGCTAGTACCTTACAGGCTACTAGCCTCTTAGCCGACTAGTAAAAAAAATTTTTTTAATGGCAGGCTAAAAACGTTTGTGGACATGTTTACAAAGCAATTGTAAACCGCCTGTCCCAGGTTTACAGTGGGATCTAAGACTGTTAATATAGATGAAATGTCATAAAAATAGGTATCAGAGACAAAACAAATTTGATATTATATACAACTAACAGGAGCAGCAAAAAACACCACCACCCCAGTTTGCATGCAATAGTAAACCGTGGTTTAGCATTGTAAGGATGAGCCAAAGCAAGCCTCAGGATTGTACACCTCCCTGTCCTCCAGTGCAGCTGTAAGGAGAAGCTCCAAAGTTATTGCTTCAGTTTTAGATTAACTGCAGCTTGCTGCAATGTCTGAAACTGGACAAATTGTGCTTAACCTTAACTATGGTTTATTGAAACAAGCCAGTGCCCAACCATAGGTTACAAAGCTAACTAATTCAACAAACCTGTAGTTAAAGTTAACCACATTTTAGGATTTGGATACACTAAACTGTGGCTAATTTAAAACACAAGCGGAAGCTTCCACTCTCCTCCTCCCAGTCAAGCTAGGGAAAGGGGAGGAGAACAGTGTGCAAATCTGGAGGGGAGCCTGGAGTCATTCTCATTAGATTAAATCATGGTGTAGTGATACATATAGATGCAAGACATCTGACACAGAGATCCCCCCCCCCAACAACCAATAAATTTAAGTTATCCACGACAGGTAAGCAGGACAGACCTTTGACTAGCACCCACAACAAGGCTGCCAAGTGGGTATGGGCCTTTCTGTTACTGCAGCTATGACACAAATTCCCCCAGTATTTTCATGGATCAACAATGCTGGATGCTGAACAAAGCCAGCTGAGGCACAGCATAAATGGAAGAAAAAAACACTAGCTGTGGCGCTTTCGCAGACCTCTCACCTGAAATTCTGGATGTTGACATACTCCTTCTCCCTCTTGGCAAGGACATGCTTGATGAGCCCCTCCCTCTGCCCAGATTGCGTATGCGTGGAAGGGACAAAGAGCTTGCGCATGGTGTTGCTCACTTTAGGCTGCTCCTTGCTCATGCTTTCCTTCTCATGGAGAAACCTAAGGGAGATGAGAGCAGAGCTCAAGTAGCCCTTGCAACCAGGGAAGCAGGAGGGCAGGGGGCGCATCTCCAAGGTGGCTTACGGCCTGCTTGGTGGCAGCGGTGGTGGGGGTGGCTCCCGGCGGGCACTCTTTTGCTGATTCTGCAAGTTTCTTTTCTTCTCCAAACTCATGGCACTGAAATTATCCTCAAACCCCAGATTTCCTGAGACAAGAAAAGAGTCCGAGGTGAGAGCGGATGCTTCAGAACCCTCTAACAAAGGGAAGGAACAAAGGAAATACTCAAGGGTAAGGTCACTACCTTCCCCCAACCACCAAATGCACCTGAAAATGTCCTTTTGGTTTATGTCCACTTAGGAAGGACTTGGGAAGGCAACAGGGCCTCCACTCAAAGCTTTGTTTGCTAAAGGAGGCAACAAGTATTTCAGAGTTCAAAGCAGAAGTTACACAGCCTACAGATTACATGTTGGGAGGATGCGAGGCTGTACCTGCAGAAAAAGGATCAGCAGCTCCCGAGAGGCCTTGCACCTGGTGCCAAGAGGCATGATCCACAAGATCAGGGAAAGAAGCTTTCAGCGGGACTGCAAAAAACCCCAAACACCCATGTCAGAGACCAGCCGCCTCCAGCACCCAACATCTGAGGCACAGGACCTGGGGTTGGTTACCTTCCTGCACTTTCAGAACCTCAGCGAGGAACCTCAAGCACTGCTCCTCATCTGGGATCTCAAAGAGGCGCTCTGCTGTCCAATCGCCCTGGACTCGGATCTTGCAGCCAGCTTTTAAGCACACGCAGAAAAAACACAAGTCAGGAAACAAGGCACAACACCGATAAGCAAAACAGGCAAAATTGCTCAAATCCCCTCCCCCAATTTTTAAAAGGAGGGAACCGTGGATAAGAAACCAATGACAAAAATGCAAACAACTTGAAAACCAAACTGCTGAGCTGCCTTCTTCATTATTTAATCCAAGGACAAACTGTGAACACCCAGTTAGTGAGCAGAATATTCTTTCTTCAACACACTTATATGGGAAATGCATCATAAAAGGAAGAGATGTTTATAAAGTGATATGGTGAGACTGAACATCTGAGCAGACTTTGCTGAGAAGCAGCCACACCTAGAGGTACATGACCTTCTGGACACTGATCAGGTTTACAGAAACTTGATGCACTTGGTAGGCTAGTGTTTTTATATTACATTAAATGAAAATGGGGGAGGCTTTGAAATGAGAGAAACATGCTGATAAGATGTTGTAAGGGAAATGAAGAAGATCATACTTTATGGAACAGAAACATTCTGAAATAAGGTACATTTTAAAATTGTTATATACTCTCTGTAAAGTAGGCATAGGGACCTGTTGAGGGCCACATTCCGCTGGTGGCGGTGGGGATCTCCTGGGGCTGCATGCTTTTAGTGGGCAGGGCAAGTGCCAAAACTGGGCAGGACACCTCTTTTCTTTCTTCCTGCCAGAGGCTGCTCCTGAGGGCAAATGGGGCACTGCCCCACCAACTTCAGTCTGTGCTCAGACAGTCCCCACTTGCCTGTCTTCTTACTTACAATCCTATAGACAGCACTGCCTATCAGCTCCTCCTTCTTGCTCTCAAGGTTGCCAACCTCTACTGTAAACGCTTGACTAACATGAATGTCTGTTAGTTTGGGATGTACCAAATACTCCTCTGGCAGCTACTGTATAGGGCAGTTAACCCATCCTAAGTCACAATTTAAAAAGGGAGAAAATTTGGGACACCGCAAACTGGGGTGGGGAACCCTTGTACGCTCCTGCCAAAATGTTGTTGGACCCCAACTCCCATCAGCAGCAAGGCCAATGGTCAAGGATGATGAGAGTTTTAGGTCACCAACACCAGGAGGACCACAGGTTCCCAATCCCAACTTTTTACAGGTTAAGTGTCAAATGAGTCCTGACAACGAAGAAGCAACATGCACACACCAAGAAACAGATCTGATACCAATCTGGCCTCAAGCTGTTATCTTCTCCTTTTGGCTCTTCATAGAATAATTTAATCTTCTATAAGTAGGAGAAGGAAACCTGCAGCCCTCCAGATATTGTTGTATTACAATCCCCATCAGCCCCAGCCAACATGGCCAATGCTAAGGAATTATGGGTGTTGTGGTCCAGTAATATCTGGAGGGTCAGAGTTTCCCCACCTGTGCTTTAAATGGACAGGGACAATTTCAAAGCTCATCAATTCAATATATGACTGTTTGACATGCTGCCCCCCGCACCTATACATAATTTGCAGTTTTAATCAATGGTTCATTTCTGTAATGCCACACATCGTGAAAGATCCTTGCACAGGTAGTCACACAAAGAACTAATATCAGTTTTCTGCAAGAAGAGAGGTACACTTTTCTAGAGAACAGAGTGGACATCGAACACTGCAGCTGCATCTCCCATCCCATAGTCAATAATAAGTGCCACTCTCCTATGGTAGCAATAAGATAAACAGCAATTGGCTGCATAAATGATAAGGTCTTAAGAATTCACGAGTTGGGATGGGCGCTTTCCTAGTTAGTTTCAAGAGACATGGGCACAGTCTTGCAAGTCATATACTGGCAACCACCATGCAAGAACTATGGTGCCCACATCTAGCTAGAGAGAACAGATCAAGGAATGCTTTCAATGTCTTGGACCTCTCACAAATAGATGTCTGTTATAATTGTCAGTTTCCCTGTGCTGGAATCTTTAGATGCTTTTTTTGTGAACAAGCACCTGTAGTTGAGCTCCAAACTTCAAGGCAGGCGCTGACAGGGCTGGTTGCAGTTCCCTGGTGTCTTCCTCGGCCACCTTCAAAACCCTCCATGACTGTGCCCACCCCTTTGTCTCTCTGGTCTCATATCTTGATACATGCTTGTCTGCAACCTTCACTCCTCCAGCTCTACAATCCTCAAACTTCTGAAGGTCTCCAGCAACTCCAGATGCCTCTGGCTGCATCTGCTTTGCATGCAGAAGGTCCCAGGTTCCATCACTGGCATCCCCAGAGAGGGTGGGGAGAGACTCATCTGAAAATCCTGGAGAGCAGCTGCCAGACCAGGTGGACCAACATTCTGATTTGGTATAAGGCAGTTTCCTTTGGTCCCTTGTTGCCTCTTATGCCCAGGACTGTCTCCCAAAAAAACTTGCTCTTTCCCTTCAAATCCCACCTCAAAACCCATTTTTTTCCCAAGATGTCCCTGGCACAACCCCCTAACTCCTATCCTTTACTAAAACTGTACATGTAACGAGATGGAATGCCTGCTCTTACCCAGCTATCTTCTCCCTGCATTAAATTTCAGATTGTAAACTCCTCTGGCCACTAATCTAACCTCCTTGTACTCTGTAAACCAGTATGGAGACTGAAGACTGGAGTTAAAGAGTTTTGTTTTTATTCCAACCAAAGCAATAGCCTGACTGGGAAAAAATAACAACAACAATCCATCCACAGACATCAGGCCAGGAAGAAGAGATGAGCAGGAACAAGGATGATGAGTCAAGGGGGAAAGACAACATGCCAATGACAGGCAAAATCTATTTCTGACAGAATTCTGGTCAATGGAGACTCACTGTTTGTCGCTATGTCTATCAGCAGAGTTTCTTCAGCCTCTGGAAGAGAATTAGCAAATATCAGGGAAGTGCCCTGACAGGCCCACAGTAGCAATATCTCTCCTGGGCCTACCCACAGGGAAAACACAAGTGCTGGCAGAGGAGCAGAGCACCTCGATCTGGCTCTCTGTAACAGAGACCATCACTGCACATTTCTTGTCTTGAGGAAACTGAGCATACAGCCACAAAAGCTCAACATTGGGCTCCTACTGGGAAGAAGGGCAGGATATAAATCTAATAATAATTAAATAAATAAAATCAACACTGTGGCACTACATTCGAAGCATGGGCTGGAGTCAGTTTGATCATCACCTGAACAACACACCAGCAGCTGCACAGTTACTATTATGCATCAGCAGAAAGCTGCCTGACCTGGTATCTGAATTCCTGCCTGTGATCCACCCTGGAAACCATAGTTACTGGGGCACGGCTTCCATTTGTAGCTTTTGGGGTGGGGCACGGGCTTTTCCCACCTTGCTACCAGGAAGCAATGGACAGCCACAACAGAAGGGATGGAGAAGGTGGATTACCTTGCACACATTTAAAACGGCTGTTGATAGGAATGCTCTCTTGAACAGGGGGGTCCTTCTCCCGGGAATGGATAACCAAACTGGAACAAGAGAAAAGGCATGTAACGCTGCATTAATTGAAGGATACCTGGGAGGTGGGGGAAGATGGAAGAAATCCCTCATTCTGCTCCCACAAATAAACATCATGCTGCCCTACAAACACCCAATACTGCAGATAAATTAGGAAAGCGATCACACTGCAGGCCAAAACCTTATATACCCTTCATTGCAAGTTCTTCCAGATTTAGAGCTGATGGAATGATTTGCACACAGTCTCCTGAGGTCAAAGATGGAGCCACTTGCTAAAAGAGGGGTGGGGAACCTTTTTAAGCCTGAGGGTCATACTGCCTTCTGGGCAACCTTCTGAGGGCAACATGCCAGTGGTGAGTGGGGCCGGAGACAAATGTACGCAAATTTCATCTTTGTAGAGCAGTCGACCTTTGTAGAGCAGTCGAGCTTCTACACACATACCTTCTCTGTCCTCCATCCAGGCAAGCAGGAGGCATTATCAGAGTTCAGGGAAATATTCCAGCCAGGCAAAAATATTTGGGGTGCAAAGGAGGGCCAGTGAGGAGTGTGGCCAGCAGAGAGTTCTACAGACCAGAAAGAGAGAGCTGGAGGGCCAGATCTGGCCCCAGTCCTGAGGTGCCCCATCCCTGTGCTAAAAATCCATCTAGTTACAGTTATCAGGGCAAATGACTTCAGCTGGGGTTGTGTTCAAGCACAAGATAGCAGCATATGCATCCAAAAGGGCAGTCTTCAAGAATACAGTCAGTACACTCTTGGGGCAACAGTTCTGGATCTGCATATGGGAGACTCGCGTCCAAATCCATGCTCAGACACAAACCTCACAGGGTAGCCTTGGGCAAGTCAGAAAGACAGCAGTCCTATGCCCTTACGTGGCAGTCAGCCCTAATGACCACAGTGGTACTCACTTCAGACAAAACTTGCCTAGCATTGGGCTGCCAGTCTCTCGGCTTAACCAGAGTTCTAACAGCATAAAATCACCAGACCTTTTAATATAATTTATCACAGACTGTGAGCGCCCTCGCAGCAATTTGGTGAGGTAGCCTGGCCAAGAGAAGCCGCTGAGCAAGCCTCATGGCTGCGCAGTATGTGAGCCAAAGTCTCCCATGTCCAAAACCACCACCCTGTCCGCTACAGCCTCAGGATATTATGATTGTAGAAGGCAAGAAAGAAACAGCCAAAATAAGCCAAACACAAGGAAACATTGTGATACGCATAAGCTGCTGTCTCCAAAAAGTGACAAATAATGACTGAGCTAGGCTAAGGCACACTTCCTAGCTCTTTGAAGCATGTGTGTCATCTGACACTTACTAGCCTTTCAGCCACACAAGGATCAGGGGACAATCTATAGCTGGACACACAGGGCGCTGTCCAGCTCCTGCCCGGCACTGCTCCTAGAATCTCCTCAGACCTATCCTAGGAGACATCTGGGGAGCCATAGAAGAAGACCCCTCCCCGCAAGTCTATAGATAGATGGGTGACCGTGGTGGTGGTGGTGGTGTGTGGCAGCGAAAATCTTCAGACATCAGTGGCAACTCACTCATATTCCTCACCACGCTGGGACAGGCTCAGTTCACATGGCACTCTCCGTCCTGCCTTCACCTCCACACCCTGAGAACTAGCTAAGGAAAACAGGGAGGGGCACAGAAAGAAGCCCATGTCAAAATCCTTCCCTCCCCAAACCCCCAATTTGCTCCCAGCCACCCACTTTCTCAGAGTCACGTTCCAGCCCCATTTCCCAATATCATCCTAGTCAGCCAAAAGGAATCCGTCTTCCTGAAGCTGGTCTGGTCTCCACCAGACCTCCCTACCCCTCTGTGCCAATTTCCTTCTCTTTCAACAAGCCCTCCCCCCTCCAACTTAATTTCTCAAAAGAGAGACACCAAGGAAGGAGCACAGACTGAAGCTTGCCTGGGACCCCAAACCTGAGCTGGCTGGAAAGGAAGTCCTTTCCATTACTTCAGAACAATTACAGGTAGCAGGTTATGGTTACTCAATGACAGATAAAACACTCCACATCGTATCTCTTTATCTTCATTATGACTTAAATAACACATATCCAGGCTGATCACCACCATCCAATTCTGAAAACAGCTTTCAGGGCAGAGACAGGGGAAAAAAGAGAAGAAACCAGCTTAGCCTGCTTCTGTGTTTTTAATCAAGGTTTGATACGGTGAAATCAGCAAATATATTAACACAATAAGTGTTTTTCTGGATGAGGCGGAAGGGCATCTAAGTCTAGCGTCTAGCATCCTGTTTTCCAGCCAGATGCTTTTTGGAAGCTCACAAACAGAAAATGGCAACGGCATTCCCCTATTGGATGCTTGAAACACCTGGCATTCTGAGGGATACACTGTCTTGGAACATGGCGGTTCTATTCTGCCAACAGTGTCCAAAGAGACTTCTCCACAAAGTTGCCTTTTAAAGCCATCTAAAGCCGAGACCCTAATACACACTTCCTTGGGAGTAATCCCCATTCCATACTGCAGGCGAACTACTGTGATTAAATGGATCCATAGCAACAGGGACACTTCTGAGGCCGCCAACCCCAACAACGTGACTGTCCCCCCCCCCCCCGCCACAAAGCTCCCTTTTAAAGCCACGTGGGGCTGCAATCATAAACACACTTCGCAGAGGATAATCCCCATTGGACACCGCGGGAGTTACTTCCAAGTAAACATGCAACCTGCTCCTTGCAGCAGCAGAGCAAAAGGGCCTTGACTAAACAGGTCACTTCAGAAGCTGCCAACCTTTTGGCAGGGCAACTTCCTCCTCCGCAAATCCCACCCTCTCTCCCTTTTCTCCCAGACCCCCCCTCATCTCTTACAATCCCAAAGCCCACCAGTGCAGGCGCCCCCAATTTAGCGGCCAATCTCCACAGCACCAACTTGCCCCCTCCTCCTTCCAACCCCCCCCCCACCCAAAAAACCAAGGATATATAAAGGCTCTTCTTCCCAAGGGTGGGGAGCGGAAGAGGCTCCATCAGCCCGGCCAGGCCCCGGTGGCGGGGAATTGAAGGGAAGGGGAGGGGTGGGTCGCTCGCCCGCGTCAGGGCCGCACTCTCCCGGCTCGCCCGCGCGCGCTCGCGACTCCAGGCGACCTTCGGCCGCGCGCACCGCGGAGAGAAGGGAGGAGACGAGCGCAGCGCCGGAGGGCGGGCAAGAGCGGCGGCGGGAACGCTTCCGCCTTGCGACTTCTTCCTTCCCTGCCACCGCCGAGACATGCGCCACTGCCCCCTGGTGGCCGGAGGGGGATGTAGCCTCGGCTTGGAGAGTTTGCAAGACTCGTCTCTTCTTCCCACCTTTTTTTGCAGAGGCAGACTGCTGAACAACTTTACGGTACTCAGAAGGGCCAATGGATTTGTTGTCACCACGCATTTAAAGCACGTTAACAGCACGTGGCTTCCCCTCCAAGAATTCTGGGAACTGCTGTTTACCCCTCACGGAGTTGCAATGCCCAACTACAGTTTCCAGGGTTGTTTGAGGGGGAGCCATGTGCTTAAGTAAGCTTTAAATGTAGTGTGTTGCTGCCATTGCACAGGCCTGGTTATCCGTGGGCAAGAATGTGAGATTTAATTATTTTATTTTTTAATTTACATTTATTCCAAAATACAAGAAAATATATGATTTTTTACCCGCCCTTCAAATTAACTAAAATGCTTAGAAGTGCTGAACATTGCCAAATTGACCAGGACATAATGTAGACAGTGTAATGCTCATGCAATGTCTCTGTAATGCTGATGTAATGCTCATGTAATGCCTATGTAATGCTGATGTGTAGCTCCCTGATTGGGGAAATGCTAATGTCTTTGTCCTGGAATGTATAAAAACCTTAGGCACACAGTGCCTTGTTGCAGCTCTCCATCCGCTCAAGGAAGACTGACCAAGCACACGTAACCAATAAAGGCCTAACTTTGCTGCAGGCTTGTGTCTTCAATTTCCTCAAGGACCCCCGGTCCAGTAAACCTTAAAATTCCCCCTCACTTCTTGTTTATTTTTTAAACTCGTGAGATAGTGATGGCCACCAACTTGGATGGCTCTGAAAGAGGATTAGATAAATGCATGGAGGCTATCAATGGCTACTAGCATGATTGCTATGTTTTGCCTCCACTGTCGAAGGCAATATTGTCTCTGACTACCAATTACTGGAAGTTGCAGGAGGGGAGATTGCTCTTGAACTCAGATCCTGTTTGCAGGCTTCCCAAAGGCATCTGGTTGGCCTCTATGAGAACAGGGTGCTGGACTAGATGGGCCACTGGTCTGATCCAGCAGGGCTCTTACGTTCTTTCTTGTGTATAGGGCTTTGGCAAATGATTTTTATTATGTTTTATTGTTCTGATTGATAATTTGGCAGAGTGAAGAAAACACACGGCTCCGCAGGTCAGTACAGGGAGAAGTTTGTTTTTGGCAGGGTAGGAGTTGTCAATGGCTATGCAGTTGCAAAATATGGCAATTCTCAGATTATTTATCTAGCTAAAGCATCGTAATATTTTATGCAATGCGATTGCATATGCAATCACTTGCAATAAAACAAGTTCTTTTTAGAAAGTTATGTTTTAACAGTGGAGGTGGTCTTTGGATTGTAGTAAAAGTATGTGTATAGCAATGGCCCATGGTGTTGTCTTTATAATACTAATTCTGTCCAATTGAATGTTTTTGTTTTTAACTACGAAATGCATAGAGCACATAATAAATTACAAAACACTACGTGGGGAAAGGGTTAAACTCCCCCACTCCCAGTGTTATTTCTGACATTAAATTCCACTTGCCCCACTTGCGTTTTCCTTAAAAAGTGTGATCATTGATCCACTAGCATTATGTGAGGTTTATTTATTTATTAGATTTATATCCCTTCCTTCCTTCCAGTAGGAGCCCAGGGCGGCAAGTTTGAGCCCATCTACCTGTCTCCCACACACAGAAACAAAAGAAAAGGGGGGGAACCCAGCAAATCTCAGAGGATCACTAAAATGTGCTGAATTCTGATTGAACCACATGCTGGGCTATGTGCAAAGCCAAATCTGATATGCCGTACAGCAGAGATGTAATGGTTTTCTCTTTTGCCTCCTTTAACTTACAGGAGGTACAATTTATGCCTGAAGAACCCTCTAGAGCAGCCTTTCCCAGCCGGTGTGTCTCCAGATGTTGTTGGACCACAACTCCCATCAGCCTCAGCCATTGGCAATGCTGGCTGAGGCTGATGGGAGTTGTGGTCCAACAACATCTGGAGGCACACTGGTTGGGAAAGGCTGCTCTAGAGGCAACTGCCAGAGTTAACATTTTTAATTTCCTGTTTAATTAGAGCTGGTGATGGCTAACCCAGGCATTCCATCAGCAGTGGCAGCCGTGCTGTAAATTTCAGCCTCATCTACTCGCTCGAGCAGCCCTGGAGATTGGGGCTCCATGAATATGAATGAAGTTCCTCTATGTTCCATCAAGCACAGAAACATACTCCACTGTGTCTAGTTCTCAGCCTACAGCTATAAGGGCTTGCTTCTTTGGCCCAGAGTTTGTCTTCCATAGAACTCCTGTATGTTACAATTGATTCTGGGGAATGTTCTACAGTGCATGCACAGTATTCACAGGGGATCATCCAGGCCTGTCAGGCTTCACCGATGACCTATGAATAGGGTTGGGGGAGAAAGTCAATTCAGTTCACATTTAAAGGCACTTACCTAATTTGCACATTTCGAAAGAAGATGTGATCCGCAACACAGCCATCCTTTGAAATTTGCTCTTTTCTCTATTTTGCAGTGCAGTGCTGCAGCTGAGTAATGTTTACAAAAATGCACACACTGGGGAAAGTGTGAATCTAAATGCATCTATTAGTGAAAATAAGAAGGTCCTTTCTATTGGGAAAATTGCTTTGTAAAAATGTGTACATTAGGCAAAATTGCACAGAAACTTGTACGTTAGGAGGAATTCGCTGACAACTTTTCATGGGATCTCTCTTTTTTTAATTGCAAACTGATGGAAATGTGCGGAACTGAACCAGACTGGGAAAAAGAAACGGAGGGAAACTCATATCATTTCATCATTTTATTTGTATGCCGCCTTTCCACATAAAATTGTGCTCAAGGCGGCTTACAGCAAGGTGAACAAAAATACATCTCAAAAACAATTGCAAAAACAATTTCCTAATAACAAAAAATAATAAAACAGTGACATAACAAATATAATAAGCAAAAACAACTTTTCAACATTATGAACATAATAAAACAATCTTTAAAAACAAAGAAGTAACCATTAACACCCCAAGCCCCTAAAGAAAACCATTTACTATATCTCCTACAAGACTTCATTATTCAGAGTGGAGGCTTGTTTTGTATCGGCACAGTCTTTTTGTAAGCAGAGGTGTGGACTCCAAAGTGTGTAGGCTTCCAAAGTCACAGAAGAGGCAGAAGAAGTCACTGAAATGGACAGAGTCACCCATCTCTGCGTCAGTACCCACTACCTACCTACCTACAGCTGCACATGGTTAAGAGCAGCGTGCACACATGGCCTCTTAAAATTTCCCACCCTGTTTGTGGAAGCAGTGTTGTGGAGGCTATTTCTCCAAACTTTGCCATGTTTCCAGCAGGTGATTGTTCCATGATGAAATGATCCCAAATGTAAGTGAACCATGGGCACCTCCAGACAGTCACTGTTTTGCAGGAGGGATTCAAGGGTATACTGGAGCTTTAGGTTTGTACACTTAAAATGGATTAAAGTGCTCTGTCACCCTGGTGCAGCAAATCTACTTTAAAAAAGAATCAGATTTTTCCCCCCGGTTTGGAAAGTAATGGGGAAACGCATTGAAAAGTGTGGGATGAATGAATGGGAAGATGTGTAAACACCCAGCAAGAAAATAAGGAGGAATGTGGGATGAAACTTATTGCCATATAACTGCCCTGTAAACAAATCAGAACAAATGCTCAGGTAAACCCAGACATCTGTCCTATCTGCACTATACATTTAAAGCAGTATCATATCACATTAAACAGTCATTGCTTACCCCAAAGCATCATGGGAGCTGTAGTTTGTGAAGCATGCTAAGAGCTGTCAGGAGGCTCCTATTCTCCTCACAGAACTATAATTTACAATTTACAATCAATCTGTCTTCTCAGGGAACTCTAGGAATTGTTTCTGTGTGAGGGGAATAGGAGAGAATAAGGTTAACTTGATTGTTGTGACAAAAGCTGTTAACCTTGAGAATACAACATGGGAACTATATCTGTCAGTTATTCCTGATAAACAGCAATGTGATTAATTTTCCTTTGAAATAAGAGTATTGACTTTTTAGCATTCTGCACAAAACCAATCAAGCCAAAAATATGGTAATCAAAAGAGAAATAGACCAACTATTGTCCTCTGAGTTATAGTAGCTAACTTCCTGATGTTATTTCCAAAACAACAAGGCACAGGGCATTAGTGTGTATTTTATACACCTTTGGTATATATTTTATATAAGCATGCTGTGTATTTTATACAATCCCCTTTATAATCCTGGAGCGAGCCTCTTTTGAAGGTGTGCTGGGAGCATGCCTTCAAAGAGGCTCAGCACCTGATGCCATTGTGACATCAGGCAATTGACAGATTGGCACCCCCACCCACTTACTAGATTTGGCCTGTGAAGAATAGGGCAGGTAAAGATCTGGCTCACTGGGGGGAAAAGCTTCCTCACCTCTGAGCTTTAGATATTACATTTTGCTCTCTCTTTCTCATACATACCGACTCCCTGATTGTCTTTTTCGCCACAGTAATTATTGTTAGCATGAAGAAGGTGGCAACATTTTCATATACACCGAAACCAAAATGGGCAGTATAAACCCAACAGTTGGACATAACTCTACAACAAATTATTATGGAGGGGCTTCCTCCCATGCCATTTTCAAAAACTGGTATTATCCAATACAGGTCCCTATATCAGGCCTGTGTCTTTTCCCAATAGGTAAAACACCAGCATGGGACCATGGTGATCTAGGTAGAGGACAATGTCATGGGTAGGGATGTAAGAAGACATTGTTTTTCCATTCTACCCTGCATGCACCACTAGCAGCACTGTTTCCATTCTGCTGCAGTTCATCTTCCGCTGAAGAATTAGTCTTGCTGTCCACTGTGGCGAAATTACATAACTTATCTCTTTTACATAATTAATTACTTAAATCATGTAAATGAGATTGTCATTATGTTTTTCCACACCATTAATTTCAGTGAAAAGGAAACACAATACAAATGGGGGACAAGCATAATCAATTAAGTATTGTTTGTGGACTGAAAACAACAACAGTGAATAGCAACTATGTGCCAGATTGATTTTCATTCCTCATATAGGACAAATAAGCCAACAGCGGCAAGTTCTGCTTCCATTTCTTTTTTTTGGTGGAATTCTATGACATCTCTAGTCATGGGCAATGTCACTTCTCCCTCTTCCTCCAGCTCAGTCTCCCATACACCCCAAGAACCAGAAAGAGAATGCACACACACTTCTCTTTTCCCAGGAATCTTAAAGTAAAAACTAATAATTAATCTAAGCCTTGAGAAGCACATAGGGCTGACAGAGGAAGTGGGAAAGAGCATCACTTTTCCAACTTCCTCCTTCAACTTCGGGTACTTTTCAAGGGAAAAAAAGATAGCCACCCTCGTCAATTGAATTGAATTGTGAATCGCGAGGGGGGTGACTGGAAAGCTCAGAGACTTTGTGGGCATCAGTCGAAGACCTCAAGGGTACCACTGCACCTATGGGCACCATTTTCAAAAGCCTTGATGCACCTTCATCTGTCCGACTTATGGTGCTGCCTGAAGGAGGTTGCTTTATCCCACTGCATGGCAGGGCCAGTCCTGAGTGCAGGCAAGAAGGAGCTTGTGCTTCTTTTCACAACAGCCCTTAGTGATTGGACTTTATCTGCCTTGTGCTTCGTTCTGTCTGACTCCTTTCTTGGGTGCCACCAAGGCTCCTTTTTGCGATTTGGCTCCTCACTGGTTTGCTCTTACTGTTCCCTCCCCTTTCCATCCAGTGCATCTTTTTGTTGATTAATTAAATCTCACTAAAATGCCTGCTTCAGATATTTAAAAGAGGTGGGATCAAATTAACTTTATGGAGCTTTAACACGGCTTTTTAATTTCTCAGTTGGTGGCTCAGGCTGGTTGGGGTGTTGACTTGTGCAGATGTGTTCAGGAACTGAACAATACAATGGCAAGAGTCTAGATAGGGCCTCCACTCATAAACATCTCTGCTAATAGATATTATGAAAGCATCTGGTGAGAAGCTTTTGAACAGGTGCCTCATCTAAAGTCTACAGAAAATGAGGTTTCATTGTATTAACCCAACTGTGATATAGTCAGCAGAATTCAGGAATGGGGAGCCCCATGATTCCTCTATGCAGACTCCAAATCCCGAGAATCTTAGATTTCCTTTAAAATGAAAGCAAATTTCTGGTCCTTATGTTTACTACAGTACTAAGGTTGGAAATGTTCAAGCCAGAAGTCAGAAAGGAATTGAGAGCAGTACTTCTGATGCTCAGGGGGAAGGGCTTCAACTTGGCTCCTCCCACTGAGTTTGAAAAAGCAGAACAGATTTACTCAGTGTTCATAATTTGTTTAAGCTCCAGAATTCAGCTTTTGGTAGGGGGCAGAGATCCAGAATCTGGATTTGTGTATTATGCCTGGAAAGTATGAGTCTCACAGAGTGCTTGTACATGGAGGTTTAATATTGTAAACTACTTTAATATTATAAACAGAGTGTTGGCAACAAGTTTTTTTTAAAAACTTTTAAACTTTTACCTGGAAAGGGTAAATCTGGATTAAATGGGGAGGAAAGAATATAGGTGATGTCATGTGGATGCTGCAAAAAAAAAAACACATATGTAAGGACTGCCAATACCACAATAAACACCTGTCTGGAAGTACTCATTTAAAGCACATGTTGTCCCCCGAAGAATCCTGGGAACTTTTGTGTACTCAAAAGCTGAGCTGTATAAATTAACAAGTACATACTCTTTCACACAAGCAGTTGTACATATGTAGAGACAGCTTGTACCTGTGTTGACTGTAACGTGAACATGCCTTTTTTATTGGGTGGAGAGACATTAGCGGGCTCAACAGCTGCAAGCAGGACACCAGCCATCTTCCAATGGACTCCAGGGACCCTCTGGAGGAAGCTGGCTTGAATCACTTGAAATCTTTCATTGGCTGCCAGCCCTAGTTTGAATTATGAACTGGGGTTTAGCTCAGCTCAAACTTAGTGAGAGAATATGCTTCAGAACTGCAGTTCAGATGGGCAGTTATCTGCTGCCAGGCTCTCCACATCCAAGGCATGAGGCTGTGATTGTAATTCTTTATAGCTACATCATTGGGGCTTGGGGGCTTTTCCTCAGAGTTTATTCTAATGTGCATCTGGACATATTTTCTGCAGATGTCAAGGGATGAGGAGGGATTGTGTTTTGAGAGCCAAGTCTGCAACTCTGCATGTGCAGTTGAGCATTTGGGGTTTCATAAGAAGCTTGTTTCTTGTTTCTTAAAAAAGAAATAGAAGAGAAAAAAAGGCAAAAGAATTTGAAAAACAAATACTACTCTTTACTTTCAATCTCCATAGTCATAGGCTGCACATACATGGTATGCTAAAAGCACATTTAAAGCTCATGGCTTCCCCCAAAGAATCACGGGAACTGTAGTTTACGCCTCACAGAGTTACAATTCAGTTCCCAGGATACTTTGGGGGAAGTCGTGTGCTTTAAATGCATGATGTGCACATAGTTTTATAGTATAATTAGTAGACTGCATGGCAGGGGAAGCCTTCCCTCACTCCCCCATTCTTCTCAGTTTTTCTGCCTTCCTTTCTCTTGGTTGCTTCCAGACGATCTGTTTATTGCGCATTCATTCTGGTTTTTTTGTGGGGAGGTTAGATGACATTGTGTCAAACAAATGTTATCCCACACTTTCCTGTGCATTTTCCCGTCACTTTCCTTATCTCAAAAATTTCTGAGCTTTTGATGTAGAGTGCTTGTTGAGCAATACCTCCAAGACAACTTTAATTGTGCAACCTGAATTTGCTAGAATGTGATTGAATCCCACCTGAAAATAGCAACAATCTGGAAGCACCCTTTGTTGTCGTCATCTTCTTTATTTTTCCTCCCTTCCTTCCTTTGTTCCTTCATTCCTTCTCTTTCTTATTGTTCTCATTTTTCTTCCCCTCTTTGTTTTAAAAAAAAAAAGGTCCATGTAGTGGTGGTGTTTGCAGATGAGGAGTGGTTTTCACTGGTTGCTTGTACAGGAAGGGGAAAGAATAAACCTTACTTCCATCAGTTCGAGAGAATTAGGTTCGCCCATGTCTTAGAAAGAGCAGGTAGTGTAGGCTGTGTAAGCACTTGCCTGTTTGTAGCATTAAAAGGTAGTTTTTCCCAATTCAAACTGTTCATTCTCATCCTCAACATGCTACTTTCAATCTAGATCGACTGTAGATCCTGTTGTCCAGACAAATGGATGTGGTTACTTCATACGTGTTTGAAAACCCTCCCCTTGATTAAATTATGCATATGAAAACCCTCCCCTTGTGATCTTGGGATACCTCCACCCCCAACTAAGGATGGAAAGTTTTGCCAATTCTCAGGGGCTCACTTTTGCAATCTGAAATTCAGGTCTCCACATTTCCTCAGCAATCTGTGAATTAAAAAAATAATAATTTGCATTGAAATTCTTCAGCATTTTCGTGCTAATTTCTCCTAAATATTTTTGTATGTGGTTTTGTCTAATGTACACATTTTTGCAAGCAATTTCTCATACATTTTGTTATGTTATGTTCACTAATATATCATTTTTTATGCACACTTTCCCCTAATACATGCATTTTTGTAATTGTTGTTTGATTGGAGAACTGCACTGCAAGTTTTGGATACATGTGAATTTCAAAGGACGGTGCGAATCAGTTCTCCTTTTGTTCTGGAAAGTTTGAATTTGATAGAATTGGCTTTAAATGTGAACTGAATCAGATTTCTCTCCCCATGGCTACCCAAAAAGCCATTGGGTAGGTGTGGATACACCCTCCATTGCTGGGACTGCTGCCCCCCTAAACATTTTCTGCCCCCTAAAATATTTTACAAAACAATATATTACAGAAAAAATTATCTTCCCTACTTTTTTTGTGTGCCCCCACCCTTTTCATGCTGGCTATCGGCCTGCCTTTCTGTCTACCCCCACCTCCCCATTCAGGTCATTTGTAACCTATGTCAGTGCTTTACTCCCAAAAAGAGTGAAGTGGCTACCTCAGGTAAAAGATGCTGAGATTCAGACAGTCGGCAGGGCTGTGTGAACCCCTTAAGCTGGCCTGCTGCCTTCTGGTGAGATGGAGGTCTCTGTCCCATCAGCAGTGATGAAGGTTGAGTCATCTGCCAGTCTGCATGGCTTTTATGCATGGAATGTGGAAGGCGCCATCTTGCCTTTCCTCTCAGGCAGCAAAATGTCTTGGGTATTATGTTGCTGAAATTATATTGCTGAAATGAAGAAAGCTGCTGGTAAGCAGAAGCGGATTTTTGTGTGGAAGGACTGCTGTTTGGTTCTAATAATCAAAACAAATTACTGGCTACTTCACAATTTTTTATTACTAAATGTAACTGGCAAGTAGGAGGTTTTGTATCTAATTATTGTTGGAATTAGCATGCCAGGCCAGGCTGCCTGAGGCTGTTGGGAATTTTCAGTCTGTCTGTTAAAATGTCCCTTTTCCCCATTGCAGTGTAATTATAGCACAGAACAGCATTTTGAAAAACTTCATGAAGAAACCCTATTATGATGGGGAGATGAGATTTTAATTTTCTCCTAACAAGTCTATGAGGGTGATCAGCTCAGCCTCCCAGCCAGAGGTAACAGGCTCAGGTCAACTTAGCAGAGGTCTACAGTGGTCTGCGGACTACCAGGGGTCTGCAGGCTCCATTTAGGTGGTCCGTGAAAAGGTTGTGGAGCAGTTGAGAATATCTGTGCTTGGTCCTGTGCTTGATTTATTTTTTCTGGTTCTGGAGATCAAGACCATTTGCAATCAGATCTCCCCACCCTATCGAGGGGTCCTTCAGGGCCCCCCTTGGTGCAGGCCCTGGGTGAAATATATTCTAGCAAATTTCTAGGTGTGCTCTATGTTTTTAATTGACCATGCCCACTCTTCCTTAAGTGGAGGGCAGGTTTGATCATGTGCATGCTTATTGCATTCAGTGGGATTTACTCTGGAACAATCATGCTTAGGACAGTGAAATTGACCATGGGGGGAGGAAGAGGAGGGGCAGGGAGGAAGGGGAGGGGAAGAGGGGGAGGGGAAGAGATTGGGTGGGTGGTCATTGGGCAGAGGGAAAGTCCCTGCCATTTCCAAAAGAAAACATTGTTAACAGTATCATTATTTTTCAGGGTTTCCCCCACCTTTTTATTCTACAGCAGACAGATGTAGTCCCCCACCCAAATTTAAACCAAAGTTGTCCCTGGCCACATCCACACCAGACATTTATTCCAGTTTAAATAGTCATGACTTCCCCCAACGAATCCTGGGAAGTGTAGTTTGTGAAAGATGCTAAGAATTAGGAGACACTCTATTCCCCTCACAGAGCTACAATCCCCAGAATTCAGGGCTGACTTTAAACCACTTTGGCCACTAGAGGTCTGTCAGAGGAATAGGAGTCTCCTGACAATTCTCAGCACCCTTCACAACATGTGTCTGGTTTTTCCCCTCTTTGAACTCTGGATTCTCTCTTGAGTGTTTTGTGTATCACCATGAAAGCTTAGAGGGTTGTTAAGCAAGCATTTCTGAGTTCAGGGCTATACGTTTTGTAAGATTTTGTTTTGAAATGAGCTTAAGAGTGGCTGTATACTACAGCCAGCATGGATTTTTCACATTCCGCAATGTTAAATTGAAAATACCCCCCATGCCACTCTGCTGCTTCCCATAAGCTCATTTTAATATAAATGATTTCAGCATATTTTATGCATATTTTAAGCTACTATCTGGGATAACCCATTACACCCCCACTTGGTGAAATCATTAACATATAAAACTGAAATACATATAATCATTGATTCTTAGTCAATTACAATAACATCACCACTTCTTATGGTGAATAACACAATGGTCATGAAAATCTAGTGTCTTCACTTCTTTCTGTGTTGGGGTTGCTGATTCATCTTCAGGAAAGCTGCTGTGGGAGGCATCTTCTTGATACAAATTGCTTATCTCTTAACACTGAATCTTATTCACATGTTAATACATTCAGTTTAACAAGGGAAACCTGATAATACTTTACATATATATGATATTCAATCTATAAATAAATCATTATTACAGCTTTCATTACATTTAGCTACTATTATAAGAGGAAAATATGCATCACTATAGCCTTATAAAGGTCTTCAACGCACGAATTATTAACTGGCTACTCTTTCACACAGCTTCTCATGATCTGCAACACTCATTCTGAATCTGAATTCAGGGTTTCCATCAAAGGGACTTGGGAGGCAAAAATCTTGCTCAGACAATTATATCTGTTTGGGTGAATTCCTCAGGATGGGCTTTCTTCAATGATCATGTAAGGATGAATGCATTTTCACTCTCTTCAGTTTCAGGGGCATGAGCCATTCTTCATCCCATTTTCATATAAGGGAAGAACTTACTTTAAAGGGCATATCTTTTACTCGTGTACCAATATGAATCCTGAATTATATCGGGATATATGCCTATATAAGCTTTTTGCTGTATGGTCTCTATAATCTTCTGACCATTATAATTTCTAATCAGTATTTTTCCATTGGGTACCTGATTTGCAGCCATCTAAATTCTTTCTGCAGTGAGCAAACAGCAAAGTCAAAAATGATGGAGGAGAGTTGATGCTGCTCATGGAATATCACACACCTTCTACAGATTATCTCTGCTGGCTTCTTCAGAGCTGGAGGCTCAATTTTTATGTTATTGAGGCTTGCCTAATTTATCAAAATCATACTGCTTCCATCATACTTCATAGCAGTAGGTATCATATCTTTTTAAACATGGCTTATTGTGGGCCACTTCTCCTTGAACACTTTGGTGATCCTCTTCAAGGAACTAAAGGAGGCTCTATTTCTCTTAGAGTAGACCTCTGCAGCCTGTTTTATAGAGCTGGCTATGCTCTATATGTTAACAGGATATGGAACTGTTTTTACCTGTTGAACTTAATATTCACTTATAAACACATATATTAACATATATATGTAGAAAAAATACTTTTATGTTCCCAAACGCTCTCTTTAGGCTTTAGAAATCACTTTAGGAACCCAGCAGTGGCCAACAAAGCAAGAATTCATGTTAACCCCATAGTTTTTCCATGTCACTCCCTGCGCATAGGAATACCACAGCAAGCTGCAATATATGACTCCTCCAGGGAGATTCAGGAATTACAAGCTCAATGAGATAGGTGAGAAAACTTGGTGACAACTACTAGGCACCAGATGGGTTACAATCTTATACACAGAAAGGTAGCAGATGTTATCATATGGGAGAACTGTTATAGCCAATTAAAATATACTCTTAGTATATTAAATTAAAATAACTCTTAGGTTAGTATCTTCCTTACACAGGGGTTTACTTGCCATTGATGGTGCTGCAGGATTTTTTCTGGCTCTTATATTTCTTTAGGCTTTCAACTCTGGCTGTGCAGGGTACTGGTGCTTCAGATATATTTTCTCATATACCCAGGGAAATTGCATCACTTTTAATAATGATTAAAGAACCCATTTTGGGGGGAAAGTGGGAGAAACGTGCTTCCCCCCTCTGTATTCTGAAAAATCTTGAAAATCCTGACTCCAGCTCTGGAGTCCAAAAGAAGTCCAAAAATGTGACCCATGTGTTAAGATTCCCCAAAATGTGAAAATTGTGAAAAGTGCCCCAAACTGTCCTAAAATGTTGCTCACAAGCCCATTTGGTGGGAAACATGGGAGAAACATACCTCCCTGCTCTAGATTCCTTTATTTTAATATCCTGACTTCAGCTCAGAAGTAAAAAATAAGTAAAAAAATGTGACCCGCATGTTAAGATCCCCCCAAAATGTGAAAAAAATTAAAAGTGCCCCATACTGTCCTAAAATGATGCTCAGGAGCCCATTTGGTGGGAAACGTGGGAGAAACGTCGTTTCCTTCTATAGATTCTAAAAAATCTGGAAAATTTTGTCTCCAGCACAGGAGTCCAAAAAAATTTAAAAAATGTGACCTACAGGTCAGGATTCCCAAAAATGTGAAAAAAGTTTAAAGTGCCCAAACTATCCTAAATTGATGCTCAAGAGCCCATTTGGCGGGAAAAGTGGGAGAAATGTGCCTCTCCCTTCTAGATGCTGAAAAATCTGGAAAGTGCTGACTCCAACTCTGGAGTCCAAAATAAGTCAAAAAGTGTGACCCCATACGTCAAAATTCCCCAAAATGTGAAATATCTTTAAAGTGCCCCACACTGTCCTAAAATGATGTTCAAGAGCCAATTTTGTGGGGAAAGTGGGAGAAATAAACCTCCCCGCTATAAATTCCAAACATCTTTTGAATATCCTGACTCCAGCTCAGAAGTAAAAAAAAAAGTCAAAAAATGTGACCCGCATGTTAGGATTCCCAAAAATGTTTAAAAAATTTAAAAGTGCCCCAAACAGTCCTAAAATGCTGCTGAACAGCCCGTTTGGCAAGAAAAGTGGAAGAAATATCCCTGCTCTAGATTCTGAAAAATCTTGAAAATCCTGACTCCAGCTCAGGAATCCAAAAAAAAGTTTTAAAAGGGTCAGGATTCCCAAAAATCGGATTTTTTTAAAAAAAGTGCCCTAAACTGTCCTAAAATGCTGCTCAAGAGCACATTTGGCGGGGAAAGTGGGGGAAATGTGGCTCCTCACTTTAGATTCTGAAAAAACATGAAGATCCTGACTCCAGCTCAGGAATCCAAAATAAGTGAAAAAATGTGACGTGGGTCCCAAAATTGTGAAACATTCCACAAGTGACCCAAACTGTCCTAAAATGCTACTCAAGAACCAATTGGGCAGGAAAAGTGGAAGAAATGTGACTCCGCACTCTAGATTCCAAAATTTCATTCCAGCAGGAGTCCATAAAAAATGAAACAATTTAATCTGCGGGTCAGGATTCCCAAAAATGTGAAAAATTTCAAAAGTGTCCCCAAACTGTCCTATAATGCTGCTCAAGAGTGAATTTGGTGGGGGAAGTGGGAGAAACATGACTTTGCGCTCTAGATTCCAAAAAATATTTAAAATCCTGACTCCAGGAGTCCAAAAATGTCAAAAAATGTGACCCACGGGTCAGGTTTCCCAAAAAATGTGAAAAATTGCACAAGTGGGTCAAACTCTTAAAATATTGCTCAAGAGCCACTTGGGCGGGAAAAGTGGGAGAAAAGTGACTCTGCACACTCAATTCTGAAAAATATTTAAATTCCTGACTCCAGGTCAGGAGTTCAAATACTGAAAGAATGTGACCCATGGGTCAGGTTTCCCAAAAATGTAAAAAATTTAAAAAGTGCTCCAAATTGTTCTAAAATACTGCTCAGGAGCCAATTTGGCAGATAATGTCAGAGTAACGTGACTCCCTATTTTAGATTTTGAAAAACCTTGAAAATCCTGACTCCAGTGAAAAGTGGGGAAAACGTGACTCCCCGCACCAGGTTCCAGGTACTCAAAATACCAGGTACTGACACTAGTTCTGGGTGCCACACTTCAGCCCTTTCTGCTTCATCCCTTGTTGCTGACAGCATATGCTTCCATGGCCCTGGTATCAGCAAGTAGTTTTGCACTTTGCATTCCTCAACTTTTTCTCTCTGGGAATCTATTAATACGGCCCCAAGATGACAATTGTGTGTGCCTGCAGTTACCTTCCCTCATGTAGGACATTGGTGGTTCTTGACGGGTAGATACATCACACAGATGTGTGAAATGTCATGTCTTCCCCAGTCAGTTCGAGAGCTAATTAAATGCTCTTATGCAAAGACTAAACGCTTGCCACCTCGCAAATGTTTGACTAACAGCAGCTTATCCTGTACAGAGAGATGTGTGGGGCGATGCATATGTGTATTATGGCAACTTATCTAGTAATGGGGTCCTGCAAGATGCCTTTTGGCAAATAAATATTTCAGCCCTATACACCAAAGCTAGCTTTTGAAACACTTGGTAAATATCATTTTATGTGATTTATTATTATTACATTCATATCCAAGGGGCTCAAGGTGGTGTACATGGTTCTCCCTCTCTCTAGCTTATCCTCACAACAATCCTGTGAGGTAGGGTAGGTTGAGAGACAATGACTGGCCCATGGTCACCGGGTGAGCTTCATGGTTGAGTAGGGATTTGAACTCTTGTCTCCCAGCTCCCAGTCTCACACTGTAACTGCTGTACTACACTCTAAGTTAAATGTACACAAAGTGGATTTTTGAACAATCTCTTTAATATTTTATCTGCCTAGGTTTTTCCTATTTGGTGTCATTATATTTGTGAAAGTGGATTCAGTAGATATCTAACTTGGCCCAGTTGTGGTGACATTGAATTATGAGCATTCAGGTGAGGTGTTGACATCAGGAACCCTCTTCTGCAGCAATGCAGAAGAGGACATCATACAAAAAGATGTTTATCAATCCAGTGATGCCTTGTCTTTCCATCACAAACTTACCCCTGGAATGATTCTTGCCCCTGGCTGTCTCCCAAGCATTCCCTCATCCCCTGCCTGATCAGCATGTGTATTTTAGGTCTTACCCAACACCATCCAGTAAAGGGCGCCATACTCTATTTATTTATCTCTGTGTTTTCCTCAATTGAACAACTGGGAGAAATTCTTAATTTTGCAGACAGCACCTTTGTTAAGGATGTGTAAGGCACAGATGCCGAGAGCCTCACTTGGTATGTGTGACTAAGACAGTTTAGAGCCAATTCTGTGTGCCAAAGTGGACCTCTGCAGCCCACGGGCAACCCCTTAATTAATCCAGCTCTAAAGCGGTACTGTAATTAGTGCTCTCTATTCCTGAGACTGTCTCTCAGTTATACATCCCAGGGACCAATACTGGAATGAGTTAAAAATGCCTGTGGACCTTTACTGTTCAGACTAGGGATGAGGAAGAATATCCGCTAAATCAGACTTAGTACTGGATTCCAACTGAATTCTACAGTTCGCTATCTTTTTGGACCGGCACTGATTTCTTGCAGCGGGCTGTGGCTGTAATTGGCATGGATTTGTTTTCTGGATTTTCCCCCGGTTTCACATAATTATCTTTGTAATTTCCTTTAAGTTGATGCATTCGTAACAGTGTGTAGATGTGATAAATAGGAAAAAATAAACCACGTGGAACACTGTAACCATTTACATGAGCATTACATTTAAAATTATGCATTTTTTTTGCAACAACCCCCCCCCCCAGTGGATCGAATTGGCAACTGCCAAAGCAAGTGGAAGGAAAAAAAGTACAGATCAGGATGGAATGACAGACTATCGAAAGACAAGCGTATCAGAACTAGACAGCGAACCCCATCCCTAGTTCAGACTACTATTTTTCATGCTATGAAGGTGTACACAACTGCCACAGGAGTCTAACCGGTGTACCACAATGGAATCATGTGACACTGATTCTTTGGGATCTGCAGGCAAAAAAGGGTGAAGCAATTCATGTAAATTTTGCCTTTCTGCAGTAGGCTACTTTCTACACATACACACGCCCACACAAAATCCTCCATCTAAGCAAGAAGTATCATCAGAGTTCAAAGGCACTTTCCAGGCAGGCAAAATATTCAAGTGTAAAGCAAATAAGTGGCAAGTGGGGCCAGTAAGGGGTGTGGCTGAGAAAGCAGCAGAGCTTGGAAAAGTTACTTTTTTGAACTACAACTCCCATCAGCCCAATCCAGTGGCCATGCTGTCTGGGGCTGATGGGAGTTGTAGTTTTAAAAAGTAACCTTTTCAAGCTCTGGAAAGCTGCGTACTTTTGTTGTTCTGCTCACTTCTGCCTCTGGCCCCACCCACCACCATGTGGATCCCAGAAGGTTGCTGAGATGGGAATGTGGCCCTCAGTGTGAAGAAGGTTCCCCACCCTTGGTTTATATCCTGGAGAAAGGTATGGCAGGCTGGTATCCTGAGTAGGAACACTTCTGTTAGGAGCCGAACATATACCGCAACATTTTGTTGCAGGTTCCACTTGTAATAACAACAAATATAAAAATACAATTTATTGTTATTAACCTTTTCAGGAATAGGCATGCTTGAGGAATTCAGTTATGAATTCTGATAAAAACGGACATCCATTCTCTCGAAATGAATGTGAGGGTCAAAATGTTGCTATTCTTCAGATTTCATGTTCCACATTTTCTTGGTGCAAAACTCAATCAATCAAAATTTATTATTATTAATTTTTTTTGGTTGAATTTCTATACTGCCCGACTAGCATAGCTCTCTTTTAAAATGCATTTTCTTTAGAAATTACATGTTTAAATTAAAATGCATTTTCTTTAGAAATTACATGTTTAGATGTACATGTTCCTTGAGAACATATGGTTTAAACTACAAACTACATGACATGAACTACAAGCAGTCTGATCCATCCATCCCTTTTCAGGAATCTTCACAGTAAAGAGGCAGGATATTTTAAAAAATCAAATAAGTAAATTGCCTGCCCTAACCTACCTCAGAGAGCTGTTGTGAAGCTTAAAACGGGAGGGGGAGCCTCTATGAGGAAGGGTGGGGTATAAATGAAATGAATGAAAACACAAGAGTGAAATATATGCTAGCAACATTTACCAAAGGAAAAAAAAATGTCTCAAAGCATGAGAAAGGAACCTGGCTCATCAGAAATGGTATTTATAGAAGGCTCCAAAGCCACTGTAAGCTCTAACTCATGCCAAGGCGGCTTCAAAGGATTTCTGTGAAACCCACACAAATAGAGCAACCCAAGCCCCAGCCATTCAGCTGGGGGGCTGGGGAGGATGGCTTGATAAAAGTTGCACATACAGGGAAGGGAAAAGACACTGAACCATCCAGTCCTCCAATTTAAAACCCAGTCACAAATCCTGCTTGCAGCTTTACCATGACAAATTGTGCGCTCCTAAATTCTAGAGGCATATTTTAAAAAAGAAACCAACAATGTAAAAAAAGAAAAGACAAGACAGTTGTTGGGAGACCCCTGTTCCTCTCACAGAGCTACAGTTCCCAGAACAGTTCAACAGTCAATCCAGGGCAAAGTGTGCTCCTTCAAGAGAGATCCTGTCACAGTTTAGCTCTGCGAAGGGAGCAGGGGTCTCCTAACAACTCTCAGCACCCTTAAGAGACTACAGTTCCCAGGATTCTTTGGGGAAAGCCTAAAGTGGTGTGATACTGCTTTAAATGTAGAGTGCAGATGGGGCCAGAGAGAAAGGCAGTGGTGCCTGGACTGGTGCATACTGGGATGGGTAGGTTGAAAGGCAAGGAGTCCAACAGTAGGTGGTGCTAGAGCCAATGACAAGTGGAGCCAACTAAGTCTAGCTTTGTTCCCATTCTCCTCCTGGCCGAGTTCTACAAGAGCAGCACTGAGACTGAGGAGCAGAGCTTGGAAAAGTTACTTTTTTGAACTACAACTCCCATCAGCCCCAGCCAGCTGGCTGGGGCTGATGGGAGTTGTAGTTCAAAAAGTAACTTTTCCAAGCTCTGCTGAGGAGGAGGAAGCTGACAGTCAGTGGCACCCCATGGACTGGGGGCATAAGTAAGAAGACAGGCAGGTTGGGGTTGTTGGAGATGTTGGGATGCGACTCAGCTTCTATTGAGAGACTAGTGGGTTTGCATGGGGAAGGGTAGATAGGGGAGCCCCCCTACTCCCTGGACTGTTTTTCTGACCTAACCTGTGCCAACCTTCCTTCAGGTGCTAGAGTGACACTCCTAGTGGTTGCTGTCTTCATTTCCTGCTCCTCCTCTCTTCTTCACCCCAGCTTGGGAGAGGAGACATCTTTCCTTTCTCTTTCTCTCTCCTGCAGAGATGCAGGGCAAGCAGGGTTCTTTACAACTCCAACTCTGGTTGGCCAGAACTAGGACCTTTCCTATCCAGTGTGTATTTCCTGCAATAAATGTAAGCTTTCTTGTTTTCTGAAACCCAGAGTCTCAGTGGGTTTATATCCAGGGCAAAGTGTGCTCCTTCAAGAGAGATCCTGTCACAGTTCAGCTTCTGCCAGCATTTGACTCCAATGCTAATGGGTTTGTCAATGGCAGACTGAGGTCTGGTGGGGCAATGCCCCATTTGCCCCAGTGGATAAACCTCCACTGGAGAAAGGGGTGACGTGGCAGAGAAAGGGGGGGAGAAGGTGATCCCGCCCACCGCCCACCCCTGCCTTATGGGGAGACCTCACAGAACAGTCAGCCTCTCTCCCTTATCCAAAATGCTCTCTTCCTTTTTTCACTGCGCAGCGCTGGTGAGAGGCCAAGTCTTCTCTCTGCCTCAAGAGAGAGAGAGGTGGTGGAGAGCAAGGGGGACTTGACATTCGCCTTTGTCCTTCCTGGCCAGGTGACAGCCACGTGTCACTGGTCCTGGACTAGCATTTTGAAGACCTTTGCCACCTGCATGGCTCAAAGCTGCTGAGCAAAGGTGAAATGGAGTGGATAAGAGGAACTGACACCAGGTGGACGAGAGCCGGCAGAGATGGGAAGCTGAGCAGGCAAAATGGAGGCAGGCTGGACAGCCGGCCGGCCTGGCCCAAGACAGCAACTCAAGCATCTCAAGGTCCAAACCGGTCCAAAATGCAGCAGTCAGATTACTGGCTGGGGTTCCATTTAGCGCTCATATAACCGCTGTTTTAAAACAGCTGCATTGGTTTCCAGTTCATTTCCGGGCCCAATTCAATGTGCTCACGTTTGCATTTAAAGCCCTAAAGGACCCTTAAATACAGGCCATGTCTTTCCCTACAGACCCTCTCAGTTATTGAAATTGGCAGAAGGGGCCTTCTTGGTCATTCCACCACCTTCAGAAATTCAGGGTGTTGGGGGTCCGGGAGAGGGCATTCTCTGTGGCAGCCCCTAAGTTGGGGAATTCTCTCCCCACACTTTCACTGTTCAGTTTTCATCGTATGCCAAAGGTACACCTCTTCAAGCCTGCTTTGGCACAATGATCTCTGACTTAATGACCTTCCCTGTTGGAAAGAGGTGTAGCTCTGTGTTTGTGCATCTACTCTGCATGCAGATAGTCCCAGGTTCAATCCCCAGCATCTCCAGGTGGAGGTGGGAGAGACGTTTGTCTGAAGTCCTGAGGAGCTGCTACCAGTCAGTGTAGACAATATTGTGCTAAATGGACCAATGGTCTGACTTAGTATAAGGCAGCGCCCTATGATCCATCCTCCCCTGTCACATGTATGTGGGAATAGGGTGTGGCTAGCTGATGAGGGAAAAACACTCTGAACCTACTCAGAGGCATTTCTTTCTGGGTAACTACGCTCCTCAACTCTGAGCAGTGCCTAGCTGTAAATCTTGAGAAGCCAGCAAGAGAAACTTTGAGAAAAGCGGTGCCCAATTTGAGATATAAATTGGAAGTAAAAAGGCACATCGCTGGGATAAATTCTGCAAAAATGTGACGAGGCATGGCAAGCATTTGCAATTTGTCCAGTTCCTTTTTTGGGAGCTCTGTCTATAATAAAGAGGCAGCTTCTTGTGGACAGAGTTTGTCCATATTTTTTTTTTGCTGTGGATGATTTCTCGTATGAAATGAAATCCCAACGGTTAGCTAAAAGTTGCCAAAATGATGAATCACAGATGATGTACTCATAGACTGAATTAATCAATATGCCTCCTATTGCTAGAATGTCAGCTACGCTCTCTTTGACTCAGTGACGACGGATAGAGATTTTTCTCTCCGTATTTAACCACGAAGTCTGCTATCATAAGCACGCTTGCTGGGAACACAGGAAGCTGACTTACACTGAGTCATACCATTGGCCCATCTACCTCAGTATTATCTACACGGAGTGACAGCAGCTCTCCAGGGTTTCAGACAGGGATCTCGCCCAGCCCTATCTGGAGATGCTGTGCATGCAACCTTCTGCATGTAAAGCGGCTGCTCTACCACTGAACTACAGCCCTTCCCCAAACTAAATTTGATGTTGGTTTAACCTTGGTCTAATGTCTTGATTTTGACCCCATGCCTAATAGGTCATGACCTGAACACCATGAATTGTGTGATGGAGGACTCATAGGAGGCTAATATACTGGAACATATTTCATATGTACATCAGTTTCAAGTGGATACCTATTTTACATCTGGAGGACTTATATTAATTTATGTGCTTAACTCAAGAGGCATGGACTGCTGGCTATTGTATCCGTAATATAATTGATGGTGGTTTATTGTTATTAGTATTTGTATTCAGATTTTCTTTTTTCTTTATTTTTATTTTTGTACCTTTAATGAAATGAAATAAATAAAAATATTATTTTTCTTTGTTTTCTTTTTCTTTCAATTGTTAAATTTGCAAATAATAATAATAATAATAATAATAGATTATGAGGCTCTGACTCTGGCCTTGATGGAAGAACTGCCAGGACCTTTTTTGGGACTGTCCTGGTTGGAGGACACAGCTTGGACAACCTCCTTGGGTTCAGGGGAGGCATCTCCCACAATACCCTTATCTCCCCGTAGGAGGCAGAGCAAAAGACTACAATTTAAGGCATGGGCCCTTTAACATCCAGCCAACTAGTCTGTGAAGGCAGGGCTTAATGCACGGTTTTATTTATGTATTTCAACAATGTCTATACTGCTTTACGTTTGCTGCAAAATCTCTACGCAGTTGACAGCCTGTCTTACAACATCAGTTCTTCTGTGCTGACAGACCTATGCAACTGTTTAAAATGTGGTCAGTTTTTTTTAGTAGCCAGTCCTTTTAATGATTGTTTTATATTGCTGTTAAATGTTGTTATATACCGCCCTGATGTTTTGCAAGAGGATGGTGTATAAATGATTTTTAAAAATAAATAAATAATAACATTACTAAATGTCAAAATAAAACACAACTAATGAAAATCAAATACAATAACGTTCTACATTTAAAGCAGCAACATTAACAGAGAAAGAAAAAGTCTTTTAAAAAAATGTTGAAAAGAATACTTTGTTTTTCTGTTAAGTACCAAATAAAAATCAAATAGAAAAATAGAAGGGGAAAAATACAGTATGACAATGGAACCAATTACCTTGGGAGGTGGTGGGCTCTCTATCATTGGGGGCATTCAGGAGGCAGCTGGACAGCCATCTGTTGGGTATGATTTAAGTTGGATTCCTGCATTGAGCAAAAGGCTGGACTTGATGGTCTCATAGGCCCCTTCCAACTCTACTGTTCTATGATTCTATGATTCCACACAAACAAAGCATTATTAGTAGCTAAACAAATACAAACTTCACTCTCAACCATTCCCACTGACCATACCCATAACACAGTTAATCCCCAGCCAACCATTTTTGAATGAATAATTTATTAGTTTTCACATATTTACAATAAAACAGCACAATCCCTTATTCCCTCCCCACTCACCCCTCCCAGCTCCCCTACCTCTCTCTACCCTCATGCCGCCCCCTTTTTCTGATGTTCAGTTATTTGGTGTGCTATTTTCTATGCAGGTTCATATGTGCTCGGATACCCAGCCAACCACTTGTTGCAAAGTCAATGTCTCGTCTACAAAGAATCCCTGGCAGCATAAAGCACAATTCAGAACTAGCACATTCATCCACCTCCATCTTTTTTCATGTGATTTTCATGAGGCTTTTTTTTTTTTTTAATAGCAAACTGGTGCAGAAATGTGGAGAACCAACTTAACACAGCAGAACTGAGAAACTGACAGATTGGTCCATCCCTAAGAACAGGGGACTCACTGCCTCACACTGCTTGATGATGATGATGATTTCTTACCTGCCCTTCACCGTAAGGTCCTAGGGCAGGTTACAATTTAAATTCAGTATTAAAACAAAAGTTAACAACAAATTAAGAGTCCTAGGAATAGGGTGGATCCTGAAAACACATATCTCAGATGTCAAAGGCCAGAGTAAAGAGGTGTGTCTTCCATCGGAAGTCCCTCAGGGGTCGGTTTTGTCCCCCATGCTTTTCAACATCTACATGCAGCCGCTGGGTGCAGTCATCAGGAGTTTTGGAGTGCGTTGCCATCAGTATGCTGATGACACGCAGCTCTATTTCTCCTTTTCATCTTCTTCAGGTGAGTCTGTTGATGTGCTGAACCGTTGCCTGACCGCGATAATGGACTGGATGAGAGCTAATAAACTGAGACTCAATCCAGACAAGACCGAGACATTGTTGGTGAATGCCTTCCCTGCTCAGATGGTGGATGTTTACCCTGTTCTAGATGGGGTTACACTCCCCTTGAAGGAACAGGTACGTAGTTTGGGGGTTCTTCTCGACTCTTCCCTGTCTCTCGAGGCCCAAGTGGCCTCGGTGGCACGGAATGCGTTTTACCATCTTTGTCTGGTAGCCCAACTATGCCCCTATCTGGACAGGGACGACCTCGCCTCCGTTGTTCACGCTCTGGTAACTTCAAGATTGGATTACTGTAATGCGCTCTACGTAGGGCTGCCCTTGAAGACAATTCAGAAGCTTCAGCTGGTGCAGAACGCAGCTGCCAGACTACTGACGAGGACCAGTCGGTCTTCGCATATAACACCTGTCTTGGCGCGTCTGCACTGGCTTCCTATTTGCTTCCGGGCGAGATTCAAGGTGCTGGTTCTTACCTATAAAGCCTTACACGGCGTGGGACCTCAATACCTTGTGGAACGCCTCTCTCGATACGAACCTACTCGTTCACTTCGTTCAGAATCTAAGGCCCTCTTCCGGGTACCAACCCATCGGGAAGCCCGGAGGGTGGTTACCAGATCTAGGGCCTTTTCTGTGGTGGCCCCTGAGTTGTGGAACAGCCTCCCCGAAGAGGTACGCCTGGCGCCTACACTTCCATCTTTTCGGCGCCAGGTAAAGACCTTTTTATGCTCCCAGGCATTTTAATTTTCTTAACCATTTTAATCTTTTAATCCGTATTTTTAATTTTTGTCGTATTGTGTTTTTGTAGTGTTTTTTGTTGTTTGTTTGTATATGTTTTTATGATTTTTATTATGATATATTGTATTTTGTCTTGTTTGTTCACCGCCCTGAGAGCTACTCTGCTAAGGGCGGTATATAAATTGAAATAAATAAATAAAAAAAATAAAAAAATAAAAAAAATCCATTATAGCAGGGCTGGCTGACTCTGTAAGAAAGTCACGGAAAAGAAGGGGCTGTTTTTGTGGAGGAACAAGAAAGGCTTCTACTTGGTGGCTGTGGTGAAGATCACAAGTAGGGAAGGGCAAATATGGGGCAATGTTTGCTGCTTTCCTCCCATCCCTTACATGGCACATTCCATAGCCTGTTGGCTGTACAGCTAAGCATAGATGGGGAGCGGGGAAACTATTCTACGAAAGGCCTGCAGCAGTTACCGTCGAGATGCTTGTCAAGAGAAGTAATTTCTCTTTTAAAAACGCACGGAGAACGGAGCGTATAGAGTATCAGCAGGCAATGATAATAAGTTGTGCGGAGCGGGTAGCTGCATGATGGCCTTTCTATTTGATGATTCTGTGCAGTTTCCCCCCCCCTTCCCCTTTTTCTTTCTGCTTTGCTGTCAGCTTTTCCTGCCAATCTCTGCTCCCTAATTAATGCTTTGCCCACACTCGTTTCCTAGGGCAGAGCTTAAAGGCAACCTCACAAAAAGTCACTGGGGAGTAAAAACTTCTGATCTTGACAGCCGAGGAAAGCGGCAAGTGATGTCACGGGCCAGAAGTGGAAGAGGAGGGAAGGAGGGTTTGTGGGCAAAGTGGTCAAGGCACAAGAAGATTTACGGGCCCACATGCACTACACATTTAAAGCAGCATCATATGCTTTAAACAGTTATGCCTTCTCCCAAAGAATCCTAGGAACTGTAATTTCCCAGAGAAGTTTAACAATCAATCCCTCTTCCCAGAGGAATCTGGGAATTATAGCTTTATGAGGGGAATAGGGAATCTCCTAACAATTCTCATCATCCTTAATAAACGACAGTTCCCAGGATTCTTTGGGGGAAGCCATGACTATTTATAGTGGTATATAGTGCAGATGGAGCCTCAAATGGGCAGAGGACGTGGCCAGTGTGGTGGTGGCGGCACATGGTAGGATGCTTCAGGTGTGGAGCAGTGGATCCAGCCATTGGGCTGAATCCTTTTCTCCTCCCCATCCCCATGGGCCAAATGTGACAGATGGATGGGGATGCCTACCTTTCAAACACTTGACATCACAATGATGTCAGGTGACCTGTTTTTGCATAGCTTTCCGTGGCCCATACGATTGGGCCCTGTTGTATGTGAGCGAATCGCCTCCATCTCAGTTTTATTTGCTTTTATGTGCTTTGATACGTTTTGATACTTTTGCTTTGTCGTTTTGTTGGTTTTAGGTTGTATGTTTGTTTGAAAACAATCTCCCTTGCACTTAGCGTATACTGCTTGGAGATGTTTGAAATATTAAGTGGTTCAGAAATGCTTTAAAATAAATAGGGAAATAAATAGCACCGCGCACAGAAACCCCGATGCCCAGCTGATTGTTGGGGCTTGCAAAGTGCTGTATGACGGGGCATTATATATGATATCAGAGGTAGGGCAGGTGGGTGTGGCTTGGCCAAAATGGCCTTGCAGGCCGAGTGGGGAGGCCTGGTGTGTTGAGCTAGGCCTGCAGGCCAGAGGTCCCTCATCACTGTTCCACTTTCTAGAGCAGCCTTTCCCAACCAGTGTGCCTCCAGATGTTGTTGGGCCACAACTCCCATCAGCCTCAGCCTGCATTGCCAATGGCTGAGGCTGATGGGAGTTGTGGTCCAACAACATCCGGAGGCACACTGGTTGGGAAAGGCTGGTCTAGAGGGCCATGTGTCTTCTCATTGAGTGTACACAGTGGAAGCTTGGCCATTAGAACTACTGGGGCAGTCCCCCATCAACCTCAGCCTGCTCTCAGCCAGTCCTCACTTGCTTCTCTCCTTACTTAAAACCAGTCCAGGGGGTCACTTCACTGCCTGCCAGCTTCCTCCTGTTTGGTCTCGGTGTTGCCCTTGCAGAGCTCATCAGGGAAGAGGATGGGGGGACACAGCCAGGATGAGTCGGCTGCATCTGCCATTGGCTCTGGCTCCACCTACTGCCAGGCAGGCTCTCTGCCTTCCGCTCCACCTGCCACAATGGGCACCAGCCACCACTGGGTGTATGGTTCCGTTGCTGGTGTGTGTGTTTGCATGTTCGCCCAACCAGAGGCCTCCAAAGGTGGCTGCCTATTTCAGAACGTCAGCTGTCTTTCCTCGTGCGGCCTTTGCTGAGGCACACCTTTCCTTTTTGTTCATTCTCTCTCCTGAATGTCCCTTCCCTCTCAGACCCTCCTTCTGTAGTCCAGGGGTGGGGGAAAATGGAAATGGACTGCCTTCAAGTCAATTCCGACTTATGGCGACCCTACAAATGGGGTTTTCATGGTAAGCAGTATTCAGAGGTGGTTTACCATTGCCCTCCTCTGAGGCTGAGAGGCAGTGACTGGCCCAAGGTCACCCAGTGAGCTTCATGGCTGTGTGGGGATTCGAACCCGGGTCTCCCAGATCGTAGTCCAACACTCTACCCACTACGCCACACTGGCTTTCTCAGTGGTGGGGAACTCGCACAAACTCCCATCCGTCTAGCCAGCGTGACCAATGGCTAGGGACAGCGGTGGCTGGCAGGGCAGCGCAGGTCAGACTGCATTGCTTTCCCTGCTTCCCAACACCACATGTCACTGCTGCTTACAAAGAAGGAGTACAGGAAGCTCAGTGCAGTGCAGCACATAGTGGCAGGACCATTAGATTGGTGCTGTTGCTGCACGGTGCTAACCTCCTGGTGCTTCGCTCCTCCCTCTCCTGGTAAGCGGCGGTGATGCACAGTGTTGGGAAGCCCAGAGAGCAATGCCACCCCATCCATGCCACCCCATCAACCACTACTGATGGGAATTGTAGTACTGCAACGTCTGGAGGGCCACAGGCTCCTTACTCTGCCTTTCCCTTCCCTGCGTCTGGACCATTCTTCCTTAGAACCTTCCTATAAGGCACCAGCAGGCTCACATCAGGGATTCTGATTTAATGTTTAGTGTTAATGTTAAGAAGGTCGTGTTTAAGATGATTTTTTTCAGATTTCGTATTGTTTTAAATGTGTAAATTTGGTTTTATTTTTATTTTTTTACAACACCGTAAACTGCTTAGAAGGATCCTCCGTGGTGCAGAGTGGTAAGCGGTGGTAATGCAGCCGAAGCTCTGCTCACGGCCGGAGTTCGATTCCAACAGAAGGAGGAAGTCGAATCTCCGGTAAAAGGGGTCGAGGTCCACTCAGCCTTCCATCCATCCGTGGTCGGTAAAATGAGCACCCGGCATATGCTGGGGGGTAAAGAAAGGCCGGGGAAGGAACTGGCAATCCCACGGCATATACACGGTCTGCCGAGTAAACGTCGCAAGACGTCACCCTAAGAGTCGGAAACGACTCGCACTATAAGTGCGGGGACACCTTTACCTTTAAACTGCTTAGAGGCTTCTTTTGAAGTATGAAGCGGCATACAAATTAAATAAATAAATAAACAACCCAATTCTGGGAGCAAGGCTGAGGTGCCTTCATCTCCGCACCACGAGGACAGCTTACAAGTGGTGGGGATGGTTGCTGGCTGGACAAGCTTGCTGGTCTACAGCATCCCTCTAACTCTGGCAGGAAGAGAGATTGCAGCCAGTTACAGCCATTGACTAGTAGCCATTCATTGCCTTCTCCTCCATGAATACATCTAATCCTTCTTTAAAGACATCTAAGTGGGTGACCATCACCATATCTTGCGGAAGCAAATTCTGTCGTTGCCCTATGTGAAGAAGTACTTCCTTTGGTCTGTCCTGAATCTTCCACCATGACGAGTGAGGTATGAAATTGACCACAGCTCATCGATAATGCTGAAGTTTTGTTGTCATGGCCTTCACTGTCAGCATGAAGGTTTCCCCATCATAATTTTGCAAGCACAGCCAGAAAGAGGCACAATCATGCAGCAAGCCCCTGTTGATGTTGCTGATTCACACAGTGGGTTCATTGGACAGCACTTAACAGGGTTTTCACTGTGATAAGTGGCAGATTTATCACCAGGTGTATGATCCCATGAAGCTATTATCAAGAATCTCCTATAACATATTGTTCTCTTATCACAGCTTTGCCTGCCTCCCAGTCAGTGCTAGTAATTTTTTGCTCCACATATCAGGAGCACTCAGAAAATGCAAGGTGGATAGGCAGGACTGTTGGTCTGGCAACCTGGAAAATGCAAAAGGACCTAAATAAACATACATAAATGTTTCCTCATGGGAGCTTTGCCCTCCTTGCCTGAAATCCACAGCTGCTGTCACAGCTCTTTGCTGCTCAAGGTTGCAATGAATTTGACAACATATTTTATTCATTGGTGTTTGGGTTTTATTTCATGGGTAGCGATGAAAGTGAATTACACATTTTGCCAAAGCTCTGAGCTCACTGATGAATGAAGATGAAACATCTTTCTGCAACTCAATCATGTTTTGCCAGGGCTTCATCCAGTATCTGTCTGTTGCTTCGCACATTTTTTGTTCTAGTTTAGGTCCTTGCAAGGCAAGGGATTCAGAATGCAGCAGCATCCTGGACACCTCTATGCAGGTCTGATGGGGAAGAGCTGCTGCTCAGTGGAAGAACATCAGCTCTGCATTCAGAAGGTCCCAGGTTCAATCTCTAACATCTCCTGGTAAACCTGGGAATGTCTCCTGTCTGAAATCCTGGATAGCCACTGCCGGTCAGCATAGACAGTACTGAGCTAGACAGACCAATTGTCTGATTCAGAATAAGGCAGCTTTCTACGTTCCTTTGGCTGGTGACTCCAAATGTTGTTTCGGCACCAACCAGCTTTGGGCTCAGCCTTACATAGGAGCTGTAGTTTCTATCTGTGTAGCTAATTCTTCATTCAGCAAGAGGAACCTCCCCATTTAAAAGGGCCCAGCCTGCTTTGCGTGTCATCAGCTCCAATAAAATAATGGGGACTGTAGTTCCACTTCTGCACTGGAGTCAAAGGATGGTATCCTTGGGCTGGAGAGGTGCTAGCAGAACAGAATCTCCTCATGCACCAGTGCTTACAGGTTAGTAGGGATCTCTGGAGATTGAGGCCAATTCCCTCTCCCACTATGCATCCCTGGCCTCATCCCCCAGATATGGGGACATAAACTCCAGGTCATTACAACCTTTATCACTCTTTATGGCAGTGGTGGGGAACTTTAAACCCTCCAGATGTTGCTGAACTACATCTTCCATCAATGCCAGCCAATATGGTTCATAGTCAAGGCTGACGGGAGTTGTAGTCCAACAACATCTGGAGGGCCAAAGATTCCCTGCTCATTAAGTCTATTGGTTTCTGTAGTTTAATAAGAAACATCTGGCTAGGCAGCACCCAAGCAGGTGAAATAGCAAATGGGCTTATACAAGGCATGCACATCTTGCCTAAATAATTACTCAATACACACCTTAAATTCCTGCTTATACAATGAAAAGCCTAAGGCCAGAATATACTGTCGGCATCCGGTAGCTCAGTGCTGACAGCAAGAGCCAGAGTCTGTCTGTTTTCTCTGAAATTTGTATCTATAGATATAAATTAGCACATGGAAAGTTGATGCACATTTGCATTGCCCTGAATCTTCTGAGCACCTAACAATGCCCTTGCCTGCCATCCATCAGTTTATGATTCAATGAGAGATAACTAGACATGCCATTTCTATTTACATTGTTAGCATTTACATGAGTTTTAAAAAGCAAACAGCAGGTACTGGGAGACCAAAGCCAAATCAGGAACATGGTGTTACAGGGAGGTGGCCCTTAAGCTTTTGTCTCTGCCATGGCTCCAGTTGGAAATCCCCCCCATTGCACCTATTTGTAATTGGAGGAAATGTCACATTGGCACCAGTGTGCAAATATAGCCCCCCTCCAATTCTGACTGGAATTGTGGTGGTGGCAAAAGGTCAAAGACCTTCTACCCCCCCCCCCCACCACCACACCATCGTTTCAATTAATCTTGGGCCTCCTCATACCTGCTGTTTATTCAAACAGCGTTCTTCATAGAGACAGTTAATGGAGACAGATGTGATGTGTGATTTGATGGTTGTTTGGACAGGGGAGGGGTGGAATCTTTGGGGAAAATATGTAATTCCAAGAGGCTGCATTTATTGGACTGACACACATCCGGATTTGTGCATCCTCCTCCTCTCTCTCTCTGGCATCCCGTTCTTTTTCTCTCCTGTCTCCTGTGGCACCCCCATCTCATCCCCTCAGCCACTCCACCTCTTTCCTCACAGTCTCCCATATGACTTCCCTTTCCCTCCTGCCCTCTTGGTCACTTCTGCTGCTCAGGTGCTGATCGAAGCCTTGGAAAGCACATAGAGCTGAAAGAGGAAGTGGGAAAGAGCGACATCCAAAGGGGAACAAGGTAATCACCCTCACCACTTCATAGCAAAGGGGGCTCTGTGTGTGTGTGTGTGTGTGTGTGTGTGAACCTCAGAGCTTTTGCATATGTCAGGGAAAGTCCTTAAGGGCACCATTGTGCCCACGGAGCCCAGATTGGTGACCCCAGGCTTACTACATTGTTGTCTCTGGCATCACCACTTTGGCAGTTTTACATCAGATCCTCAGCCAGTCCATCCTGTTATCTTCCAATAACACACTCTGATTCAGAGTAAGCTCCAGTCTAGAGTAGGGATGGGAGATACATTTATCAAAGTCACACTTTTCAAAACAATATGAGAACTGAAACACAGGCATCCTCCCAAATTCACACTTATCCAAATTTTGTGATGCAGTTCGAGTAAACTACGTCTACAAAAATGCATACGGGGAAATGTACATAAAATGAACATATTATAGAAAATAACATACAAAATGATTTCTGTTAGGAGAAATTGCTTGCAAAAATGCGTACAATTGCAGATAAAATGTGTTTATTATAAGAAAATCACACTAAAATGCTGAAGAATTTTCATGAGGATTTTAAAAAAACAGTTTGCAAATTGCTGCAGAACTGAATTTGAGATTGGAAAATTAGAAACTGAGAGAACTGAAATTTACAGATTTTTCCATCGCTCAGTGTTTTGTTACTCTAACATTGGGGCGTTTGCTAAGTAGTAATTGCCCTGAAAACCATCTAATTGTTAGCTTCGCTGCCAAATTATGCTGGATTACATAGTGATTTATATGAGATGTCAAGACAGGTAGTCTTGCAGGAAAACCATATCTTCTCTCAAGAGGGGAGCTGCTTTTTAGGGCTCCCAGACTTGTCGTCCTTAAAAGAGAACCTTGATGAGGAGGGAAGGAATCAAGCCTCAGCTTCAGGGGCTCCCAGAGCAAATGCTCTTTACTTACCTTGATTGTAAGAATCCATCCTGAATTCCTGCATTACCCAATGAGACAAGGGTAGACGGAGCAGCTGAACAGATAAGTTGCACAAGACAAAAGAGAAGTTTGGTTCATCTGGGCATGCCTCCTCCTACGCTATTCAGCATGCTATGCAGCCTTTAAGGAGGGAAGGGAGGTTACTTGCAAAGCACCTGGACTCTGATAACCGAGGCAAATTGAGAAGTACAGGGCCCCTTCACGATAGTTATTCCACACCTCTCACAGCCATGTCCCCTTTTCCACTTTCCGTCTTCTCCTTTGCTCTCTGTCATCTCATGAGTTCACAATTCACAGCAACAGACCTCCCTAGGAGTCAGTCTTCTCAGTGGCTGGCTCACCTCTTTTCACTCTGATTGGCTCCAATCAGCACAAAAGGACAAGGCTCAGCGGCTAACACCTTTCCTTTTCATGCTGATTGGCTCAAACAGAGGGACCTGGCTGGGACCCTGCTCCTAAAAATGCAACAGATCTATGACCACGTCCACCCCTGCTGATAACTGTTCTTCAAAATCATCACCATTGCTTTAATTCAAAGCGAAAAGGTTGAGAATTCCCTGTGTTTGGCATAAGCTGGTTTTGACTGCTTGCGTTTTTCACACTGACCTGTCCTTGGCCATCTGGGAACCTTTATTAAGAACACATTTCTGAGTACTTGCTACGAAGCACAGAAAGTCAGCGTTCCACTAGTGCTCCTCTGTGCAGAGCACACAATATTAAACACATTACTTGCCCGAATCCAGAATACTGACACTGATTAGCAGACCGCGTGGAGGGTTCAAAAGGAATGGCCATGTTCTCTGTAGCGATGGTGTTTCCACTCATGTAAAATCCATCACCTCTGAACATTCTGCATATGTCACACCTTGGATGAATGCTCCAAGTAAAGTGAAACACTAGCCTGCTTTGGCAGAGTTTTGCATATCACAGAAGACATAAGAACCAGAGCTTGGAAAAGTTACTTTTTTGAAACTACAACTCCCATCAGCCCCAGCCAGATAGGGCTGATGGGAGTTGTAGTTCAAAAAAGTAACTTTTCCAAGCTCTGATAAGAACATAAGAAAGGCAGGGGAGAGGGGCCTGGAGGTGTGAATACGGCCCCTCGGCTTGAAATTCCTGACCCCTGCAAAAGGCCAATAGAGAGAGGATGCAAGTGAGCCTCTCCAGGGAGGGAATTCCGTAACCTGGGACTCCATAATCAAGAAAAGCCCTGTCCCATGTACGACTGAAGACAGAGCACATCAGGCTGTGGAGTTCCTGGTGTTATGACGAGTGTGCAAACAGTCTTGCTCAGAGAGCTTGAACAAAAATATCTAAAGTGGCGTGTTTTCTCTTGGCTCTAATAAAGAGAAATACTATCAAGGATGGCAGAAGTGAAATTCTTCTGCAGACTGACTGTGTCAGCAGGGCTCAGTAGAGTCTCCAGGTGACAAGAGAGCTCAGCAAATTTCCACTACTAATACACGGTGCCCAGCCTTTCCCTCCCACATCCCTCTCTTCTAGACAACATCACTCTCAGAGGTTGCCTTCTGGAATGTGTTGGGTTTTTGAAGCAGTCCGCTGCATGACAAGTGAGGTGCTAAAGAGCCCAAGAGGTGCAAATGGCAAAAACACAGAGAAAGGGCATGATTTTATGGAGCAGATGTACCACAGGTCATGGAGACCATTTCAGCAAGGAGAGGATTGGAACGGGAGAGAACAAATACAACCTGAAAGTGGATTGAGGACAAATGTCAATGTTAAGGACTCAGAATAACTCTCTGGAGGGAGAGGGTGACCTCTAAATGGATTTTAACTGACAACGCAGACACTCTGGTGATGCTGAGCATGTCAAGGCCTAGAAATGAAAAGAAACTTCAAAGGATGCCAGGCTGGGTGGGACTTGTAATGTTGACACCACGAGGCTATGTGAATATGCTATGCTTGATCTCTGCTTTTCAGGGACATATAGTCAGACATTATGCTTCCCAAAATCCTAGTTTAAACACCACCTGTGAGGATGTAGCAAACCAATCTTGTAGCCTACAGCAGCATTCCCCAACCAAGTGCCCTACAAATGCTTTGGACTACAATTCCCAGCAGCCCCAGCCAGCATGGCCATGCTGGCATGGGCTGATGAGAGTTGTAGTCCAAAACATCTAGAGGGCACCAAGTTTGGGAAAGGCTGCCCTACAGGTTGAGCCAAGCTCTCTGAAGACTGCATGCACACCATACATTTAAAGTATATCCCCCCCAATAATCCTGAGAACTGTGGTATGGGGATTAATAGCACGACAACAAAAGTAGACTTTGCAAGTCCTTATGGTTGCTAAGAGGCTGTGGCTGTGGGCACGCTAGTCGCTTCAAAAGCAGCCAGAATAGTTTTTCTGAGTGCGTTGTGAAATGACTCTGCTCTCTGCTGGCCACACCTCCCTTCCCCACTGCTGACTTCAGACCTTTCAGGACCGCCCACAGCAAAGCGTAGGGCCAATCACTGTCTCTGTCTGAGCTTGCAGCAAAGCGTTTCCACTGGTCACACCCGAAAGGCAAATAGGTTGATCTACCAATCAGTAGCAAAATCTGCCTGAAGCTGAATTAAAAAAAAAAAGCACACAAGCTAAACCAACCAGGATTTTAAAAGAGGTGGAGTTTGACTGGCGTTATGTGCCCCCGTTTTTGGAAAAGAAAAGTGGAGATCCACTGGAACCAGCGCAACAATAAGTGTGTCTCTAATGTTATACTTTGAACCTGGAAGGATAAATGCCCACCATCTATTACGCAATAAACTGAAAACTTTACCTCCCTGGCTACATTTGAAAATATATCATATAGACATCAGTTTTGAGTGAATATCTGTTTGGACATCTGGAGGGCTTATATGAATTTATATGCTTAACTCAAGATGCATGTATGGATGGGTCTTGTATCTGCAATGTAAACTGATGGTGGTTTATTGTTATCAGCAGTAGTGCAGTGGCCAGTTCAGAAGTGCATGTTCTTTTCATGTTAGTCACAGCCACCGCTCCACCTTTTTTGCTGCTGGGTTGAAAATAAGATTCTTGTTAATGCCTTCTCCACAACAACAGGAGCCAAAAAGCATGAAAGGGGAGAGTGTTAGCTACTGAGAAGAGTCTTCTCAGTGGCTGACTCACCTCCTTTCACTCTGATTGGCTACAACCCACAGGAAAAGACAAGGAAACACATTATAAGACTCTTCTCAGTGGCTAACACACTCTCCTTTGATGCTGATTGGCTTGCAGGAGACATAGGGACCCCACTGGGACCCTGCTCCCCCAAAAGTAAAGGGTCTAAGACCCCCTGAGGCCCTGGTTACCAGTAACAGGGTTTTTGTTTTTTGCTTTAAATGTATGATGTGTGGCAAAGCAACAGAAATTGTTAGCCTGAGTAGGGGAGAGCTGGAAGGTTTTAGGGTTTCAGCATCAAGTATTTGAGTATGGAGTGTGCAAAAAGAGAGAAAAATCATCAAAGGGAGAAGCAGAGAAGGAATGAATGAGGGAGAGGGGGTTGAAAGAGGAAAAAACTGGGACAAGAGTGAATGTATGCAGGGGCGAGAGAGAGATTGGCTTCTCCAAAAGACCCCAAAGGTATCTGTTACTATTTATGCACTGGGCTCTCTGTGGACCAGCAAAGACAAGGCTCTGATGCTGGAGGGGAGACATCAAGGCCAGAACCAGCGGCAAACCTTTGGCGGAGGGAAGGCATCTCAGCTCAAAGCTGGATGGAAAGCAGGTAAATGAACGCTACTTTCAAGGGATACCCTGGAGAAAGAAGGAAGGAAAGAGATGGAGACTTGGGGGGAAAAAAGGTAACAGAGTTTTGACGCCACTGAACAGGTCTGGATCTAGCCCTGGAAGAAAAATGAGAAATGGCAGTGAGGATGCTAAAGATGGGAACTTTTTTTTAACAAAGAAGTGCTGCTGGCTTAGAATCTAACCTACAGAGGAAAAGGAGGCAGGTGACATTGCCCTAGGACTACCCTCCCCCCTCTGCAAAAACTTGGCTGTGTACACATTACCGGCTTAAAACACAGGTAGATCGTTCTATTTCTGAATTCAGATTGGAGGTGGTTTGGCGGGAAATGCATCAAAATGCAGTATTTCATAAGAAACAACAGGATGGATCCGGGACAGACGTGGATTGTGACAAACTTCGTGTGTACACAGCTTCCAAAACCAGCGGTGGGAGTGCCCCAGAGGCAGAGTGAACGGGAAAGCACACACAGACTTATTAGCCTGTCTCTGGGGAAGTGCCAGGTTTATCCCGGTGAGTAATGCAGCCTTCGCCAACCTGGTGCCCTCCAGATGTTTTGGACTACAACTTCCATTTGCTCTAGCCAGCACGCGGGCAGTTGCCATCCAAAACATCTGGAAGGCACCAGGTTGGCAAAGGCTGAAGTAATGCATTCTCCCGGCTCTGAATCAGATGCAGAGATTTAGGGTGACCAGATGCAGAGAAAGATGGAGCTACGGGTTTTCAGCAGGTCCATCTGGTTATGCAGGTGCAAGAGGGAAAAAATGGCTTCTGCTGAAACTCCCTCTTCTACACAACAGAATAAATAAATGAAGGAACAGGAATGTTGGGTCACATTCACACCATACATTTAAAGCACTCTCATTCCACTTTAACAGTCACACCTTCTCCCAAAGAATCTTGGGAATGGTTGTTTCTTAAATGCGCCGAGAATTGCAGCTGTCAGTACCCTTAACAAACTATGGTTCCCAGGATTCATTGGGAGAAAGCCTTGAGTGGGGTAAAAGTGCTTTAACAGCATGGTGTGAATGTGACATTGGTTTTGTTTTATATCTGGCCACTGGAGGGCAGTGTGTCTAGGCTAAGTCCTGGACTAACATCCTTTAGGTTCAAGATTCAGGAAGTGTATCAAGCTAAACTAGGCGTCACCAACTTGTTTGGACCAGAGAGCAGATTGCAAATTTTGAGAGAGTGTTGCAGGCACTAGTCACAAAATGACTTTCATGGGGTGTGACATAACACAAAATTAGAGTAGTCATGATGAGCTTTTCCCATAATTGTATTTCCATACTAGAAAAGGCTTGGCCTGTTGAATTTCTGCCTGCCACACAGCTATAAAGGCAGAAGAATCCTGTTTAAGTGCACTAAAAGGGAGGGCAAAACAGCAGCTCTTTAGGAACCCAGGGATTCCTATTGCCTGGTGTCCAAACAACTCGCTTATCAATGACAGCTCTGATTTCACTCATTGGCTAATAACACTGACAGGCAGGAGAAGACAGGCTGGCTCATGTCACATAAATTGCATAGAAGGGTAGTACCTGCACATTTTGCTCCAAACCTGCTTTCTAGGGCTAGAGACTTCAAATTCTGGGCTATGTGCTGGGATTGCAGGCGATGGGTTGGAGATCCCTGAGCTAAACAAAAGGCAACAACTGGAAAGGCTATGAGAGCTGAAGAAAAGACAGTGAAGAGGTGGTGTGACTGTTATCTTCAAATATTTGAACAATGGAGCAAATTTGTTTTCTGTTGCTCCAGTTGACAGGACCTGAACCAACAGGTTTAAATCCTGAGAAAAGAGATTTAGACTATTTAGATTATTATAAATTTGGGGCTGCCGTCTCCCTCCTCTTCTGCACCAGTAGATCTCACAAGTCTGTTGTCAAACTGTAGTTCGCAGCGCCTCCTGTTGGCAGAGAAGCTAAATGCCGCATGATGACATCTTTAGGAAAATATATTAAGTAGATGGATGATTGTAACCTGTTCTGAGCTGCTTTAGTTTAATAGTGTGTTTTATTAAGCTTTTTTTAAATGATTTGGTTGGTTGTTTTTATTTTATATTCTGCATCCCACCCTGATATCTGAAAGCTGGTTTGTAAATATTTTAAGTAATGAAATGTATAAGAAGCAGCTTGAATGCTCAAAAACACTACATAAATGTTAAGAATTATTATTTCAAAAAGACAATATTGTTATGTGTTGCCATAGCCAATATTTAATCTCCCCTACTTGTCTAAACTATCTAACAGAGCAATGCAAGAGAGGCTAGGCTATTGGCCTTGCAAGAAATCTGCGCCTTGTAATTTGCTTTTGGACTATTCATGTCATAATCCATCCCAGTTTTAATTTTGCTTACTTAAGAAATAAATATTAAAAAAATAAAGGAAGAGGGGCTCGGTTTGGGACTTCTTTGCTGTGCAACTGCAGGATGGCAGGACCCTTTCCAGGAGTTAGCTTGGCTTCAGATCCAGTTGATCCATGGTCATCTCAATTCCACACTGGCCCCACCTCTCTAGTGCCTTGGTTTGGGGCCTTCCACAGGCCACCACAGGTGAGAACAGTACTGATGATAGTGCTTCCTCCACCATGTTTTCTACAGCTTCAGTTGGAGCCTCCAAGGTGGCAGAAGCAGCAGACGGGAATGTCTGTTAAATCCTAACCCCCTCCAGCAGCACAGATCAGGGGTTAGGATTGTAGCCTCAATCCCATTCAGTTCACATGCATCATGTTGTAAAAATACACACATTCATACATGAATGAATGAATGAATGAATAAATAAATAAATAAATGGAAGAGAATATACATGTGAAATTTTGCAACCAGTTGCTAGAACCAGTTGCAGTTGAGAGCCATTATGGTTGAAATATTCAAGAGAACCATTTCTCCTCCTGTTTATGTTACATTCATGACTCCCAGCATTGCTAATCTTGACTGACTGATATTGAAAAGTCTTTTTTGCATTTATACTTTAAGAAACTCTGGAGCCAGGCACGGTGGGCTGGTTTTAGCCCACATCTTTGTGCCTCTGTTATTCTCTGTGGAATGACAGAGCCTGTGGCAATGAATCTGCCTGCTAAGGAGCTCTAATTCCTGTACATCATGAAACCAAATTAAAATAATCAGCCACTGTGGAATAGATCTACACAGGCAATAAATCTTCTGACCAAGGCAAGCCAATACACAATTCCTGGCATCTCTTGGAGGCTCTGACGCGGATGCCCACTAGAGGCGTGCAGGCCAATAAAAGGTTGTCATAATTATACAGATGGAGGAACACGAGTTTCATCCTCATGATAACTCAGCCTGTCTCTGCAATCCATTCAAGATTCTGAGCACAGGCCCTGAATCCCCTCTGCAGTTGTCTTGCAGAGTGGGTAGCAGAATGTCCTTGGCCGGAGGTATAGTCCGCCAATCAGAGTCAGCCAAATGCAGCGCCCAGATTAGCACGGCTTGGATGCAAGAATGAGAAAGGCAACGGAGGAGACAGAGACAAGCACAATCATTCTAATACTATTATGTACATTGCTTTGCAGAAACGATCGCTTATTTGCTCCCTTTACAGTTCTGCTTTGACATTCACCCAGCAGGAGAGACCTGGCTCCAGGTGTCGTTCCCTCTTTTGCATTGGCAGTTGATCCTTCTCTACCCAACAATCGGCAAGGCAGCTGGGTTAATTGGGCCAGCTTGTCCATGGAGGTAGGGCATGGCAGGGCAGAAAGGAGTATCTAGAGACATTGCCTGGGATAGGCCAGGGTGGCAGTGTCCTCAGGTCAGGACTCGGGGGCAGACGTCTAGTGCCTCCCTGAGCAGGAAGGTTCTCAAGCGCAGCAGGACCAGCTCACCATAGTGTGACGCAAGCAAGTGATGTGATACACAATACCATTGGGACCAGCCCTACTATTAGGCAAGCAACTGACCTTCAGTGTCATGAAAGGCCTGCAAAGTTTTAGTTTTTAAATTTATTATTGTGGATTTTTTATTCCAAGGAGAGGTACTTGTGGGATTTTCTGCTTCGGGTGCTAAAATAACTCGAATGGCCAGTAGGGATGGAAGGATCTGTCAGTTCTCCACCTTTCTGCAACAATTTGTGCATTTTAAAAAAAAGAAATTCTCATGAAAATTCTTCAGCATTTTTGTGTGAATTTCTCCTAATAAACACACCTCTCTGGCCACTTCTCTCCCCCTCCCCTGCATCATCCCCTCCCCTGAGAGAAATAAGAAAGTGAGCATGTGTGTGCCAAGGCAACTGTGAAAAAGTTAGATCCACTAAAACATTGTTCTTCAACCTTGGGTCCCTGGATGTTGTTGGGCTATAACTCCCATCATTCCCAGATAGCATGGTCAATGGTCAGGGATCATGGGAATTGTAGTCCATCAACATCTGGGGACTCACGGTTGAAAACCACTGCACTAGCACTAATCTGAGTCTTGAAAAGCCTATAGATCTGAAAGAGGAAGTAGGAAAGAACGTTACTTTTCCAACTTCCTCCTTCAGTTCTATGTACTTTCCAAAGGGGAAAAAAGTAAACCACCCTCACCAACTCATGATGACCAAGTGGCAGTGAGGGGGGTGGGGTCCAGAGGCTTTCTGGACACCGGGGAAAGACCCACAGATGCCGCTTTGATGATCCCTGATCTAGACCTTCCAGTTTATGGTCCCTGAAAGCAGTGACTGAAAGCAGAAGTTAGATGCACAATCAGAAGGTGCAGTTCTGTTGATTAGGCCTCTAGTATTTATACCAGCCTTGGGGGACTCTTGTCAGTTGTTCTGCCTTGACGCCAGCCTTATGTGTATATTATATAATGGTGCACTGTGCACATTACAACAAAATACTGGAGCAAGTTAGGGGGAGATGCATGGTATCCGATGTGTGATTCCTTCCAGGCTGTTCGCACACTTCTAAATGAGCCAGAATTAGCTATTCCCTAAGTTGCTCTTGGCCAATTTGGTGTCATCTGAAAGGATTTGCTTCTTGATCAAAATGCAGAGCAGATTCTTTACCCTCCTGGGGAAAAAAAACAAAAAAAAGTTGAATTGCACAGAACCAGTTTGTTAGTAGTAGTGACGTGCTTTTAGAAATCATAGCAGCTCTGTGTTCACTGAGGGAGAAGCTAGTACTTGCTGATTTTTATGATGTGCGAAAAACACACAGAGGCAGGATCTGTGTTCATTAACTGTTAAACTCAAGCTTGGGTTGTGTGGGCCATGCGAAGGGCACTTCTAGGCTGTCACTATTTTCAGGTAGGATTCAGTCACATACTGGCAAATTCAGTTTGTGCTGTTAAAATTCTTGTGCAACAAACCTGCTTTCCCCCCAAATCAGACTTTTGGGGATAAAGAAAGTAATGGGAATACGTGCAGGAAACTTTGAGATAATAATTGCTTGATGCGATGTTGTCTATCCTTTCCACAAACAAATCGGGATGCATGCTCAGAAAACAGATTGTTTGGAAGCAACCTATGGAAGATTGTCTGGAAGCAACCGGAAACCATTGACTATGTTGGCAGCTGGAAATAGGAATCCAGCATCTGGAGGGCCACCAGTTCTCCATCCCTGTTCTAAAGGAATATGACATCTTCATCCAGGCATATGTATCCCATCCTCACCTGTAATAAAAAGAGTAGAAGGCCTGAACTTTGCTAGACCTCACCTCTAACATTTGCAACCCAACGGATGGTTTGATTCAAAAGGACAAACAAAACAGAGGCTGAAGAACTTTTCGATCCAATCAGGACAGAGCATTCTGTTGAAGAGAGTTTGTTTGTTCTTGATCACTCTATTTGGAAAACAGCACATGAGCTCAAAATGCCTGCAGTTCTGTGGCTTACCACATGGGGCATCTGCACACTGATCCCAGGAGCTCTTGGTAGAACAAGCGGCAAACTCTGTGTGCTTCCCAGTTGATAGGCTCCAGGACTCCACTGATGTAAGGGAGAGCAAGCAGGACACATCTGGAAGCTGCCTTGACAGTAAGGGCAGTTCAGCAATGGAACTGACTGCCTAGGGAGGTGGTGGGATCCCCTTCGCTGGATGTCTTCAAGCAGAGGCTGGACAGCTATCTGCGGGAGATGCTCTAGCTGTGGATTTCCTGCTGTGAGCAGGGGGTTGGACTCGATGGCCTACAAGGCCCCTTCCAACTCTATGATTCTATGATTATACTGTATTGGTATTGTCTGCACTGGCTGGCAGTGGCTCTCCAGGATTTCAGATAATGTTCTTTCCCAGTCCTAACAATAACGAGGACTGAACCTGGGGCCTTCTGCAAGCAACCCATGTGCTCACCACTCAGCTACGACCTTTTCCAAAGAATGCGATTCTCCACAAGCGTCGTGACTATTTCAAGGTAGGGTTCTCTGAGGAGTGCAGTCCATAGGTGTGGATGCCACACTCTTCTCTTTGGAAGATAGGGAAGGGACTCTGAGAAAGGCCGCTTGCAAACATCTTAATGTTCAGGGAGACTCCTACAGTGGACTTCCCTCACTGGAGGTCTTCCAGTACAGAAACATAGGAAGCTGCCTTATACGAAAGTAGACCATACTAGCTCAATATTGTCTGCACTGACTGGCAGCAGCTCTCCATGATTTCAGGCAGAGGTCTCTCCCAGCCCTAACTGGGGATGCTGGGAATTGAACCTGGGACCCTTTGCATGCAAAGCAGATGCACTGCCATTCAGCCACAGCCCTTCCCGCTCAAACAGCAGCATTTTATAAATGAAATTATATATACTGAAAAGCACTATTGCTCTTCACAGATTTGTACAAATATTTCTAAAATACAAACTTTTAAAAAGTTACACAGAGAGAGATTATAACTGGCTGCATTTATAAGCGGAATGGATGGTTCTAGGTTGGTAGACCCCTCTGTGGTTGTCTACATAAAACATATCTACTTGACCCTTTCCATGGACTGAATTAAAATGGCCTTGAAGAGGCGATGAATGCCAGGCAGGACCATCTTGTATCAGGGAAATTATTCCATATTCATTTTGCATTTTAAAAGTGTTCTTTAAAAATTTATCTCTCCTTAGCCCATCCACAATTTACAATTTGCATTTCAAGCCATTTAAAATATTTAAATATATTATGAAATGGAGTTCAATTATTTATACGATCATTAAAATGTGCATAAAAAATTATATCAGGCCAGGCAAATTATCAGAGCCCCTTCCAATGGGAAAAAGCTTCTCCTCAAATTTAATTTGGAAAAGAGAAACACCCCATGCTTATATATTTACAGCTGTCACTCTGAATAGTTCCTGGTTCCCAAACAGATGTACTTAAGATGATTTCTCAGGACTTGATGACTGACTGGCAGCTGAGCACATGAAGTGATTCCATGCAAAGGTACTCTGCTGGAGGAGATGTGAGGTGATAAAAGTTTAATGTGTGATCACCCATTCACACATACAAGATGCTGGAACTTGTTAAGTGATGAACATGCACGTGTGAACTGGCCATTTTGCTGAGCTGGCAGATATCTCTGGGGACAGAGCTCTTGTGCTTTTGTAAATCTAGAACAAGGAAATCCTACAAAGCTTTTTTGGTTGCTTATCTATGTTGCTGATTGAAAAATTGCTCGGGCGTCCCTGATGCTGTTTTGGAAAGTTATTAGTCCTATTCAGAAGCTTTTGCTCATAAGTAGAGCATGGTTTGGGAGCGACGATACAGCCACCTTGTGGATACTAAGCAGTGCCTGGAAGTGTGTGTGTATGTGGAGGGGGGGGAGACACCTAGGAACCTTTGGTATGTCACCTTGGGTTCCATGATGGAAGAAAGGTGAAATATAAATGAACTGAAATGAGTAAGGGTTGTATCCAATGCTGGTTCTACTCAGAGCAGACCCACTGAAAATGAATGGACATGGCTAACTTAGGTCCATTAATTTTAGTTGGTCTACTCTGAGCAGGTCTTAGCTGGATACAACCTTAAGTACAGAAACATTCATGCCATGAAAATATACCCACAAAAGTTAGTAGTCTGCAGAGGTTTCGGCTAGCCCCCTCTTCTACATCCAGCATGGAAATTCTGGCTCTTAGCAGGCTAGCAAAAGAGGTGGCCTTCTATCAAGCAGACTGGCAGAGGAGAGACAGTGTGATCTGCCCCTCTTGCACCAGCCTCTTCAGCTGCTTGCATGGAATTCCTGGTTGCTGTGGCTTAAATACAAGGCTGTCTGCATGAACAACTGATTCCTGGCATCTCCAGGAGGGCTAGGACTCCCGCCTGAACCCATGGAGAGCCACTGCCAGCCAATGTTGACGGTACTGAGCTAGATGGGCCGATGTTCTGGCTCAGTATGTCCTTAATGTTTGGCATTCTAGCCTTTTATGCCCATCTCCTCTTGGTTATGGATTTGGATTCCTTTAAATAAAGATACATTTCAAATTGTAGCAATGACCCAAATTTATCCAATAGCCTTACTGCAATGCATTAAACTGCACAGAACATATTTCCTCACTTCTGGAAGTCAAAATATAATCTCATCTATTCCTGATAGGCTTATTGCAAAGAAATTGAATTGGAGCTCGTAAGTTTTCACCTATGCTGCAGTGATGAATAATAACATACTTCACGGATCTCATTTTAAAGCCTTGGCTTGACTCACATAGCAAAATGTGGATGGCTTCCTTTAGAACTGTCACTTGCCTTTGTGGACAAGGAAAATGCCCTTTAATCAGAAGGCTGTCCAAATTATTAGCCTCTTTGCCCCCACTCCCTGCATGTACTGGCTGGGAATGGCATGCAGTTTCACTCAGGGATATGCTTGTTGTTTTTATGTGCCTTCAAGTCAATTACAACTTATGGCGACCCTAGGAATCAGCAACCTCCAATAGCAACTGTTATAAACCATCCTGTTCAGATCTTGTAAGTTCAGGTCTCAGGGATATGCATGAGCTGTTAATTCTATTATCCTTCTGAAAATTGTTCCTAGAGACAGAGCCTTCATGGTGGTGGTGCCCCATTTCCAAGACAGTTTCATATGGGGCGGCTCAGGACTTCATGGCCTCCATGACAACCATGGGGCTGTCTCAATTTGTTACTGGCCCAACGCATGTGTCGGGTCACACTCTTGATTTGATCTTCGCCACTGGTCATGGAGATGGTGATCTGGAGGTGGGGTGTTTTTCATCTACTCCATTGTCATGGACAGATCACACCGCCTGCTGAGTTTTAGACTTACGACGACTCTTTCCCTCTGCAAGGGTGGGGGACCTATTAAGTTGGTCCGCTCTCGGAGGCTTATGGATCCTATTGGTTTTCAGAGGGCTCTGGGAGTTTTTCCAGCTGATAGTACTGGCGCTCCTGTTGAGGCCTTGGTCATACTGTGCAATACGGAGATGGCCCGGGCTATCGACACGATTGCTCCCGCGCGCCCTCTTCGATGCAGAGCTCATGCAGCCCCATGGTATACCCCGGAGCTGAGAGTGATGAAGCAAGAGAGAAGGAGGCTGGAGTGCAGATGGAGGCGAACTCCAGACGGATGCAGTTATGCTTTGGTAAGTGCCTCTACTAAGTCGTATATAAAAGCGGTAAGGGCGGTGAAGAAGTCCCACTTCGCTGCCTCTATCAGGACATCTCTCTGCGGCCCTGCAGAGCTTTTTAGGGTTGTACGAGGACTCTTACATACTGGTCCTCTAGATACCATTGAAACATCTGAAGCTCGCTGTAACGACATCGCAGGGCACTTCCAAAATAAAATCGCATGCATCCGTAGGGACCTAGACTCTGATGTTATGACAGACGAATCCATTGAAGTGTCCAGAACACGGTCTTGTCTTTCATTATTGGATGAGTTTCAGTTGGTGCAGCTTGAGGAAGTGGACAAGGTGCTTGGATTGGTGCGAGCGACCACGTCTGCTCTAGATCCTTGTCCATCTTGGCTAGTGAAGGCTAGCAGGACTACTACCACCGGCTGGGCCAAGGAAGTGATAAATGCCTCCTTGAGTGAGGGAGTAGTCCCTAGTAGTCTCAAGGAGGCAGTAGTGAGACCTCTTTTAAAGAAACCTTCCGTGTTATCGGCCCAGTTCTGTGGAATGCTCTGCTAACAGAGATTCAGCAGGCGCCTTCGGTTTTAACTTTTAAGCACCTGCTGAAGACTTTTCTGTTCCACCAGGCTTATGCAGGCAGTTAATAGGCTAGGCTAACTCTTTCTTCCTGCTGCAATAATTGTCTACACTTCATTGGACTGGGATTCATAAGTGGGTCATAGCACTGCTGCTGCCACCACTTTGTATTCTGAAGAACGGCCCCTGGCTCCCTCCTTCCCAACTTGGAAACTGAGCACGTTTCAGGTGTGCTGTTCCACCACGTCCTCCTCCTGGCCTCTGTTGCAGAGTAGCAAAAAGCACCTGAGTGAGCTTTGGATGTTTGAATCCTTACTAAATATTACATCTTCCCTGGAATTAGTCACACTGAGACCTTTAAGCTTCAAAATAAGAACTATTTTATGCTGGAAGTACATACTTGATAGGAAAGAGTTCTACATCTAGCTAACTAGCTAAGTTGGAGATGCAAACCCTAAGCCTAGTGTTTGCCCTCATGCTGTGAGCAGAGAGACAGACAAAGAGAAGATGTCCTCTCTCTCTCTGTCGAACGAAGAGAAGACCAGTCAGCATCCTCAGAATAACTGTTTACACAGGAAGGGTTAGTAGATCACAGGATAGGCATAGCCTAGGAATCGGGAGGTCTCCTCTCCATCTACCCTTTTTAAAGCCATGCAGACCCAACCTACCAGTTTGAGCTGAACCACATCTTCCAACAGCCTCGAGGGTGCATGGGCTCTGCCCCCTCCTCCCCAAGCGCACAGGCTCTTGGAAGTGGGCCACATTTGCTAGCTTTGGGGTTTTCTTGACAAATTGAAGACTAGTGATGGATGTGCAGGGAGGTGTTTCCCGTCTCCACTGAGTGAGCATTCAAACATGGTGCAGCCTTCCAGCTACAGCATGAAATGGGGCAGTCCAGATAAAGCTTTGCCACAAAATAAATTGTGGAAGAGACTGAGGATGCAGATCTACATACAGTAATGTTAAGGAGACCGAAGAAGCTTGCATGCAAATATGCATCCTGAACCCCAACCATTGGGAAGTCTAGCATTCAAGTTAAGGTTAATCTTTATAGCAGAGGTGGCGAACCTCAGGTTTGGGGGGCAAACGTGCCCCTCCAGGCTTCTCTATCAGGCCCTTGGAGCTCTCCCCAGGCTATACCTCCTCCTTAGCCACACCCCTCTCGCCAGGCCACACCCCTCACCACCCCTACTCGGCTTGGAAAAGTTACTTTTTTGAACTACAACTCCCATCAGTCCAATCCAGTAGCCATGCTGGCTGGGCCTGATGGGAGTTGTAGTTTTAAAAAAGTAACTTTTCCAAGTTCTGCTCCTACTCCCTATCCTCCTTAAGTGTTTTTGGCTGGCTGGAATCTGTCCTTGGACTCTGACAATGCTTCTTGCTTGCCAGAATGCAGGACAGGCAGGGGTCTGTGAGAAGGTGTAGAACTAGCCTAACTGTACAAAAGTAATTTTTACATTCACTGCTCCGCCCACATTAGCCTCTAGTCCCACCCCCCACTGGCATGTGGCCCCCAGGAGGTTGCCCATAAGGGAATGTGGCCCTCTGTCTGAAAAAGGTTCCCAACCCTCCTTCAAAGAGATCCTTTAGAAGGGGTGGGGAATCTGTGGCCTTCTGGATGTCCTTGGATTCCCAGTTCTCCAGCGGTAATACCTGCAAAAACTAATCTGTTATGCATCCACAAAATAGTTCATTATCTTAGGTGATGATGATCAGAGATTCCCACCTCGTTATAAAATCCCTGCCAGCTGTGGAAAACCTAATTGTACATGCCACATTGGCTTTTTGCTCATTTCTGTTGTCACTTACATGCTTTCACTCAGGTAGTTAAAAAAATAGCAAGGCAAAAAGGAAAAAAATTCTGTGCACCATTTGCTGTGCTTTTCTCAAGCTATCCTGGGAGTGTGCGATAATTAACGGGTGCTTACTGGGGCAGGCTGCACCATACCTTTAAGGCACATCCAATGCAAATGTAAAGCATGTGACTTCCGTCAAGGAAACACGGAAAATCTAGTTTAAAGGTGCTGGGAATTTGAGGAGGAAATCAGTTCTCAGGATTGTTTGGTGAAGTCATGTGCTTTAAATGTGTGTTCAGTGTGCTTTAAATGTATGGTGTGGCTTATCGTCCTGAAGCCAAACCAGCATGGCTTCCGCAAGGGCAAGTCCTGTCTCACTAATCTTTTAGAGTTAGTTCTTTGAGACTGTCAGCAAGGTTAGATCGAGGTGATCCAGTTGACATTGTGTGCTTAAGACTTTCAAAAAGCTTTCAAGAAAGTCCCTTGCCAAAGTAAGGTCAGCAGTCATGTAATAAGAGGAGAAGTCCTCTTGCGGATCAGTAGCTGGTTAAGAAACAGGAAGCAGAGAATAGGAATAAATGAATAGTTCTCCCAATGGAGGGGTGTTGAAAAGGGCGTCCCCCAAACACTGCTATTGGGACTTGTACTTTTTAACTTGTTCGTAAATGGTCTGGAATTAGGGGTGAGCAACAAACAGCATAGGAAGCAATCTGTGCATGTTGGACTGTGTGTGGGACTCTGGATCAGACCATGTCAATGCATTTTATTCAAATATAGGGGAAAATCAATGACGAAATACAACAAATTTCATTCCACTTTGAAATCCATGGAAGTAGATTCATCCTATGCACTTCCCTGTGTGCCACTTTTTCACACAGGTAGCTGAATTATTTGGGGCTTAGTCCTACTGAGCCAAGTTTGCTGAATTGTTCAGGATGGTAAAACCAAAAAGGAACTCAAAAAGGATATCTCTAAATTGTGCGAATGGGCATGAAAATGGCCAACTGATTCAATGTAAGCAAGTGTAAAGTCATGGACATTGGTACAAAAAATCCTGGCATCACATATACATGTATGGATCTGAACTGGCAATGGCTGACCAGGAAAGAGACCTTGGGGTCATAGCAGAAGCTCTAGGAAGGTGCTGACCCAGCGTGCAACATCTGTGAAAAAGGCGAATTCTATGGTAGGGATCATTAGGAGAGAGAATGAAAATAAACTGCCGATGTTATGAAGAGGACTGTTCCTGGCATCCTGAAGACCACTGATGAACGAATGTTTTTAAGCTGTGCTTTAGCATTTTTTCCAATTTTCATTGCGTCTTGGAATGTTGAAACTGTTTTTAGTATGTTTTTGTTAAATGGTTTTTGTTTATGTCTGCTGCTCTGGACTGCTGAGAGATCTAGACGAGAGTGCAGATCAGGAAAGAGGCCGCTTCTCTTGGTTGGCATCTGTGCCACCTGCCAGCCCCTGCCCCAGAGCCCACCTGTAGCGTTATTATTCTGAATTTAGAAAAAAAATGTCTATCAGCTGGGATGGCTTTAAAAGAGGAAAAGACAAATCCCTGGAAGATATATATGTGTTGATATATACAAAGTCCTGAATGACTTGGGTCCAGGGTAACGCAAGGACCACCACAGCCCTTATATCCCAGTTTGACCACTAAGATCATCTGGAGGAGTGCTGTTCGTTATCCCTCCGTGCTACAGAGGCCCAACTGGCTTCAACTAGAAGTTGGGCATTTAGTGTCGCCGGTCCCATGCTGTGGAACGCTTATCCAGCACAGATTCAGAAAGGACCTTCACTTTTGATTTTCAGGCGTCTCTTGAATACCCTTGTATTCAAGCTATGTAACTGTTTAAATATTTTGATCATTCATTCTAATGTTATATTTGTTATTGCTTTTATGGTGTTTGATATTTTATTGGATGTGTTATTGTTCACTGCCATGTTACATTGTATGAACTGGCGGTACATAAATACTTTTATAAATAAATAAACATTTATAACTAACTAACTAAACAAGGCTATTAATGTGTACTACCAACAGTGGCTATGTCTTCTGTTGGAGGCAGTATGCTTCTGAACACCAGTTGCTGGGAATCACAAGTGGGGAGAGTGCTACTGCACTCGGGTTCTGCTTGCAGGCTTCCCAGAGGCATCTCGCTGTAGCAACAGGATGCTGGACCGTATGTGCCACTGGCCTGATTCTACAGGGCTCTTCTGATGTTCTCATGTTGTCATGATCGCCCACTCTTTAGGTGCCCTGCCTCATTAGTTTTCTTTTCTGTCTTTATCTTCCCCTCTTGCACCTACTTCCATCCTTGCATAAGGTTTACAATGTGTCAGTTTAATATGCGCAAGGCACTTACAGTGCAACCCTATACATGTTTACTCAGAAGATGGATCCATGTGCAAACTGTAATATTTTTTCACTGCACACTTAAAATGTATTTGTTCAAACATGTTACTTGCACACAGCAAGAGTGTTTAGGATTGCAGTGCAATCCTATACATGCCTACTCATAAGTCCCGCAGCGGCTCTTGATACATTTGAGCTCTGCGGAGAAGTGCCACAGAGTACTGTCCCTCTTCCATTTCTTAGTCTTTTGGGACAACTGAGGACAACAGTTGGTAAGGTTAGGTTACCTAGGGATGAGTACCAGTGGTTCCGGTGTCCGACTGGCATTCGAGAGACCAGAGTTCAAATCACCTCAGCCATTAAGTTCAATGGTTGTCCTTGGACCAGTCACAGTCTCTCAGCCTAACCTACCTTACAGGGCTGTTGTGAGAATAAAACAGAAAGGCGGAGAACCACGTTCACCACCTTGAGCTCTCTTGAAGACAGATGGGATAGAAATGTGCTACGAATAAACCCATCCTGGTTCTGCTGAACTGGGCTCCAATCCACGAAAAGTTTATACCACTATACAATTCAGCGGTATAAGGTGAAGGCGTCTCTAGCAGAAGCGTCTTTCAAAGATGCCCACGAGGCTGTTTTTCATGAGAAATCAGAAAAGAAGCATCCGCCGCCGCCACGTTAAAGAAAGGCAGTCCCGCTCGATTCTGCGATTGGTGTTTGGTTTAGGATTTGGCGTCGCCCCCTGCGCCGCCGCGACGGCCCGCTGCTTCTGCGGTCTTGCCAAGGCCCTCTAGCGACCGCTGCCGTTGTCAGCCCCAGCACGTGGAGGGCGGCCCCTCGGCCGGCTCCCCCGCTGCGATTGCCCGTCGGTGGGTCAGGGCGCGCGCTTGGAAGTGGGCGATCTGCGTGGCTTCTTCGTCCGGAGAACGCTCCGGCCAAGAGGAGGGAACAGCGAGGAGGAGGTGTTCGCGACTGGGGCTCCGGCTTCCTTCCTGCCTGCCCTCTTTTTCTCCTCCCCTAGCCCGGGCCAGCCTCCCCGCCCTCCTTCCCTCCCTCCCGCACACGCTCCCCGACCCGCAGCTCCGCGCTCTCAGCGCCGGGCTCCTCCTCCTCGTCTCCGCGCCTCCAGCAAGATGACAGCCGGGCGGCAGCGGCGCTGGTGGCGGCGCGGAGATTCCTCGCACCGGCTGGTAAGTAGGAAGGACCCCGCCGCAGAAGCGAGCTGTGGACCGGCGGGGGCCACCGCCCAACAAGAGGGCCTCGTAGTAGAGGCGGCCTTTGCGCTCTGGCGATCGCCCTAAGAGGGGTCTTGCCGGGAGCGGCGGACGGACGGGCCCGCGGTGCTAGGGATGGGAGAGAGGCAGGGGCAAGAGGGGGTTAACCGAGGGAGCATATCAAGCGAGAAGGAAGTCGATCTCTTCCAGGAGGGCGGGGAGGGGATCACCTCCCACGGGTTGTGAGTACTTGATTTGGCTTGGGAGCAGCGGAGGGAAGGAAGGGGGTTAACAACAGGTCTGCAGAAATTTGGGAGGGGGGGGCAAATCGGGTCAGTTTCAGGTTGCACTGTTTGAAAGGGAGAGAAGTGAGTGTGCCTGTTGGGGTGTGTGCGTGCTGCTTTGTGATGCACAAGAATGTGGAGCTGGAGTGGCCTTGCATACCTGCTCCCCCCCTTTGCCAGTGGACCCCCCCCACTTCAGCCTAGCACTTTGCCTCACTGCTTTGCGGAGCTGAATTTGCTGCCAGAGAACTGGAGTGGAAGGTGGCCCCTTCTGTTGACACCCCTTCTCTCCCAGCATACTTTGTCATTGCAGGCTTTACTCTCTCTCTCTCTCTCTCTCTCTCTCTCTCACACACACACACACACACACACACACACACACGCACACACTCACTCACTCACTCACTCACTCTCACACACACACACACACTGACATGATGGAAGGCATGCCCCCAGTCATGGCCCCACTGCTGACCCTAAGCTCCCCTCTCTGGCCTTCATTCTGCTTCTGAACACTGGCTGTTTCCCAGCTGCAGATCTGACTCTTGGGAGTGCAGCAATGTTTGTGGATTGGCTTGCCCGGGAGGGATTAAGTGAGCTGCCAGCTGGAGCTGAGGAGGAGGGCAGGTGTGCAGTCAGGTAACACCAGTTGAAACAAGTTTCCTCTCCCAGGTGCTGGCCTGAAATGCTGAAGTTGGAAGGGGCGGTGGTGGAGGAAGAGAAAAGTTGCACACCATCCACTGGGTTGTTAGTTTTTTTCATCTCCTGCCCCGTGCTTAGCATTCTTCCTCTCCTGCCTCTTGCTTAGCATTGTCGCTCTCCCTGGCGGACTGCCTGTGTTAAGCAGTGACAGCATCCTTGGCTTCTTTCTCTCCTTTTCCTTCCCACGTGGAGTGTGGTTGCAGTGTTCTTCCTCTGCCACCCCAGACTTCAAATCTTAACTCCGTGATCTTTCATTTGCAAGTGCCCTGTTGCATCACCAAAGGCGCTGGCTTAGGTACATGGTGTCTCTCTTGTTCTCCCGGTTCCAGTAGAAAACTGAACCGCAGCTTAACGAGGTTGGACATTCTTGGGCAGTGTGGAATGTTCAGGTCAGGCTCAAATTGAGACCATCAGTTCTTTTTCAGCGTTTTTCTTGCAAAATCCAAAGGCTAGACAGAAGGAAAGTGTGGTGGATGTGCAAGGCTGTTGCAGAGGGCTCTGAATGAATCAATTTCTGGAGCTTGAGGTCGATCAAGAAGATTTGGCTCCTGCTTTCTAGGGACTTTGCGTGCTCTGACGGCCCCACTGGCTTTGGTGCACATCATGTTTTCTGTGGGTTTAAAAACAAAAACTTGATATGGTGGGGAATGTCCTGGGTTTAACCTGAGATCCAGAAATCTCCAAGGCGACCAGGCTTATGTTGGCTTGACATAAAATGTTTACCCGTGATGCATTTCACCTCACATTTTATTTTTGTATTTAATGGCAAACATTCCTGATACTGTTTGCAATTAAAATGTTGTGTGGGCTGTTGGGAGTATTTAGACTGGGCAGGCTTATCGAGAGATTAAGATGTTGCAGTTTCCTTGTGTCACTCGGTGGCCTGTTTTGACCTCAGCAGGTAAGGAGAGGGTGTATCTGTGTGCTAAAACAGTCACTCCTGCCTTTGTGTCATCTATCTTGTCTTCCCTGATCACATCTTTATATCCAGCAACTCTGGAATCTCTAGTTTTCAGTAGATGGTGGCTTAGCTTGGACCGCACAGTCCTAACAGCAGCTGCAGCTTATAATAGCTTGGATGTAGTGCAGATTTTTGCGGGCCTCAGACTGCTTTGCATTCCTTGATAGTGCTGTGTCCACAGAGTTGTCAGTGTGCAGCCTTTGATTGTGAACTTCAGTCCAGGGGCCTGACATGAATCCTTTTTTCTCTTCTTAAGTCCACCACCCTGGCAACCTTGATGACCCAAAAGCATTACTGCTACCACTGAGTCTTCAAGGACTGCAGTCTCCTCAAGGAGTTTTTGTTTGAAGTCCAAGGCAATTAATTATTTTGGCTGCTCAGAACTGGGATGCAAGCTGTGTTGTGATGCACAAGTAAATATAGGCTGGTATGTGTCCATTGCTTAGCTCTGTGGCTGTTTTTACAGGGAATCTTTATGAGGGCAGACGAGGCCTGAAAATGGCAGGGGGGAAGATGATGGCTATCTTCAAATATGTAGCTTGGGTTATCTGTTAGACTAGCCTTTGGCAACCTGGTGTCTTCAGACATTTCAGGCTACAACACCCCATTGGCCCCAGCCAATAGCCATATTGATGGGGAGCTATATCCCAAAATGCGCAGAGGACACGAGGTTGACAAGGCTGTTTTCGATTTATTGTTAGGTTTTCCTGTTGGCTCATAAGTCTTATCATTTTTGAAACTGGAACAGCACAGAGCTGGAGAAAGATTGCCAAGGCATTCAAGGGTAGATTAAGATAAAATAATTGTATGGACATGAAGATCTATGTGCCTTCGGATGGGGTGGTGAGAAGACAAACTAATTTAGTCCTGGGATGTTCCCTCTGCTTTTCCTAAAGGAGCCAGGCCTATGGCAAGGAACGAGTCTCTCAGCGTAGCTCAGGATGTGTGGGAGAAGTTGTGTTGCAAACATTTTTCCCAGTTGCTGTTGATAAACAATCCAAGCTCAGAGGGACATAGAAAGCTCTCTTATATTGAACCAGACCATTGTTAGTATTGTCTATGCGGACTGGCAGCGGCTCGTACAGGTTTTCAGAGATGTTCCCAGTCTGACCTGGAAATGCTGGGGATTGAACCTGGGACCTTCTGCATGCAAAGCGGAGATTCTACCACTGAGCTGTGGCCCTTCCCTGGAGCATCTCTCCAGGACAACTGTCTTGCCTGTGTATTCTGGAAGGCCTCTTAGTCTGCTAACGGGCTCTGTGGGTGAGGTGACAGATGACAGTCTTGTGTGCTGCTGTTGGACGCTTGTGTTTTGGGACAGAGATGTGCACTTTCTGAGCTCCTGTGGTTGATCCTTGCCTGTTTAAAGACCCTGGACTGTCGTGGCAACAGCAGATGGTGTAACCTGCCTGTTCTGTCTTGGCAGTTGCGTGCACCCAGCTTGAGGGCAGGTAGTTTGCTCAATCGGGGGGATTGTAAGAAATGTTTCTGGTCCATAGCAGGGCTTTTGATCAATTTTGATGGGGGAAGACTTGGAATTATCCCAGGGGGAAAAATGGAGCCTAATACTGACAAGCCTCAGGCAAGATTTGCTGGCAGTTCCCTCCATGCTGTGGTTTCTAGATTCTGAATTTTTGAGGAGAGACTAATGGTGTTGATTGCCAGGGCTTCTGGTTGCATTTTTTAAGTGTGTGTTATGTGCTGATATGTGTAGGATCTCACTTTTTGCTGAAGATCAAGCCCCCAAATGAATCCGGGGGGGAGGGGGGCTTCTGGAAAGGAGGTGAAGGAGTTCCTGAGGGCACTGCTTTTTCTTTGGTTCAGTATTTCGGGAAAGGCCAAACCTTTGCATTTTGGCTTCTGATAGTTGCTCAGACGTCATGCTGCTGCCACTGGCTTTGAATTTGTTGCTGGAGATAGAGATGGAGAACCTGTGGTGCTCCAGATATTATTGGACACCAGCCCTGGTCACCATGTCCAGTGGTCTGGGATGATGGGAGTTGTAATTCAAAACATCTGGAGGGCCACAGGTTCCCTTTCCCTGCTGAAGGTGAATCTATAAGGAAGCCCAGAGTTTTTGTTAGCAGCCTGTGACTGGCACTTAACCCCCCCCCCCAGTCCTTGCTTCTTTCTCCCCAATATCTTCTTGGGTGTGAGATTCTAGGATAAACTTCTAACACGTTGGCAGAAGCAAAGAAGCTCTCTGGGTTCAAGGTGGATTCAGACATGCTTCTGAAGACTTGCCTGTGATTTCAGTGCAGATCCTTTCTTTTTCTGTTCTTTCTTTCCAGTGCCAATACTTCCATTGGGGTTCCTCATTCCTGTTTGCAGGAGCCTGAGGAACTGCTGCAACACCTGCAGCGGGATTGTGCCAAGGCTGGCAGATGCTGTTGTAATGTAGCAGAGAGAGGGCTGAGCTTGGACTGTGGAGGCCCCCAAGGATGAAATACTTGGCCATGAAACTTCATGTGAGAATTGAATGGGATGGTCTCCTGCACAGGAACCCTCATGTTTTAGCTAGCCTCGGTGGCCAGCCAGAATTGGTTTTGGCTGCCTGCTCTGATTACAAGAGGGAAGGCAGGGTCTTGACTGTAACAATATGTTGAGCTTTGGAAGCCCTCCAATGCCTCTGCGGCCCGGCATAGAAGCAGGGATAGACCGTTCTCCCATCTCCAAACCGTGTGGGTTGTGGGGTAGGGTCTTGTCCCTCCTCAGATCACACAATTTCCATGAAGCTTTTAGCATGACCCCCAAGTTCCCATGCCCTACAGTAGGGTCGGGAAGCCTCTGACCCTCTGGCGTAATTAGGTCTGCAGGTCCTCCCCATGTGGCCCATGAAGCTGTTTTGGCCAAGCCACGCCCATCTGCCCATATATGATGTCAGGTGTGGAGCAGGGAAAGACATGGCTGGCATCTTTGGAGATGTCGACTATCAGCTACCACGCCCCCTCCTCAGGCCACACCCCCTCACTGCCCTTACTTCATACCCTCTGAGTGTTTTTGCCTGGCTGGAATGTGTCCTTGAACTCTGATAATGCCTCTTGCTTGCCTGGATGGAGGACAGAGCGGGGTGTGTGTGGAATCTAATCCTGAGTACAAAGCTAACATTTACATGAATTGCTCCACCCACTTTTGCTTCTGACCCTGCCCATCACTGGCACATGCCCCCTGGAAGATTGCCCAAGAAGGCAGCATGAACCTCTGGTTGAAAAAGGTTTCCGACCCCTGATATAAATCATTAATAATGTTCCCTGTTGCACTGGGTCTTGGAGGAACTTGGAAGCTGCTGGCTTATAGTGCTGTTTTCCAAGACCCTTTGCCCTTCTTCTGAAGGAAGGTTAGGAGATCAGCGAGATGACCCAATCCTTTCTGAAATGGGTGCCGGGGCTGGGAGCTCTCTCTTTGCCAGGCTCAGAAGAATGGCAAGAGAATCTAGGTAAATAATTTTCTGTCAGTGGTGCACACATTTCTGGACCTGTAGCCTGCCCATGCAGCTATTGCTTTGCACGCTGCTAGGGTGGTGCTCTTGCTGTCTCTGTGGCATGTTACAGTCTCTGTGGATTTTTTTTTTTTTGGTAGGATTACTGCTGGGATGACTTTGCCACTGGGCATGGAGTTCAAGCAGATTGTGCTTCCTCAACCAGATGCCTTCCAGATGATGATGGACTACAACCAGGGCTGTGGAGTCGGTATGCCAAACCTTCGACTCCGACTCCTCTATTTTTCTACTGTCTGACTCTGACTCCACCCAAAATTGCTTCCGACTCCACAGACCTGGAAAGCGCTGTAAATTTCTTTTTAAATTGGAAGCTCTTGTAGGAGCATTTTTATCGCTGCCTGGATTTGCGCTGATCTTGGCATCACAGCATTTGTCTTCATCTGGGTCCTGTGTCATACACTGACACACAAAATGTTTTCCATCTTGAGTTATGGTGAAATGCTCAACTACAGCTGACTTCATGGGAAGCTTCTTTGACATTGTGAATTTATATTTTAAAAAATTTGTCAATCAAAATTTATTTTGAAGCTGGAGTCGGTACATTTCTACCGACTCCGACTCCACCCAAAATTGCTCCCGACTCCAACTCCACGACTCCGACTCCACAGCCCTGACTACAACACTCATCTGCCCCTGCCAGCACAACCAGGAATGATAGGAACTCTTGTCCGATAACACCTGGAGGGCACTAGGTTGGGAAAGACTGAAGCAGATGGCTCCTTTCTAGCCCCTTGAAACGATGATGCTTTTCACCTTTTAGGGAGAACACACCCATGCGCAGCTCTTGTTCTTTTGTTCCCATCATTGTTAAGAGAGGGGTGGAGGCTGTAGCTCATATCGGGGAGCACATTTTTTCATATGCAAAAGTTCCCAGGTTCAGTTCCTGGCGTCCCTTGCCCGTGCTCTCTGGCTAAGATCCTAAGAGCTTCTGCCAGTCCCAGTAAGCAATACTGAACTAGTTGAGGTCTGACTTGCTATAAGGGCGGTATTTCATATCCTCTTTCGGCTTTGAGCACAGCACATCAGAAGCTGCCTAATACCAGGAGAGGCAATTTGCCTAGCTAGAATTCACTTCTGCAAGAGGCAAAGACGGCCACAGACTTGGATGGCTTTAACAGAGGATTAGACAAATTCATGGAGGATAAAGGCTAATCAGTGGCCACTAACCCTTATGGCTATGTTCTGTCTCCACTATCTTTGCTGGAAACCACAGGAGGGGAGAGTGCTGGTGTCCACAGGTCCTGCTTGCGGGCTTCCCATAGGCATCTGGCCTGATCCAGCAGGTTCTTCTTATGTTCTCAGTCCAATCTTGTCTGCTCAAGCTGCAGCTCTCCAGAGTTTCAAGTGTAGAAGGATCTTTCCCATCACCTGTTCCTTTTACTGAAAGTGCCAAGGGTTGCATCTGGGACCTTCTGGGCTGTTGTCAGCAAAGTCCTAAGAAATGAAATGGACGGCTTTCAAGTCGATTCCGACTTATGGTGACCCTATGAATAGGGTTTTCATGGTAAGTGGTATTCAGAGGTGGTTTACCATTGCCTTCCTCTGAGGCTGAGAGGCAGTGACTGGCCCAAGGTCACCCAGTGAGCTTCATGGCTGTGTGGGGATTCGAACCCCTGGTCTCCCAGGTCATAGTCCAACACTCTTACCACTACACCAAGCAATATAGACCCATTGAAACTGAAATTAATGAACCAAAGTTAGTTATGTCTGTTAACTTCAGTGGGTCTACTCAATGGGTAGCATTGAATACCACCCTCTGTGTGCCAATCCTGTGCTCTACCACTGAGCTATGGTCCCTTCTCAAAGTCTGCCTGGAACTGTCTAGAACAGAACTGTTACGTTCTGGCCAAGAATGCATTCACAGCTCAGGAGGTACTCTTCAGCTGAGAAGGTCTTGCCTCCTGTTCTGATTCTGAAGCCAGCAGGCAGTTGATCTCTATGTCCCCTGCAATTCCCTGAATGATGGAGAAGCTTGGGTGTGGACCGCAGCCTTGCCTTCCTCCATTCCTTGATTTGTAAGCCTGGCTGCAGCATGAGTTACTTTTTTTTCTTATTATTTAATTTCCTCCTAGAAAGCATTCGTACACTTCTGCTTAATGAGGGCTCTGGCTTATTTTGTTTGAACGAACAGCTCCATTAAGCTGTGCTGATTAATGAGCAGAAAACCCAGTAGGGAAGGCAAAGGTCTGAGCTTCCCATATGTGTTTATGAAGTGGCTGCATCTTGTATGCTCAGCGTGAAAGTGTAAGTTTGGGACCTGAGGCCCACGCATGCGCCCACAGATGGGTGGAGAAATAGATGCACGTTCAGTGTGGGAAATAAAATCTGGCATTGTGATCATCTATAGATGTCAGTGATAGGGTACATTCACCCAGCTCTTTTGAAGACCCCTCTGATGGTCTCTGCCAGAATATTTCTAAATGCATGGCATTTGGGGGAAAAGGCTGGAAGAGGTGTTTGATGTGCCATTGCAAATCCTTTCTTGGAGTGGTTTGCGGCGGTGTGCAGTGCTTTGTGCTTTGTACACACAGTGAGGGCATACAACCCGCTTGCCATAGGCTGGAGTCTCTGGGAGTCAGCATACGCTAGCCTTTTCTTTCTAGCTTACGTGCTCATAAGTGCTTCTGAGAGTAGGCTTTGAGGGCACCTGCACCCATGCAGAAATGTCAGTGTGGGGGCTGTGCACTGTACTGTTCAGGCCTCAGCAGTGAAATGTTGGCTTCTGTTTTTAAACGTGTGTGTTGCAGAGCATGATAGAATCTTCTCCCTTTTGCTTTATGGCACCAGATGTGTCCCATGTGCCTGTCACAGATCTGCGTGCCAAGAAAAGAAATGAGTAAGATTCTGCACCCAGAGAATTCTGCAGTAAGAAAAGTGGAGTTCTCTGACTTATATAAACTACAAAAAGTTAGGCAAGTGTGCATCATTCTTTACTTTGCATCATTCTGGTTTAATTTGTCATTCAAGGGGGGAAAGAGCTACACACGGCCTTGATGTTCCACCCCAACTAATGGAAAGCTTAGGGTCAAACTACACATTGTGTTGGGCGCATGTTTGCAGCTGTCCATCTCCTGTTCAAAAATCAGCTGCAGGCCCCCAAACCAGATCAGGACTGTGGCATGGGGAGGGGATATTCAACTGTTTTCTATCCATACCGTTTTCCTGCTGAAAATTGCCCCAATGATGCTCTTTACTGCACACAGTGGGTTGCAGTCAGTGCTAGTCCTAGACCCATTGAAATGAATAGACATGATGAACATAGGTCCATTAATTTCAGTGGGTCTAATCTAATTAGTACTAGCATTGGATACAACCCTGTGTGTAGTTTGGCCCTTATTGAGCAATAAGCTCTGTAACCTTTTTTGATACTAAGCACCAACAATCTGATTTCATTTCTGTTCTCATGGAGCCTTTCCCTTTTGTATAGGCTTCTCTTAGCCCAGAACATTTTGTGGCATGTAACAGATCTAAACCTGTTCTCCAGACATCCCCATCTCATCCGCTCTTTAAGACCCCTTCAGTACTGCCTGCCTAGCAGACCTTGTGCGTGGCGCAGGTAGCATTTCTGGGAATGGTACCTTGGAGTCCCTGGATTTTAATATCTTGCCCAGCATCTTAAAAGTTTGCTTCCAGGACTGCACGACTACATTTCCTAATGTCGTTAAAGCTTCAGTGGCTTCAAAAGGGGATGATAGACACGTGCATGGTAGATAAGTTTATTGGTGGTAAGAAGTCATGATGACCATTTACCACCTGAATTTGCAAGTTGCTGGTGAATAACAGTGGCAGAGGGCCATCATCTCCTGCTTGTGGGCTTCCCAGAGGCATTTCGTTGGCCGCTGTGGGAAATAGGATCCTGGGATCGATCAAGTGTGGGGGACCTTTGTCCCTCCAGATGTTGCTGAATTGCAGCTCTCATCATCCCTAGCCATTGGCCATGTTCGCTGGGGCTGATGAGAGTTGTAGTTCAGCAACATCTGGAGGGCCAAAGGTTCCCAACTCCTGGAATAGATGCTTATTTTGTTTGATCTAGCAGAGGTCTTGCAAAGCTGACTCCTCCCCTGCACTATCTGGACGGTGCGCAATAGACTGGTAGACTGGACAGTGCAATGCAAGACTATGCCAGATGAAGACTACTGGGTTGCTCTCCTAAACAGTATAGCTAGGAGACTGAAGACAAACTCTGTTGGCCTCGTTTTCTGAGTTGGCCATTTGGGTCTGTGGCCATTGGTGGCAGTGAGCTCTTTTTCGTCATGTGCATGGAGCATTGTCAGGTGTCTGAGCAGAACATCAGAAGCCAGACCAGTGGTCCATCTAACTTAGTATTGTCTACACATACTGACTGGCAGTGACTGTCCAGATTTCAGATTGAGAATATTCCCAGTCTGGAAATGCCTGGGACCTTCTCCATGCAAGATAAATATTCTGCTACTGAACTATGGTCCTTTGTCCAAAGGACACATTTATTAAGGATATACAAAGCTGCCTTATACTGAATCAGATCATTGGCTCATCTAGCCCAGTATTGTCTACACTGACTAGCAGCAGCTCTCCAGGTTGTCAGACAGGTGTATCTCCTAGCCCTACCTAGAGATGCTGGGGGTTGAACCTGGGACCTTCTGAATGCAAGGCAGATGCTCTGCAACTAAGCTATGGCTCTTCCTGGTTAGTAGGTAGCCAAAGGGGGAGGTAGGTGCTCCACAACAAAAGCTACATCTATTATTTAGAGCTCAGTTGAGGCTTGCTGGGCAGAATCCCTAGAGGATGGCATTCTATAGACAATAAACAACCAGAGAGAGACTGGTGCCAATCTTGCCTGCCTTCTATATTTCTCTGGAAGAGCTTGAAAAGCTACTTAGTGGTCTGAAGGGAGACCCAGCCAAAGCAGTCAGGCCAGCGAGCGTTTGGTTACTTCAGTGTCACTATATATATTTCATTTTCATACATAGACCCACACTATTCTTCTGAGTGTAAATTGTTTTAACTGATTTTAATATTGTAATTTTACATTGTTGTAGCCTGTCCTGAGACCTTATGGCGAAGGGCAAGCAGGAAGTATAAATAATAATGATAATAATAGTAATAACAGTAAAAATGTATATTTAAAAATCTTTTATTTTTGACCTGACTACGGTCAGGGTCTCCGATTTGGAAAGTGTTCCACAATTCTTTCTACTGAATAATATAGGCCACGTTAGTCATGGCTTCCCTCAAAGACTCCTGGGAATTGTAATTTATCAATGATGCTGAGAGGTGTTAGAAGACTCCCTATTGCCCTCACAGAGCTAAAATTCCCAGAGTTCTCTGGAAAGAGGGATTGATTATAGTTATGTGATGGGGAAGTGGTATAATACTGTTTTAAATGTATAACGCAGATGGGATCCCATAGTGGGATGTCAGTTGGCCGGCATACAGATGATGTAAATGGAATTTTAAAAACTTTTCTCTGAGCTGCTGGAGAGCTGCTGCCAGTCAGAGTAGGCAATATTGGACTAAATGGGCAAACAGTCTTTACCTAGTATAGCGCACCTTCTGATGGCTTTTATTCAGGCACAAACTTCTACATAGATGAGCGGATGGAAAGGGGAAGTGGAGTTCAAACAGTAACATATCTGTGGGCATGGAGTAGACTGTGCCAGCTCCCCATGCACCTTCCTGTTATATAGGCGTTGCCAACATTTTTGGACCTGTGGGTACATTTGCAAACCAGAGAAAGCTGACATGGGCATCACACCCGCACTGCAACTAAGCACATATTGCAGCCTATTCACTTGTCTGTTAGCAGAATTATTCTTTCAAGCCTAATTTCACAGAGGGAAGGAAACCTTGCAGGCAACAGGGGAAGGCCTCTGTGGGCACATGTGTGCCTGGTAGCACCATGTTGGCAACCCAGATCATGTGAAGAATTGACTACAGCTGTAGCGAAGTGGTAGAGGAACACTCAGGGCAGTAGCATTGATGGCTAGCCTTGATTCACCAAGCGTACCTTGCAGACCTTGGGAAGGAACGCAGCTCTGGGGTAGGGTGTCTGCGTTGCATGTAGAAGGTCCCAGGTTCAATCCCTGGCATTTTCCAGGTAGGCCTGGGAGAGATCCCTGCCCCGAAATCCTGGAGAGCTGCTTCCAATCAATACTGAGCTAGGTGGACCAATGGCGTGACTAAGTATAAGGCAGCAATTTATGTTCCAGAGACAGCTGGTATAACACAGTGGGGAGGAGAGCCTGGCTGGGAGTCCAGAGTCTGTGAGTTCAAATCCCCGCTCATGTCTCCTGGGTGTCAAGGGCCAGCTAAAGATCACCCCACAATGAGTGGCTTAGGGGTTACGTGCCCTGCCACCTGTGCAGCTGTGGGCAAGCTGCATAGACCCAAGGAGCCCAGTTTCCCCCAGCTGCCAGTTGCGGACAAGGAAGGGGCTGGCTTGAGCAGCTGTGGCAAGCTGAGCAGGCCCTAGCCAGCTGGGGAGGACTAGCCTCAGAGGGAGGCAATGGTAACCCCCCTCTGAATACCGCTTACCATGAAATCCCTATTCATAGGGTAGCCATAAGTCGGGATCGACTTGAAGGCAGTACACTTCCATTTATGTTCCAGATCTGCAGCTCTGGGCAGATGCCCCATCTATTTAGTAGATAGTTCTGCCCTATATAAGTTCTTTTTTTTTTTCCTTTTTGGCCCTTCCAAGTATCATCAGTGATGCAGTCTCTGTTGGTGATTGACTGTACATTATCTCCTTTCATAGCTGCTAAGGATTAAACATACCTGTCTGGCTTTCATAGGCTTGTGAGCTGTTATAACAACTGAAATTCATTTTTAATGACAAACTTAATCGCAGAGTCCACTCATTGATTCTCTATTTTACAGCTGTATTAGCTAGGCTGTGCTAGTGGTAATGGTCTAGAAAATCTCCTTTTAATAAAGTCAGGCAGAGGGCGTGGGCGGGGGGATATCTAACTATAAAGTACAAACCAGGATGTCTGCAATGGGAATGTTTCAGAACCAGCAGCATAAAAAGAGGCCGGCAACAACCCTGAACTGAAGCAAACAGAGACTGTTCAAAGGCTGTTTTCTCACATACAGACTTTTCCCTGAATACAGCAAAAACCAGAGAGAGTTTTCTTTGATACCCTTGCACTTATAGTTTTTAGTTTGCACTGTTGTTGCGGAGAGCGAGTTTGCAATATGCTGAGTAACTAGAGACTGTAACGCTTTGTTTGCACCCCAATATTTGGAGGAGAAAGATAATGCTGTCCATTATCATGTTGTCTCTCAGGATTGAGGAAAGAGTGTGTGCTAATGGAATTTATGCATTAATCTCTGCTTCTATTTAACATGCTTTTCAAAGCTTTGCTATAAATCTGGATCTCACATAATCGGATAACAATTTCATCATGTTTACAAAGGAGAACTTCACCCTCACCTGTTCAACCCACACTGCACAGCCATTTGTAGGCAGCGAGGATTGTTTTTTGCTTGCCCAACGCGAGCCCAACAATGGCTATATTTTCACAGTAAGAAGCTTGTGCTGATGAAAGCCAGCGTGGTGCTAAAAGCAAGAAAAGCCATTTTGGATTAAGCCAGTAAGAAGATAGGATATATACACATATACATATATATTTCTGCTAGGTTTTAGCTATTTATACAGTAATATTTCCCTCATAAACACTTCTCTGTGTTGCGTTGGGAATGCAAAAAAACCCTGTCATTTTTATCTAATCCCATTAGGATCAATTTAGTGCAGCTGGGATTGCTTCTTGCCCTTCACAGTTGAGATTCCACTGAGGCTGGTGGCAAATGGTCATAGTCGCTACCTCCCAAACCTTCCTATATTTGTTCCTTTGGGGAAGAGTACAGCTACAGGGTTGTAGTTAGTTGAGCTGGAACACTCCACACGGTATCTGCATTTCCACGTGCCAGTATGCAAGACTTACTGGCTGGTTTATTGTGGTTTATCAGGAATGAGCAGCTTGCTAGTCCGGGCTGCCTGAACTCTCCTGCTTTGTGGCTGCTCAGGTGCAAGCAGGAACAAAAGACCTTGGCTTCCCATTACAGCTGAAACAGGGATTGTGGTTTATTGCTCCCTAAGAAGACGCAGGGCCCCTTCTGACTGGTGTTTTTACTGGGGGGGTATCCTGCAACATATTCTTGACACTTATAGTGCATTAGTGGTGTTTTTTTTCTGCCTTCCCAATGCTACTACAATATTGCTGTCTGGAGGGACGATAGCGTGATGAAAGCAGGACTCCCCAACCCCTGAATATTTGTGGTATGAAAATTATGGAATTTCTGCAGGAAGTTATGGGATATGCGCTGATTGGAAATGAAGCAGTGTGACAGACCCAAACAGTATTGAAAGAAGGATTGCACATGATTGCCCCAATAGCATCATGAACACAAATAATCATGACTGCACAGTAAAAAGGACTCCCAGAGGAAGCCATGGTTTATTGTTCGTTTATTTTTATTTGACTATTATTAATTTACATTTGTCATTGCTTACTACATGAAATAGCTCAGTGACTTCTGCAATATTATAAAAGACAAGATTTGTATATATCGCTTAATCAACAAAAAACTTCTGTGCGGTTGACATAAAACAATATAAAATATTTATTAAAATCAAAAAGAAATTGACATAAAAAGTATCAAAAATAGAAAAAACAGCATTTTTTAATACAAATGTATCTAATAAAATTATATATCTGGGTAGGCTTGTGTAAGGAAATCAGAATTATATGTTTCATAGAATCATAAAATAGAGTTGGAAGGGACCTGTAAGGCCGTCAAGTCCAACCCCCTGCTTAATGCAGGAATCCATATCAAAGCATTCCTGACAGATGGCTGTCCAGCTGCCTCTTGAATACCTCCAGTGTTGGAGACCCCCCTAGCTCTCTAAGTAATTGGTTCCATTGTTGTATGGCTCTAACAATTAGGAAGTTTTTCCTGATGTTCAGTCGATCTGGCTTCCTGCAACTTGAGCCTATTATTCCGTGTCCTGCACTCTGGGATGATCGAGAAGAGATCCTGGCCCTCCTCTATGTGACAACCTTTCATGTACTTGAAGAGTGCTATCATCTCTTCCCTCAGTCTTCTCTTCTCCAGGCTAAACATGCCCAGTTCTTTCAGTCTCTCCTCATAGGGCTTTGTTTCCAGTCCCCTGATCATCCTTGTTGCCCTCCTCTGAACCTGTGCCAGTTTGTTTGCATCCTTCTTGAAGTGCAGTACTGAAGATGAGGCCTAACCAGTGCTGAATAGGGGGGAACTAATACTTCATGTGATTTGGACATGATACTTTTGTTAATGCAGCCTAAAATAGCATTTGCCCTTTTTGCAGCCACTTCGCACTGTTGGCTCATATTCAGCTTGTGAACAATGACAATTGGAAGATTCTTCTCATATGTCGTATTGCTGAGCCAAGTATCCCCCATCTTATAACTGTGCATTTGGTTTCTTTTTCCTAGGTGTAGAACTTTGCATTTCTGCCTGTTGAATTCCATTCTGTTGTTTTCAGCCCAATGCTCCAGCCCATCAAGGTCCCTTTGAGTTTTGTTTCTGTCTTTGAATTTTGTTTCTGTTGGTATTAGCTGTGCCCCCCAATTTTGTATCATCTGCAAATTTGATATGCATGCTCTGTACCTCCTCATCCAAGTTGTTAATAAAAATGTTGAAGAGCACTGGGCCCAGGACCTAGCCCTGTGGTACCCCTCTCGTTACTTCCACCCAGTTTGAGAAGTAACCTTTGATAAGCACTCTTTGAGTACGATTCTGGAGCCAACTGTGGATCCACCTGATTGTTATTCCTTCCAGCCCACATTTAGCTAGCTTGCTAATCAGAATATCATGGGGCATTTTGTCAAAAGCTTTGCTGAAGTCGAGATATATTATGTCCACAGCATTTCCACAGTCTACAAGGGAGGTTACCCTATCAAAAAACAAGATAAGATTAGTTTGGCAGGATTTGTTCTTCATAAATCCATGTTGGCTCCTAGTAATCACAGCATTGTTTTCAAGGTGCTTACGGATTGACTACTTTATAATCTGCTCCAGAGTTTTTCCAGGGATTGATGTTAGGCTGACTGGTCTGTAGTTCCCTGGTTCCTCCTTTTTGCCCTTTTTGAAGATAGGGACAACATTAGCTTCCCTCCCTCCCTCCCTCCCTCCCTCCCTTCCTTCCTCCCTTCCTCCCTTCCTTCCTCCCTTCCTTCCTTCCTTCCTTCCTTCCTTCCTTCCTTCCTTCCTTCCTTCCTTCCTTCCTTCCTTCCTTCCTTCCTTCCTTCCTTCCTTCCTTTATTATTTAATTTGTATCCTACCCTTCCTCCCAGCAGGAGCCCAGGGAGGCAAACAAAGCACTAAAAACACTTTAAAACATCATAAAAACAGGTCTTAAAATACATTAAAACAAAACAGCGTTAAAAACATTTTTTTAAAAAAACAACTTTAAAAAAGGGTTAAAAACAAACATATTAAGCAATTCTAACACAGATGAAGACTGGGATAGGTCTTAACGTAAAAGGCTTGTTGAAAGAGGAAGTCTTCAAAAGGTGCCGAAAAGATAGCAGAGATGGTGCCTGCCTAATATTCAAAGGGAGGGAATTCCACAGGGTAGGTGCTGCCACACTAAAGGTCCGTTTCCTATATTGTGCAGAACGAACCTCCTGATACGATGGTATCTGCAGGCAGCCCTCACCTGCAGAGCACAGTGATCAACTGGGTATATAAGGGGTAAGACAGTCTTTCAGGTATCCTGGTCCCAAGCTGTATAGGGCTTTGTACACCAAAACTAGAACCTTGAACTTGGCCCGGTAGCAAATGGGCAGCCAGTGCAATTCTTTCAGCAGTGGGGTGACATGTTGGCAATACCCTGCCCCAGTGAGCAGTCTCACTGCCGCATTTTGCACCAGCTGCAGCTTCCGGACCAACCTCAAGGGCAGCCCCACATAGAGCGCACTACAGTAATCCAGCCTAGAGGTTACCAGTGCGTGGACAACAGTGGTCAAGCTATCCCGGTCTAGAAACGGCCACAGCTGGTAAAAGGCACTCCTAGCCACTGAGGTCACCTGGGCCTCTAGTGACAAAGATGGATCCAGGAGAACCCCCAGGCTACGAACCTGCTCTTTCAGAGGGAGTACGACCCCGTCCAAGTTTTTCAGCCAGTTCCTTCAATACTCTAGGATGCAGTTTATTGGGCCTTGCTGATCTGAACTCGTTCAAAGTGATTAGGTATTCCTTGACCGTTTGTGTATCAGTCTCAAGCTCCAATCCTGCCCTTTCTACTTCATGTTTCCTGGGAGGGTCCTAGATCCTTTTTTGGTAGAAGACTGAGCCAAAGTAGGAATTGAACACTTCTGCCTTTTCTTTGCCATCTGTTACCATTTTGCCATCCTCACTGAGTAGCTGTCCCATCATTTCTTTTCTCTGTCTTTTACTATGGACGTATCTGAAGAAAGCTTTTTTGTTGCTTTTATCATCTCTCGTTAACCTCAACTCATTATCAGTTTTAGCCTTCCTGACACCATCCTTGCAATTCCGTGATACTTGCCTGTACTCTTCCTTTGTGGCCTGGCCTTCCTTCCACTTCCTGTATGTGTCCTTTTTTGTTTTCAGGTCATCTCTCAGCTTTTTGTGAAGTCACATTGGCTTCTTCTGCTGTTTTTTTCCCTCTTGGCGTTGCTTGCCATTGCGCTTTTAGAATTTCCTTTTTTAGAAACTCCCACCCATCTTGGACTCCTTTTCTCATTAGGGTTGCTTGCCATGGGATCATACTTTATTAAAATCAGCTTTCCTGAAGTCCAGGGTGTGCATATGGCTACTCTCAGCTTTTGCTTCTGTTAAAATCAAGAATTCAAGTATGGTGTGGTCACTTTCCCCCAGAGTTCCCGAAACTGCCACTTCATCCACCAAATTATCTCTGTTGGTTAGAATCAAGTCCAGGATAGCTGATCCTCTGGTTGCTTCCTCCACTTTCTGTAGGAGAAAATTATCTCCGACATAAGTCAGGAATTTCTTGGAGGGACCGTGTTTGGCAGAATTTGTCTTCCAACAGATATTGGGATAATTGAAGTCCCCCACTACTACTACATTATGCCTCCTCGAAACATTGGCAATTTGCTTTTCAAAAGTTACATTCTCGTCTTCTCCTTGATTGGGTGGTCAGTAATAGACTCCAAGCACCACATTTTATTACTTGCCCCATTAATTTTAATCCAGATACTCTCGGTGGAGCTACCAAGTTCATCTTTCTGTATTTCTTTGCAGGGATATATATTTTTAACATACAGTGTGACTCCACCTTCCTTTTTATTCCTTCTGTTCTTTTTGAACAAGTTATATCCTTCAATTGCTGTATTCCAGTCATGGGAGTCATCCCACCAAGTTTCAGTTATACCTATCAAGTCGTAATTGACCTCCTGTATTAATAGTTGAAGTTCGTCCTGCTTGTTTCCCATGCTCTGTGCATTAGTATACAGACATCGAAGACCATGTGATTTATGGCTTGGCTTCCTTACTGTATTTTTTTGAGGACTATTACAGGGCCCTATTAGAGCCAATATCTCTGTTCCCCATTACTGTGCACAAGACTTCATCAGTTGTTACCTCCAAGTTTACGTCTCCCTCCCCCTTAGGATTCAGTTTAAAGCCCTGCTGATGAACTTCTCCATGCTGTGGCCAAACACATTCTTCCCAGTCCTTGTGAGATGCAATCTGTCACGTGCCAGCAGGCCATCTTCCAGGAAGTTTAAAACTGTTCTGAAACTATGTTCAGATAAGAAAGTATTAATAGAATGTTAGTAGGTGCAGATGAGGTATGAGGGACAGGTGGGAGGGTGTGTGTGAGTGAGAATTCCAAAGGGAGTTTTGAAGAGAAAAACCATTGGGGTTTGACAGTTAGAGTTAGACAGGATTAGGGATCAAGAAGAGAACATCAAATTAGAAAGAGCTGGGGTTTAGGGGGAGGATTTCATTGGGATTAGTGGGGTAGGATAGGTAGTAGGATAGGAACTATAATAACTTATTTATTATCACATTTAACATCTTATCTATAATAATGTTTATTTGTTTGATTCAAAATCCCACAAGGCAGCTTGGTCAAGAGTGCTGCCAAACTAAGGTCCTATTCTGTACCTATACCTATGCCAAGTTTACAGACAGATTACACCTGTCTGTAATCTGCTTGTAAGTGGTCACCTTTTGGAGAAAAGGTGGTGGGGCTGAAGCTTGTGGTTCAAATGGCGTATCTGACCCAGGCTGAGGCAAACTTCCTGGGGATTTCCTGATCCAGACAGCTGGGAATCAGGAGGTGGTAATCCCAGAGACATAGGAACATCACAGCTTGCCTAAAAAAAAGAATTTTTAGCAGGCCCCAAAAACAATACAATGAAGTTGCCTGACTCATCAGTGGGTAGGGGGGGTCCAAAGAGTAGGTGCTGCTGCACTGAAGGATTGATTACTTGCAAATGTGGCACTTGCAAAAGTGCCAGTTCTGCAGATCAAAGCAGTCAGTTGGGGACATCTGTGGTAAGGCTCTAGTAAACTGGGCCCAAGCTGTTGAGGGCTTTTGTTGGCTTCCTGGTCATGGCTTGCTATTATTATTATTATTATTATTATTATTATTATTATTATTATTATTATTATTATTATTATTATTATTATTATTATCAACAATAACAATAACAATAACAAAAATTTGTATACAGCTAATGCCAAGATGGCTTATCAGCACTTTATAAAACATAAAAACCAATTGCCCAACATTGTTTAAATATGGAATAATTAAAAATATGTCATTGTTAAAGCACACAATAAAACAACCCCATTAAAACATTTATAATATAAATGTCCATGACTACAGTATGCAATAAAACATTAAAATAGTACAGCCATTAAAACAGGAGGTTCGGGTCTAGAGTTCAAGTGAATGGCTATATAAGTAGGTGCATCTTCAAAAGCAGTGGAGAGTGCATTCTCTTCAGCAGAGAGTGCATTCATAACACTGGTGCCACCAGTGAAATGGGAAGCCAAGGCTTCCTGGTTTGTTTATCCCGCTTGCACCATGGGAGGAGCAAAGTAGAAGCAACAAGCAGCATGTATAAACATGCTGCTTGTTTCAGATAAATCATGGCTAGCCAGACATTCTGGCTTATTTTTAGCCAATGTGGCAGTTTGTTACCACATTCCACTGCAATGACCAGAACCGGAGAGGATATTTCAGATAAAATCTTAACTCTGCTGAGTAGAGAATAGTTACTGTTATTTTCTGGGTCTTTTAAATAATACATCAGATGTATAAGCCCAAATACTCATTTTCTGTTCTGCCAATAATGTTTTGGTAGCCAAGAGCAGCTAGCTAGATTGCATTTGCAGGCATCTGGAAAGGCTAATAGAGGCCCTAAATATTTCTGCAATGGGTTATTTATGAGGGCATGTTGTCCTTCTGCACTGCCCACACTCCAGTTGTATACAGAAATAGATTTTCTGATTTTCCCTACAAGTGATAAGAGAATTCTTCTCTGCTCCGTCTTGTAGAACAGCGGTGGGCTGACTTTAATCTTGCAGTCTACTTTAAAAATTTAAAAATCCATGTGTTCTTCCAGTCTGTGCTAAATTTAGAAAACAAGAGTGCATACTCAGGCTCTCCTTAACAGTTAAGGCGTAACAAATCTGTGCTAAGTGATCTTGAGTAGGCACTCTTGATTAAGAGCACAAGGATTGCCTTGTTGGGCCACGGCCTTGCTCCCTGTGGCTTGCTCATCCCCTTTCCCCGTGGCTGTCCCAGTCTACCATCATGAGAATGGATTCCTTTAGAATAAAAGTGGGCAGGAGGTGATTCTACTCTTTATGGCATTCGGCATAATAAAAAAGTTTTTAATGGATATGATGTGCTTATTGCTCCCAAAGCTGTACTTCTTGGGTGCAGAAAGATAAAATTTCTTGATGAAGATTTAGCCGTCGTTACATGCTTGCTTATTTCATTCAGATTATTGCATCCTGCTGGAAAATCCCCAAGACTGCCCTCAGGATGCATTTGGGTAGGGGTTTTGTTTTTTGATTAAGCTAGCATGTTACAAAACCTGCGGTTCTCCAGATGTTGCTGGACTACAGATCCCATCATCCTTCACCGTTGGGCGTGCTGAGTGGGGCTGATGGGAATTAGAGTCCAACAGTATCTGGAAAGGGCGGCAGGTTCCCTATCCTACTTATTAAAAGAGCCAGGGGTGTTCATCTGATAGATCAGGGTGGGGAATCTTTTTTTTTTAGCTCATGAGCAACCCATCGGGGGGGCTGCATGCCAGTGGCTGGGTCTAGATGTAAAAGTGGGTGGAGGAACACGTGTGACTTATCTTTGTACAATAGGCCGCATTTCGACTACACAGAGTTTCTGCATACACCCACCTCCACAATCCCTCCATCTTCCATCCAGGAAGGCAAGAGGTGTTATCACAGTTCAAGGACACTTTCCAGCCAGGAGAAGGCACTTGTGGAAGGTGGAGAGCATGGCTGTTGATGGACCTAGTCTGGGAATGGGAGGCATGGAATGGGCATGACCTGGGAAGAGTCCCAAGAGGCAGACAGAGCACCCTGGAGAGCTGCTTTCAACTCCTGGGCTCGAGGTTCCCCTTTCCTGAGATTGATTCATTTTAAAACTGAGTTTGTTTATAAGTCATTGCAATGCAAAATTTCAAGAATAACGTTTATCCGTCTCTTTTGTATAATTGTTTGTTTTTATGTGCAGCGGGTGTTAATGTTGGTTTTTCTGTTTATCTTATATTTTCATAATAAATAAAAAGGAATGCAGAACAAAGAAAACAAAAAAACAGGGGCGGGAAGAAGCTAGAGAATTTACCTTCCGCACTGTGGAACAGGGATATAGTCTTCCAGGGTTGTGGGGGGTCATAGACCTATTACTTTCTTGGGAGCAGGGTCCCAGCCAGGTCCCGATGTATGAGCCAACCACCATGAAAAGGGGAGCATGTTAGCTACTGAAAAGAGTGCTTGTCCTTTCGTGCTGACTGGAACCAATCAGAGTGAAAGGATGTGAGCGAGCTCTTCTCAGTAGCTACTACACAGCCTCCCCTTTTATGCTAATTGGCTCCTAAGGACGTAATGGAGTGTGAACTCACAAGATGACAGGGAGAGCAAGGGAGATGAGGGAAAGTGGAATAGGGGGCATGGCTGTGAGGAGGTGGGGCATGACTATCATGAAGGGGCCCTGCACTTCTGAATTTGCCACTAAACTTTGTTGTTGTTGTTGTGTGCCTTCAAGTCGATTATGACTTATGGCGACCCTATGAATCAGCGACCTCCAAGAGCATCTGTCATGAACCACCCTGTTCAGATCTTGTAAGTTCAGGTCTGTGGCTTCCTTTATGGAATCAATCCATCTCTTGTTTGGCCTTCCTCTTTTTCTGCTCCCTGCTGTTTTCCCCAGCATTATTGTCTTTTCTAGTGAATCATGTCTTCTCATTATGTGTGCAAAGTATGATAACCTCAGTTTCATCATTTTAGCTTCTAGTGACAGTTCTGGTTTAATTTGTTCTAACACCCAATTATTTGTCTTTTTCGCAGTCCATGGTATCCGCAAAGCTCTCCTCCAGCACCACATTTCAAATGAGTTGATTTTTCTTTTATCCGCATTTTTCACTGTCCAACTTTCACATCCATACATAGAGATCAGGAATACCATGGCCTGAATGATCCTGACTTTGGTGTTCAGTGATACATCATTGCATTTGAGCCACTAAACTACTGTGGAGGAATACCCAAAATTTCCTTAAGTCCCATTAATTTCACTGAGCCTGCTTTAAGGGTGACCTAATTCTGGCTCCAACCCATAGTCTTAATTGAACCGGTTTTCCACTCTGATTTCCAATGAAAAGTACAGATGGTTTACAGTTGTTTTAGAGGTGCCAGGTATACAGTGATGCCAGTGTGCGTCCATAGAGAACCATGGCCAATGGTGGCTTTCAGTTTAATACCAGAAGTTGTCCGTGTGTGGGACTGATTCTATGTTCTGTCTATTCCTATTCTAGAAGTAGTGGTTTTCCTTTATGCGGTTCCATTTCTTTGGCTGCATTCAGATGTGGGGTTTATTGTGTTATTTTTCCTGATTGTTTGTCCCAATTGTTTGTTTGTTTAAGGCATTTATATACCGTTTTTCAGGCTGACCTCACCAAGCAGTTTACACAAGAGTATTACAACAATAAGTATTGATTATTTTTATTTACTCAAATAAATACATTGTTTATTATAGTATTGTTCCTGGAGGAAAAATCCATATTCACCCTACTACTTCAGTAGTACAGGCATTGAACTGCCCCCAAAATAACATTTTTGTTTTGGACTTCATTTTATTTGGGTTCCTTCTGTTTTTTTTTATAAGAAGCTTGGAATATCTAGGTTGTGGCAGTTCTTAACATTCTTACCCCCTTCTTGACCTTGAAACTACAGATGGAAACCTGTGACCAACCAGGTGTTACTGAACTACAATTCCCATCATCCCTGACAATTGGCCATGTGACTGAGGCTCATGGGTGTTGGAGTTCATCAACATCTGTAGGACTACAGGTTCCCCACCACTACTGAAACCATCACATGCATTAGCAATGAGCCTGTGGGAAGAATGGAAGAATTGTGCTGAGTGGGAAGTGAGCAAATCTTGTTTTGCACTTGGCTAATTCAAAAAGTCAGCAGGGTAGATTGTTGCTTCAGCTTGACACATCTCACATAATGATGCTGACATTCCGGAATCACTCCCTCCCACAGGGTGGCCGTGTGTACAACTTTACCAAGAACAGTTTCTAATGTTCCTTTCACACTGCAGTTGCGTTATGGAACTGTGGTTTTTTCAGTACACTGCCATATTGTGCTAAATTTCACTCACACCAGTGGTTGTGGTGTGACACAGCATTGGTGGCATTGGGCATGTCACCAACCCTCCACCCATTATGAGCATGTGCCCTTCTGTTTGCTGGAATACTGCCCCAGATTTTGTTATGTGAGTTGCATTGGTGAGATCCCAAGAAAACTGGGAAAAATGAAACTCCAGACTCCCATATTTTTCCAGGTGAATGGAGTTGGAAACGGATTTTCCCCCAGAAGCAATTAACATGGAAATAAACGCTAAACTACCACTTGATTCCACTAAACTTCCAAAAGTGCTAATGAACATATAAAAGGTGAACATTAACAGATAAGGAAACATCAGGATAACCGAGTAAAGTGCTGTTTCAATGCAGCCTTGGAATAACCCTAGTCTGGCATGGTCATCGCACTCTTTGCAGAAGAGAGAATTGGTTATCTTCAGAGACCAGCCACAGGGTAAAGCTGATGTAACTGAAAACCAGGTAGCGGAGCAAAGCTTTGCTGACGGTTGCAGAATGCTATATGTTAATTTTATCCCATACATATCTTGCCTCTTTTTGTGGTACTGACCGGTACTGAGATTACAAAGGGGGTCTCATAAAGTTTGGGAACTACTGGGCTAGAGGTTCTCCACCACTGTCCTATATAAAGAGGTAGTTCCCAGCAGAGAAGCTAAGTCTCCAGCATGCAGGGCATGATTGTTTGAAACCAGTGTCTTTGAGAACAGTACAGGTGGTAAAACGCATGAAGGGTTTGTTAAACTAAAGGAAACTAAAGGAAATGTCAACATTTATTTATTTACAAGCAGTTAAAAACCACTTAATATTTTAAAAACCTCTAAGCAGTGTAAAACATGAAATCAATATATATTGTTAAAACAAAAACACATTATGAGACCGGTGCAACAGCAGTATAAAAGTATATAAAACCAAAAACAGGAATTGAGGGAATTCATGCAAAAACAGTGCCCGATTTTATGGGTCAGGGAAAGCCTGGGCAAAGAACTACGTCTTTCGAAGACATTTGTGAGTGACTGATGGCTGCCGCTTCACGTATGGCAGAGGAAAGGGCATTCCATAATATGGGGGCAATAGCAGAAAATGCCCGTTTTTGGCTCACTGCCCTATGAAATTCTGCAGGGTGTGGTGCTATGAGTAGAATTTCTTCAGGTGATTTACAGGTCTATATAGGGGCAGGCGGTCTTTCAGGTAAGCTGGTCCTGAGTTATTAACGGCTTGCAAATGGCCTGGTAGTTGATTGGCAGCCAATGCAGTTATGGTTGTGGAAGATGGAGGAGGGAAGAGCAAATGCTTAGAACATAATTTCTGTGGTGAAGACGTGCTGGAACATCTGCAAACACAGAAACGGTGGCTGTACTGCTTCTGCATTGCTTGTGTTGGGCTTCCCACACTGGGCCTGGAGTGCAGCAGGCTTGCCTGCCTTGCTGGAGGAGATTGTGAGCTGTAAAGGGAGATTTACAGTCTCTCGTCTGCATGAGAGCATTTTGTTTATGCTCAGGCATCTGACACGTACTTAAAGCTTCCACTTTAGAGCCTCTCAAATTCTTCTAAGGGAACACTCCCTGGAGTAGCGTTTGCTCACACTGTGTCGCTCCAAAACTTTATCTGTAAACATTGAAAGCTCATTTAGGTGAAGGCTGTGAAGTGTTCTCCCTTTTTATTGGTTGGTCTGAGAGCTGGTTGATTTAGTTCTTTTTTGAGAATCCGAGGCCTCGAAAGCAAGCGGAAGTTTCCTTCCTCTGCAGCGAAGATGTTTGTGCCAAACCTTAAAAAACAAAACACAACACAACCTCAGCTGGTAGAAGGTGCGCAGGGCAGGGCTGTGGAGTCAGAACGCCAGACCTTCGACTCCGACTCCTCTATTTTTCTACTGTCCAACTCCGACTCGGACTCCTTCATAAATGGCAAATGTATATTAACTAGCAATAACAAATTTACTGTCGTAAAATGTTAGCACAAGGCATTTCATCACCACCACGTGAATCCAGAGCTTGGAAAAGTTACTTTTTTAAACTACAACTCCCATCAGCCCCAGGGATTGGTCTCGTGGGAGTTGTAGTTCAAAAAAGTAACTTTTCCAAGCTCTGGATTCACGTGGTGGTGATGAAATGCCTTGTGCTAACATTTTACGACAGTAAATTTGTTATTGCTAGTTAATATACATTTGCCATTTATGAAGGAGTCAGAATCGGAGTCGGTACATTTCTACCGACTCCGACTCCACCCAAAATTGCTCCCGACTCCGACTCCACAGCCCTGGCACAGGGCCTGCCCGCCTGACAGTGCCCAGCACTGACGCATCGCTCAGAAACTTCCCCTCTGCCTGTTGCTTCCAATATGCTGGGGCCTGCCCTGCACAACAGGGATGAGGGAACAAGCTGTGAGGAATTCCATTTGCCAAGCCAAGTTGGCCCCGGTGTTGCAGGGAGGGAAGGCCTGGCAGGCAGATTTGGCTCTGTTGCTAGCAAGGCGTGCATGTTTCTCTCCAGAAAATGACTTCTGATTTGATTTGGAGAGTTTCCCCGCCTCACTAGAGCTGGATTATTTTTAAAAAATGTATTATTTTCTTATTCTGATTGGGCTGAATTCAGCTATGTCCTATTAGAGTAGACTCATTTAAATTAAATTAACCCAAGTTAGTCATGTCCATTGACTTCAGTGGGTCTACTCTGAGTAGTCCCTAGTATTGAAAATTACCCATTCTCTCCCCCCAATGAATTGCAAGGTTTCTCTTGTAATGCACCCCCACACAGCTTCTGTCTTCTTTTTGTTTTAGTGCCTAAAATTGTGTTTGTGAGATAGGGGGACCCAGAGGGGACCCCCAAAAACTGGAGTCTCCGGATGAAAAACGGAGGTCTGGTAACCCTAGTTCTCAGGGAGCACGGTGCCACTAACACTGCTGTGTACACACACCATACATTTACACCCCCCCGAGTCATGGGAGCTTGACTATAGCCAGAGAGCTACAATTCCCAGCACCCTTAACAAACTCCAGTTCCCAGGATTCTTTGGGGAAGGGAAGTGCTTTAAATATATGGTGTGTATGCAACTGTGCATGCCCACATTATCCTTGCTACTATTGTAATTAGGGCTGGTTATAAAGGGCGGCCAAGTTGGGCACTGGCCTGAGGGCCCCGGAGCTACAGGAGCCCCTGAGGGGCCCTCTGCTCCCCTTCTGCGATCCACGCCCCCCCATGCCCCCCCCACACCTGTCAGCCGGCTTTTTAGCATTGCCCTTAATGAAGATGGTGGCTGCAGCTTCCCTAAGGTACTGAAGCCGCTGCCACCATCTTAGTTGATGGCAGAGATGTGCATGCGTAGCACGCATGTGTGCCATCAACAAAGATGGTGGCGGAGGCTTCATTCCCTTTAGGGAAACCGTGGCCGCCATCTTCATTAAGGACAATGGTAAAGACTAGACTGGTAGGGGGGCCGTGGGGGGCAAGGGGGGCCGCACGCGCGTGCGCGCACACACACACACACACACACACACACACACACACACACACACACACACCGGGGGGCCAGGGCAAGCTGATGCCCAAGGGGCCCCGCATGCCTGGAGCCGGCCCTGATTGTAATTGTCCATTTGCTTGCCTTTCCCTCTGAGCCCAATCCACACCACTTCTCAGAGGAACAGGACAAGGTGTGTAGATATGGCTGCTCCTTTTCCCAGCTCCTCTTGCTGCTCACTCTGAGGGCAGGTGAATAGACTAGTGCTATGCCGAAACCTATCATCCAATTTCTTGACAGCTTTCTTACCCTGCGAAAGAAGCTTTCATTTTTCTCTCTTGGGGAACTTTTGGTTTTTTAAAAAACAGTTTCAGTGGGTGCAGGGTTTTAAGTGTACTTTATTATTGCAAGGTAACAGAGCGGTGTTTTTTTTTCTTGCCTGGCTTCCTGATCTTCAAAAGACCTGTGGGAGGAGTTAACCTAACGATGACTTCCCCTGGGCTTTGACTGAAGTGTGGGTGCCTGGGAAGGCTGCAGAGTGTAGACCACCAGCGAAATGGTTTGCAAATTGACAGAAAGGAGTTTCTCAAATGCTCCTTGGCTACCTCAGAAGTACAGCAGGCACAACAAAAACCATGCACTTCACCCATGAGAATTTCACCAGATTTTTCTCTCTCCTTTGATAATGTCCAGTTTTGTTTTTTGTTAATTGATAGAAAATGATAGGAAAAAATGCTGGAGAAGTTTTTGCCATGGCACTAAAAGAGGCAGCAACAGTGAGGAGCAGCAGCAGCAGCAAAACCAGGAGGCACCATTATTTGGCAGTGGGCCTCTACCTGGGCATAGGTCTCGGCAGGCACCAAATGATATTGACCCTGGCTTTGACAGTGCACATTGTCAAGTCATTAATTGCTTTGCTTGGTTGGGCACAGGTTGTGCTGGCTTGCCTTTATTATATTTCAATAACCATTATTCATAATAGTGTCACAGAAATGAACTGTGAAAGCCACTCATGTAATTTCCCCAAGATATGGTTAAACAAAAAGCTTATTTAATTCCTTCCTCCTTTTCTTTTTGAACAAGTGATAGTATTGGAGTGACCTTGTACTTTGTTGACAAACTAACAATACATTAAAAAAAGCTCAGAAATGGATCGCACATTAATCTTGCCCCTCTCTCTGGCTCACATGCTTGCATTCTTTCTTGCTCATATATATGCTCATGCCCCCCCCTCCTTTCACTGCCTGGCAAAATGAAATGAGGAAGTTTTCCAAAACAAGAACCCAATCACAGTGTTCCCACAAAACAAAATATTTTGCTAAAAGCTTCAGGTTCTGAACCATGCAGGCAGTGGAGCAAAAAACAGGAATTGTGGGCTTGGGGAGGAAGAAGAGGTGACTTCTTAGGATTGCCCTCTCCCAGATTAATGGCAAGGGTACAGATTACATTGCAACACCAGTTGCCAAAAGCCATCACTTCCCTTTGGATCAATGAATCATAGAATAGTAGAGTTGGAAGGGGCCTATAAGGCCATCAAGTCCAACCCCCTGCTCAATGCAGGAATCCAAACCAAAGCCTCTTGAATGCCTCCGGCTGACAAGTTATACACTCCCTTCTAGTTAAGCATTATTGTAGAGATTTATGGTGTCATTCCTAAGAAAGAGCTGTTCACAGCCGTGGCCACAGCTGTGTATTTTCTGCCTACAGGTTCAAGGGTGGTGGCTTTTTAAGCCCATCTAATAAATTTAAGAGCTGAACCCAGTTCTTCCTGGTTCAAATGGAACATTTTATATCTCCTGCTGAGCATAGCCTTTTTAAAAGCTCTTCCTCCATATTTTCCTCTGAGACTCAGGATAGATGATTGCCAGCCTAAAATATAAAATCATAACATACAGAAATGAGAGTCTCCTGTACCTTCCATCAGAAAATGTGCTTAAGGCCACATTCACACCAGACATTTATTCCACTATTATTCCACTTTAAATACTCATGGCTTCCCCCAAAGAATCCTGGGAAGTGTGGTTTGTGAAGAGGGCTGAGAGTTGATAGGAGACTCTTATTTTCCTCAGAGAGCTACAATTTCCTGAGTGGTTTAACAGTCAATCCCCAGGGGACTCTGGAAATTATAGCTCTGTGAGGAGATTAGGAGTCTCCTAACTACTCTCAGCACCCTTAACAAACTACACTTCGCAGGATTCTTTGGGGGAAGTCAAGACTGTTTAAAGTGGAACAATTGTGGAATAAATGTACAGTGTGAATGCAGCCTATGTCTTGTTGTTGCTTGCAGAGAATAACCAGACTCTGACTTCAACGGACATCCAAATCCAGATATTATCTCCCAGGAAATGGGACTGTGGGGAGAGTTATCATCAGGTAGCTATAATTGGATTCTATTATTTGACCAAGCTGCTGTCCTCCCTCCAAATTTAGGAATATAGGGAGCTGTGTTACACCAGGTCAGACTTTGTTGATCTAGCATAATAGCTCTGACTAGCCCAAGTTTTCTGGGGTCTTGGGCAGAGGTCTTTTACATCACCTGCCAGCCGATCTTCTGAATTGTAGATGTCAAGGTTTGAACCTGGCATCTTCTGCATGCAAAGCATGTGCTCTATCATTAAGCTCTGGCCCCTAACTTGTATGGGGGCACACTTTCCCAGTTCCAGCTACTTACCTCTTATTTCCTCATTTGAAGAAGTCTTCATGCCTTCAGTGATGGATTGGTGTCCTGGCATAAACTAACGTAAACAAAACTCTCAATCTCTGTCATCATCATCCTAACCCTCATCATTATTTATTGAATTTCTATCCTGCCCTTCCTCCCAAAGCAGCCCAGGGCAGCAAACATAAACAAAACAAGAAGAAAAAGAAAATACTAGATGTGGGCAGTTTGAAATGTGCATACCTTTCAATGCTTTGGCCTACGTCCATAGAGCCGACCTAGGAAACCTGTGTCCCTGGTGATGTCCAGCTTCCATCAGCCTCAGCCACAATGGCCGGTGACCAGGGATGATGGGAGTCGTAGTCCTACAACATCTGGAGGATCCATAGGTTCTCCCTGGCTCTGCAACAGACAGCGAATTTGTCTGTTTCTGGTGGCATCTCTTTTCATAAGAATATGAGAAGAGCCCATCAGGATCAGGCCAAGGGTTAATCTAGTTTAGCATTCTATTTCCAACAGTGGCCATCAAGACGCCTACTGGGAAGCTCTTCCTTGTTCTTAGTTCCTAGCGTCTGGTACTTAGAAGGATACTGCCTCTGAACCTGGATGTTCTATTGTAGCGATCGTGGCTAGTTATCATCCCCCATTTGTTTATCTAGCCTCTTTTAAAAAGGTGACTCAGGTATTCACCAACACCATATCCTGCAGCAGCAAATTTCATAACACTTAACTATCACTCCGTCTCATAACAAACTTGGGCGATGAGTGCTGACAAGATTGAAGCCAAAATGGGACCACTGAGAAACAAGAGCAGTGTATTGGCATGATTGAGGGAACTCCTGAGATTTGCAGAAGTACAAGAACGTTTTATTTATTATTACATTTATATTCCACCTTTCCTTCATGGAGCGCAAGGTGGCATACAAACATGGTTGTCCCCTCCCAATTTTATCCTCACAACAACCCTGTGAGGTAGGTTAGGCTGAGAGACAATGACTGTCCCAAGATCATCCAGTGAGCTTCATGGCTCAGCAGAGATTGAACCCTGGTGTCCTAGGTCCCAGTTCAACACTCTAACCACTATACCACACTGGCTCTCTCTTTTAACAAAGAGAGCCTTACCCATCCCACTCCACAAACATCCCAGTGAGGAATAAGCATCCTGAGTAGTGAATATTGCATGTCAGCTTGAAATGTGGGAGTGAGGACTGGAATGGTCTACTGTCCTGGATGAGGGCATAGCTGGCTTGCTGGGACCATGAACAAGAGCATTCTTGTTAGGATGCAAGGATACACTGTAACATTTTCTTGTAGGTCCCACTTTTGATTATCTGGTCTTCTCTCTCCTCCAACTAAGGATGCAAGAAGGCAACATTTTAGGTGTGCCTTCTGTTTGATGCATGTAGCACTGTTTCCGTTCCTCTGCAGTTTGTCCTCAACCAAGAACTACATTAGTTATTTTGCTGTCAGCTTTGGCAAAATTACATAATTTATATAATGAATTACATAAATTACTTTGTTATTGCACTGTTCCCCCCCCCAATTCATTTAAATGTAAAAGAATTGCAATGCCAATGGAGAGCAAAGCCCACAATCAATTACTTATCATTGGTGGACTGAAAGCTGCAACAAGCGTGAATACCGATCGTATTTGCTGGATTGATTTCTGTTGTGGATATGCGACACGTTGGCGGAATTCTGCAACATCCCTGCTGCTTCCCACCAAGAAATAGATGATTCTTCCATTTTCTCTTCATTACCGCCCAAGCCCTGCTATTCTGGCTTCTCTTGATCATTTTCACCATCATTGGAAGAGAGTTTGGAGATGGTTTGTCTCTGGGGTGAGATGAGAATAGTGTAACGGGAAAAGGCGGGGGAGGGGAGAGGAGGAGACTGCTGCCACCTCTCTTGCCACCTGCCCTCTAGAGCACTTTGGCAGTGTGATGGGTATTTCCCCCTCCCCTGTGTCATTATTGTGACTTTGCCTCCAAACAATAATATTTTTATGATACAGCTTCTAATCCATTTCCAGCTCCAGTGTTCTGACACACTGCTGGATGATTTACAGACCTGTTTATAAGCCTCTCTCCCTTTTGGCAGAAAGGAGTTTTGAGAGCGTCTATTTGTTTCTGTTGCTTTCCCATCCAGGAGACAAACGGCTGATAGAAAAACGATGAGGAAAAAATAATAACAGTTGTGGTTCTTGGCCAGCTGGAAGCAACAAGATCCTCACAGAGCAGGGCTGGCACATGTAGAGGGGGTGCTCACTGCAGGCAGGCCTGTCTGCATTCTGTGGTTCTGCAGTTGTGTTGCTTAAGTAGAGACATTTGGCAATGGGCCCAGGACTCGGGGTTGAACCATATGTTATATGGATGCGTGGCTGCTACTGCATCGTATCCCCCTGACATTTCCATGTGATATGACATCATGGATCTCAGTGTTTGCCTGCCTGCAAACTTCATTGACTTCATTGGCTGCCAGTTACCTGTCTGCGTTTGTTTGCATGTCTGTGTGAGCGAGTGAAATGCTGAGCACAGTGACATCATGCTATGCCTAATGTTACCAGGGAGATGCAAGAGATTATGTAGATCAACAGTGGCAATGGGTTTTACATGTAGTTAGCTCCCAGCATTCTCAGTGTTGGTTTTGATTTTAAAATGTATGATTCTAGTTCTTAAGTTTGCAAAAGTACAACTTTGTAATATGTGAGCAGTTCCTAGTGAGTCACAGAATTCAGAAGGTGGGTTGTCTAGGGATTCCTGGGATCAGAGGGGGTTATTCAATATATACATACAGTATATATCACATTTTCTATATTTAATGATTAATTGGTCAATAATGCGTCAGAGCTAGCCGAACTGCAACTGGTGGTAATATGAGAAAAGGCCTCTTCTGTGTCAGTTTCCAGATTAGGGAATTCTGCCCTGAGAGATTTGTCTTGCCTCTTCATTTATGGTATTTCATCAATGGATGAATATATTTTTGTTTAGGCAAGCAGTTGGCAGAATGTTTGTTTTGATTTCTTTTAGTGTCCCTCATCTGTGTGCGTGTGTTGTGATTAAGGATCAGGTTCACTGCATGGTTCCGATCTGCTTGCATTCCGGTAGTCCATTGTTTCATCCCGATCCACCCTTTTTTTTGTTCCTGCTTCCTCTTGCACTTGTTGAGTCAATCTGGTGTGTGCATTTTTGGGTGATTGAATCCACAGTTGTTGTTTTTTCGGTGGCAAAAATTTCATAGTTATCAACGGAAATACTTATGTAAATGATGACAGTATGTGACGTGGTTTTTTGGCTGTGGGAAAAACATTGCATAATTTTTAGGTAGCTTACATGAATGATCACAGTGTTCCCCTTGCTTTTGGCGGCGGTAAAAACATTGCATAATGGTTTAACTCAAGGTAACTCAATGTAAAATAGGGGGGAAAGTTCAAAAGAATAAATTCTTGCCGATTTGCAGCCGTGGCCACAAAATCTATGCCAATTACAACCTCACCCCACAGCAAGAAAGAGGTGCTGGTCTGAAAGGATGGAGAACTATCAAACTCAGCTGGAATCCGATGCCAGGTCTGATTTAGCAGATATTCTCCCCCATTCCTAGTTGTGATTCTGCTCTGCTGTTGCTTCATTATTTTATTGTATTGTGATTTTTGTTGTTGTATTGTTTTTTTCTGTAAAATATTGTAAGACTCCTGAAGCACTCCTGTTGGAGTGGGAAGGTGGAGTAAGCGTTTGGCAAATAAGATTCTGTGCTTTCAGACCACTTTGTGAGGGAGACCCAGATAATGGATATAGTTTGTGTGTACACAAAGTTGCTTAGTTAAAATAATTCTGATTGCACTTGTCGAGTTCTGATATTTTTGGTTCAGGATCTGTGCACAATTTCAAGTATGTGTGTTAAGTGCATACTTTATAACTGCATACTTTATAACTTCGCTCCTTGTACTCCATGTTAATGGCTAGAGTGTTGGACTTAGATGAAGGAGACCTGGGTTCAAACCCCATTCAACTACAAAGCCTTTCCTGGGTGACCTTTAGCCAGTCCCTATCTTTCAGTTTAACCTACTTTACAGGATTGTTGTGAGGGTGTATTTAGGGGGAGGAAGGTCTGTGTGCCACCTTGAGCTTTTAGAAGGAAGGGTGGGATAGAAAAATGCAACAAAATAAATAGTAGCCTGCAGCCGTATCAACCCCATCACACTTTTGCTTCTTCCACCCTCTCTCCCTTGATTGCTGTTGAGCTTGGTGCTTTTCTCTGCTGTTTTGTGGTGGCTATTGGTGGCCCATTCCCAGGAATTGTGTTTCCTGATGATGCTGTGCATGTTAGCTTGCAGAAGCCTGGCAGCTAGGATTGGGGTGCTGAAATCTCTTGTTTGGAACCCCTTGTATATTTATCATTTTGAGGTTACTGGCTACAGTAGTCAAAGCATTTGGTGAATTATTCCTTTGTAGGTGATGGTAATTGCTCAGGAGCAAGAGGTCTGATGATTGCAGGCACAGAGGCAATTAATGACCCAGAGCCCTCTTTGTATATCTGATACGCCTTCAAAAAATAAAACATCTGCAAGCTGCTCTTCAAATGTGTGTAGCTGCTTTTTTAAAAATAAGTAAAATGGTGAGCTGGAGTCATATTTATTTATTTTGTTTTATTTAAAAAATTATTCCCTGCATCCACAAAGCACCTTACAATCTCCCGTAAATACTGACTCCACTTACCAATAAATATAAATACAGTGCGACTAAACAATAAACCAGCATAAAACTTGAAAACTGTTTTTATTTATGACATTGTTTTTATATAGGGAATTCTTTTTAATTTTTTAAATTGTTAATATTTGTACTGTGAAACAGCTTCAAGATATTTTTATAGGTGATTCATAACTGGAATCAAATAAATAACAAAAAGTGGAGTGCAGAAACAGAATGTAACACAGATAATAAAAACAGTATTAAGACATAAAAACCAATAAGAATTAAAAATGGGGAAAATAAACTCCCTCAGAGTTCCCCATTACTGACTTCAGATCCGTCAGGACCGCCCACAGTAAAGTGTTGGGCCAGTCACTGTCTCTGCCTGAGCCTACTGCAAAGTGTTTCCATTGGCCACACCTGGAGGGGCATTGGGTTGATCTACCAATCAGTTGCAAAATCTGTCTGAAGCTGAATTTTTAAAAAGTGCACTTGAGCTGGTTGGAGCAGAGTAAAAAGGGGTGGTGTTTGATTAGTGTCATGTGCACCCATTTTCAGAAAACAGAGGTGGAGATGTACTGGAACTGGCACAACAATAAGTGTGTCTCTATCCTGAATATAAATGCTGAGCAGCAGCCCCAGCCTTTGGAGAGGGCTTTCAAGGATCAAAGAAATGGGGTGTTGGAGATCTGTGGCATGGAATCCCAGCCCCAAGTGAAGAACTGGGAAGGGCCACTATGGAACGAGGTCTTTTGCCCTTTCTCCAATCCAAATCTCTCCCCCTGCAAGCTGGCTTGGGGAGACAATTGCAGCATTCTTTCTTCCTCTCCTTCCTGCTCCCTGGAACAAACAGCAGTTTGGGATTTAGAATGGGGAAAGGGCAGTGGTTAAGCACCGCTTCCCCCATCTTCAAAGCAAAAACAAAACCCCAGACAAATTGGGAGTCCCTAATCACAGCTAGTTTCCCCTTGGATGTTCTTATTTCAGTTAGTTTGTTCTGAATTTTGCTATCCTGGCAATACAAAGGCTCTGAGTTAGTCCACATCCTCTTTTCTGGGAGGACCACTTCTGAAAAGGAAGAAAGAGGCCATGGCTGCACCTCTGTCTCCCCCTAAAGTTCTCTTAATAATACTTACAATTTTAAAATGTCTATTAATTTATTAAAATAAGAATAATTTAATAATAATTTTAAGTCCACAGGCATAGTTTTTTTCACTGTTACTTATCCCATTGTTTCTTGCCAGAATCCAGAGGCTCCTGTTTTAATCATGCCTCTAGCAGCTTGGGTTGCTGCAAATATGTTTGAAATATAACATCTGTATGTTCTCAAGCAGGGGTGGGGAAACTATGGCCCTCCAGATGTTGCTGGACTCCAGCTGTCATCATCCCCACCTACCAAGACCAAAGTCCAGGGATGATGGAAGTTGTAGTCTACAACAGCTAGAAAGTCCAGGTTCCCCACTCCATTCCAAAAGGCTCAGAAATCAGACGGCAAGTTCAGCCAACCTTAAGGACATAAGAAGTGCCCTGCTGGATCAGACTAAAGACTTATTTAGTCCAGTAGCCTGTCCTCCCAGTGATCAGCCAAATGCTTATATGAGGCCTACATGAATGCACAATAGCACTTTCCTGCTTGTGATCTCCATCAACTGGTTCTGTATGTTTTAATGTTAGGCTTATTTTTAAAGTGGGCCAACACAGTTACCCCATCAAGGTTGGATTTAGCCCAAGAGCTGTCAGTTGTTGACCTCTAGTCTAGAGGCTTGAGTAAAAGCTGCAGGTTTCTATTCAAGGAATCCTTCTGGTACCGCTGGAATAATGTCTGTTGGTTAGGGACACATCTCCCTCTGGCCACTTTGGTTGCCCTTCTGTGTGAATAACTCCAAGCAGTGTCCAGTGGGGTAGCTGTGTTCTCTGTGTCAGCAAAAACAACAAATGCCCTTGTGGTATCATGCATGACCTTTTGTGGACTAGAGTTGACTTCGTCAGATGCATGGTAGAATCCAGAGTGTTTCCCAAGTTTCCTTTGCCTGTCTTTGGCTGTTGCAAGTGTCTGAAAATGTAGGGAGCCCATACTCTCCTTTCACCGTTACCCGTAAAATTTTCATGCGCAGATAACTGCTGTCAAGTACCATTCTGTTCTCTGTGTGTCTGTGAGCTGCTGCTTGTGGATGTTGCTCCATTTGGACATTTACAGTTTTTTCTTGAAATCTTAACAAATGTACTGTGAATCTTTCCACCTGATGCCATGAAAAAAAAATACATTTTTTGTGTGCATGTGTTCTGTGGCCGCATCGAACATGGATGAGCGTCACTCCTGGGGCTTTCTAAGTGGCACATCTTGTATACCTACCGAGTGGTGTGACCTACTTAAAAAATAAATGCAATAGTTTTTGTTTCCCGGCAAGCACTAATCCGATTAGACTAAGCAAATGGAATATTGAGCATCACTGCTGTATATCACCCCAAACGTTTTATTGACAGGAGCCCCACTGCACAGACAAATTTGCCAAGCCAAAAGAGTATTTCTTTTTATGTTAGGGTGGGCAGGAGGCCATCAACGGATAGGTGTAGTGCTATTGGAACAAATAGCTTAATTAACTGGTTTGTTCTTTCAGAAGAAATTATAATGTTATCCTTATAGTGTATATCCTGAACAAATTACAATGTTATCCTAAACAAATTATATGCTATGCTTTTGGAACAAGAGGGCATGAAATAGTGGGTAAAAGGTGGTATTATGAGGAAAAGGAGACTGACCAGCTTTCCAGTAACAGTGACCTCTTGTTTGATGAGTGTGTATGTGTGCATGTGTGTGTTGTCAAACTGGATATGTAAAATGTTCGCCTGGGAGCAGTGAATGGTTTAAGGCTGCCAGATGCAGTAGAATAGCTGAGGTTATGCAAGTCTGGACCTTGTTATTTAAATTGGTTTAAAATAAGGGTGGATCAGTCTGTTTCTAGGTTTGTGTCAGTTTTGCATATGTTTAATCAAAAGTATGTCCCCATTTTCTGTAATTTTTTTAAAACACACACACACTCACACAAATTGCATTTGAAGTGTATGTATTTTCCCCTACAATACTCTTGTTTTATATGCGTTTTTAGAACCAATAACTCCATTGCAAAATTCAGAGAGAAGAGTGCAATCCAAAGAATAACTGTGTTCTGATCCATGTATTAGTCTGGAAGGTGCAAATTAAATTTTAAAATGTGGTTTGAATGAAATTCTCAGTAGGCATACTTTTAAAGGGAATTAGAGAAATTGGAGGTCTGTCAGTGGCTCTGATACCTAGTACTTGGAGACTCTGAGGCAGTATACTTGTGAAAACTAGATGCTGAGGACAAACAACGGGGAGAAGGATGGCTGTTTAATCAGAGGGACCTTTGTTTATCTCAGAGGCTATGTAGAATCCATAGACTCCCAATAGTTTGGTGTTTTTTTTAAATGTCTCTATTAGACTCGGTTATGGCAAGACACTTGAAATACGACACTGTGTGCTAAAGACACAGAGACCAGACAGCAAGCCAAGCCAACGTTCCTTATGTTTATGTTCTAATTTTAGATTCTTTTTTTTTACGGTGAGCTGAGTGGGAGATTCCGTGACAAGGGCAATATGGAATGAGCATAGTGGATTCCACATTTTGGCTTAGGAACCCCTGTGCAGATTGGGTGTAGTGGTTAAAGTGTCGTACTAGAAGTGGGAAAACATGGGTTCAAATCCCCACTGAGTTATGAGGCTTCTTTGGTGATTTTGTGCTAGTCATTTGCCTCAGTCTAACCCACCGTACAGGTTTGTTGTGAGGATAAAATTGCTTTAATCTCCTTGGAGGAAAGGGTTGTGTTTTTTTTTTTGCATTAAAACAAATTATGGAATTTAGATAGGGATCTCTTGTTTTTTGTATGTGTATCTAGATATTTTTCCTCCTTAGGATTTTGAATAAACTTGGAGTTTCACAAAGTACATTTATATTTTGTTTTTCTCTGTGTTTCCCCCCCTAGCAAGAGATGATTTTATTTTGTTTTTAATTTAACTTATAAAATGTACAGGCTGCTTTTTGGCATATAAAAGTGGCATATAATTATAATTAAAATGCGACAAAAAGAACGAAATGATAAAAAAGGAAAAATAGCACATAGGACATAACAGTGGAGCAAAGTAAAATCTCTTGTTCAAGAGGGTACAACAATCAATCCAGATTGAAGGCCTGTCTAAATAAGGTGGTCATTGCTAACTTACAAAAAGTTGAGAGGGGGAACCTGTGACTCTCCAGATGTTGCTGGATTCCAACTCTTGCCTCCAGTTTGTCAGTATTTTTTGGGGGGGGGGGAGGGGGGAATTCAAGCGCATCCTGGAAATTTAGTTTTGTATAATTAAAGTGCTATATTGCAACGTGAAAAAAACTTGGACTTTTTGCCGTTAGGAAAATGATGGTAAAATGCATGGAAAGTGTGAGATGGATGAATAACCAGCATGAAACTAAATCAGGATGAATTTATGATGAATGTTCATTACTGTATAACCTTTCTGCAAACAAATCTGAACAAATGCTCAGTAAAGACCGGATGTAGTCTATCTTTGGCTATGAGCTTTGTGCAAGGAAATCAGGTTGAATGCTCAATAGACAGGGTCGTCTGCAGGAGCCCTTAGCAAGAATAGCCAATGGGAGTTGTAGTCCAGCAACATCTCAGTCGTTGTGGGTTTCTGATCCCTGGGCTAGACAGACAGATCTTTTTCTGTTGTGATTTCTGGTTGAAACAATAAGATTGACTGACTGACAGACAGGTCTTCTGAGGGGAGGAACTTCATGAGTCTCGGTGCCACAACTGGGAAGGCCTTGCCTCTTGCACCCACCAGCTGCATTTCAGTTGGTGGTGGGGTGTGGAGCAGGAGCCTCCCGAGCAGATCTTAGAGGGTGAGCAGGATCCTGCCACTGCCTTTTGGCAAATCCTCTCTTCATAATATAGAAGATTAGCATTTATATAGCACTTTAAACTCATCAAAGCACATTGTACCCATTATCTCAGGAGCCCTTGCAACAGCCTTGTAAAATAGGCCAGTCACTCTGAATCCCATAATTGCACATGTGGGTGCGTGGAGGCGGCTGGGGCTCAGTGAGGGGTGGCTTGCGAAAGGCCATCTAGGTGAGTTCACAGCGAAGGTAATCCGGTGCTACAAAGGCAAAGGATTTTTGCAGTCTGCACATGCTTTTTTTTATGATGATGTGAGCAGTTCCCTTCTTTGTTGCAAGACTCTGGGGGTGAGCTGTGTTTGGGTCCTAGGTGAGAGCCAGGATGGATGGATGGAGTCCTGGGTGAGAGCCAGGACCCTGAGAGGATGTGTATGTTAGATGCAGAAGGGACTGATATGGGGTTTATGTAATAGTAGTCTGTATTGGTGCTACACTTGTATATGTATTATTGTGTATTTTTGTAACATTTGTTTAAGCTTATTTTGTATTACTTTACTTTTGTAGCATTATAGGATGATAGTATGATTACTTCTGTATATTTTTGTCATTTCTATGGCTGTAAACCGCCTTGAGTACAGTGATGTAGAAAGGCAGTATACAAATTAAAAATGAAATGAAAATGAAATGAAAATGCAGGCATGCACAATGTGTTTGGCAGAGGGAGAATTCACCTATTCTGCAAAGGGATGTAAATGAGGAAAGAGGCAAATATATCTATCTATATATATAAGTCTCTGATCAGCTGCTGATGCAGACTTTGAAAGAGTATGAGAGCTTATGACAGGTCTCTTGGGGACAGCTGAGACAAAATGAAAAATCTGGAGTCAGCACACAGCCTTTGTAGCAGATGCAGCATTGCTCAGTGATTTGCCCTGGCGTGCTGTCTCTGTTCTGTAATGGCAGCTGTTGATAAGCAATTATAATTTTGTGTATGTGTGTATTAGCAAGGTTTATCTAAGCTGCACCGTTCATTTGTTAGGGATAGGCCACAACTGAAAAAAAAAAAACCCTACAACCTTGTCCTAGTTTCCCATCAATGAGGTTGGCTTGATGAGGTCATGGAAAAGGCCTCTGGCAAGAAAAGTTTGGAAGCAAAGTAGCCAGTGTGTTGGAAGGAAGATTTCCAAGCTTTACAAGTCAGAAATCCTGGATGGGATAAGCTAGCTGTAGAGGGCTTCTGAAAGGGGATATGACTTGGTTGTTGAGAGTGTAGCTTGCATGCATTAAGATCCCAGTTTTGGCCCCTAATGTCTTTGATGAAAAGGGACTGAGGTTGCTGGGCCTTTTGGAGAGCTGCTATGTCAGAGTAGATAATACTAAGCTTGATGGACCAATGGTCTGACTCAGTGTACGGTAGGGATGGGATCCTTTGGCTGGTGCTAGTTCGAAAGCATTTGGTTGACCTAACAGGTCTGTATCTATTCAAGTTTGTTCTTTGTCTGCTAGCCTCTTCTTTTACCATTCTTCTCCCCCCTTGCATAATTAAAAAAACTAATACCAATATTTTGAAAGAAAATACCAGTAAGTGAAAGGAAATATTGATAAAATTAGCATTTTTAATATTGATAATTTTGATGCAGATTTTTTTTTAAAAAAATCCATATTTGAAAATCGTTCAAAAGAATCTGATCTGCAATGATAAACAAATTAATGGAAAATTTGGTTCCAAATCTGAATTGGGCGGAATTCTAGCACATCCCTAACTTATGGCAGTGACCTGTATGCTGCTTAAATGTAGGGTAGTGCCGTGCTGTGAGCATGGATCATGGTACTGGCATGCTTAGTGACAGAACATCTGCTTCGCATGCAGGAGGACCCAGGTTCAATCCCCCACTTTATCCTGAGTCAAATCACTGGTCCATGTTTGTACAAACTGTCAGTGACTCTCTAGGGATTCCAGCAGGAATCTGTCCCAGCCCTACCTGGAGATGCCAAGGATAGAACCTGGGACCTTCTGCATGCAAGGAAGATGCTCTGCTGCTGAGCTATGGCTCTTCCCTTTTCCTTTATTCCATGACTGACCTGGAGGAGACATGTATGAGGTTTTCTGGGTGGGGTCTCCCTTTCAGCCACTGACCAAGCCAGGACTTGCTTAGCTTGCATAAGGTGGCTGGGTCATATGCCTTCAGACACGTGATCCGAGCTGATGTAGTTAATGTGCTCAGAGGCATTCAATGGATGTCCCGCTGTGGGAGGGGCCGCAGCTTAGTGGTGACTGAGCATCTGATTTGCTTGCAGAAGGTCCTAGGTTCAGTCCCCAGCATCTCCAGGTAAGGCTAGCAGACAGCTGCTGTCAGTCATTGCAGATAATACTGAGCATCTAGATGGGCCAATAATTCGACAGGATAAGGCAGCTTCTTAGAACTGGTTAGTCTCATCTAGAATCTGTGCACCCAACATGGGGTCCTTCCTAAAGTCACCCCACTTGAGTTAGACATGGGAGGGAAAATGTTGGTGGTTTTGTGATGATGTCCGCAGAGTTCTGGTAGTTGTCTGTTTCTTCTCTCCCTCCCCCATCCCTGCTCCCCAAATTGTTCGCCTGCTGCTTTTCAGATGCTTTCTTTGGAATGACTCGGTACCGGGGTTTTTGCTGTGGTTAATCTTTGGTGCACATTGCATCGCGCTGCCTTGTAAGCCTTGTTAATATTTTATCGTTGTGATGTACAGGGAATTAATTACTGTCAACAGAGCAGATTTTAATCTGATCAGCTATTCCATACGCAGCATCAGTTGCAGACATCAAAGCCAGCATCAAAGTGCTAGGAATGAAAGAACTTGGTGTGCTTTCCAAGCAAGAGACAGCTTAATGCGCAAGGGTGCCCTGCACGGATGCTGTCCCTGGGTGTGCCCTCTTTCTATTTGCTCTTCTCCAGGTGCTGGTTCTTTTTGAGCAGTTTCTATTATGGATAGATACCACGGTTCCTGGAAGGGTTGGCAGTTTTCCCAGGAGGAAAAAAAAAACTGGCACAGGATATTGAATCAGTAAATAAATACCAGTTTCAACCTGACTTTTGATTTGCCAGTGTCCTATTCTAAACTGTTTTTAGTACGTTGAAATGCTTCTTTGCATACATGCAGCAGTGCAAGAACGAAAAACAGGGCCAAAGGCCTGGTGTTTATTGGTCCCAAATATTAGGTACAAGGAGATAAGCTGGGCAGTAAAGCCTGGTTGTCCCTACTTCTGCCCCTCAGACCCTTTGACTTCACCAGCCATTGACCACACACATTGAACAATTTGAGCCTTCTGGCCATGGGGACACACGTCTTAGTTACATCTCATTTGGATTACTGCAGTGTGCTCATTGTGGGGCTGCCTTTAAAGACTGTCTGGAAATGTCAGTTGTTTCAGAATGCTGCAGCCAGGCTGTTGACCAAGGCCAGTTATAGGGAACATGAGATTCCTCAGTTATAACAGCTATATAAAGCCTTACACGGCATGGGACCACAATACCTGTTGGAACGCCTCTCCCGATATGAACCTACCCGTACACTTCGGTCAACATCGAAGGCCCTCCTTCGGGCGCCTACTCAGAGAGAAGCTCGGAGGGTAGCGACAAGAAAAAGGGCCTTCTCAGTGGTGGCCCCCGAGTTATGGAACGATCTCCCCCTTGAAATATGCCTGGCGCCAATGTTAATATCTTTTCGGTGCCAGGTTAAAACGTACCTCTTCTCCCAGGCATTTTAAATACATTTAAATTATATTAATCTTTTTAATCAGTTAATCTTTTTACATTATAACATCTTGTATTTACACGTCATACTTATAGTATTTTAGTATATTAACAGTTCACCGTTGTATTTTTGAGTGTTTTAATTTTATATGTGGTTTTAAATTGTATATTGGTTGTTTTATTCTGTTGTGAACCGCCCAGAGAGCTCCGGCTATGGGGCGGTATAGAAATCCAATAAATAAATAAAATAAATAAACAGCTATGCTGGTTGCTGTTCTGCAGTTATGTAACCCCGAAGTCATGTGCAACTGCCCGTGTGCATCCCACAACCACACACATGCACCCCCCCCAAATCACACAGATAAAGAAGTCACAATACACACCTATAGAGTTGGAATGTGGCAGTGGAGTTGGAATGTATTGGTTTTGAGCTGAAATGGGTTGCTTAATTTCAGTGCATTTCATGGGCTAGTGCCCTTTCCCCTCTAAAAGGTGTTCACAGGGATTTGTATAAAATATCAAAATAGACAACTGAGCTTGTAAACCTTAGCTCAAACATCCTTTCTGTCGCAAAGTATTTTCTTTTTTGGGGGGGAGGTGCAATTTGAAGTAGAGAGGTAGTATGCTGAAGAAGGTGCTTTAACTCTTCCACTTACCACTTTTTGAACTGCAGCACTAAACCACCCAGCCCATTTTATCCCGGCCAGGCACCTCAGGTTCCAGAACAGCCCCAGATACCTTGCAGCATGCCCATGGTTGGAAATCTCAGTCTGATAGTAAACAAATATTTTTCTTTTGTTCATCATATTGCTGTTCCACATCCAGAATAAGCAATTTGGAAGTCTCATGTCATTCAGTCTGACTATAGAACCATGCAAAAATCTCCTATGTGGTGAGCCAGCATAGTGATGGTGAAGAAGAGGGGTTCCCTCCTACTATTTCAACCATCTTTGTGGCTATTGATGTAAGCAACAAGCAGGCAACTTGCAGGAGACAGCTATGCTCTGCCTCCATGGTCGGAGGTAGTATGCTTCTGAAGACCTCCCCGCAGGAGGGAAGAGTGCTGTTGTGCTCAGGTCCTGCTTGGGGCTTCCCATAATGGGCATCTGTTTGGCCACTGTGAGAACAGGTTGCTGGACTAGATGGGACATTGGTCTGATCCAGCAAGTTGATCTTACATTTGGCTAGAGTACAAGTGGCAAAAGACATGCTGTGAGGCTGATTGAGCACAAGTAAAACAAAATAACCATACTTGCGGCAGTGAGGATGGCAAAGAAGGCCTACCTCTGCCTCCAGTGCATCCTCAAGAAGCCATACAGTGGAGTTTTTCCATATTCTCCAGGGTCTCCTAACATCATGTCCAGGAAATGAATGTTTGCAAGGCACTTTGAGGATAAAGTTGCCTCCATAGCAATTCTGATGCCCCATCCACATCTACTGTAGTCCCCAGTGAGGTATCCAGTGCAACATCTGCTGCAGTGTTTTGGGATCAGTTTCAGTTGATGTGGTCTGATGATGTGGACAAGGTGCTTGCAAAGATGCAGCCAGCAGTGTGTCCTCTCGACTCTTGCCCTTCTTGGCTTACTAAAGCTTGCCAAGGGGGTATGACCGAGTGGATCCAGGGTGTACTCAGTGTGTCTTTATGGGAGGGTGTGGTCTCAGTCGCCTTGGTGGTGGTCTGACTGCTCCTGAAAAAGCTCACCCTGGACCCATTGGTTTGTGGCAACTACCTCCCAGTTGCAAATTCCCCCTTTTTAGGGAAGATTGAGAGGGTTGTGGCGCAGCAGTTGCAAGTACACTTGGATGAAACAGATTATCTTGGCCCATTCCAATCTGGGTTCAAGCCTGGGTATGGAACTGAATTGGTCTTGGTCACCCTGATGGCCCTCCGTGGCGCATGGCCCTTCGTGGCGCATGGCCCTTCATGGCGCAGAGTGGTAAGCGGCGGTAACGCAGCCGAAGCTCTGCTCAAGGCCAGAGTTCGATTCCAACGGAAGGAGTAAGTCGAATCTCCGGTAAAAGGGGTCGAGGTCCATTCAGCCTTCCATCCATTCGTGGTCGGTAAAATGAGTACCCGGCATATGCTGGGGGGTAAAGAAAGGCCAGGGAAGGAACTGGCAATCCAACTCCATATATACGGTCTGCCTAGTAAACGTCGCAAGACGTCACCCTAAGAGTCGGAAACGACTCGCACTACAAGTGCGGGGACACCTTTACTTTTTTACCCTGATGAATGACCTTTACCAGGAGAAGGACAGGGGGAGTGTGACCCTGTTATTCTTACTTCATCTCTCAGCGGTTTTTGATATCATTGACCATGGTATCTTTCTGAGCTGGCTTGGTGAGATGGGTATTGGAGGAACTGTTTTACAGTGGTCAGTTTCAGAGAATAGCATTGGGTGATTGTATTTTGGCCCCCAGGCAGTTGTGCTGTGGGGTGCCGCAGTGTACCATCTTGTTCCCATGCTGTTTATCATCTATATAAAGCCCTTGGGAGCAATCATCAGGAGATTTGGGATAAGGTGTTACCAGTACACTAATGCTACAGAGAAACAGAGCTGGGTATCATCTGAATTGGGAGAGGTCGTGCAAGCCCTGTACCAATGCCTAGACTTGGTGGGATGGATGAGGGCCAATAAATTACTCTGAATACTAACAAGACAGAGTGCTGTGGGTAGGTGATTCCAGAGTCCAGATAATTGCTCAATTGCCTGATTTGGACAGGACTGTACTCCCTCTAAAAGAGCAGGTTTGTAGTCTGGGGGTGCTCTTGGATCCATCTTGGTTGCTAAAGGCCCAGGTAACCTCAGTGGCTAGGAGTGCCTTTTACTAACTTTGGCTGGTAAGACAGCTGTGGCCGTTTCTGGGCCAGGATGCACTGGTAACCTCCAGGCTGGATTACTGTAATGAACTCTATGTGGGGCTGCCCTTGAGGTTGGTCCAGAAGCTGCAGCTGTTGCAAAATGTGGGGGCGTGAATGCTCACTGGGGCAGCAGGATACCGCCAACATGTTACCCCACTGCTGAAGGAATTGCCCATTCTTTCTGGCTGCTCATTACCTGCCGGGCCAAGTTCCAGGTTCTAGTTTTGGTGTACAAAGCCCTATACAGCTTGGGGCCAGAATATCTGGAAGATCATCTTACCCCTTATAAACCCAGTCGATCACTGTGTTCCACAGGTGAGGGCCTCCTGCAGATATCTTCTTATCAGGAGGTCCATTCCTCACAACATAGGAAGCGGACCTTTAGTGTTGTGGCACCTACAGTTTGGAATTCCCTCCCCTTAAATATTAGACAGGTACCATCTGTTATCTTTTTGGTGCCTGCTGAAGACCTTCGTCTTTCAACAAGCTTTTTAAGTAGAGACCTCATCCCGGTCTGCATCTGTGTTGAAATTGCTTTTTAAGATGTTTTAAAGATATATATTTTTTAAAAAATATGTTTTAAAGATGTTTTTAGTGTTTTGTCCCTTGTTTGGTGCTGTCGGCTCCTTCTAGGAAGAAGGGTGGGATAGAAATTTAATAAATAAATAAATATGTAGAATTCTTCTAGCAAAAAGTAAGGCTCAGATGCTTCATAAGGTAATACAGAATTAGGGCAATGTTGGGGCATCTATGATATTTCCAGGCATTTCATCCTCCTCATCTGGGTGTGGACCTGAAAGCCCAAGGAAAAGTGTGGGTGCGTGGATGGTAATTGTAAGCAAGCACAATTCATGGCATTACACAACATCATTATTAAGTACGTCTTTTAAGGCATCAGCCTTAGTTTCCAATTTTCTGGCTTTGTGGACTTTGAGCCACCATGAGATAAGGCTGTGTTAACCTTAACTCTGGTCTCAAAGTAGCAGGTTTTGGGTTTTTTTTAAAAAAAAATATTACTGGATAAACTAATTTTCTCAGGGCAAGCTAGTTCTTAGCCTTGCGGTGGTTGGAGACGGAAGGGACTTTAAAAAGTCTGAGCAAATAAAAATGACTTACTCTGCCATTCAGTGGTGGGTGGTCCATTAAGGCAAATGGGGACCGGCCCCACCAACTTCATTCTGCCCTTAGGCAGCCGCACAACTGCCTGCCTTCTTACTAAAATCCAGTCCAGGGGTTTGCCCTGGCTGTCAGCTTCCTCCTCCCCAGTCTCAGTGCTGCCGCTATAGAATTTAGCAGGGAGGAGGATAGGAGACTAAACTAAAAATATCAGGTGTTGCCATTGGCTCTGGCTCATCTACTGTTGGGCTTCCTGCTTTCTGCCCCGCAGTCCCAACGGGTGCCAGCTGCCACTGCTGAAAGAGCAAGAGTGTTGGCCCCAGTCTTAATGTGCTTCAGGAGGGTGTTCCAAAATCACCACCACCAAGAAGATCCTCTCTTTCATGGATGCAATACAGTACCTCTTCCATAGAAGGAACTTGGAGAAGCATACCTCCTTCTATCCCTCTCTGTGTTGCAAAGACCTTGGAAAGGGGTGTCTCTGTTTATGTTAGGTGTGGGAGATGGACCTCCTTCCTTAAGTAAAACCTAAAGGATGGAGTGTGAACGGCAGGTCCATTGATTAATCTCAGGAAGCTCCTAGGCTTGGAGACACTCAAAATGGGGTGAGAACTCATCTTCGTGTTTCCTGAGATCCAGATTAGGGAAAGGAATTGTTGCTCTCACTTTTCATTGGGCTTTGTGGATGGAAGCAGTAGGAGATTCTTAGATATTTCACTTAGCTGCAGCAGAGGAAGACCACATGGCTGGGATCAGTTGCTATGCAGCTCCTCCTCTCCGCCCTCTAAGTGCTTTCAGTGGTCACATTTACCTGGTCATGAAACACTTGGATAACTATGAAGAATTAGCACCTGAATTTGCTTCCTCCCATTTCCTTTTCCCTTTCTGAATTGTCTTTAATATTAGACAGTAAGCCTGGAGCCAGGGGCTGTGTTGCGTTATAATAGCCAAGGAAACTTCAGGTGCTTTAGTTGTTCAAATATCATTTATTTATTTAAATAAATATTTATAAACCCCACTTTTGTAAAAACAGAACAAAGCACCATACACCATATAAAATTACAATAATAACAATAAAAAGGCAACAAATACCGGTTGGTAAAAAAAAAAATTCACATTGCAAAGGCCTGTCTGAATAACACCATTTTTAGGAGACATCTAAAAGAAGGCATGATTCCTGCCAAACTCCTGGTGGCAGGGAGTTCCACAGGGCAGAGTCTGCCACACTGAAGGTTTGGATAAAGGCTGACCAAGCAAACAATCTACTTGCTCTTGAGTTGTTGGTGCTGCAGCTTGTTAGTTTTTTTTAAGAAACACGCAACCCTGCCTCTGTAAACACAAGACTCTCTGTGTTGTCAGCTGAACCAGAATCTTGTGAGGCTGCTTTAGTAGCGGAGCGGTGGGAAGTCGTACATATGCCAGTAGCCAGTCCTTGGGAAGGATACAAATCCCCTGGGGTTGCCTTCTGCCACATGGGGAAAAAAAGAAGCACACACCTCTGGGACTCCTTCATTTTTGGAGCAGGAGTGATGACATCTGTAGGAACACCAAGATAATTGACAGACCCTCCTTGCTGTGGTAGATGAAAGAGGGGATAATGAGGCTTTAATGTTTTACCATTGTTTGTGGCAGATTAGCATAGAGGAAGTCAGAGAATGAGAAAAATAGTAAAGAAGAGGCTGGATGACTTCTTTCCTTTGATGTGATTCCTACCTCACGCTAGTAATTTCAGTGGTAACACATCTTTGCGAGATTGTTTGCATTTCTAATTAAATGCTAAAGGTTGCACTTCATCTGACTGAAGATCTTTTGTTGAAGCTAAATGTGTTTTACAAATTGGACTTTTGCAGCAATCTCCACTGAGCTTGATGGACCTTACTCCCAGGTAACGACTGTACACAGGATTGTAGTCATGCTGGTCTTAATAAAGTGGGCAGTATTGCTATGGCCTGCTGCTGTTTGGGGTGTGTATACATAATAATAGATTGACATAGATACCTGCATTTTTGAACTTGGGGAGTGGCTAAAAACTCTTGGAGGGGCATCATGGGATGGAAGAATCTGTCAGTTTTGATTTCTCTTTTTTCCATTCTTAAGTTCAGTTTACCTCATTTTCTACATCTGTTTGTGATTTTTTAATAAAAAATTATCAATTTCTATATGCATTTTTGCAAGCAATTTCCTCTAATAGGAGGCCTGGGAAAGGGCATTTTCAGTAGTGACTCTCTCCCTATTGAGGTGTATTTGGCCCCATCTATCAATAGTTTTCAGTGGTTAGTTAAGACACACCTTTTTGTGGCAGGAGGAGGAGAGATTTGACGGCTATTGCTGCGTTTATTACTCATGGTTCTTCTGCGATTTGTTACGTGTGTTTAAATGATTGCGTTATTTTGTTGTATTTTCTTTATCTATTTGCCTTGTAAACCACCCTGTGACCTGTGCAAAGGTGTGTGTGTATATATATGTTTTGTGCATACTTTTCCCCAACATTCACTTTTTTGTACACATTTTTTTGGGTCAGAGGACTGCATCATAAAATTCAGAGAATTGCAAATTTCAAAGGATAGCTGCATTTCAGTTTGTGTATTATTTGGGGGAGTGCAAAATAGGTCAGTTTCCATGAAATATGCACCCCATCCCTAGGCATAGCTGTGGTAAGCTGCAGCACTTCAGAATTTGCCACTATACCATTGGTCTTGAGAGTGGTGGTATCCCTCGCATCCTTGAGAGCACAAGCTTCTGTCTCCTTTGTGGCTTCAGGGTTTGCTTCTGTTCCATAGGCCCAGAGAGAGCCCACCAGGAAGGTAGCAGGAATCTTTCCAGTTCATTTTTAAAAAATCCCTTGCTAGCATTGGTGAAAAGCCAGGCATGGAGTACTTGAGTCTGCAGTTTACCTTGCTTAGCAACAAGGACTGGATCAAAAGGGCCATTGGGATGGTTTTTTTGCGGCACTTACTTACCTTGGCAGCCAATTTATATTTTTAGCTTTCTGAGAGGATGGGGAGGTGAGAATTTTATTAGCACTGGGCTCTTAAAACAAAAGCCGCCTGTCTAGTCTAATTGGGGCTCCTCTGGCAGTAAGGGGTGAAAAGCTGGAGCCGAAAGCAGTCACAACCAGCGTCAGAAGGTATTGGCCCTTTGAAGCAACAAGTTAACATCAAGCCTGTTGTTCGTTTTGAGGGGTGTGTGCAGTTTTGCAAGGAAGCACATCAACCAGTCTCTTTTTACTAATATATGCATTTATATGCACGCTTTCTCCTTATATACATTTTTTTGGAGAACTGAGTCACAAAATTCAAAGAAGTGAAGATTTTGAAGGGTAGATGCGTTTGGTTTGTATTGTTTTGAGAAGTGTGAATCAGGTTCAATTTAAAATGAGAGCCAGATTGCTGCCCCACCCCTAATTTTGATCTACTTTCTGCCCACTCTTTTAATAAACCATGATGTATTAGCCTGAGATTGAAATAGGCCTCACTAGATTCTTTTTTATTTTGAATACATAAAATTCATTATGTATTTATCATGGATTTTTAAAATTTGTGGCCCATCCCATCCCTAATGTTCAGGCCAGTCAACATTAATAGGAGCATTCATACTTGTCTATTTCTGTCCTGGGATCTACTGCACAAGTGTCACATTTAAATGAGTACTGGCTTGTTGCAAGCTTCACTAGGGTGAGAATTTTGTCTTTCATTCTCTTTAACCATTAAAGCTGCAGAGATGGGCTAAAATGTGTGGCCACTGTTTGTGCTGCAGTAGGCTTCACTTGAGTGTATGTCTGAGGAACTGGTTTCCTTTCATTGTTTGCTTACAGAAGGGAGGGAGATTCTTGGCTGTGGACCAGACCTAGACAGGGCCTTATCTCACCTGCACAGTTTGCAAGATGCTTGTTTGTCCAGGTATGGAAATGACAAGTAACAGGTCATCCAAGCAGAGCTTGTTTTTATTTTGTAGGCTTCCTTCTCATTAACAGCTGAAAAAGATTTAAATCTGTTTCTTGACTGTATCACTTGAGAGTGCAGGTGGGGAGGCGATATGATGCTCCTCCATACAAAGAGAAAACTGTAAAATCCCTGTGTGTGGTACTGTCCGGAAACAGGTTCACCACTTCATCTGCTGTTTGTCTGAAGTAGGCCTTATACCAGTCTTCACCAACATGGTGACCTCCAGACATTTTGGATTACAATTCCCATCGTACACCTTAAAGGGATGTGGTTGTCCTCTCCTTCCCACCAACTGGAGAAGATTTAGGAGATCCTGTGTTGTTGTTTTTGAAGTGGCTCAAAGAGGAAATTTGAAAATTAAGGGGAAAGGACACAGGCATTGCATGCAAGAAGGTGTGGGTATGTTGGATTGGCATGTGTCTGTGGGGGAGTGCCCTAACACAATTTGCCAGTTTGCTCAGAATGCGCAGGATGACCTCTTCCCAGTCTTTCTCCCCAGTTTTTTTTTCTATACCAGAGACATACATGGAGAAAGAACTGAGTAACTCCTGGCTGTTGTATTTGCAGAGATGGGAAATCATTCCTTTTGTGCTTCTCCTTACCACAAGGTCAGGGTGCCACTGGAAAGCAAAAGTACCTGACAGGGCCTCACCTGATTGTCTGCTAACTCCTCTTATACACCACCTTAAGACGTTCAGCAAAGGCAGGCTAAGGTCGCTTGATTAACACCAGCAGCGTTTTTCCCCTCCTCCTTAACCCCCTCCTAGTGCTTTTTAAACATCTGATGAAGAGTTCTGGGGAAAGTGAGAGCTTGCACACTGTTTTGGAACACTATGGATGGCTTAATGAAGGTGTTGCCCTAATATGGATTTGGATTTTATTATTATTTTTTCTTGTTGGATGTCATGGCTACCTCTTAACTTACAGAAATGTTTCAGCATACAATACAGATCCCTTAGTTTGGGGAATATCCACATGGAAGCAGATAGTCAGATGGACTGATGAAGAATAAGAGGTAGGGACCACAGCTCAAAGGGGAAAGAACTGCAACACAGTAGCTGAGCGCAGGCTTTGTACACAGAAGGCTGCAGGCTCAATACCTGGAACCTCCAGTTAAAACAGGTGTGGGGATCCTTTGGCCTTCCAGATGTTGCTCCCATCATCTACTACTTGATCTTTTTAAAGGAGGGACTCCCACAGCTCTACCACTAAGCTATGGTCTCTTCCCATTAACCATGGTCCTTTCCCTACACTAGTAGCAGGCTGAGTTGGTTTTATGAAGGAACAATGAATGCAGCTCAACACAGCTCAGCCCTACATTCTTATCACACCACTTTGGTTTTGTGGAATGGCTCTCAGACTAACTGGGAGACTAGAGTCAAGGTTCTCCTATGTGAAATGGAGCAGTAGGTTCCTAAAAAAACAGTGGGGAAGGATTTTTTTTTCAGCCCGGGGCCACTGAGAGCTCGTGCTAAGCCTGGGGCAAGATGCATGATCAGGTGCCCCTCCTTAAATCTTCCTACGAACTAAATGTTACTCCTTTCTTTAAGCAAGTTTTTAAGTGACTTAGGGTGAAAGGGATTGAAAATAAATGAAAAACATTTATCATGTCTGAATCATATAATAATAATAATAATAATAAATATTGGTGTTTATAGAAGACTTGGATATGCTGAGTTTTAGCAACGGACATTGTAGCCACTCTCTGGCCTGCTGAGATACCAAAATTTATTTTGTAATATATTGTTTGCTTTTTCACTGTCTAAGCCCCCAGAGGTCCAGGCCCTAGAGGTTTTGCTCCCCCCCACTCTCCTCTCCTCAGGCCTGTTTCTGCCTTCCTTATCCATCCCGCTCCCCTTTACAATCTTTTGTAGGAATATAACATTATTCTATCTATAAACAGGCACACACCCTATTACCGGGCGTTTGCACAAGCTGCGGAAATGATTTTGCTGTCTTTGTTTAGCCCTTTGCTTGGCTGTCAGTCTTCCTGCCATCCATCCTCAGCCAAAGGAAAGGTTGCTTGCCGCTTCCCTCCCCCTGAAGTGTGAACCTTCTGTTTTGATCACGCCTGTGTCTCAGTTGGGGGCCAAGCATGATCGTGCCACATGGTGAAAGATTTGAAGCCATTCCTGACTGTTTTTTTTATATATATATAGATGTCCCTGATGGTGTGTGTTTACCGATGCTCTAAATATATAATATTGTGACGGTGTGGGAAATGCAATGAAACTCTGACTGACTGCCTATGTAAACAGACTCTTTTGAATGGCAGATTGACAGTTGGCGCTGGTGCGGATTTGGAGTTTGTGATTTTGAGGGAAAGGGTTATCCTCCTTCAGTGACACTGCTCAGATCTAATCCCCTGGCACTGATGGGGCTACTTCAAAGTGGTGGTGCTGGTTGTGGGGAAATATATACTTACACATATACTGTTGGGGCAGCCCTCCCACCCCCTCAGCTTTCCTGCATTGGTTGAGACCCTGTGTGGTATTTTGCTTTGAGTGTTGGACTAGGAGCTGGGAGAGCAAGGAAGGGAAGAGGAACACCAGCTGTGGCTTATTGCCGCCCTCTTCTACTATGGACAAGGGGTGGGAGGTTCTTGCTGTGGATGCTTGCGGGTCACGTAGCGATGCATACTACGCAGGGTGAGAGCCTGCATGGGTTGGAGAATGGGGGTGAAAGGTGTTCAGTTGGTCAAAAGCCACAGAGTGAGAGTCTCCTGGCACAGAGTGGGGTCCTCTCTGTGTGAGAGACAGAGTGAATGGGCTAGGTTAAATTGGAAACGTTACTTTTTGTCCTCGTTGTAGTTTTGCTTGCTTGCTGTATGGCAGAATTGTTACTTTGTTTACTGGACCTGTTTATACGATTGTGTCATTATTGTATATTTTTCTGTTTATCTTTACTATTTTATTCCCTGCTGTGGGACTGAAATTATTCAAAGAAGGGTGGACTACAAACAAACAGACAAATGGCAGCAGCTGTCCAGGCTTTCAGACAGGGAACTTTCCCAGCTCTGCCTGGAGATTGGCTCTGAGACCTTCTGCATGCAAAGCAGATGCTCAACCCCTGACCTACAGTCCCTCCCAGGCACAGAACACTTGTATCTGGTCCCGCGCTGGTTTCAGCCCTTGAATTACATGGCCCTGTTTGCTTCGAACTTGGGTCATGCAGAGCAGCAAGTGGGTAATTGAGGTGGAATTAAGGGGGTCCTCTGTTAGAGCATCTGTTCCTATTTTAATTGCTGTAAACTGCCCAGAGAGCTTCGGCTATGGGGCGGTATATAAATGTAATAAATAAATAAATATTAATGCTGTTGGAAGAGGGCTACCCTTGGGTGTGTGGGAGAAAGCCCTGAGGGTACATAATACATAATAAAGGGAATTCCTTGGAGTTAGAAGCTATGCTGTGGAGCAACTGTCTTCAACCTTTTCAGACACAGGGCCCACCCTGAATCCAAACATGCATTTGGGGATCCGTTTTTTAATTAGTGTTTTTAACCATGTACTTGCATGCTTGTAGTGCTGCTGTTGAGACCCTTGTTAGATCAGGCTGTGACTTGATAGTGGGTCCCAATCCACCAGGTGAAGACCAATGCTATGGAGGGATGTGGATGAGAACCGTCGGGCTGTTGTTTGCTTGAATCTATCCTGGAGTTTTGGCCTTGTTTAGGGGGCAAAGCCATTTTCAAATCCTTGTTCAGCTCACTGGATAGACTTGTGCAAATCAGTTGCTCCCTCTGGCCACATTCACACCATACACTTGAAGCAGTATCATACCACTTTCAGCAGTCATGGTTTCCCCCAAAGAATCCTGGGAACTGTAGTTTGTTAAGGGTGCTAAGAGTTGTCGAGAGACCCTTGTTCCCCTCACAGGGCTACAGTCCTCAGAATGGTTTAACAATGAATCCCTCTTCCCAGAGACCTCTGGGAATTATAGCTCTGTGAGAATTGGGGTCTCTCAACAGCTCTTAGTAAACTACAGTTCCCAGAATTCTTTGGGGGAAGCAATAACTGTTAAAGTGGTATGAGTGCTTTAAATGTACTGTGCAGATGTGACCCTCTCTCTCTTGGGTCATTGTGAGGCTAAAAACGCCACTCTAAACTCCTTGGAGGAAGGGTGAATATGAATGTCTAGAAATAATTCTCTCCCCTCTTTCTTTTACAGGGGGTTAACCCGCCTCCCTTGTTTCTAACACTGAAACCAGATTGTTTTAACTAAAGATGGAAACACTGGAGTCAGAACTGACTTGCCCAATTTGTTTGGAGTTGTTTGAAGACCCCCTCCTTCTGCCGTGCGCTCACAGCCTCTGCTTTAGCTGTGCCCACCGCATCTTGGTCTCCAGCTGTGCCTCTGGTGAGCCTCTCGAGCCCATCACTGCCTTCCAGTGCCCCACGTGCCGCTATGTCATCTCCCTCAACCATCGGGGCCTGGAGGGCCTCAAGCGCAATGTGACCCTGCAGAACATCATTGACCGCTTCCAGAAGGCCTCCCTGAGTGGGCCAAACTCCCCCAGTGAGAACTGCCGTGAGCGTCCCTACCGCCACAGCCCAACCATGTCGGCGGGCGACAGGATAGCCTGCCAGTTCTGTGAGCAGGACCCGCCGCGTGACGCCGTGAAGACCTGCATCACTTGTGAGGTGTCCTACTGTGATCGCTGCCTGCGGGCCACGCACCCCAACAAGAAGCCGTTCACCAGCCACCGCTTGGTGGAGCCTGTGCCGGATGCGCACTTCCGGGGGCTGACTTGCCTGGAACATGAGAATGAGAAAGTGAACATGTACTGTGTGGCTGATGACCAGCTCATCTGTGCCTTATGCAAACTGGTGGGCCGGCACCGGGATCACCAGGTTGCATCCCTGAGTGATCGGTTTGAGAAGCTCAAGGTAAGAAGAGATGGTTAGAGGAAGAAGTGGTGAAGAGGAGGTTAGGCAAGGACTGGGGGGGGGCACCATTTTATTACTGATTGTTTTGCTCCTTCATGTTCATAGATCATAGCAAAATCATAACTTCCAAAGTGACCGAGGGTGAATGTGGTCTGAGCTGCAGTTTTACCCAACTTCCATCTTCATCCTCATCTACCATGTGATTGTTGAATTCTCTTTATACTACCTTTTGCAACATTAAGAAGTTGCTGTAAGCCAGGACTGCGTACACACCATACATTTAAAGCATATGGCTTTGTCCCCAAAGAATACCCCTCCTAGAGCTACAATTCCTAGCACCCTTAACAAGCTGCAGTTCTTAGGAGGAAGCGATGTGTTTTCAGTGTATGATACATATACAGCCCAGGTCAGACTGCTTGCCCATCTAGCCCAGTAGTTACTACTTTGAATGGCAGTGGCTTTCTAGGGTCTTGGCAAAGGTCTTTCCCATCATCTGCTACTAGATCCTTAATAGAAAGGCCAGAAGATAACCCTGTTGCTAAGCTACGATCCGCTTCCCCATGTGCCACAGTCCTTCCCCAATAGTAGAAGCAAGTGTAGCTCTGATTTGGATTTACAGCGAAGCAATGAACACAGCTCAACCCTGCATTCTTACCATGCCAATCTAGTTTTATGAATGGGCTTTCAAACTAACTGGGAGACTGGAGCCAAGGTTTTCCTGTGTGTAAGGGAGCAGGCTGTTTCTTTAGATATCTGCTTCCATAATTTAGGTTTTGGTAACAGAGGCTGCCTGAAGCTTTAGGCAGCATGGAGACTGGATAGAGGCTGGCTGGCAAAGTGCTTGTTTCCTGGAGATGAATCTCTACTGTTTCTGGGCATGGGAATCTTGGTTAGCATTGCATGCAACTGTAACACAGAACCACAAGGCCAGCTAGTAAATGGTTCTGAGCTCAAGCATCCCCGTTATGCTGATTTTCATGCCCCTCACTCCCCCTTTTGTGTGTGAGATCTAATCACAAAACAGGATAAGCCTCCAGGCACTTCAGGGTCAGTGTGTGTGACATTCGTGCCAGAGACTATAGGAGATGGGAAAATATTTGGTGTTTATAGAGGGTCAAAAGTGGGGCCTGGAACAAAGTGTTGCAGCATGGGGTGTGCCTGCTCAGGGTTCCAGTCAGCCAGCGATGCCCTCTTCTAGGATTTTCAATTTCACTCTCTCCCTTATTTTTCCCCCTGCTCTGCAGCAGTTAGCCAGCATTTTGTGGCTACTGAGTCTTGGATTGGTTTGGGCTGGCTTGGATTGTTCTTTTTGTACTTCTGCAAATCTCAGGGTTTCTTTTGTGTGTTTGTGTGTGTGCGTGTTGAGTGCACTTTGGCTAAGTAAGGATGAGCACTTGGATAACCGAGTTTGCTATTAATATATATGAAGGTCTGCATGGGGAACGGTGGGTCAAGGGACTCCTTATGTTGGAATGAGCTAGAAGAAATTGGAGTGAATGGGAAGAGATGGAACCATGAAGGGATGTAAGAAGACACTTCCCTGACTGTCAAAACACTAGAATTTGACTTCATTCAGTGCAGCTGATTGGTAGCTAGTCTAGGATGAGAGCCAGTGTGGTGTAGTGGTTAGAGTGTTGAACTAGGACCCGGGAGATCAGGGTTCAAATCCACACTCAGCCATGAAGCTCACTGGGTGACCTTGGTCCAGTCACTGCCTAACCCTCCTCACAGGGTTGTTGTGAGGATTAAATGAGGAGAGGGAGAACCATGTACATCACCTTGAGCTCCTTGGAGGAAAAGGCGGGATATAAATGCAATAAATAAATAAAATAGGATGAATTGAAACAAAGTGCTCTGTCATGCAATATGTAACCTATGGAATTGGTTGCCACGGGATATTGTGATGGCCACGGCCAAAGGTGGCTTAAAGAAGATTCTGTTGGTGGCTTTAATAATGATAGCTAGGCGTGGAGTGAAAGTTCAGAAAGAGCGTATGTTTCTGTCAGTGGCTGTCATTTATGGCTATTTTGATGACTATGTTCTGCCTCCACTCTAGGAGGCTGCAAGCCTCTAAATGCCAGTTGCTGGGAATCACAAGTGGGGAGAGTGCTGTTGTGCTCAAGTCCTAGTTGCAGGCTTCCCAGGGGCATCTGGTTGGCCATTGTGAGAACAGGATGCTGGACTAGATGGTCCATTGGTCTGATCCACAAGGGTCTTCTTATGTTCTCATGTACATCTCTCTCATTATCAGATGTCGAGCCGAAGGACAGGAGATGCCTGTTGCCACACTGGCTTTGCTTGGCAACTTCTGTGGGTCCATGATATCCATATCCTGCTTGAGTTGCCCACAATTGCCTTGCTGGCCAGCACTGTGGTGCTACCTCCAGATGTTGTTAGACTCCAACTCCCAACAGCCCCAGGTGGCAGGGTCAATGGTCAAAGAGAATTGTTGACCAACAGCATCTGAAGTGTTGCAGATTTTCCACCCCTGCCTTGCAGCTTCTAGATAAACATTCCTGGAGAGGGAAGAGTTACCTAACCAATTTGTTAGTGCTTGCTGCTGGCAAAGAGAACCTTCTTTTTTCCTGGAGAGTATATTCTTCTATTTTGGAGGGTGGAAAAGCATCCTGTTCTCCCCTCACTCAGCTGTGTGCTGCATTCTGATAAACTGTCCTGTGCTTCTGGAGACAAAGTGATCAGACATATCTGCTTAGTCCCCATTGGAATCCTTTCATGCTTGGCTTTTACACAGTTATTGAGGCTCTGCTGAATCTGACAAGAGTCAGAATGTTTGGTTCTTGACTTGTATAAAATGAGGCCTCTCATGCATTGCATGGGCAAGGGGGGAAATCTGCAAAATAATACTAGGTCCAGAAAATCTGGAAGTATCCCATCCCCCCGCTGCCAAATCAGAGAAGGTGGTTTGATGTCCAGGATTCTGAGAAACTAGCCTGTCCCATCACACTGAATTTTGTAAATATAGGGAAGCATGGACTGTGGAGACAAGGAGTCTACTCTGTAGGAGTCTTTGGAGCCAAGCTGTCCTAGAAGAAGCATTTGTTAAAGACTAACTTGATATTAATATGCTAAAGTGCAGCTACAAAGTCAAGACGGCCTGCTTTTATTTCAGCTGCTTGGGAACGTTTGCAAGTCAGATTTAAGCTGCACAGCGTAATAAGCATTTTGAGCTCTCTGCCTCAAGAAAAGTTGATGCCTGATACCCTGTCAAATTGTGAAGGAGCTTTTCCAAACTGTTTGTTGGTTTCTGGGAGAACTTGGTTCACTGCTGACTGCATTGCAAGATCCCTGTAGACTCCTGTAGCTTGTTAACCTTTTTGTGTGCACCTGCTCATGAAGGGGGCTGTTAGTCCTTAATTTGTGCAAAAAGAGACTCTGGGATACACACACCCTCCTTCTAATTTCAAACATAATTGGTCAGTGCCAAGAAGAAGGCAGTTGGCACACTTTCAGAGACACTGTCATCGTATCACTTTTTATTAACACTTCTGTGATCCTTATATATTATTTATTAATTTTATATCCCACCCTCCCTCCCAAAAGGAGCCCAGGGGAGCAAATATCCTTAGTGTTATATCCTTAGGGGCTCAGATAGAATTTGGGCTTTTATTTATTTATTATGTTTATTTATAACTTGCCCTTTTATTTTATAACTTTCCACCCTGTACTCCTTCTGGGAGGAAGGGTGGGAAATAAATTTAATAAATACATAAATAATAAAATATGACCATGGTGGGGACGTCCAGCCTGTGGGCCTAAGTATGCCTGTGAGGATGGTCCGCCAGGCTGTTTTATTCAAACCACACCCATTTTTGGAGCTCTCTCCCTTTCCCATTTTATGATTGCAACAACCCTGTGAGGTAGGTTAAGAGAGAGAGAGAGAGAGACTGACCAAAGATCATCTAGTAAGCTTCATGTCTAAGTGAACGAAGGTCTTTTCAGTCCAATCAAAAAAAGAGAGGGGATGTCCCCAGAATGTCAAGGAGGGAAGTTCCAAACTGTATAGATTTATTTGTTTATTTTCTTTAAAAGAGAAAAAAATTCTTCTTAAAATACCCAACGCGTTTCAGCCTTATAACTAGGCTTTCATCAGGGGATTTATGTTGTTGAAATGCTTTATTCAATAGAGTACTTCTCACTTTCAGTATGGATGGCTTCATTGACATTGATGTCCACACCCTATATATATTTTGCTTTTCAGCCCAAGCCTGACACCTTATCCACTGAACTAAGAGTTAGGAACCTGCAGTTTTCCAGATATTGTTGGATGACAACTCTTGTTTACCCAGGGTATTATGTGTATGAATATAATTTTACTGATTTTATGCTGTTCATAAATATATTTTTCTTAATGTTGGCAGTATGCACACTTTTGCAAAACTAAAATTATCCCTGACCATGGGCATGCTGGCAACGGCTGATGGGAGCTAGAGTCCAGCAACATCCGGTGAGGGCCATCAGTTCCCCATCCCTGCACTACGCCATGATGGCACACTTAGAAACATAGAATTATTCATTAATAATCCCACTTTGGATCCTCAAGCGAGCACCAAATTTCTGAACTTGGTCAGTAGAAGCTGGTCCTTTTGGTCAAATGGAGCATTGACCCATCAACCTTAATCAGCCATCTCCCACCTGTCTGGGCTCTTACTTTCATCCAGTCCAGGGGGTGGCCCTGCCAGCTTCCTCTTCCCTAGTCTCAATATTGCCCCTGTAGAAGCAGGGAGAAGGATAGGGACAAAACTAGAATTAGCTACCTTTGCCTGTCATTGGCTCTGGCTCCACCTTCTGCTGGCCTCCCTGCCTTCCGTCCAACCAATCCCAGTGGGCACCAGCCGCTGCTGCTAGCAGTTTCTCTAATACCCAGCCCTTATTGTTTATCAGAACTATGTGATGCTGCAATTCAATGGTAGGGAAGAGCAGGTTCAGGTATTGGTTTACAATGTACAGTATGTTTTCAGTATGTTGAAAACAGGGTCTGAGACTGAACAGGGACACAAAGTTAAGTCATCGTGGCTATGGGAACATGCTGGACTTTAAAAACACTGTAAACTATGTCCCAGACTTCTTAATGAGCATGGGGGTAAGTGACTTGTCTGGAGTGTCATAGCAAATAAGTATGGAGAGAGCTCTCTTCTTTGGAATCTCTTTCTTATGATGCTCTTGACGAGTTGGATTTGGAGAGGAAGTTACTGATGTATATTCTTTATAGAGACCCATGAAGTCCTGTCCTTCATCCACCAGGAGTCAGGGATTAGCATTTGATTGTATGTTTGTACGTGTTTTGCTTGACTGTTACTGTTCTGTAGAAAACATTGGCTGCATTAAAGCCCCTGAAAATTATGGCAACCTGTCTATTAAGTGCTTGTGGAAAGGGCTTCTGTGCCAGAACTTTTTAAAGAAAGACCAACTACTTGATACAGCCTTTGCCAACTTGGTGCCTCCAGAAATTTTGGACAAGTAGTTCTACCAGCCTCAGCAGGTTGGGAAAGGTTAACTTAATGGATTGGCCAAGGAGAACTAAACATTGTCTTTCTGGACCACACCAAAAAATAATTTGGTCTACTCTTCTGTTTCAATAGTGGTGAGAAACCTCCAGCTTATGGGCTTGATTAGGCCCAGCAGGGGTCCTAAAGAGGCTCACTGAGCCATTTCCTCCCAAACCACATCCATCTGCCAACAACTAACGTTATATGTGATGACAGGTATGGGGCAGGTAAACATGTGCCTGGGACTCCTTTGAAGGTGCACTGTCGGAACCAATCAGCTGATGGGCACTGAGAGGGAGCGCCTTTGAAGTACATTTGTGGGTGTACCTTCACAGGGACTGTTCACAGCATCCACCAGCTGACTGGCACAGAGAGAAGCTCCTTTGGAGGAGAACTAATTGGTGCTGACAACACACTTTCAAAGGGGCTGACTCTCAGTGCCAGTCAGCTGATGGGTGCTGAGAGGGAGCCCCTTTCAAGTCATCGCCTAATGGCATAATGACATCAGGTGATTGATGAGGGCGGTCGTATCCACCTGTCATAGTTGGCCCGCAAGGGTGGAGGTTGTTGTTGGTAAGAATCTGGCCCACAGGCTGAATCCAATTCCCCATGTCTGTATTTCAACCACATTGGTGGTCCGCAGGGAGGGCATGGTGATAATGGCCTTCCCCAGCATCTGATACTTGGAGGTATATTGATGCTTTTGCATCTGCTGATAGCCCTGTCACAGGAATGTAGCCTACTGATTCAGACCAGACCAGAATAGATGGCATACCAATAGAGTTGCTATAAGTTACTGAGATGGAATCTGTCCAAATTTTGACAAAAATTTGTCAACAAATATGGAAAAGAAAACAATGGCCCACAAACTGGAAGTGTTCAATATACATCCCAGTTCCAAAGAAAGTGGATCCCAGGGAATGCAGTAATTATCAAACTATTGCCTTAATATCCCATGAAAGTTAAGTAATGCTCAAGATTCTACAACATATCGGTGGCCCCCGAACTATGGAACAGTCTCCCTGAGGAAGTACGCCTGGCGCCGACTCTGCTTTCCTTCCGGCGCCAGGTCAAAACCTTCCTATTCTCTGAAGCATTTTAAGTTACATTGATCTAATTTTAAAAATGTTTATTGTATTGTTGATTGTATTTTAATATTATTTTGTTATTCATTGTATTTTTATACTATTTTATGTTCACCGCCCAGAGAGCTATCGCTAGTCGGGCGGTATATAAATTTAATAAATAAATAAAATAAATAAACAAAGGCTCTTACCATGTATGCAGCGAGAAATGCCAGATGTCCAAGCTGGATTTAGAAAGGGAAGAGGTACCAGAGATCATATTGCAAACATATGTTGAATAATGGAACTGACCAAGGAATTTCAGAAGAAAATCACCCTGTGCTTTGTAGATTACAGCAAAACGTTTGTGTAAATCATGAAAAACTATGGAATGCTTTAAAAAAAATGGGGATGCCACAGCATCTGATTGTTCTAATGCGCAATCTATACTCTTGACGAGAAGCTACTGTAAGGACAGAATATGGAGAAACTGACTGGTTCCCATCAGAAAGGGTATGAGACAGGAGTGTATTTTATCACCCTATTTGTTTAATCTATATGCAGAACATATCATACGGAGAGTGGGACTGGACCAAGATGAAGATGTGAAAATTGGAGGGAGAAATGCCAATAATTTAAGATATTCAGACGATACCATACTACTAGCAGAAACCAGTAATGATCTGGAACAAATGCTGATGAAAGTTAAAGAGGAAAGCACAAAAGCAGGACTACAGCTGAACATCAGAAAGTCTAAAGTAATGACAACAAGATTTATGTAACTTCAAAATTGATAATGAGGACATTGAACTTGTCAAGGATTATCAATACCTTGGAGCAGTCATTAACCAAAATGGAGACAATAGTCAAGAACTTAGAAGAAGACTAGGACTGGGGAGGGCAGCTGTGAGATAACTAGAAAAGATCCTCATATGCAAAGATGTGTTATTGAACACCAAAATAGAATCATTCGGTCCATGGTATTCCAGATCTCTATGTATGGATGGGAAAGTTGGACAGCGAAAAAATAAGAGGATAAGAGTAAAATCAACTCATTTGAAATGTGGTGTTGGAGGAGAGTTTTGTGGACCATGTACTGTGAAAAAGACAAATAATGGGGTGTCAAAACAAATTAAACCAGAACTATCACTAGACATTAAAATGATGAAACTGAGGTTATCATACTTTGGACACATAATGAGAAGACATGATTCACTGGAAAAGTCAATAATGCTCTGAAAACAGAAGGGAGTAGAAAAAGAGGAAGGCCAAACAAGAGATGGATTGATTCCATAAAGGAAGCCACAGACCTGAACTTACAAGATCTGAACAAGGTGGTTTAAAACAGATGTTATTGGAGGTCGCTGATTCATAGGGTCGCCATAAGGTTATTTATTTGTTATTTATTATTATTTAATAAGTTGTAATTGATTTGAAGGCACATAATGCACACACAATGATTCCACTGTGGATCAGCACTCAACCCTAATTTGGACAGATGTCCAAACAGGATATTGCTGAGGAAGCAGTTGGTTCTTCCTGTTTCCATGAGAATTTGGCTGTGCAAAGTGCTGATTTGCTGGCCCTTGTGCTAATCACAGTGTTGCTCATCTCCTCTCCGCAGCAGTGTTTCAAGTTCACTAACTAACAAACCCAATCAATTTGTTTCAAAGGCATCAAATAAATACTTACATGGGTAAACATGCTGGCTACCTGGAGGCAGCGGGGATGGAGGGGAAGGCTAATACAGCCTGTAGGATGGGTTGGGTGGCAAGCATCCCTTGTGTGGGTTGAAGCCAAGCGCATATCTGAAGGCCTGTTCAGGGATTTGGATTCCTCATGTGGCGAGGGTGTGTGGGGAACGTGTCTTAGCTCTCCTCCTACCTCCCCCATCACCCTCCACAATCAGGAGCTTCTGAAGCTCATTTAGCTTTTTTTTTTTACTCACGAAGGCTCACTGTGTGATTTAGAACCCTGATCTTCCAGGGTTCATCCAAGGTTCTAAACTGTACAGGTGTAACAGGCTTACCTCTGCTGGTTTTTTCAGTTGCTTCCCAATGACAGACAGAAAAGCCAGTTGTTAAAACAAAAAAAGTTATTAACAAGAAAACAAGGAAAAATGCCTAAGCCTGGCTGCACAGCCTTGTAGTCTCTCTCATTTCACACTTCCCCCCCCCCCGCTTTCCCAGGGACTGGGACAAAAGTACAAGGCTTTGCATGAGGGACTGAGGTGAAATTCAAAACTTTTTGGGGAAAGATAAATAATAAACTGAACAGTTTTTACTCTGTTACACGGAGGTCTACATAAATATAGCAGGGTCATTTCTGCATGGAGGGCGATGAGGATGGTAGGGTGGGGAGCTAGTGTGCTTACTCCTGCTGGCCCCTTCGTGCATTCTACTCATGTGGGGGAATGTGTGTGCCTGAAATAAGTCTTCAGTAGAAGAGTGAAGGTGGAGAAGAGCAGTGCTCATCCCACAGTAAAAAACAAATCAACCCTGCACTCATTCCTGTGTACATCTGTAAACTGTCCAAATTCCTTCTTCCTTGAGGATTGCAACTCACTAAGGAGGCTTATTTGTGTGCAGCTTATTGGTTCCTGCACATAGAAAGTGAATGTGTCAGGGAGAAGGGTTCAAACCTAACCTTTTCTCTGATATGCTAGATTTCTGCATGCAGGGATTTTTGTTGTATAGATAGAGGGACCTGCATTCAGTTTTGTGAAGGTCCTCCCCCCAACCCTCCACATTATCAGGAGGTCCGTTCCACACAGCATAGCAAGTGGACCTTTAGTGTAGTGGCACCTACCCTTTGGAATTCCCTGCCCTTAAATATTAAACAGGTTTCCATCTCTGTTATCTTTTTGGCGCCTACTGCAGACCTTTTAAGTAAAGACCTTATACCAATCTGCGTCAGTGTTGGAATTGCTTTTTAAGATGTTTTAAAAGCTTTTTTTAAAAAGATGTTTTGTTTTAATGTTTTAAAAGTCGTTTTAATATATTTCAAAGTCTGTTTTTATGATATTTTAGAGTGGTTTTAGTGTTTTTGTTTGCTGCCCTGAGCTCCTACTGGGAGGAAGGGCGGGATATTCAGTCAATCAATCAATCAACCCATCAGTCAGTCTGAAGTGGTGAAGGCTAGAAATAGGCTGACCACCTCGCCTGTGAGAACGAAGCTTAAGTTCAAGCAGCTGGCAAGAAAATCTGTGTGTGTGGGGGCAAGTCTGTCATAGACTTGTGGAACCTTTCCTGACCTCTTCAGTAGAGGGAATTGTGCCATGGGGAGAGGGCTGTGCTATCTCCATAAGCAGCTGCCTGTTGGTACTTTTTATAGATTGTTGGAGTGCTTCTGCTTTGGAGTCTGAATAATTCTCTCCATTGTTTGGGGTGGAAGGAGAATAGCAGAGAATTCCGAGCCTGCCACTTGGCACCAGTGCAAAACAGCCTGTGGAAGGAAGCTTCAGCATTTTTGTGGGCTTGTTCACTAATGTACAGGGTTTGCATAGTGCTTGCATGTTGTATTACCAGACGTGGGGCTCATCCAAACGGAGTGGGATAATCCACGTTTTCCATATCCGGTTTGTCATCTGACAGTCCTCACTTTGCCTGTTTGTTTGCTCTTTCCCAATTAAAAAAATGCTTTTTTGCGCCCACACACGCAGCAAGAGGACCCCGTACTTCTTCTCGCTTTTTCCCAGCTCCGCCCATAACATTCCCCCCTATCAGCCAATTGGTCCGCAAAAATATGACGTATGCTCCTCTCCACCTTTGCAACAAAGCACAGACAAGGCGCATGCACTTGAACGTACGAGCACGAAAGTTTGAATTTCCAGTGGCTGTAATGGAGTTCCTTGCTGCTCACCACTATGCAGCAGGGCCGGTGGGGGTGTGTGTCTCCATATGTCAATAATTACTGCATTTTGGTTGGCTTGTTTTGCGATATCTCGCAAAACCGACTGTATGCTTTTCTACCTTTATGCAAAAGCAACCGCTCCTCTCCCTTTTCCTGAAACACACGCCGGAGTTTATTGTTTTTAAACACACACAGGGAGAGCAAACAGGTCTTTGCAGGAGTGGTGGGGAGGGGGGAGGGGAGGGGGGAGGCATGGCTCCGGTGCCCAGCACCAGCCAGCAAGCCGCCACCACCAGCAGCAGCAGCAAAGTGGCTAGGGCCCCCCTCCGAGCCGCCCCGTCCATGCCGGTTTCTAGGCAGTTCCGCTGCGGGGCTAGGATCTGAGCCGGGGGGTGGCTGAGAGGGGTGCGCGGAGCTCAAGGGGGTGGGTGAGCACCGGGGGGGCGCTTTGTTGCGGGGAGGGGGTGTCGGTGAGCCGAATCAGGGAGTTTCCCCCGTGGTGTGCCGGCAAGCAGGTTGCCCAGAGGAGATGCAAGTTAGAAGCACTTTGGCAGAGAGCAGTGGTGGGGTGGGGGAGAGAGAGCCGGTTCTCCCCAGGGCAGCCGGAGTCCCCCTGCGGCCTCACTCTGTCACTCTGCCGTCCTTAGCACAGAGGGTGCGCTTGCCTCTCCCTTCAGCTCCAGCAGCCTTTGCTCTGATTGGTTCCTTTTTCCCGGGCTTTCCCTGGACATTCGCGCACATGCGCAACAGTGGAAATATGTGATTGGCTGAGAATGAGGGAAGGGGTATGGGGAACCACCCAAGAACCGCCCATCATACACCCACAGCTGTAAAGTCCGCGGTATTGCATCCGAGTGCCTGAAGGTACAGCAGATGGTTCCCGATTTAAAAAAGGAAATAGATTTGTAGCCAATAAGTGACGTGAGTCGGACAGTAGAAAAATAGAGGAGTCGGAGTCGAAGGTTTGATGTACCTACTCTGCAGCCCTGGCTACAACACACAGGTGCATGATTCACACCCAAAAAGTTTTTGCTCCAAAGCTACTGTTTTTACTTGCATGCAAACGTAATCAATAAATCGACTGCTGGCACTCATACAATTTAATCAGCTAAGATTTCCTCAGTTTGGTTGCAGCCCTGTTGGATGTGCATAATTTAGGCAGGTTGCAGAGTTCAGCTTTTTCTAGGGACAGATTTTTCATTAAATGTTGAGTACATTTAATCACTGAGTACATTTAACGCTGTCCAAGACAGAGGAACCCACTGTTGTGCTGGGTCTTGATCCCAGGTCCCCCACATGCAAATCCAGCTTTTTATCTGCAGTAGTTGTTATTAAAAGTCATTAAAAACCTTGGCAGACTGGTTTAACGCTGACCTAGCTAGCTCTCCAAGGGCAACAAGTCCTTAATTGTTTGAAGCTTTGCGTTCATTTCCCCCTTTTCTTTCCAGTTTTCTTTTCCTTTTAATATCACTTTTCGGAAATGTGTGAATAGCAAGAAGCAATTGTTAAACTGGTGTTAGAGAAAAAAAAATTCTCCCAGGTGACAATATTTGTACCTCAAGCCATTTTAATTAATCTATTAAATAATTAACTTTGGACTAATTTAGTATGTTTGTATAATTGATTGATTTTATTCTTTTTAATTATTGTTCATCATTTGTTCTTTATTTCTTTTGATGTATATGCAGAAAACCTGGTTGGCTGTCATGCAGTGAACTGAACTATAAAACGTGGTTGTGATATGTCACAGGCTTCTGTGTTATGTCACCTTGTGAGTAGATTCAAAGCAGATTTTTTGTGACTGGGAGGATTTGAGAGTGGCTGAGGAGCATGTGAAGAGGAGGGTTTCCCCATAGGAACCTGACCATGGATTTGGAACATCGTTAAGATCAGTCTGTAATGTGCACAGACATGTCCAATATTGATGGGAGTGTGCAAATGCACTTTGCATGTGTTCAGGGATGCTTTGCCTTTAAATCTTTATTAGTGAGACTTCTTTCATTGAAGGGAAAGGAACTCTGTTCATGCTTGCAGATTCTTGGCTAGAATGTGTTGTAAATAAGAGGGGCCAACCCTGTAGTCGAGGCAGAATGAGGTGAAACAATAGATATCTCCTTCCTGAGAGATGAATTCTTTCTGAGTTGTGTGAAACTAAAATGCTGGTGGGAAACAAGTTTCTTCATTTTAGTACAGTAATTTCCTTGCATAGGCAAATATTGTCAGTAACAATAATAGACAACATTTACCTGGGCAGGAAAATTCTTGAGTTACTGGAATTGCAAGCTGCCGAATCCACAGTTGGGCAATAAGGAGGACCAGTCAAGCTGTCACAAAATTGTGGCAAGCTTTTGAGTTTTTCAGAAGTCTTCATCGGGCAAGATACTACGTTCAGCCAGTGTTCCCCATCTTGTAACGGAATCTACCGGCAGACTCATGGCTAACAACATCCAGCCTAATTTCTGTACTTCTGAAATGCATTTTTATTTCCCCCCCATTCTCCTTGTTTTGTATAAACATCTTGCCTGATGAAGTGTTCTGGAGAACATGGAAACTTGCCACAATTTTGTGACATTTTGGTTGGTCCTACTCCTAATAAATTCTGGAGTCGTTTTCTTATGGATCAACATAGCTACCTTTTCTTATCCTTCTTCTCAAATGAAGTAAGTGTAGTTATGTTTATAGCTGGGAGGGGGAAGGCAAAAGATCAGTCTTCCCCAACCTGATGCCCTCCAAATGTTGTAGGACTACAACTCCCATGATCCCTGACATCCTGGCTGGGGCTCATGGGAGTTGGGAGTCCCACAGCACCTGGGGGAGTACCAGGTTGGGAAAGCTGCAACAGTGCAACTTGTGTTTTTGTCATGGGAGACAGCCAAGATCAGAATTGAGCCGACAGCCTCCCTTTCACCCATGGCTTGCTTTTCAAACGTTTCCAATCATTACCAGTTTCAAAGATTTTATATTTGGTGTCATCTTTCAGCGGTGAAACTCACTGCAATATTCATGTTGGATTTTACATTGACAGGTATGTCATTTCAAGCAGGGCTGGTTCTAAAGGGTGGCCAGGCTGGGCACTGGCCCGACGGCCCCTGGAGCTACAAGGGGCCCCTCAACCGCCCCTCCACTCCCCTTCCGTGATCTGTGCCTCCCCGTCTCCCCACTTATCTGTCTGCTGTCTTTTACCGTGGCCCTTAATGAAGATGGCAGCCGCGGTTTCCCTAAGGTACTGAAGCCCCTGCTGCCATCTTAGTTAATGGCAGAGATGCACGCGCATAGCACGCATGCGTGCCATCAACAAATATGGCAGTGGAGGCTTAATCACCTTAGGGAAATGGCGGCCGCCCTCTTCGTTAACAGCAATGGTAAAAGACAGCAGACAGGTAGGTGGGGGGGCTGCACACGTGCGCACAAACGCAAACGTGCACACACGCCGGGGCCCAGGGCAAGCTGATGCCCAAGGGCCCCAGCATTCCTGGAGCCTGCCCTGATTTCAAGCATAAGAAAGCTATGGATTGTCATGGATATCAGGGATGTGAACATGAGAGGGGGATGTGGATGTATTGCTGTCCTTCAGACAATACAAAATTTACACAGCTTAGTTTTTGTGTTAAATTTTGCTAACCAAATTTGAGTTTGGGAGAGGATCTTTCACAGGAGGCTAAACACAAAACAAACCCCCCAGGTTTTAAAAAACAAAGAACAAAAATCTTGCTGGTTTTAGAGGAATTTGCTTTGTGAACTGGTTCTACCAGTCTTGGTTCAGCTTCTTCTCTACAAATTGACTTCAGCAGTAAAAATGATGGGGGTAGATTTAACTCGACAGAAGAGTAGTATGATGAATTGGGAGGATAAAACGACACAGGAGCATAGACTTGATTAGAAGCCATAATATGAGACAAGAAAAAATGAGAGACATCGGATTCCATTTATCACTTATATGAGCCAAAACTGTAGCATAAACATTATTTCATATAAGGCTTCTTTGTTGCTGCCATGAAATACTATAAAAATATTAGTGGAACCTTTGCTAACTTGGTGCCCTTCAGATGTTGCCGGATTTCACTCCCATCAGCCTCAGCTAGGTGGGCTAATAGTCAGGAATGATGGGAGTTGTAGTCCAGAACATCTAGTGGGCATCAGATTAACAAAGGGACAACTAGGAGGACCTCAGAAATAAAATGCAGATATTGGGCACATTTGTGTGGGAGAAAACAATTCTTGAGAGATCCTGATCCCAGGCCGTTGGAGCTTTGCCTTACTCCATGGCAGGAATAATAATTGGTGGACCTTCACACTCTTACTTCTTAACTTAGCTTGAGCCCATTCTGGTCTGAAGGCACATAAGGCCAGCTCCCTGCTGAAGCTAAGCAGGGCCAGGTCTGGTCATATCCTGGAAGGGAGACCACCTGGAAACCATATGTAAGCCGCCTTGGGTTTCTACCATGAAAAGAAAGGCAGGGTATAAATGTAATAAATAAATAAATAAAATAAATAAATAATCTACCCAGTAAGTTGGCAATGCCATTGCATTTTCTCCTCTCCAGCTGACCACCCAGTAGGGCATTATCAAATTTAATAGGTGGTTTTGTTAATTACAAGGGATGATTATATTTTGCCACAGTCGGTGTGTGTGAGACGAGGGTGGTGGTGGATCGGGTTGGTCTCCCCCTTTGCAAGGGCTTGCGCAGCTCAATTGGTACTGACAGTGTATTTGAGGTTTATTCCAGGTGGTTGTGTGTTACTTAGGGAGCATTTCCCCCCAATTTACTGCTTTGTCCTACATAGGAGATTTTTGTAACTTGGACCTTACCAGCAGAGTCTCTTTTTGTGGTCTAATTAGCAGCATTTGCATTAACACAAGTTTCCTGCTTCTCTGTCCTTTGAGGTGGCAGTAGGCAGAGCTAGCTGCGTAAACATCATCTTAACAACACAACTTAAATTTTCCTTTGCTTCTTTTGAACATCTCATCCTAAGGATGAGCTCTGTGTGACTCAACATTGGAGGTGTCTTCCCTCCAAGGGGACAGGTTTGGCAATGCGATGTGTTAATTCATATTGATAAATGGTACTATTTTTGAGGCCTCAGATTGAGTAACCATTTTTTAAAAGCAAAATAAATCAAACAGAATTACTGAAAGTACTAAAATCTGCCCATGTAGTTCTCACTGAGCTGTTTAAGGCTCTTTGAATAAAGTCTGTCTTGCATCACTAATGAAAGCTGGCAAGATTCAAGGCAGGTTGTGTGCATTCTCTGATTTCACAGTACAAATGTAGAAACTGGTAGCAAATGTAGAATTTGTTATCCTGAGTATCTCACCATCACCCCCCAAATTTTTTTTTAAGAAACAAATTTGTAGCCCACAAAACTGTAAAGAAAGGTAGTTTTGAAAATGTGTGAGCAATGCTCGTTGAAATCTCTGATAATGGTGAATATTAGGGTGCTGTGCAGGCAAGATTGGCAGTGTCTAGCGACTGGGGATTCAGTGTCGTGCATAACTGTAATTTAAAAACTGGTGCCTGAGCGTGCTTTTTTCCTTGTTCTTCCCTGTCCCTTTTCCCTCATGTGTCGTGCACTTTACATTGTTAGCCTAGGAGCAGTTATTTAACTTTTGTATTTTGTAAATTGTATTATTTTATTGATGTATTTTATATTGTATTTTTATATTTGTGTTTTTTGTAAGCCGCCTTGAGGGCCTTTGGCTGAAAGGCGGGGTATAAATAGTAATAGTAATAGTAATAGTAATAGTAATAGTAATAGTAATAGTAATAATAATAATAATAATAAACCTTTCTGCCCTTTTCATAACAGAATGTTTGTTTTGTATAATTATTAAGGCATACAGAATCCAAAATTTCTCTGAGTTTGTTTGGTGCAGGGCTTGGCTGGCTGGCTCTAGCTTTGAAGAGCCTCCTGGTCAAGGTACTTCCATGGCTATGGAACACACTTGAGTAGTAGGCATGCCTTTCCAAAAGCCTTCAGGTTTGGTGCCCCTTGTACATCTCTTTAGTCAAACATCTCTTCACAGCTGAATTGTAAACTCATGATGAGACAGAGGGCTGGCAGTGGTTCTTGGTTGCATCTGGGCAGAGCTGGCTGGGCCCTATTGCTAGGCAGTGAGGCAACTACATCAGGCAGCAGATATGTGAGTGTGTGGCGCGAGCAGCATGTTCCTCTTGAGCCCCCAACCATTTCCCTCTGTTGGAAGATAGAGATGTGTGGGCCATGCAGCCTCTCCTTCATCCACCAAAACTAGCCTGCTACCCTCAGGTGTGCCAGAGGACACTATCCTGTTGCCAGTGTTGAAGTAAGGTTGCACCTGCACCATATATGTAAAGCTCTGTTACACCATTTTAAACAGCCATGGCTTCCACTAAAAAATCCTGGGAACTGTAGTTGGTTAGAGAATTGTTGGGAGACCCCAATTCCCCTCACAGAGCTACAGTTCCCAGAGTGGTTAACAATCAGTCCCTCTTCCCATGGAACTCTGGGAATTGTAGCTCTGTGGGGGCAATTGAGGTCTCCTAACAACTTTCAGCACCCTTCACAAAAGACAATTCCCAGGATTCTTTGAGGGAAGCCATGTGCTTTAAATGTACGGTGTGGATGTGCTGTCTCTTGTTGTTTTTGGAACCAGAACCATACACAGTATTTCAAGCATGGTCATATCATAGATTTGTATAAGAATATGATGATATGGGCAGTTTTATTTTCAACCCCTTTCCTAACGATGGCTCACAGAACTCAGTAAGCCTGATTTCTGCTTCAAACCCTTACAGGCGAGAACCTGACAAAAAGGGGAAAGCAGGAGGAGATAGAGTTGCTTAAAAGGCATTAGCGGGGCGCCACCTGTTGTGTTCAGAGATGGCGTGACGTTCCAAAGAAGGTAGCGGCTGCAAGAGTTTCAAGTCCTCCAGCTGTTTCTGCCAGCCTAGATTCCCCACGCTGCCCCTGCATTTCTTTTATCTAGGTCAAGCTATTACTTTTACTCATAATCTACGTGAATTTTTTATTTGATCTTTAGTCCTAATTCTTCAGTAACTCCAAACAGTAACCATTTTTTCCTTCCTTGCTACTGCGAGAGGGGCCGTTTTCAACGCTCAAAACAATTTGCTGAGCATGCAGACCAGAACCAGGGCAGGAAAGAAGAGAGGCAGCAGACTTTTGTTGGTCGCACATTGTGCTACTCTCCCCCTTTTTAAAAAAAACTAAAATGGACCAAATGAGAAGACGTGACAGAGCTAATGTAATATAGTGGTTAGAGTGTTTGACTGGGACACATCTCCATTTGAAAACTATTGCAGTTGATGGGATGCTAGGAGATACGAAAGCTTTGACTCTTCGGAGTTAAATCTATGATGGCTCATTCATACATGGAGATTGTCACTTGATGAGCATGTATGTGTGACCTGGTCCTGGCCTGGTGCAGGAGGTATAAAGCTGGTTTGTGCAAACCACAGTTAGCAAATAGGGAGTCTGCCTTAGGAATACATACTCTCTTTGCTCCCTCCTTCCCTCTCTGGGCATCCTGCCCCCCTTCCCACTTCTCTTCTTTTGCTGGCTCAGTGTTATGTCTGTACCGACGGGAACCAAGGGTAACACTGACCAGGTTTTGCAAACCTGCTTCAAACTTTGGTTAAATGTTATCCATGCTAAACATGTAATTGTGAATCATGGTCGTAGCTGACAGAGGAAAGGAGGGGGGAATTCATGCTAGAGGCGATGGAGAGAGCATATGTTCCCAGGGCTGTCTCCCAATGTGCAAACCTCGGTTAATGAGAGCCAGTGTTATAAGGGCACTCAGCCCATGGGAATTGCAGATTTAAGGAGCTGTGGAACCACCAACTCCACACTCCATGTGAAGAGGAGCAGGAGAGAGAGTGAGAGAGAGGCGGAGTACATGCACACCAATTATTGTAAATTCTGCAGCATCAGACTTCAGTAGGTCTAAGCTTGATCCTCTCTCCAGGCACAGTAATGATTTTGTGATTCTTCCGTAGCCAGTGGGTTAATGTGGCAAAATGCCACCTCCAAAGAACATTCAAAAGCTGGTCTTTGAGGCTCTGACATTAAACAACAAAAGCTGGAAAAGTTGGCAAGGACACCCATCGGCTTTAATTTATTTAACATCATGAGCCACATTCAAATCCGAATTTTGCTGGCCTAGATAGCTTGAAGGGGGCTAGGGATAGAAATAAATTTAGGACGTGGCTTAATACAGCCTCAGCCTGTGAAAAATAAGATGTCTTCAAAGCTTTTTAAAACGATGTTTTGTTTTAATGTATTTTAAAGTCTGTTTTTATGACGTTTTAAAGTGTTTTTGGTGCTTTTGTTTGCCGCCCTGGGCTCCTGCTGGGAGGAAGGGTGGGATATAAATCGAACAATAAAATAAATAAATAAATAAACAAATAAACATACAGAGCTGTTTACATAACTTGCATTCATTTCACTGGAAACTTCAAAACATGTACAGACAAAACAAAAAACCCTGTCATTAATTAAAAGCAGCTATGTGAATGAATGCCAGTCATATTCACTTTACTGATGTTCGTTCCTGACTGCAGGTGGACACAGGAACTGCAGCAGTTTCCACTTCTGTTTCTTTTTTTGTCTGAATTCTCCGGCATCCCTACGCACAGCAGCTTCAGGGGACTGCAATCCCCACTTTTAAGTATTCATTTGGGTAGGGGCTGAGAAATCGCTCCCTATCCCCCATTCTTTCACCACTTTGATTGTAAGTACACCAGTACAAGGTTACTGAGCTATTTAAAAAAATGGAAATGGACTGCCTTCAAGTCGAACCCGACTTATGGCGACCCTATGAATAGGGATTTCATGGTCAGCGGTATTCAGAGGGGGTTTACCATTGCCTCCCTCTGAGGCTAGTCCTCCCAGGGCCTGCTCAGCTTGCCACAGCTGCACAAGCCAGCCCCTTCCTTGTCTGCAACTGCCAGCTGGGGGGCAACTGGGCTCCTTGGGACTATGCATCTTGCCCATGGCTGCACAGGTGGCAGGGCACGTAACCCCTGAGCCACTCACTGTGGGGGGTGATCTTTAGCTGGCCTTTGACACCCAGAAGACACGAGCGAGGATTTGAACTCACAGCCTCTGGACTCCCAGCCAGGCTCCCCTTCCCACTGTGCTATACTAGCTGATACTGAGATATTTAAGCCACACGTATTTAATATGTCATGGAAGAAGTACGTCATGTTACTAAGTTTTCTTTTCAGGGGTGTTGGGCACTTTTCTCCCTTTATTTGTGAAGGCAATTCAAGTTGTCGGCTCTGTTTAGCGATAGGCGGTGGTCTATGTATTTTTGGTTTTGCTTGCTTGCCCAGCTTGAATTTCTCACAAAGTTTTCAAAGCCAAGCACAGGGCCTGCAGTAGAAAAGAGCTGTGCCAGGCTGAATAGTGAGGTCAAACACTTGGAGGGATAACAGCCAGCCATCCTGCTGCAGGGCACAAGCCTCAAAAAGCAGGAATAACTTGTTTGCTTGGAAGGATGAATGGCAGATACAATTTTTTCCCTCAAGGTCTTTTGTCCCTGCTGGAAGCCTCGGGTGATATCTGCTGCCAGATGAGGACAAACCAGACCATTTGGATCCTGAGCTTTGGTACTGTTTGGCTACACACAGATGGGCCAAACACAGGCATCATGGTGCATATTTTTCCAGGGGGTCAACCTTGGTCCTCCATTGACAGGCATGCTAACTGGCAAATCGAATAATGATTCAGTCAGTTGTCTCGTCCACTCCCTTCTTACTTCAGGCAGGCTGCTCATTTTTTATTTTTAAAGTGCAGTATGTACGTTCAATTGAAATTGTTCCTTGCTTTATTTAAAACACACACCCATACATGCTTTTTAACAGTTGAAAACCTGCTCCAATGAGAAAGGGGGAGAAGCTTTGTGATGTCACAGGGAGCCAGCCAGTCAGCGCTGTGCACTTCTCGCAAAGTTTTTCCTAAATTTGACCCATAACAGAAAATGGTTCAGACATACAGAATTTAGTGAGTGTGCTTCTGCTTTTGGGTTATCACTCAGATTGTGTATATACAGACGTGCCCTTTAAAAACAAACCACGGGTGCTGGTTTGCACGTAACTCGTAAGTCAGTGCTCTGGTTTCTTTCTCTTGGCTTGGGAAAGGAAGGAGCAGGGCGGGCATGATTTTAGCAACATGCAAAACTCTTGCTCATTTACAACAAGTCATAGTTTATCCAAAGCATAAGGAAGAAAGATTAATAGCTACATATCCCATACAGGGGAGACGGGCTTATTTGGACTCCGGTGGAGGTTAGTAGCAATCATCCTGTATCCACAGTAGAAGATGCAGGAAAAACTAAACAGACAATTACTCCAAGAAAAAAAAAGAAAAAAGAAAAAATGTTTAAAAATATAATAGTGAAGTCTGAGTCTCATCCAGGAAAAAATAAAATATGAGAAAGAGAGAGAAAAGTAACTTTTAAAAACTAGATGTGTTCAAAACTGTTCATAAACCAACACCCAGGAAAGCTAGCTTTGTTTAACAATCAATCAGAATTTATTAAAAATCCAACAGAGAAAAAGCTATCTCTGTGTCAAAATAATCAAGAACAGTTCTAATAAGGACTTCGAAAAGTAATCTTCCAAAAGTAATAACAAAGATTAATCAGAAGTGTTCAAAAAGACTGTGGAAACACAGGAAAACATAACCCGGTGTAAAATTATTACAAGCAGCAAGAGTGAAATCAAAAAGCATTCCAGAGAACAGATAAGTTACAGTACAAAGAACAAAACAAGCAACAAAAGAACCTCAGCTTGTGTGAAAAAGAGATAAAGCTAAGATCAAGTTCAGTGAAAAAAACTGAAGTTTTAGTGCTACCCAATACCCAAAATCTCTTTCTGCTCCCTGATTGGTTTTAGTTTTTATTCCTCCCTTTGCTTGCAACCAAAATTTGGTTGTGTGCGGTAAATGGCAGGCCAGGGGTCGGAAACCTGCAGAAACAATTTCCCATTGTTTTAGGGGATTGACATGTTTGCGAGCCTTCTCAGAATACATGTGGGGCCCAGGATGGTTACTAAGAGCTGCTAGCTGTAAGGTGTATCTTCTTTACGTCTAGCGTATTGTCTTAGCTAGACTAAGGCATGTTCCCACCTTCCAGAGTCCAGCCAGGTAGACCAAAGTCTGGTTCCATTCCACTGCATGGCTCTTTGAGGCTATCACCTTTGCCACACACCCAAATTTTCCCCAACTTAAAGGTGCACTGCACAAGGTAGCTTAAGGCCATAGGAAGCTGCCTTACAGCGAATCAGACTTTTGGTCCATCTAGCTCAGTATTGTCTGCACTGACTGGCAGCGGCTCTCCAGAATTTCAGGCGAGAGTCTCTCCCAGCCCTACCTGGAGATGCCAGGGACCGAATTTCGAACCTTCTGCATGCAAAGCAGATGCTCTGTCGCTGACCTATGCCCCCTCCCCAAACATTACCTGGACAACACCCTCCACCAAGGTCAGCATCTATGAAAAAAGCCTTTACAAAGTCTAGAATAAAGCACAAGGCCAGAGCTTAGACCAGCCTTCCCAAACATGGTGCCTTCCAAATGTTTTGAACTTCATCTCTCATCATGCTGGACTTTGGGCCATGCTTACTGGGACTGATTGGACATTACTAGGACAAGAGGATATCTCTAGTTTTCTGTGCCCCACTTCCCACTCAACCCTTTTCTGTCCCACCCTCCTGGCTTGCCAGCATGTTATGAAGGCCAAGCAATGTGGGGGAAAGCCTTTTATAGCCTCTCCCCCAAATCTTGGCCTGATATCACTGAAGAGGGTTGAAAATTTGTGAGGTATTGGCTCTTTTTTGTGCCGTGATGGCTGGGACATCCTGGCCACCGCAAGACCATCCCGATGGGTACAGAAGGATCCCATTGCTGCCTCTGAGGGCCACCGCAACCATCTCTCCTGTTCAGCTTTTTGTACCTGAGTAGGATGGCTTTCCAAGAGGTTCCATCTCCTAATGACTAGCAAGGAAATCCTTTTTCAAAGCTGTGAGCTTTGCTGATTCCAAACCTATGATGTTGTCCAATGCCTTAATGGAGCATTTCTCAAACAGCGGCCCAGGACCCACCAGCAGACCGTGGGCCACTTTCAGGTGAGTCTAAATGCCATAGCCTTCTTCCGTTCCTCTTCGCTTGACTAGACATTGTCATGACCAATGATGGTGCCAGCAAGTCCTTGCATAAAGGTGCAAATTCTGAGCTTAGCTTGAGGAAATACATGTAACGACACCCCAACAAAAAAAAAAGAAAGAAAAGCAGTCTCACGAGTTGTGATTTCAAGGAGGGGAGGGGTTTTGTTTGTTATGCATCTACTCTTCATGCCTGTTGAAAGAAAGCTTGGTCAAATATGAACAGTGCCTGAAAGTTTGAGTGAGCAGAGAGACTGAGCACGCCCAGACATATGCAAAGGAATCATTAACAAGGAAAGACATTTCCTAGCCTCTAATTCTTTCACTACAGGCTTTCTGTTGAAAACCTTCCCCAGGCCGCATTTACCCCTTCTGGGGTTCCAAATGTATGTTTAGTCTACTCTTACAAATGTGCATCTGGAATCCCATGGGAATCAAGCAGCCTGTCCCCCTTTCCCACTAAAAATTGCAGCCAACGTTTCATTTTAAAATGTTGGGGATTCTATACATGTTTGCACAGCGTTTAATCTGACCCTTTGTAATGGGTCTAGCACAGCCTTTCCCAACTAGTGGGCCACCAGATGTTGTTGGACCACAACTCCCATCACCCTCAGCCAGCATTGCCAATGGTCAGGAAAGATGGGAATTGTGGTCCAACAACATCTGGTGGCCCACTAGTTGGGAAAGGCTGGTCTAGCACTTCCTTTGCCTGTAATACAAATGTTAAGCTACATCGGCTG